>NC_092754.1:15134005-15869005 GCF_047496795.1 Chiloscyllium punctatum
CTGGAGTTGCCATTTAATCCGATTGGCTGGCAGCACCACAGCATGGCACAGAGTGTTGGGACTGCAACCCATCCAAAAGAAAAGGCCCAATGGATCCCTGGACCAAGGGCATTGATCATGGAGAGTTTGTCCACTTAATGGAGGGGTGCATTTTAAAGACTAGGCAAGGAGAAATGAAGTGGAGGTGCTATTTTCTGGGTGGGTGTCCCTGATAGGCTGAACGGATACTTGAAAGTAGTTCTCCCTCCACCATTCATTTCTAAACTTTTTATACATTTTTCAAATGGGCTTTCTAGTCTGTGCCCATGCCAACCATAATTAACCATTTATCATTTTAAAAAGCTGAATTGACAGAAAGGGGTTTTACAAATATATTAAGGACAAATGGGTAACCAGGGAGAAAATAGGGCCCCTCAAAGATCATCAAGGCGGCCTTTGTGTGGAGCCACAGAAAATGAGGGAGATACTAAATGAATATTTTGCATCAGTATTTACTGTGGAAAAGGATATGAAAGATATAGACTGTAGGGAAATAGATGGTGATATCTTGCAAAATGTCCAGATTACAGAGGAGGAAGTGCTGGATGTCTTGAAATGGTTAAAAGTGGATAAATCCCCAGGACCTGATCAGGTGTACCCGAGAACTCTATGGGAAGCTAGAGAAGTGATTGCTGGGCCTCTTGCTGAGATATTTGTATCATCGATAGTCACAGGTGAGGTGCTGGAAGACTGGAGGTTGGCAAACGTGGTGCCACTGTTTAAGAAGGGCGGTAAGGACAAGCCAGGGAACTATAGACCGGTGAGCCTGACCTCGGTGGTGGGCAAGTTGTTGGAGGGAGTCCTGAGGGACAGGATGTACATGTATTTGGAAAGGCAAGGACTGATTAGGGATAGTCAACATGGCTTTGTGCATGGGAAATCATGTCTCACAAACTTGATTGAATTTTTTGAAGAAAATTGATGAGGGCAGAGCAGTAGATGTGATCTATATGCACTTCAGTCAGGCATTTGACAAGGTTCCCCATGGGAGACTGATTAGCAAGGTTAGATCTTATGGAATACAGGGAGAACTAGCCATTTGGATACAGAATTGGCTCAAAGGTAGAAGGCAGAGGGTGGTAGTGGAGGGTTGTTTTTCACACTGGAGGCCTGTGACCAGTGGAGTGCCCCAAGGATCGATGCTGGGCCCTCTACTTTTTGTCATTTACATAAATGATTTCGATGCGAGCATAAGAAATACAGTTAGTAAGTTTGCAGATGACACCAAAATTGGAGGTGTAGTGGACAGCGAAGAGGGTTACCTCAGATTACAACAGGATCTGGACCAGATGGGCCAATGGGCTGAGAAGTGGCAGATGGAGTTTAATTCAGATAAATACGAGGTGCTGCATTTTGGGAAAGCAAATCTTAGCAGGACTTATACACTTAATGGTAAGGTCCTAGGGAGTGTTGCTGAACAAAGAGACCTTGGAGTGCAGGTTCATAGCTCCTTGAAAGTGGAGTTGCAGGTCTATAGGATAATGAAGAAGGCATATGGTATGCTTTCCTTTATTAGTCAGAGTATTGAGTACAGGAGTTGGGAGGTCATGTTGCGGCTGTACAGGACATTGGTTAGGCCACTGTTGGAATATTGCGTGCACATCTGGTCTCCTTCCTATCGGAAAGATGTAGCGAAACTTGAAAGGATTCAGAAAAGATTTACAAGGATGTTCCCAGGGTGGGAGGAACTGAGCTACAGGGAGAGGCTGAACAGGCTGGGGCTGTTTTCCCTGGAGCGCTGGAGGCTGAGGGGTAACCTTATAGAGGTTTATAAAATTATGAGGAGCATGGATAGGATAAATAGTCAAAAGTCTTTTCCCTGGGATTGTGGAGTCCAGAACTCGAGGGCATAGGTTTAGGGTGAGAGGGGAAAGATATAAAAGAGACCTAAGGGGCAACTTTTTCACGCAGAGGGTGGTACGTGTATGGAATGAGCTGCCAGAGGATGTGGTGGAGGCTGCTACAATTGCAACATTTAAGAGGCATTTGGATGGGTATATGAATAGGAAGGGTTTGGAGGGATATGGGCCGGGCGCTGGCAGGGGGGACTAGATTGGGTTGGGATATCTGGTCGGCATGGACGGGTTGGACCGAAGGGTCTGTTTCCATGCTGTATATCTCTATGACTTTAAATAAGTTTGGCGAGTTGCTGTGTTTGGCACTGCCTCCAAACCCTGGAATTATAGGGTTAGGAAGGTAGTGGCCTCTTCAACCAGATCCTAACCCCTGGTCACCTCCTCCACCCTGACCCTATTTGACATTGCCTTCCCCTCCCAAGCATGTTAAATCCAGCCCTTACTTTCAGATGGAATCCTGCAATTGGTGTATTATCAGGGTTAACTAGGTGGTTACCAGGTATTTACATGGACTTTTTAAATGCATCATTTCTGAAAAATTCTTTTTTTTAAGAAAAAGAAAGGACCAAATTTAACTGATACGTTTGAGGTCTTATTTTGGAGAGAAAGCAGGAAGTGAATCATCCAGCCCCCAAGGGCCACAAATAGCATTGGCAATTGAGAAGCCTCAGCGAAACCTTGCTGAAGACATTGTTGCTAATGCTAGGGGGGGACAGCCATTGCTGCTGACTGTGGGCCATAGGAATTCCCAAAAAGAAGCCCACCCCCTCTCCAATGGACGAATAGAGCTCTTTGGAAAACCAGCAATTTTTTTTAACAGATAGTGATTCCACACAGTGATGGTAACTTACACCCAAAATTCCCGCCATTTACAATATGTCAGCCAAGACAGAAAGAAGCCTCCATGAATGGTTCAGTTTGGCCCAGGAAGGGCATAATGGCAAAATAATATGGTGGCAGGGTGACATTGGTCATGGCACTCACCGTGCTATTTTCCCACCTTTCCAACTCATCATTCAAGGGGTAATAGAAACTTGACCCCAAACTCCCTTTCCACACATTAGTAATTATATTTCAAAGAAGGACAAAATAATATATTTCGCAATTCTGGAAATCTAAATTTAATTAGTGTATGCCTGTTATTGTGAGTTAGTAATGTCATGGTGTTTTTCATGCTATTGACAGTACACTTTTATTTATATGTTCACTCCAATTTCTGACCCTTTCTGACAAACAAAATTGTTTCAATTAGGGCAACTAAAAGCTGTTTGGACTTTTTCTTAAGTCTTTGAAAAAAACAAACCACTCACCAAGAGAGTTACTACAGCTTTAGGCAATTAAATGACTAACTGGAGCTCATGACACAAATATGGAGTTTAATTATTTCCTGCTTCTGTAAACAGCCATATGCTAAAAATTCTGTCATTCCAAATCTAATACATCTAGTGCCATGTTTCAGACTTACGTGACTCCCATTATAACGGAGAGTAGGCTTGCTAAAAGAGGATTTAGTTTTCATCAATGTTTTTGTTCCAATTAAAAATACACAGATTTTTGTGTGCAATTGTAATTCACTTCTTAGTAATCAATGTTTTAAATCGCATGGATGTAGTTCAGAGAAGACTCCCTCAGAATGAGAAATGATCCTATTCAAATGTAAAAAGGCTTGACGATAGTTGACAGGAGGATGATTCCCCTTGTGGGAAAATCTAGAACTAGGGCATGCTGTTTCACAATAAGGGTCTCCCATTTAAGGTCAAAAATCGCATGACACCAGTTTAAAGTCCAAACTAGGTTGAAATAACCATCATTTCAGGCTTTACTGAGCTGGGAGCTTTCACCAAGACCAGAAAATCTGTTATTTACTTGGTTTATATTGGATTTTCCTAAAGACTTTCAACAAATGACAGCAAATGACAAAAGTCAACTCTTTTTAAACAATTGTGAACAAGAACAGTTGTATCTTGAATCATTATGCCGTAAGTAAGTATTTATTTTTAAAATATAAATCTAATGTAAACTATGAACTGATAAAAAGAAATATTGTTTCTTTGTTTCTCAAAGATATATTGTAATTGCATTTTCTTTAATGCAATTTCCCACAGCCCACAATGTTAGTTGTCGCTAAAATAGAGCTGTGTTCAGCATCCTAAAAGAAATTATTCCCACGGAAAGTATCAAAGTATTTTTCAGAATACTTCATAAACAAAGGGTAGTATAAGGTGCTTGGGACCCTGAGACTTCTGAATAGGAGGCACAGGTCACCTTCACCAGACATAACAGAAATTTTAATGCGTTAGAGCAGTGGACGTGACTGCCACATTGCTTCATAATTTTCATCGAAGAATCCCTACAGTGTCAAAACAGGTCATTTGGCCCAAAACGTCCACACTGACCTTCTGAAGAGTAATTCAGCCAGACCCATTCCCCCTTATCCTATTACTCTACATTTACCCCTGACTAATGCACCTAACCGGCACATCCCTGAACACTATGGGCAATTTAGCATGGCCAATTCACCCAAACTGCACATCAACAGATTTTAAATTAAGAGCAGGCACTCCAGAAGTACTGTCTTTGAAATTTGGTCACTAGCTGAAAACAACACTCTGGCTGAATGTTGAGTGTTGGTATTCACCTGAGGACAGCTGAGCTTTCAGATGCTCAAACCTTGTGAGTATCAAACAGTTGTCCCACTCAAGATATCAACTGCAGTACACAGATTTCTGTTTCTAGTTTTTTCTTTTGTAAATGCAAAACTCCCCCCCCCCAAAACAACAAAGGACCAACAGTCGCAAAAGTTATGATGGAACAATAATAGATTTATCTGCTTTGTACCTGAGAATTAAAGCTTGCAGAATGAAGTATTTTCTACTTCAAGTGGCTTTCTAGAAAACAGGGACTCATCCTATTCAAACAGTCAAAGGAAGATTGGAGTCCAGAGCCTGATTATATAGTGAAGGAGGGTGACAAGAAAGGGCAGAAATGAGTACATCAGCAAATTAGGCCAGAGTAGGAAAAAAGTTCACCAAAATCTAAAATTTAGAGGCTGTTCCTTATGCATCCGAGCCTTTAAATAGAAACAAAAACAGACAGTGCTAGAGAAACTCAATGGCTCTGACAGCATCTGTGGAGAGTAAAACAGTTAATATTTCGAGCAGCTGGGAAAAATGGTATTTATATGCTGATGATGGACAATTTGTGTGCTTTGGGCATGTGGATAAGGAGTGAGATGGATAGATGGAGACTGTGCCTATAGAGAGAGAAAAAAAGGAAGCAGAGAAACAGATCATTTTTTTCTTTCTCTCTCTCTCTCTCTCCCCCTCCCTCTCTTTGGCACATCTATCTCTCTCAGTCCTCCCCAAACTGCCTCAACAACTCATAAATATCACTTTTTTCCCTAGCTGCTTTTAGTTTTAATAAAGGGTCACTGGACTAGAAATGTTAACTGTATTTTACTCTTCCCAAGTGCTGCCAGAACTGCTTAGTTTCTCCAGCAATTTCTATTTTTGTTAAGACTTCTAGCATCTGCAGTTCTTTGTTTTACTTGATTAAGTAGATTTGGTTGCAGGGTGACCAAGGCTGGGAACTGAACATTTGGAGTATTTGATATTTCAGAAGCTTTGGACAGTTAAGAAAATGTGGGGCTTAGTTGATCTTGGCTGGGCAGATTAAGATACAGAATTAATTTGGTGAAGGTAAACAAAATAAATGAATAACTCAATAGTAGAAGTAGTTTTTAGACTTCTAACTTTAGGACATCGTATAAATCAAGAAATTTTTTTTTTAAAGTTGTGGATAACTTTAACGTTAGATCGGATAAATCAAATTAACAAAAGTAGCCTTGAGGATGGGTCCAAAGAGTGTATTCATGACAGCTTCTTAGAACAGTGCATTGTAGAGCAAACAAGGGAACACACTATTTCATGTCTGGCAATATGTGTTGAGACAATATTAAGTAATTTATTATTGGCACAGAAAATACTTTTTTTGGGAAGAGGACCATGAAATTATCAAACTTCAATTTCATTTTGAGGGCGAGGAATCTGAGTCTGAAACTAATATCTTAGATTTAAATAAAAACAGCTATAAAAGTATGTGTCGTTTTGACTTTAAGTGGATAAGACACTAAATTAAAAAGGTGAGTTGTTAAATAAATAAAGCAGAAATGTAAAGATTAATTGTAGAATTCTCAGCAAATGATATGTTTCTGTTGAATGAAATGATCAAAAAGTTACTCCATGAGTAACTAAGAAAATTGAGGATGGTATCATAACTCTTTCAAAATGTAACAAAGATTGGGAAAAACTAGATTGAGAGTAGACAAATAAGCAAGAATTATAAAAACAAACGGTAACCTTTTCTGCAAATGTGTAATAAGGAAGAGAGTAGCTAAAGTCCCTTGGAGGATGAGACTTGGAAATAATCCTTAACAAGAAAATAGTAGTAACTTTGACCATTTTGTACTACATTAACTTTTTAAGGACGTAATAGCAAGGTGGATAAAGGGGAAGTAGTAAATGTAATTAGTTTGCATTTCTGAAAGACAAACAACAAATATAAAATGTTACTACAGAAGATAAAATCCCATGGTATTGGGCATATTTGTCCGTTTAACTTCAGAATTGGGTAGTCTTCTAGACACTATTATTTGGGACAGAATTGATAGTCTTATTGGAAAAGATGGTTTGATTAGGAAGATCCATTGTAGGTTTCTAAAGGGGAAATAATTTTTAAGTTACTTGTTAAACTTAATTTAAAGAGGTCGAAAAGTGTGGTGCTGGAAAAGCGCAGCAGGTCAGGCAGCATCTGAGGAGCAGGAGAATCTCAATGTGGGTAACACTGTGGTTTACATGGATTTTAAGAAGGCATTTGATACAGTGCCACACAACAGGCTTGTGAGCAAAGTTATAGGCCATGGAATAAAAACTGCAATAGCAACATGGATATAAAATTGGCTGAGGGATAGAAAATAAAGAGTAATGGTCAATAGTTATTTTTCCGGGATGGGATAAAGTTTGTAGTGGTGCTCCCCATGGATTGGTATTGAGGCCTTTGCTTTTCCTGATGCATATGAGTGATTTAGTTCTTGGTATGCTGGGGACATTTCAAAGTTTGCAGATGACATAAAACTTAGAAGAAATGTAAACTGTGAGGAGAACAGTGAAGAACTCGAGAAGGACATGACAAGTTAGCAGATCGGTGGCAGGTGATGTTCAATGCAAAGAAGTGTGGGTTTGAAGCATTTTGGTAGGAAGAGCATTGAAACACAATATAAAATAAGGGGTACAATTCCAGCGGGAGTGCAGGAGCAGAGGTATTTGGGTGTATATATGCTCAGATCATTGAAAGTAGTAGGACAGGTAGAGAGAAAACTAAGTAAAGCACTAAGCTTATTTAATAGAGGCAGAGGGTACATAGACCAAGGGGTTGATGTTGAACTTGTAAAAGACACAGCCAGAGAGTACAGTGTGCAGTTCTGGGTACCACATCATGGGTGAATGCTTTGGAGAGAGTGCAGACATGGTTTATGAGAATGGTTCAGGGATGAGTTATGAGGGTAGATAGAAGAAGTTGGGACTGTTCTCTTTGGAGAAAGGAAATCTCAGAGGCAATCAGATCGATGTTTTCAAAATCATGACTAGGCTGGTTAAAGTAGATAGGAAGAACCTGTTCCCACTTATAAAAGGAACAAGAACAAAAGGGCACAGGTTTGCAGTGATTTGCTAAAGAAGTAAGGGTGAAATAAGATGTAGTTTGGGTATATGTTACATTCCTTGGATGTCTGTAAGTTCAAATGAGGCATTCAAGACACCATTATATTTGGAGAAAAATGTACATGGGTATGGGGAAAAAGCAAGAGATGGGCAATAGATAACAGAACATGGAATAGTAATGATCCTTATTTAATGTGCTGGTGCAGACATTATGAGCTGAATGGCCTCTTCCTGTACTATTACGTTTCTGTGATTCTGTAATATATTAACATGGATAGAGGTTTTGCTGATGCACAGAAAACAGAGTTGGAATCAGTGGATCCTTTTCAAGTTGGGAAATTGTAACCATTGGGTTCAGTGCTGAGCCTCCCAACTAGTTACAACATGTGTTAATGACTTAAATGAAAGGACTTGATTGGTGTTACTTCATTATCACATCACTGATAAAATAGAGAACATATATCCTTTTACTAATTACGATAATTCCTATAATATCATTTGCTAAAGAGTTCCTCTTCTGTGTCCTGCACACTCCAGGCTGAAGGTATTTGATACACCTTGACTAATAAAAATCACAATGCACCCAAATATGCCAACTCAATTTTTCTGATTTTGACTAGGCCAACCCAGTTGATTTATGTGTATTTCAAACAGTGTACTAGAGTTAGCATGCGTTGGTTCATGTATACTTGAATGCCCTTTAGCTCAGCAGTTGTCCCTTAGCCTGGCCAAAATGCAGCCAGCTGAAATTCTTATATCCACCTGCAGTTCGCAGAGCCCTTTCACCTGCTGTGAATCTAGTCAATTAATGTTCCCAAGGCACCATTGCAAGATTGCCCAACGTTTGTGACAGTTTCTTAACTTTTCTTTACTCTTTTGGTGTTACTGCAACTGTCCAGTATGAGGGAGTGTCAACTCTTTCCAAAGGGCACCACCTTTGGTTATCCAGTGAGGAGCTGAGGCAAACCACAAATCTCCCTGTCAAAAATGATACAAGGTTAAATAGAAATTATTTTACCAATTCAGAAACCCACTTACCTGCATACCAACTTCCTCCCCTACTTTATCCCCTTCACCTGCCAACCCCTCAAGCAACTGTGCCAATCATTGATACATTGGAGGTACAGTTTGAAACATGCTTTTGTATCTTGGCCACTCTGCTCCATCCCTACCCTTCAGAACACTTACCTCCATCAGTTGTCAGCGGTAGAGGCTAAGAATATGTTTTCACTTTATGTTGAAATCAAGAACTATGGCATATGGTTTTAGAATAGATGTTAGCACATTTTAAATGGAAATGAGGAAGAAGCTCTTCACCTGGAGGGTCATTAGTTTTTCGTTTACTCCACTATACAGAGATGTTATTCAATATATGCAAGGCTGATAGAGGTAGATTCTTGTACTGTAAGGGGAGTTGGATTAAGGGAAGCCGAGAGGAAAGTGGAGTTGAGATGAAGATCAGATTAATTTTGAGCTTATTGAAAAGCAGAGCAGTTTCAAAGATAATGGGTCTTTTTTCAATTCCTATTTCATTTTTTTCTTCTTCTTCAAAATTTGCAACCCAAATTCTCTAAGCAAATTGGTTGCTCACCTGTGTCTAGTTCACACTAAAATCAAAATTGGGCAGATTGGAGGTAGGTTTGGATCAGGATTCAGATTTTGAACATTTTAATATCCCCAAGCTAAACTCCTATTTTCTCACATTGGGTTGCTAATGTATTAATAAAATTAAGCTGATTGGCAAATAAAATTTTTTTGTTTGAGATTTTGAAATAATTGATATTTTGGATGGTTTTTAGAAGCTGTCTATGTTTTTGAAGTTTGCTTTAAGTATTATTGGTTGTACTTCTGAGTCTGATCTTGATAAGTTTCATCAAACACATCCTGATTTGGATCAATTTGGATCACTTGTGGAACTGGGTATGACAAGTGAAGCACAGTTGCTATGGCAGTAAATTAGTAAACTTTTTTAAAAAAAATTAATAGCCAATTGTACACCTTTAGGAAAGATTGTGAAAATGATCAATTGATGCTTCATGGGTATAAATTACTGTATTAGCATTAGATGCAAATTCAGAGTCACTATCGTAATATGAAACCACTGTTAAGTAGGCTGGCCAAAGCCAAAGACCACCAAAGTCAAACATTTTCATGATGTACATTGGGTGATGTCATGTTTGATGGTAACAATATCACATTTGGAGTTTTTGTACCATTGGAAAAACAACAGTGATGTATGGGGTGGGAAGATAACATTAAAACAAAGTTGGCTTTTGCATCCATTGAAGCTATTGTAGTGGGGATAGGAATGAGCATAAGCCCCTTCCTGTGCTTAACTAATGTCAAGGGTCAAAATATCAAATGTGAAGGCATCTGGTACTAGACATCCAGAAGTGGCCAAAGCCTCACTGTCCTTTACAAAACCAGATGTCTGACCATTTGATAGTTAAGTCCGTACAACAAATCTCCATATAGGGTAAGGCTAATCCTGTGGATAATACATTTAGGGGCAAATTACAAAAAAAAATACAGTTTCTTATACATAATGAACAAGGGCTACTTATAGGAATTGCCAATGAAATCATTAGTTTAATGAAAACTCCAAATTCACAACATTGGGGCGGCTGTTGAGTCTGACTGATAAGTGAGGCTGTGGCAAAGATTAAAGTCATTTGTGTTTCAACTTGTGGCATATTGCTGTCACTACTTATCTTTTTCCCACCCTTATTTTAAATATGCCAATTGAACTGCTCAGGGTGAGATACTGTCTTACCTCAGGTGAATTTGAAATGTCCCCAATTTTATTTTGGAAGAATTTACTGTATGCTGTAACTTTATTGTAAAATTTAATGTATAATTGCATGATGTCTGTAAAGTGATAATTACAGTACATTCGATTACATTAGTAGAGCCTAAAAGTGAATGGAAATGTTGAAAATAAAATACGAAATCTGTTTCTATAGTGGTTTAAACGCAAATTAATTTCTTTTAATAGTGGCCAATATTAATATATTTTCCCCCAATTGGATCAAAAACAAAAATTATTGTTTAGAGCATATCTTTGGGCAGGATAAAGGAAGATTGGAGTCCATTGCCAGGGAATATTATGAAGGAGGGTAATAGGAAAGGACAGAAAGAATGTGTACCTTGTTGTGATTTACTTGAATCAATATTCTGTTCTCCTTTCTTCTTTCAGATAATCCAACTAAGTTCCATTTAAGTATTTTGGGATACAGTCCAGGGACTTGATTAACTTGTAACCCTGTAGACTTCTGGACCCACTGTGAGGCTCCAGTGAGAGTCAGAAACCTGAATCATTGATTTACTCCAGTCAGTAGACTTTAATAACTTCCAGTTAGGCATGTGCCTTTTGCAGGTGATGGCCATGCTGTCTCAAAATAGCCTGGAAGCAAGATGGAGTGCCAGACTCACAAGCCAATTCACAAAATCTGGCTTTTTCTCATTCTCGATATTGACTCTAGGAAGAGTTAGAAATCCTGTCAAACTCTCAACACGCAGAGGTGCAATGCATAGTAACATAAAATTTGACAAAACTAAGTTAAGAGTATCATCATAAGAGTCTACTGGCAGACCTAGATTTTGGAACTGCTGTAATAGAAGAGGTCCTTTTGAGTCATTTTATTATATTTTGTGACCTAATCTGAGATGGGTATTGACAACATAATGTGGTCGCTTTGTGTTTATATACAATCTAGATAAAGGTGTTGCATAACTGTCATTCAGATGCTATCACCATGACAACACCCTGCTTGTTCCCAGGCTTTATTGTCAATGACATTCATGCCTGTGCCATGAGAATCTTCTTTGCCTGTTCAAAAGCCATTTAAAGTATGGTTGACTGAGCAGAATCCAGCAAATTCTATGTCAGCTTAAAATGAGCACATAAACTCTTAAAAGCTTTTGTGCGATTTTCATTTTTTTTTGTTCAAAAACTTAAAATATATCAATTGTATTAACAATAACAATAAGAAAGGCAGAGTCCCTTGCAACCATTGTGTTTTTTTAAAGTGTTGGATTAAAAGCAACCAATGGTATAGTGAAAATATGTTGATATGTTTGTCTAAAACTATATCTAATATCAACTTCACTGTTAGAAGCATTGCTCATTTGGGCCTACAGAGGAAATCTGTGTCATTCCTGTCTTAAATTGAAACATTGGCAACTTGTTGAAAGATGAGTGAAAAATTGCTGATAACAGGTTTTAACCTTACCTCACTGCAGAAAATGGAAGGTACTTGGCAAAGATTCTGCATTTGCTCATTTCAGGTGGAAAATTGGAAGGTATTCCCAATGCTTCCATGCGGCTTGCTGAACTTGCTCATCCTCAGAAGCAGGTTGCCTGTGGCAGATCTCTCGTAGGAGAGATCAGAAGGAATGGGATACCTGACTTCAATTAGAGGGTAACAGAATCCCAAATTAAGAGTGGACATAATTTTTGTTAGAAATTAAATCTGCTAATCATAATTTATTAATAGAACAGAAATTATAACTTACTGACATATGAGCTGATTACAAAGAAGAACAAAGGGAAGACAGAAAATGCTGGGAAGACAGGAAATGCTGGAAATACGCTGAGGCTTGGTCACCACCTATAATCTTGATGAAAGATTGCATTTGAAAGGTTAACCTGTCAATGAGTTATATAGCTTCGGTCCGGCTCGGCCATGCTGACCAGATATCCTAAATTGATCTAGTCCCATTGCCAGCAATTGGCCCATATTTCTAAGGGAGATAGCTGAAGAGATAGTGGAGGCATTTGTGGTGATCTTTCAGGAATCACTAGAATTAGGGAGGGTCCCGGAAGACTGGAAAATTGTGAAAGTGGCACCCCTGTTTAAAAGGGAGGAAGGCAAAAGATAGAAAATTACAGACCAAATACATTCGCGGGTAAGATCCTGGAATCCTTTGTGAAAGATGAGATTTCTGAATACTTGGAAGTGTATGGCAAAATAAGGTTACATCAAGGGGAGGTCATGCCTGACAAATCTGCTAGAATTCTTTGCGGAAGTAACATGCACGTTAGACAAAGGAAAGCCAAGAAGCCTTTGACAAGGTGCCACACAGGAAGCTACTGAGTAAGATAAGGGCCCATGGTGTTAGAGTCAAGGTGCTGGCATGGATAGAAGCTTGGCTGTCTGGCAGTAAGCAGAGAGTAGGATAAAAGGGGTCCTTCTCAGAATGGTAACCGGTGACAAGTGGTTTTCCGCAAGGCTCCATATTGGGATTACTTTTCGCTTTATATATTAGTGATCTAGACAAAGGCTAGATTATGGCTAAGTTTGCAAATGATACAAAGATAGATAGAAAGACAGGTAGCATTGAGGAGGCAGGCAGGCTGCAGAAGGATTTGGACACGTTAAGGGAGTGGGCAAAGAAGTCGCAGATAGAATGCAATGTGGGAAAGTGTGAGCTCATGCACTTGGGTTGGAAGAATGGAGGCATGGACTGTTTTCTAAATGGGGAGAAAATTCAGAAGTCTATGTGCAAAGAGACTCAAGAGTTCTAGTCCAGAATTCTAGGAGAAAGTGAGGACTGCAGATGCTGGAGATCAGAGCTGAAAATGTGTTGCTGGAAAAGCGCAGCAGGTCAGGCAGCATCCAAGGAGCAGGAGAATCGATGTTTCAGGCATGAGCCTTTCTTCAGGAAGAGCTCCGGAAGAAGGATTCCTGAAGAAGGGCTCATGCCCGAAACATCGATTCTCCTGCTCCTGCGATAGTTCAGGATTCTGTCAAGGTAAACTTGCAGGTTGAGTCAGTAGTTAGAAGGAAAATGCAATGTTGGCATTTATTTTGCGAGCACTTGAATATAAAAACAGGGATGTACTTCTGAAGTTCTATAAGGCTCTAGTCAAAACACATTTGGAGTATTGTGTGCAGTTTTGGGCCCCTATCTCAGGAAGGATGTACTGGCCCTGGAGTGTGTTCAGAGGAGGTTCACGCGAATGGTCTCAGGAATGAAAAGCTTAACATATGAAGAACATTTGAGGACTCTGGGTCTATACTTGATGGAGTTTAGAAGAATGAGGGGAGATCTAATTGAAACATACAGAATACGGAATGGCCTGGACAGAGTAAACGTTGGGAAGATGTTTCCATTGGTCAGACCTGAGGGCACAGCCTTAGACTGAAGGAAGACCTTTTTGAGTGGGGTTAAGGGGAAGTTTCTTCAGCCAGAGAGTGCCACGGAAGGCTGTGGAGGCCAGACCATTGTGTATATTAAAGACTGAGTTAGATAAGTTCTTGAGTATCAAGAGTTAAGGGGAGAAATTGAAAGAATGGGGTTGAGAAACTTATCGGCTATGATTGAATGGTGGAGCAGACTCAGTGGGCTGAATGGCCGAATTTTTATTCATATGTCTAGTGATCTTACATCCCTCTAAATCTTTCCTATTCATGTACCCGTCCAGGTGCCTTTTAAATGATGTAGTTGTACTCCACCACCTCCTCTGACAGCTTGTTCCATACTTGCACCACTCTCTGCGTGAAGACGTTGCTCCTTAGTTCTCTTTTAAACCTTTCCCCTTTCACTTTATACAAATGCCCCCTAGTTTTGGACTCACTATTCTGGGAAAAGGGTCTTGGCGATTCACCCTAACCTGGCCTCTTGGGATTTTATAAATCTCCATAAGGTCACTACATAGCCTCCGATGCTTCAGGGAAAACAAAACCAGCCTAATGACCCTCTCCCTATAGCTTAAACCCTTAAATCCTGGCAACATTCTTGTAAATCTTTTCTGAGCCCTTTCAAGTTTAACAACATCTTTCATATAGCAGGGAGAACAGACTTGAACATAGTATTCTAAAAGTAGCCTCACCAATGTCCTGTATAACCACAATGTAACCTCCCAACTCCTATACCCAATGCACTGGCCAATGAAGGCAAACGTGCCAAATGCATTCTTTACCACTCTGTCTACTAACAACTCCACTTTCAAGGAACTGTGCATTTGCACTTCGAGGTCCCTTTGTTTGGCAACATTCTCCAAGGTCCTACCATTAACTGCATAAGCCCTGCCCTGATTTGCCTTAACAAAATGCAACATCTCATATTCATCTAAATTAAACTTCATCTGCCACTCCTCAGCTCATTGGCCCATCTGATCAAGATCCTGTTGTACTCTGAGGTAACCTTCCTGGCTTTCCACTATACCACTAATTTTGGTGCCATCTGCAAACATACTCACCATAACTCCTATATTCGCATCCAAGGCATTTTTATAAATGATGAAAAGCAGTGGACCCAGCACCGATCTTTGTGGCACACCACTGGTTACAGGCCTCCAGTGTGAAATACAACTCTCCACTACCACCCTCTGTCCCCTACTTGCAAGCCAATTTTGTATCCAATTGGCTAGGTCCCCCTGGATTCCAAGTGATCTCACCTTGCTAACCACGTGGAACCTTGCTGAAGTCCAGCTGGACTGCTCTGCTTTCATAAATCTTTCTCACTTCTTCAAAAGACTCAATCATTAATTAGACATGATTTCACATGTTCATCTTCCTCACCTCATTCCTGAAGAAGGGCTTATGCCTGAAACGTCGATTCTCCTGCTCTTTGGATGCTGCCTGACCTGCTGCACTTTTCCAGCAACACATTTTTCAGTTCACATGTTCAAAGCCGTGTTGACTATCTCTAATCAGTCCTTGCCTTTCCAAATGCATGTTTTTATTTCTTCAAATGCTAGCAAACCTGCATCGCACTTCCAACGCTGTCTGTTTTATTTCAATATACAGTTTGTTGGTTTATTTTTCTTGGAGGAAGATGAGATTTAGTAGAAATTTTTAAAAAATGGTTCATGAACTACACACGAGTGGCTTAGTGGCATTCATTAAACCCATCAGTTGCACCAGGGCCTTTAATTAGAGTCATAGAGATGTACAGCATGGAAACAGACCCTTCGGTCCAACCCATCCATGCCGACCAGATATCCCAACCCAATCTAGTCCCACCTGCCAGCACCCGGCCCATATCCCTCCAAAACCTTCTTATTCATATATTCATCCAAATGCCTCTTAAATGTTGCAGATGTACCAGCCTCCACCACATCCACTGGCAGCTCATTCCATACATGTACCACCCTCTGCGTGAAAACGTTGCCCCTTAGGTCTCTTTTATATCTTTCCCCTCTCACCCTAAACCTATGCCCTCGAGTTCTGGAGTCCCCGACCCCAGGGAAAAGACTTTGCCTATTTATCCTATCCATGCCCCTCATAATTTTGTAGACCTCTATAAGGTCACCCCTCAGCCTCCGACGCTCCAGGGAAAACAGCCCCAACCTATTCAACCTTTCCCTGTAGCTCAGATCCTCCAACCCTGGCAACATCCGTGTAAATCTTTTCTGAACCCTTTCAAGTTTCACAACATCTTTCCGATAGGAAGGAGATCAGAATTGCACGCAATATTCCAACAGTGGCCTAACCAATGTCCTGTACAGCTGCAACATGACCTCCCAACTCCTGTACTCAATACTCTGACCAATAAAGGAAAGCACACCAAACGCCTTCTTCACTATCCTATCTACCTGCGACTCCACTTTCAAGGAGCTATGAACCTGCACTCCAAGGTCGCTTTGTTCAGCAACACTCCCTAGGACCTTACCATTAAGTGAATAAGTCCTGCTAAGATTTGCACCTCGCATTTATCTGAATAAAACTCCATCTGCCACTTCTCAGCCCATTGGCCCATCTGGTCCAGATCCTGTTGTAATCTGAGGTAACCCTCTTCGCTGTCCACTACACCTCCAACTTGGGTGTCATCTGCAAATTTACTAACTGTGCCTCTTATGCTCGCATCCAAATCAAATAATGGGGGCCCATTATTTCTGGAAATTTAATGTTTTGGAAGACAAGTGTTTTTGGTGGAAAAGTACATTGTAATAATTAAGGAATTCTAGTGTGCTTTGAGTTTGTTCCCAAGCGTAGTCTGTTTTAAGTATCGTTCACAGGTAGAAATAGAGAAACACTATATTTTATGCAGTAGAAGGATGTTAACAAGATTTGTTTTGCTTTTTACACACCATATCTGTTTAGAAGATGTTTTTGTTGTAGGTTTCTGTGAAAAACCAGGGGCACTTGTATGTTTTTGATGCTAGCTGGTAAATAATTATTGTAGAATTAATTGTAGAATAGTTACAATTACAAGAAAAAGGTTGTTATTGTAGATTATAAAAGAGCAGCTCATTGCACTTCCGTAAATTGTTTTAAAGTAGTGCAAATTTGTAAACTTGCACTTGTTTTCTTTCGGATTTCCTCAACAGAGCAAGAATAATCCTAGCTATTTGAGAAGGATCACACTTTTCAGAGACCAAAGACCCCAGGCTGCAGCTGCAGCTCCATGCTGCTGGTTGTGCTTGAAATCAGGAAGAGAGGGTGCAGTTCATAAGATAGGATTGCTGCAATCTAGGCCTCCAGCCTGCTGGCTAGACTGCTGAAACTTATTACAAGTTCCTCACTAGTGCCTCTATCTCTAAGCTATTGGCTGGTTTCCATGCCCTTTCTATGTGACCTTGCCTGGAAATAGAACAGAGGAATTTTCAAACTGGATGCTTGTAGTGTAGATTCAGTACAGGGGTACAGTTGCATGGATGAAGTGCCTTTGTCCTGGGGTAATGAAACTGGAAGGAAAAATGGATAGTTATGTAAAAGTGCCTTGTAATTAAAACATGTTTCTCCACTCCCTTGTCATTGTTTATGTCTACAGCAGTCTGCTCCAGAAGTTGCAGTTTCAGAAGCCTCCTTTTGCAATTAAAGTAATTGTTCACAGAAGATTTTTATCTGAATGGTAGTGAGGCCTAGTGCAGGGGTAGTGGGAAGGATTGGGAGAAAGTGATGTTCAGTGGATAAAGCGACAGCAAAGCTGGAAACCAGTAGAGTAAGTAACATCAGGCCTGTGGCTAAAGAAACTTAAAATATGAATGTTAGTAATTGTTGAAAAACCAAAATATTTAAAAAGGTGTTTTTAGATTGATCAATAAAATAGACCGCTGCCACAGATTTTTTTGGGTGTTCCTCAATTTCAGGATAATATCTGGGAGAAAGGTACTGCACAAATTTTACTATACTTCACAAGTTTCAAAAGCGCCCTTTCACAATTGTGAAAATAAAAACTATATATTACGTAAGTAGTTAAGTTGCCTCTCATTTACTATTTAATGTGACCATTAATTGTGCTATACTACCATCAAAGAATTTTAAATCTCTTTATGAACTCAGTTAAGCCTTTTTCATTTCACTATATATGTTAATGCTTCCACCGCATTTTCCCAAATTTACTAGTACCTTGTCTTAAAAGTGAAGTATTAGTTCTGGTAGTAGAATACAGCTCAGTTTATTCTGTTTGTGAAAAACATCTGCAGTAATCAGGAATTGTTTTCTGTCATCTAAGTGAGCTAATTGGAATATATTGACTCCTCCAATGCAGCACATCAATATCTACATCAACTAAAATAAAATAACTGTGTTGACACTGAAGTCTTAGAGCAGTTTCTTTTTGGTCTAAGAAGCAAGGCAAATAATTTTGTGAAAAGCACCCACTCAAAATAACAGCAGCGTTTAGTTATTTTGTTGAAATTTCATCATAAACTGACTGCATTTTAACAAAATGTTCCGGCAATGACACATTTTTAATGTGCTGTTTCGCCATATCGTGCAGTCTGTTAATTAAACAGATGGTGTGACTACAACTGGGCCATGTTCTGAGAAAACCGACTACGCAGAGAAAAGCAGAGCAGGTAATGTAAAAAGCAAGGAGGGTAGTTGGGTAGGAAGGTGTTGCTTCCACTGCGCAGTCCCACCTGGCTGCCACCTGCTTCTTAAGCTGGAATCAATGCATGCTTTATATTTTCCTTCTGCTGTCTCCTCAGTCTCCAACAGGTACTGTACAAGGGCGAAATAAAGGTTTATTTGAGCATAAAGGATGTGGAAAGTGGAGCATTGGCAGGTGGTTGTGCAAATTGAAGAGTTATTACAGTTAAAAGAAATGAGCCCTGAAATGATTTGTGTCACACAACACATGTTGCACTTTTAATCAGGTAACTGTGTTAGATAACTCATTCTTAGAAGGGCATTTCATTCTATTCTGGATTTAATAATTATCATGTGAATTCACATGAAACTTTAAATCCCAAGCTGAAAGTTTGACTATTGATTTGAACCTGAGCCACATTCATAAGCCAACACTTAGTATAAAACATGCAGCTGGGTTTGTGAAAACTTTCCTTGTTTTCCCCTTTTCTTTCCTCCTCTCATAAAGCCATTCACTTGTGATGGGTTATGGCTCCACAGCATCAAGAATCTTGCAGGATTTTGCCCTCATGGTTGTTCATTGTGAGAGAATACAAATATAACAAAAAGCTATTGAATCATTTATCTACAAAGTTTTTTTAAAAAATTGCACCCTGATGCTGTCTTCCAGCTTGGTCAAGTAGACCTACAGTTTCTGAAGCCCCTCCCAACCCCAAACTGAATTTATTTATAGTTCAGACACATACTTAAATAGCATATATCATCCTTGGATCATCGCCAACTTATAATTCAATTTTTCCTCTTTCAGACTAAAAACTGAATTCATGTATCTAATGACTGAATGAATGCTGTCACTAGCTTCAGAAACTCCAGTGGTGGTTGTATCATGCTTCTGCTGCTCCAGGATTCATCCATCCCAGAAGCTTGAACCTGCTGGCTGTGTCCTGAGCCCTTGCCTTAGGCAGTACCACTGGGCAACTTTTGGGTTGAGTATCCTTCACTCAGCTGCAGCCAACTGAGTCGATTTGTTGTTTCAGGCAGGCAGCTGGCCTATAAGATGTTACTGAGGCTCCACTGTTATTGTTGGCCAGACCTCTCAAGAACCCTTCTGGCTGGAGAGTGTGATAACTTCGAACTCCCATGTCTCATTTATGCCCATGAGATAAAACCTATTATTGGTTTGTCATGTTGGAATTTTACAGAGTTTTCTGTTCACCGTCCCAAGGTTATATAATTATTTTAGTTTGTTTTGGCAAAAGGAGCTAATAACATATTATCTAAATAAGGATTGAGTGTGAGGGTTGAGCAAGAGTTTACAGTTAGATTGTTAGTTCTAGAGAATAATGCTGCTGTGGACTTGCTTTGTTGAATGGTGACAGTCTTTCTTTGATGTGACAGTCCATGATTTATATTTATTTTATGTTACTGTCTGATAGGCATCCCCTGGTGTTTCAGAAGGTTTATCTTAGTCAGTGTTGAGCAGTGGGGATCAAGAAGTTTCCTGGCATTAGACAAATCAGCAGGTAACAGCCAGGCCTCAACATTTGGATTAGGAAGAGATCGAATCTGTTTAAATATCTGCTACCAATTGCTATTCATTGACCATTAAAGGAAGTGCTTGTGCTTTGATACATGTATAGAGAGATGTATCAAGTTTGGCTGTGTTGCTCTGCATGTTTGACTTGTCACTGAACAGTCACAGAAAGCTCAATTTTGTGTAATGAGAACTGGCATGTCACTGGAGACTGTCTAGGGATTGTTTTTAAAAACTTGTATTTAAAACTGACTATGCTGAACTTTCAATCTTTCCTGTTGTAAAACATAGAGTTTGAGATTTGTACTTTTTCTTAATTATAGGTGTCACAAAGTACTTTTACTTGCTGTAAACATTAAACAGGTCAAGCAGCACCTGGGGGTAGAGCAGATGAGTAAACATCTCAGGTGTGTCAAACTTTTGTCAAGGTTGGGCATTCTATGTAACTGAAACATTATTTTGTCTGTTCACTCTATAGATGCTGACTGACATACGTTTTTGTTTTTGTTTCGGATTCCATCATCTGTGGTGCTTTTATTTTTGCTCATTTTCATTTGTTATTAGAATCAGCTTTTGATTCAGTTTATATTTTTCACCAACACTAGTTCTGGTTGACTAGTTAAAACAAAAATAATTCCTAAAATGTTGGTATCCTAAATCTTGTTGGATTAAGAGTGTTGGTGTGAGTGTGCCTAGATAACTAACTGTGTGGAATAATTTGCTAAATTCTTCTTACACAAAGTGTATTAAGCTGTTACTAAGAGCCCTGGACCAAGTACTTATAACTGAATCTTTAATGACTAAAGTAGTTGAAAGATAAAGAATGATTAATACCCTCAAAGGAATTCCACGGCTGCCATTTAAGCATAATTATCAGGATAAATGTGAAAATTGTTTTTCTAGAAGGCAAAGCAACCTGTAATGAGACAATGTAACGTGCCAAATTCTTCAGAGGGATGAAATAAAAATGGTACCAAAATTCTCAAAAAGATATTCTATCAGACCCCGTTCAGAAGAGATAAAATGTGTTATGACAGCTTGATTTTAAAATATTGCTATTAAAAAATGTTTAAGCAGGGTCAAGTCTGACTTATTGAAGAGTTGATCACCCCAAATTTGATCGGCAACATTGCTTTTTGTTTTTAATTTTCAAATTATCTGATGGATTCACTTGTGTAAGTCACTGACAGGATGTTTGTGCAATACATAGATTTTAAAAGTGCACTTGCATGCTGAAATCTTCTTTTATTGAGTGCTTTAACATAGCAGAATTCTAGTTAGGTAAAAATGCCCAAAGACAGTCAGTCATATCAGTTATTTGTTTGACCATTAATTGTTGCCTCTGATCTAATGAGTACAATAAATTCAAGCTCTTATACTGTATTGTTAAGTTTCCAGCTTCCATGCCTTAATGTATATCTGGTAAAAGGGACACAGTTGTTTACAATATGTATGTTTTAGCTGAACCTAGTGAGACAGATACTCATTGCAAATAAAAACTCTGATGCTTTGACACTAAAATTACGAAAACTTCTGCTAAGTTTGCATGTTTGATGCATTTTAATGTCAGTGGTGGAGCTAAACCACAGTGATATAAAGTTGCATTACACATTGTCTCTGAAGTCTGCAGACCTTTATTCATCTAAGCAGAGTTTTGGCTGCTGGCCAAGATCATCTTACAGTCCATCCTTTTCACATGCCAAGAATGTATAAAAAAATTGCCAACACAGGAAATGCTTCTTCTATTTTAACAGCTTTTCCAGCTGCATTAGGGAGGAGATACTACAGGGATGTAATTTTTTTAAAATGCTGGTAATAAAAAAACTAACTGTGCCAGAATAGTGATGGAATCTCGTGAACATTTTCTTTCTTCCATTTTAAAATGTTCTCTCTTTCTATAACTCCTTAGTTGGGCACGCTGTCCTATGCAACATTTGCACTCCACTGTCACACTCAGGTGACCCATTCTTGATGTGTGGAACTAAACAGCGAATGTCAGCATGCCACAGGTGATATTACATCTCAGTCTAATCTTGACCTAACAGTGAGGGAATCACAGCTGTGACCAGTACTCTCCTTGCTACACACACACAAAATCAGGGTCTCCACACAGCAACGAGAAGGTCAAATTATAGCTTCTTTTCATTTCCCTTGCCTCTGAACATGGGAACTAATAGTAGTTCCTTCACTGTCACATTACCATACATCAATTAATTCAGTATCTCAGCTATCTGAATATCAATGAGCTAAAATGGTGTATATGGTTGTTATATGAGTACTCAAGTTAAATAGCTTCCACTAGTTTGTTTCTCAAATCACTGAGCAAATATTGAAAGCTTTTTGACAAGCAGGACTGGAACAAATATTTTCGGAGAAGTTTTAAACGTACTAATACTGAAGCTTCAAGACTTTACAAGTTTGACTGTTTGGAATGGTAACAGTTATTCAATATTTAACATTTAATATTTAATTCAGTTCATCATCTGTTTATTCAAGCTAAAGCTTATAGTAATAACCAAAGCTTATAGTAATAACTTAGTCATTTTGAAAAAGTGTACTTCATATGTTTGAGTTAAACGCAATAAAGCCATTGACTCCTTTAACAACTGTATAAAATTGCTGCAGAAATGTTGTTATGTTTGTGACGTTTAGAAATAAGTTTTCTAAAAGTTCTTTCTCAATAATTTCTGTATAAGCAAATAAGGCAACACTAAAAATGCTGTATAGCAAATTCAGTACATAGGTTTAATTTCCTGCCTTTATTACCTCTGGGAATGTTACTTGCACATCAGATATTATGGACCGTGATAAATATTGTATACATGAATATTTTGAATTATCTATCCTTCATTAGCAATCTAAGGTCCAATATATTGTTTAATCCAGAAAGACGTGTCCTAAATAAAACTTCTATTAAACATCAGAAAGTGATTTGCCACATCAGGCTAAAAGTTTGATTGAGAGAGATTTACAGTAGGTTAAAAGGTCGACCTCTGCTTAAGGTACATCCTGCCTTTCCAACAAAGTTGATCTGATGCTGTGGGAGGTGAGGAAAGCAAAGAAATTGTTTAATAAGCCCCATATGAACAAATGCGAAAACTTCAACTGCTGAGATTCTGTGCTGCTTTCATCTAGAGTGGGTTCAAAGAATAGACCCTCTCTTTATTACATTGTGCTTTACCCATAACTGTGAGAGACTATAATTACACACTAACAATGAATTAAATTTATAAACAAATGTTTCTTATCAAAGTCTGGGGAATTGCCCGTAACCTACAGTTGAAACAGTCAATGGTGGTTTGTTTGAAACTGTTATGTAAGGTTAGCCTGGTTTAAATAAAAGGCTGCAATATTCAGGAAAGTTTGCTCAATACGGAACTGTGATCTTAGCTTGTGCAGACGTCTGTCTGTGAAGGGCTTTATTCAAATTATGTGGTGATTCATAAATGCTTTTAGTGATTAGTTGAAAATCTCTTGGAATCTATCCCATTATAGATTTTATTCAACTTCCATTTTAAAATAGGCAACATAACAGTGTTGGCCTCAATTCAAAACAAACAATATTTTGCACAGGTTTTTACTCCAGACTAACTAGTTACTTAGCAGTATTCCAGAACTGATAAGAGAATTGCATCCCTTTTAATGTCCTAAAAATGCTTGAAATTCTAAGATTACGATTACTAATAGACCTACCATTTCAATTAGCAAACCCATTCAAGGCATCACTGAAGAATCTACAGTTGGTCATAGTAGAGGATAAGATCAATCATGGTGCCAACTCCTAATTGGTAATCATAACACTGTTCCAAATGCATGTGTGTGGGAGCACAAGTGTAGTGTAGTTTAACTGTATCAAGGTACAAGTTTACTTGAGAATGTTGTGTTGGTGGGAATCTCTCAGGCTGTAGTCCAACTGCAAACTAGTTAACAAAATTTGTGTGCAATGGCAGTTTCTATGGAACAATGGAGAGTGACTAAATGTGAATTACAGTACTGGGAAACTGATTTGGCATTTGCAATCTGAGCAGGCAGGTGATTGGTCAGTTTCAAAGATCTAATCCTTCTAAATATGGGCAGTCATTAAAACCAGATATGAGGAGATGTGAATATTGTCTGAGCTATCAGTTTAGCTACTTTATAAAACCACATGCAACAGCTGAATGTTTCTAAATTCAAAACCTAGTTCATGAGACCAAACACAATAGAAATGTCAAGATAGATTGTTAAATGTGTAGGAACCAGTACAGACCAATGTGATGTATGGTAATTATACTGGTTGTAAGTCTGTAACTCAAGGATCTTTCTCTCTGGGTTGATAAGCTAAATGTTACAGTGCATCAGAAAGGTGAAAGCAACTTGTTTCAGGTGTCAGTCACACCGCTTAGACCAGCTATTTCAGATTTGGTCTGTGGTGAGAGGCAAGACAGTGTACCTATGAGTGAGGTAGATTTGCAGATCCATGAGGTAATAATGGAGGGGCCTTAGTCCTTGGAGTTGTCCAACAATTTGAGGTTCTTGTGCTGACGATAGGGTAGCTGAGCAAACCAATCACAGCATTAGATAAAGGGACTGACTGTATTTTAGCCAAATTTGCTGACAAGATAAAAAAAGACAGGACAGCAAATTATTCAAGAATTTGCAACAAATATGCAAAAGGATATGGATAGGCTTAATTGTCAGATGGCATATAATATGGGAAAATGTGAAGTTAACCACTATTGCATGAATACTAGAAAAGCAGAATATTATTGAAGTGGAGTGAGACTACAGAATGGTGCAGTGCAGAAGGATCTGGTTGTCCTTGTCCATGAATTTTCTAAAATTTCAACATGCAAGTAATTAGGAAAGCAAGTGGAATATTAGAATGTGTTTGGATTATAAAAGTAGGGAAAAATTGCTACAACTATACAGGAATTGGCGAGGCCACTCGTGTTGTACAGTGTACAGATTTAGCTTCCTATTTAGGGATGGATATACTTGCAATGGAGGCAGTTTGGTGAACATTTACTAGGCTGATTCTTGGGATGAAGGGGATTGTCTTATGAGGGAAGATTGAGCAGGTTAGGTCTATAATAATTGGAGTTTAGAAAGTACAAGTTTAGAAGAACTAGTGAAACATGTAAGATCCTTGACAGGATAAAAGAGTGTTTCCTCTTCTGGGAACATCTATGGGGGAATAAAGTCATGTTCCAACATATTCTTCTGATCCGACCAGAAACAGGAAACCAGTTCCTACTACAGTCACAAAAATTGGCAGATTTTCTCAGTAGACCACAAAAAAAACACTTTCTTAAATGAATTTATTTCAGTATACTGTAATATAAAATAACTTGTATTTGGTAAATACTATCATTTGGATATTATTAAAAACACGTTACTTTTAACTTGTGCATCTTCATTTAATAGAAAATATCTACTCCCAACTCCTTCCCATGTTTTTTTTTGCTTAATTATGGCATTACCAAGAGATAACAGTGAAATGGGAAGAAGTAGGTCTTGTATTAACTGCATTCACTGCCTTGGGATAAAGATCATCAGGCAAGGCATTGGTATTAGAGAAGTGATTGCCCTTAACACTTTGTTTTATGGGAACAAATTGCTATGCAGCAGATCGGTGCAACAGTACATCAGTGTCACACTGTAGAGTAAATGTGTTAAAACCTGCTAACTTTGTTCACTGTCAGGTAACTGCCATGATAATTAATTTCTCAGTATTATGTTGTATTACCTAAAGCAGGATAGCTGGGAATTCAAGTTTCAAAGCACTACTGCTTTGAAGGGTGTCAGATAATGTAATCAGAAGAGCAATGTTGAAGCATCTAATTAAGGTGCAGTGAGTGTTTCATCATATGTTACCACTGAAATACAAAGCAGAATGTAATGGCCACCTGTGTGGCATGTTTGGAGACAAAGTAGCATTTTAATCAGGTGGGAGGTTGGCAGTTGGGAGGTTGGCAGTTGGGTTGTTTGTATCTTGCTCAATTAAGTTCCTCATGCCACTACTGAGGAGGAACCCACAAGCAAATGCTAACAGGCTTTGCTTTTCAGGTTTCAACAGAGCAACTGTCTCACTCCTTCCAGTAATACACTCTTCACATACAGCACCCTTTTTTAAAGCATGTAACCTTCATTCTTTACTGATCCTAGGCCTGTAGTGTGTCATTGCTGGCAACCACATGTTCCTCTTTTCAGTTGCTTATGAATGTTCAGGTTGGATGCAAGGTCCCTCATCAAGGACCTGTTGTGCACAAGGCTGGAACTTAGAGTCATAGAGCTGTACAGTATAGGAACAGACCCTTCAATCCAACTCATCCATGCCGATCAGATATCCTAAATTATTGAAGTCCCATTTGCCAGCATTTATGGCTTTTAAATGTTGTAATTATACCAGTGTCCACCACTTCCTCCGGCAGCTCATTCCATACACGCACCAGCTTCTGTGTGAAAACGTTGCCCCTTAGGTCCCTTTTTAAATTGTACCCCTCTCACTTTAAACCTATGACCTCTAGTTTTGGACTCCCCCACCCTGGGAAAAGATTTTGGCCATTCACCCCATCGATACTCCTCATGATTTTATAACTTTTCTGAAAGGTCATCCCTCAGCTTCCAGCGCTCTAGGGAAAATAACCCACTCTATTCAGCCTGTCCCTAGAGCTCACACCGTTCAACCCTGGCAGCATCCTTGTAAATCTTTTCTGAACCCTTTCACAACATCCTTCCTGTAACAGGGAGACCAAAATTAGAAGCAGTACTCCGGAAGTGGCCTAACCAATGTCATGTACAGCCACAACATGACCTCCCAACTCCTATACTCAATGCACTTACCAATAAAGGCAAGCATACCAAACACTTTTTTTCACTATCTTGTCTACCTACAACACTGCCTTCAAGGAGCTACGAACCTGCATTCCAAGGTCTCTTTGTTCAGCAACGCTCCTCAGGACATTAAGTGTACAAGTCCTGCTTTGATTTACCTTTCCGAAATGCAGCATCTCACATTTATCTAAATTAAACTTCATTTGCCACCCATTGGCCCATCTGATCAAGGTCCTGTTGTACTCCGAGGTAACCTTCTTGGCTTTCCACTACACCACCAATTTTGGTGTCATCTGCAAACATACTTACTATACCTCCTATGTTCACATCCAAATCATTTATAAAAATGACAAAAAGCAATGGACCCAGCACTGATCCTTTTGGCATACTGCTGGTTGCAGTCCTCCGGTCTGGAAAGCAACCCTCCATCACTACCTTCTGTTTCCAACCTTCGAGCCAGTTCTGTATCCTAATGGCTAGTTCTACTTGTATTCCATGTGATATAGCCTTGCTAAAATGTGATATGTGATATAGCCTTGCTAACCAGTCTACCATGCAGAATGTTGTTGAAAGCCTTACTGAAGTCCATATAGATTACGTCCACCACTCTGCCTTCATCAATCCTCTTCGTCACTTCTTCAAAAAACTCAATCAAGACAGACATGATTTCCCATGCACAAAGTCATCCTTAATCAGCCCTTGCCTTTCCAAATATATGTAAATATTGTCCCTCAGGATTCCCTCCAACAACTTGCCCACCACTGATGTCAGGCTCACCGGTCTATCGTTCTCTGGCTTTTCCTTATCACCTTTCTTAAATAGTGGCACCACATTAGCCAACCTCCAGTCTTCCAACACCGCACCTGTGGCTCAGGTTTCTCAACAAAGGACCTAGTAATCACTTCCCTAGTTTCCCACAGAGTTCTAGGTATACCTGACCAGGTCCCAGGGATTTATCCACCTTCTGCATTTTAAGATGTTCAGCACCACCACCTCTATAATATGGTCATTTTTCAAGATGTTGTTATTTATTTGCTAATGTTCTCTAGTTTCCATACCTTTTTCCACAGTAAACACAATACAAAATACTCGTTTACTGACACTCCCATCTCCTGTGGTTCCACACATAGACGGCCTTGCTGATCTTTAAGGGTTGAAAATAACACAATACCAGGTATAGTCCAACATGTTTTTGGAATCACTAGCTTTCACAGCCCTCCGAAAGCTAGTGCTTCCAAATAAGCCTGTTGAACTATTAACTTGTGTTGTGTGATTTTTAACTTTGCCCACCCCAATCCAACACTGGTTCCTCCATGATCTTAAAGGGGCCATATTCTCTTCTTAGTTACTCTCTTTTGTTCTTGATGTATTTGTAGAATCTCTTTGGATCCTCCTGAACCCTATTTGCCAAAGCTATCTCATGTCCCCTTTTTGCCCTCCTGATTTCCCTGTTAGGTATACTTCTACTGCCTTTATACTCTTATAGGGATTCACTCGATCCCTGCTGTATATATCTGACATATACTTCCTTCTTTTCCTTGACCAAAACCTCAATTTCTCCCACCATCCAACATTCCCTACAGCTATCAGCCTTGCCCTTCAGGAACAGGAACATACTGTCTCTGGATTCCTATTATCTCATTTTTGAAAGTGTCCCACTTCCTAGCCGTCCTGCTGGGATTGTCTGTGTACCCTTCCCCACACCATCTGTCATCAGTGACCTGGGTCATGTAATGACCCTGTCCTCTATTGGGTGCAATTCTAGTAACAGCCACTATGTCCTTGATGGTGTTGCCAATCATTGTGAAGTAACTGACCTCTGGCTGTTAGTTCTTGGGGATGAACTAACCCTCATGGCTAGTAGGGTCCCTGTTGATGAGGAAGGATCTCTTAAGTGACTGCCTGGCATTTGATGCAATGGACCTTTTCCAAAAAAGTGAAGCAGTCTAATCACCAGTATTAGACTCTGACCTCACTCTTAAATTGTTATTATTGTCTATAAGTGAATATGTAGACGCATTAATAGTTCTGAGAAATCCAGAAATTAGGTCTGGAATGATTTGGACAATTAAGGATTGATATTAAAATGTTAGGTTGTAGTCTTTTATTAATGCTCAAAAATTAAATTTGAAAATCCAGAAGGTGAGAATCAGAAGAGCAATAGGGTATGGAAAGTGTGCCTGAACTCACCAAGAACAATCTGTCAGCATCAGTTAGTGCTGTTTAGTTGAGGCTACAAAAGGGGTGATGTAAATTTGAGGAAATAGTAAGGAGCTTAAGGAATCTACATTGGAGAAAACCCTGTCACTGCAGTCTGTGATGTGACTTTGGAGTTTGGTATAATGTGCTCCAGAGGGTCAAAAGCAATTACAGGTATCACCTACCTAGTCTCTTTTCCATACCCTACTGAAAAATATTATAAACAAAAATTAGAAGTATTTATTTGTACTTCCTGTGTCCAGTTCCATATTGAAATACTATTTTCTGGAAGCATTGCAGCAGAATTTGTCAGTTACCAAATTAACAGGCCCATGGTGATTAGAAACACATGTTGCAGATACTCATACCTCAATCTTCGCCAGAAAAATTTATCAGAGAATTTTTAAAAATCTTGTTTATACTTTGTTTTATATAACAAATATTGTTTCATACCTACCAGAAAAAAAACTCACTTAAAATGAGTAGCATACCCTGACACATTTCAAAGATTCTCAGAGGTTTGCATTGTGGGTATAAACTTAAATCGTTCAGTATCCTGATGAGTCAGTTAATGTTTTCAGAATGGCATTGATTTTGTGCTGAAATGTCACATGGCTAGAAATCAAACTGAACTTTGGGCTGATGTTAAACAATGGTCATTTTGTTGAAGCCTGCAGATTGATGTAGTTACTGTGCCTATGAAGAGCTAATTTGATGATTTACAGATCAAGTCTGCTTGAAGTCAGAATACCTCAGCAAAGTATCTTCATTTTATTTTCATGCTTCCAAGAGTTTGCTTTGCACCTTGTTTACCAGATTAAGTTCAGGTTCTGTGGTGCTAGTGACTATGCAATGCAGCGAACATAGTTTAATAGTTCTTCACACTAATATTTGTTCTTTTCTCTCCTGATGTGTTTTATTTCCTTTCTGAGTACAGCTCCAATGTCTTTCAATAACTTATCAAGGTGCTCAAGTTTAATTATGAGCCTTAATTATCTGTTGGTATACAGTAGGTTTGAGAATGCATCACAGATGAGATCCTCACCGTGTCCATGCACATGAACCTTGAGTTTCGGTCACTAGTAGGGGAGAGTAATGCAGTTCGGTGCTTGAAAGGAGATAATGCCTTCAAGGCAGGAGCTGGGAGGGAGTGGAATGACAGCAACAATGCATTGGGAATGTGGGGGCCTGAGAGGAAGGTACTGTGTCTTGCTGGGAATAGTCAGCAAGCCAGATAGCACCAGTAAAGAGTGAAATTGATAAAAATCACAGGTGATAGAGGTTTGAAATATATCACTTTAATCTTGCCTGCATGTCTTGAAACCTTGTGAGCAGTGATATAAAAATGAAAGGGAAGAAACATTCAGAATTTAATAAAAATTTTCACCAAATTAAGTTGTTTTGTCTGAAGAATTTTGGAAACAAACCTGAAACGGAATGTACCAGAACATAATTAAAAAGCTGCATTCCCTTAGGGCCCTGAAAGGGCAAAACTAAACACCATATCTTGTTTTTCCAAAATTGCCTCAAAAATTGACAAGGTTAAAAATCCAAGCAGACAAAACAGCCTCTGTCCTGGCACAGGCCGTAGGATTTATTTTAAGCTGCCTTTTTATTCTGCAAGCTGCCTGAATGCCAGCTGTTCTTGGGCCGTGTCTTTTGTTTTACTGGGTCATTGTTTTCATTCCATGAAAGGAAAAGTTGCATTCTTGAGCAAAAAAAGGAGGGGGGGGGGAAATTGAGGATGATTTTAACTCTTTGACTGCCTGATCATAATCTGGCTGGTCTGGTCTAAGAAGGGTGAGAATACTTTGATCTGATAGGGTGGTTTACACAAGGCTTGATTCTTACTTGGATGTAAGGGCCAAAATTAAAATTTCTAATGAAAATAAAAATATCAAAAGTCATGGTTTTTCAAAACCATTCAGTATCCCCCATTCATGAATGTTCTCCTTTTAACTAAGTAGCAAACCTACCAGTTAAAACAATAAGTATTCTTTAGGAAAAGATACTGTTTTTGTATGTATGTGCCATGTGAATGAAAGATTTAGATTAACTTTTGAAGAATAATCTGATTTTACTATTGTCATGTGCCATGTGGAATTACAAGATATGGACAATTAATAATGTCTGATTAAAAGATTTATTAACTTTCCATCATTTCCCAGAAGAAATCACAATTTTAGCATAATTGTAACTGTAATCTCACCACAGCTATTCCAGAGATATCATCGCAATGATCTGTTTTAAAAGAATTTCATTGTTACATTGCTACATCTCACTTTGTTACTTTTATTTCTCTCAATATTTTCATTTAAATTAAATGTCTTGATACTATTGCCCTGACATGTCTTCTAATATTGTTCACCTTTGCGATTTTATATTTTGTACCAAGTAATGTCCGTGCTAACACCATCAATACTTGCCTTTGGAACAAACTACCTTTCAAAAATTAACTACAACACAAAGGTTTTTAATGTTATGAATTATCTCACTCTATATTTTGTTTTTAAATTTAACCTTGTTGATGAGACTTCCATCATCCCCCGGAGGTTCACCATGGGAGCTGACCAATCCCCCTTTCCTAGATAAAACAATGATGGATGCTCACCTCATACCTCCATCTCAATGGGAGAGTACTAATGAGACCATATTTCTCAAAATGACTCCAGTCTTACAAACAGGTGGACAGAACAGACACTCTGCGCTAATTTCAGGAGCTGTTTTACAGTGTCATACTTCTATGGAGACCATCGCTACCAGCTAATCCTGCACTCAGTCTATGTCCAAATAAGACCTTTTTCCAATTGGAATCACCGAATAACAATAAAGTATAAGAACCTGGGGCAACTAGTGCTACTAATTCAGAACTGACCAGCATTTGGAATTAGGACCATTGGATCTAGAAGTTTCAGCCACCCAGAAACACACCAATTAAGCTGGCAATTTTACACGAATTCCACTCTGCTCCTCCTTCCCACCCCACTTGTGTGACTTGCATACCTCCATGATAAATATCTAAACAGAAACATTTTTAAAGTTTCCTTATCTTTGGAATTGTCTACCCAGAGGGCTATGGAAATTCAGTTATTAAATAAGTTCAAGACAAGGATTGATAAATTTCTAATGACTAATGACATCAAGAATATAGGTATATGACATAGGTAGATGATTAACTATGATCTAAAGTGATGAAGCAGGCTGGAGGGACTGAATGGCCTACACTTGTTCCTGTTTCCCTATATGTTTCAGAAATCATGAACACCTTGGATTTTTTAAAACTCTTGATTAATTTTAAATATTTAATGTGTAACACAACACAGTTAAATAGTTCGATGCACTGTAGACACATGGAAGGATTACTGCTGTTACATTTTCTTTGTTTTGATTATGGTAAGATTTATCTCTTCAACTAGTATGAACCAAACAATTTCACACAATTAGCTTTCTTCTTTAACCGAGGCAGGCAGTGTTACCAACAGACTTTCAGTAGCTTAAATGGACCTGTAGCGGGAAGAAGGCTTTTCTTAGTGGCCCATTGTAATACTGGGCCCATACTAATAAGCTTTCGCAGGCCAAGGGAAAAAAAAATGCAATTTGTAAACAGCCTCACATTCCCATAAACCCATAAAAAGTTCTTACATTTTTGTTGGTAATTCTTGTTTATAACTATTCTTGAAAGTAAGATGTTTCTGTTGAATTGCAGTGTATGTTTTAGTCCAAAAATGATAGATGGGAAGGGAGTGTTACCCACAGCACACCATTTCCTTCAACAGTAAATCGTAGGGATTTATCCCAAGATGTTTCTTCTCAGGCTTTTCCTTAGAAACAAGTTAACGAAGGACTACTGAGTGACTTCATTAAGTATTAGTATACATGATTGCAATGCACTTCTTCCTTCACTGTTCTTGTTGACAGCACAGAGCTTGTCAAAAATTGGTACACAACCAGGCAGTGCAAACCTTAATAATACGTTTAGAAGTTGTCTGGCTCCAAATTGGTTATGAGTTATTTTCCAGTCAGTAACTTGACTTTTCTCTCATGCAATATTATCATTTCTCACTAGCCTCCCCTATCATTTTTCTAGTGCGTATGTTCTTAACCAGTGTTTTTTCCAATGCAATCTTGACTGCATGAGCAACACTACAACAAAGCAAAGTGACTCTTCTGGCACAGATGAAGACAAAAGCCTCAAAATGCAATAGAATGCACTTTTGGAAGTTGCCATGTAAATAGGCAACTATTTTTCTTGCTGCAAGCATGCTAATCACTCAGCATGGATGAATCTGGCAGGCCTGAAATGGTCCCACAACCAGAAATGTTGTTTATCTTGGCTTTTAGACAACTGTGTATTGTGAAATTTGTACACGCACAGTTTGTTATCTGTTGTTTCTGGTGATGTGTATTATAAACAGTCTGGATTCCAGAGTACCGAGGCCCAGCACATTACAGAACCTCTTCCTCTTGAGTCATTTCTGTAATATAAACGCCATATACATTTGCAGTTAGCCTAAAATAATGGTTTCTTGTGACTTTTATAAGTAGAAATATGTTCGGTAGATATAAATCTTTTTTCCATAAATTCTTAACTTAAGCCTATGAACAGCATCAGCCAGTTAAGAAACCTTTAAATTTGCCTATGAAAACAATGATGATTTTGTTGTTGGTCTACAAGCCTTCCACTATGTAAAAGAGTAGGTGGATTTAACACGTATGATGCTGAAACCAGTGCACAAACACATGTATGAATTTATTAGAAGTCATACAATAAGTGTTCCAGTGAGGGGTATGTTACAAAAAGAAATTATTTAAAACTAGTTTCTATATTAAATGCGCAATCCTCTATTATGTGACCAAGATAATGTTCATAGAAGAATAGAATCCCTACAGTGTGGAAACAGGCCCCTTGGCCCAACAAGTCCACACTGACCTTCCGAAGAGTAACCCACCCAGATCCATTCCCCTACTATCCTATATTTACCCCTGACTAATGCACCTAACCTACACATTCCTGAACACTATGAGCAATTTAACATGCCACTTCACCTCATCTGAACATCTTTAGATTGTGGGAGGGAACCAAAGCACTCAGAGAAAATCCACACAGACATGGGGCAGAATGTGCAAACTCTACACAGATAGTCACCTGAGGCTGGAATCAAACCTGGGTCCCTGGCACTGCAAGGTAGCAGTACTAACCAATGAGCCACCATGCTGCCCTAATGTTTTATCCATCGACTGCAAATTAGCTTTAAGATGCCCTTTTTCTGAGACAAAGTTCCTATTTTATCCATTTGGAGCTTTACTAGGACCAACTGTTGCCCTATTTCTTATATCATCTAACTTAAATTTTTGATAACGTGGCTGGTTTGTTACAAAAGACAGGGGCTTGGTCTAAAGATTGAAAATGATTGCAAGCATGTTCTTGTTCTCTAATAATAATAATCAACCATAATCTTTTCACTGACATTATATTTAAATGGCTTCAACTATGCAATCTGTCAGAAGGTCAAGCTGTACACTCAAGACTTTGAAAAATTATTTTAAAAATTGCTTAATTGAACATATTCTGAAGATGTACTAGTATATGACCATCATAAATAGTGTGTGTGGTGGTTTGTCCACCCACAGGAATGTTAGGCTTGGTTTATGGAAATTTATGTTTGTAATGCCCCCTTGATGCTTTTGCATTGTGAGAGGAGCTTTTTCAGAATTTAAAAAACAAAATTCAAATCATGTGAGTTGGCAGTCTTAGGCTAGTTCCTTTTATATATTGCTTTTTAAAAAGAACGAAGTAATCTGCTACCAGGAGATGAGCACTATTTGTCTAGTTACACTTTGGCCCAGACCCACTGTTATGTCGGTTGCTATGGAGGGAAACATTTTCAGTGCCAGATTAAGAAAGAAACTGAAGTGAAATGGATAGAAATATGATCTGTGTTTAAAGGTATGAATCACTGCACCTCTTCAGGATGGAGCTGGCTGTATTGAATTCATTCTTCCCACCCCCACCATTACCACAAAAAAATGTATTGACTGAGACCCTCCAGTTCCTTTCAAGCAGATTCAGGTTTCAGACCTTTATAGGGACTGTTTACAGATCAACCAAAAAAGCAGCTGTACATTCAAAGCAGGTTTCCTATCGGAATGTCTGCTTTCTTGCCTGCCACTGCCTCAGGCTTTGCCAAGTGTTGGCTGCTAGTGATTGTGTTTGCTCATGGCATCTCAGACAGGCTGGTGATATGGATAGCCTGTCATCATGAATGCATTGCACTCAGTTTGACCCAGTAAGGACCTGAAGATTTAACAAGGAAATAAGACTGCCGTTGGGTAGATAATGCATTTTTGCATTTAAGCAGTATAAAAGGAGGATAAATGTTGCTCAATTCAGATTTGATTATGAATTAAAAGCACAGCTAGAAACCAATTCATTTCATAATGGTTTTATGTAATCCATAATGCAGTATATAACCTGTTAAAATATTAACCAGTTCTATTATTGCCATTAAAAGTTCAGATCCAATGCTTTAGATATTGCACAAAAACAGACTATTGTATAAGTACTGTAATGATGTTTAAACTAAGATGAATGTTATGAGTTAGCCTGATAAATAATTGCACCATATGATTCTGACTAATTTCCTGCCATATGGTTCTTAGTCTAGACATGTTATTGGAAATCTCTCTGTTACTTTCTTACTCTGGGAGTAAATTTCTCTAAAACTATTATTTTCTTATAAAAGGAACTTTAGATTTAATGACATCATTTCGGAAGTGTTCAAAATGTTGAACATTGCATGAGCTTGCAAAGATTATTAAAGATTTTTTTCATTCGGCCTTGATCTGTATGAGATGTGTTAACCTTTATTGTTTCTAGATCTCAACCAAGCATTTCTAGAACGGTGTAAATTGACAGTTCACATGATTCCAATGTGACAATGTGTGAATACCATCAATGAAAGTTTGCTTGTGTGCAGTACTAAGTAGGAACCTCAATAAAATCAGATGTAGATTTTTCTTGAAGTGTATGCAATATCTAAATAATACATTTACTAATAAAGAAACGAGATTCAAAGATTCCTGTTTTTTAATCAACTAGGGTAAGAGGATATTATTTTGGAAAGAAATAAACTAGAGAAAGAGCAATACAGTAAACCGTATATGATGTCAATATTGTTCCATTTTACACAGTGAATCAAAAGTATGCTACTTTACTAGTTAGACATAAACCTTATATATGGGGCTCTTGTGGTGCACTGGTAGTGCCCCTATCTCTGGACCAGAAGACCTATTGTACTGCTGTCCCAAACCCTGTTGTGGAATTTGTGGATGGCTACATATTTTCAGTGGAGAAGATCTTGGAGATGGGGGAAAATCCTGAACAGCACTGGGCTTAGAGGACTGAGTGCATATTGTACCATCTAAGCATTGGAGACAACAGTCTGATCTGGCTGACAACACGCAAACGCAAGAGGTTGGTGGAGTAACATGATAGGACAGTGAATGTGAGAATATCAGGTTTATATTCCATGCAATAGTGCTATTTCCCTCAGATCCATTTTCAGCAATCCTGTAAGTCTGTTGGAGGTCATATTGCTGGATTGCTGTGACATCCTGTAAGCACTTTTACACAACACCAGGTTATAGTCCAACAGGTTTATTTGGAAGCACTAGCTTTCGGAGCACTGCTCCTTCATTAAGTGGTTGTGGAGAACCTGATGAAGGAGCAGTGCTTTGAAAGCTAGTACTTCCAAATAAACCTGTTTGACTATAACCTGGTGTTGTGTGATTTTTAACTTTGTACACCCCAGTCCAACAGTGGCGTCATAAAATCATAAGCTCTTTTATACATTGTAATTCAAAGCCATGATGAAAGCATTCTGAACTTTCATGGTGGCAAGCTGATGTGGCATAACATCAGTCTAAGTGGACAGTGTAGTATTCAGATATTGAGTGGCTGCTGCTTTAGCCACATGGTAACTGACATCAAACATCAGATACTGCTTCATGGTTGATCTTCAATTCTGCAAAGTTCTTTTCACACTGGAAAGCTTGTGCTGCTCTGTGCAAAAAGCTCTGCCAAATTGGTGCTGAATGCACTGCCGCTGCTTCAAATTAACTGCTGGTTTTCTGGCTAACCTTCATGGACAAGATATTCTGTTATGCATACTCAACATCTTGCTTCTGTAGGTCTTCCCATCAAAGCAGTCATCTGAGTCTCCTGAACTGGAACTCACCCTCTGAGAAGCTAGCACCTGAACTAAATTGGTCTTTTATCCTGAATGTAGGTCACTTGTCTCCAGTGTTTCATTACGTGAGATCTAACATCTATATCAACCCTACCAAAATGCACAAAGTTGTTATCTATCCTGGCATTCTGACATAATTGCATCATTGTTAATTGTGGGTCATGATCCTTGGAACTTTATTGGAGCCCATCAGATTTAGTCCCCTCTGTTTAGGCTTGGGCACATGAAGGGAAACTAGTACAGCATACATCAGTCTATCAGCAAACATGGGGAGAATATCTAATTAAAATCTCTCAATGATACAAAAACAGAAATTGTTGGCAAAACACAGTAGATATGGCAGCATCTGTGGGAAGAAAGCAGAACTAGTGTTTTGAATCTGGTGACTGCTTCAGAACAAAATCCCTTAATGATACTTTGCAGGATAGCCACAAGATGCATAATAATAAAAAAAGTTTGAGATTGTCACGAGCAACTCAAAACTATTGATTTTTACTGAGAAAATTCAGCAGCACAAAATGATAAATCCTGTACTACATTTCCATTGATACTTCCTAGTTACACTATCACATGGAAGAATTTCATTCTTCAAATTACAGAAAATTTGCAATTTACAAGATTCAAGTTGTTTGTCCATATGTAATAGCATTTTTAAATTGTACAAAATGATATAAACAATCTTGGGAATTCAGTAATGTCAGTCTTAGCCTCATTATTTTGAATCACTCTGGTCTTGACTGTGGTCTTTGTATATAATAAGTACGTCAGTTGCACTTATCCATTGAGAACACTTTAAAATAGTTACTGCTCGCAGAACAGTCTGTTCTCAACTGTATACAGATAATCTATTGAGTAATCCTCCCTTTCTGGGCCCTTTTTATGCCACATTAGTGCGGAATACATTGTTCTTAGTGATTGGATTTTGAAAGGAATAATGTTCTTGAAAAGTGGATTCTGTGAATAAAGGTTTTCTGCCATTCACAGAATTGCTACCTTTTGAACTATATAAAGGTAAAGTCGCTACAGTCCGATCAAACCTCGGGCTGCTCTCTCATTAAAGTGAAACAGAGAGATGATATGTGATGATTTTAACCTGAGGGTCATCATGCATCAGGTGAAGAAAGGTTGAGAAGGAGTCTTTCATGGTAACCTCGACTTTGGACTTCAACCCATGCTTTGGCATTACTCTGCATTGCAAACCAGCCATCTAGCCAACTGAACTAACCAAGCCCCTTGAACTATGTTGCTCCCATTATATATAAAGATAATTCGTAATTTTTCAAATTTAATAAATACTCTTCTGCTAATACACAGGATTTGACAACATTGATTATCACTGAGACAACAAAAAGAAGCATTTTTTTGATTGCATAAATATCACACACATCATTGCTTCATCCTGACTGGGCTTCTCCAAGCTTTTCTCCAGACCTAAAATTATCTCCAGTACCTGTTTCTTTGTGACATTATGTACAGGTAGGCTGGTTCTTTGTTGTGTTGTTTAGCTACCTAGCCTTATGTACAATATGGAGCAACTGCTCAAATACTGTTTGGGAATTATGGGTGATTGTAGCTGCCTGTAAGTACTCTGAGACCAATTAAGGGTCAGTAAATTGCTTGCAAATTTTGTGCTTCAGATAATAGTGAGTAATAATGAAATTTTTCACTTTCTTACCCTTTTGTAAATTGTTTTTCACCTAAATGAAGTTATGTCATCTGAAGTATGAGTGGCGTGTAGTAGACGCCAGGCCATGTGTCAGTATACATATACTGTATGAGGGTTGTGTACACATATGTAATGATAATTTATTTGGTGTTTTAGAAAAGCCAACACCATTATTTTCAGGAATTCAGTCTGGAATGCTGATTGTTAACAGAACCTGTTTTAAAATGCTTTAAACGAGACTGTGGTGTTTGTGCTCCTTTCATTTCCCCTGATTCTCCATTTACAACAACACAAAAATTAAGATTTGGAGATGCTGGTGGGTATTTTGCTTCCACATGTGATGGTTACCAAACCTATTAATCTGGATAAACTTGCTTTGATGGGTGCAGCTGTAATGGCATAATATTGTCCAGGATGGAGCACAGTGTTTGGTTCTGCTTCTATGAAACTAAATACCTATTCTTCCACCACTGTGACTGCAGTATATATCGTCTATAGTGTGTTTTGCATTAATAACCAAGGCTAATTTGAGACCACCTCTCTGCCCTGCGAACTCTACCACCAAGAAATACAAAGACTAGCAATGATCTTGGAGCACCAAAACTTACAAGTCTCTTCAAACATGACTTTTGCAGGGTAAGATTCTAATTGAAGTGAAAGATATTTTAGAAACTGTAAGTACTCAAACTCATAATTGGCATTTTATAAAAATGATTTTTTTAAATTAAATTGCCATTGGGTAAGTTAATCTACAACAAATACTTAATCCATCAAATAAATGTCCATCCTCTGAGAGTTTTCACTTCCTAGAAGCAATTCTAAATTCTGAAAAACTGGATATTATTTTTGGTTTGATTTCTGGGCTTAACTTCATTAACAAATTCATGTCCTTATCTGCAACAATAGACATACTGAGATGTATTTATTTCACTTAACGGGCTTGTTAGGTTGCAAATCCTTTCCAATTAGAGTATAAAATCATGTACATATAAATAGAATCAAAAGTAGACCATTTGCCCTTCATAACCTGTTCTGCCATTCAATAAGATAAAAGCTGATTTGCTTGTGATTTAGAATCCACATCCCCATCACTCCCACCCCCCCTCCCCCGCACCATAAACTTTACTTTCCTTGTCTGACAAGAATTTATCTATCTCTGCCTTAAAAATATTTAATGGCTACCTTTTATTGTCTTCTGAGGCAGAGAGTTCCACATTTACACAACCCAATGAGAAAAAGTAATTTTCATCTCTGTTCGAGAATGGTGGCCCTAATTTTAAAACAGTGACCCCTGGTTCTGAATTTACCCACAGAGGAAATATCCATTCCATGCCCACCTTGTCAAGACCATTCAAGAATGTATACACTTGAATTAAATCATCCTTCACTCTTTTAAGTGCAGACGATGCATGCCCAGCCTGTCCAATCTATCCTCATAAGACATTCCACTAATTCTAGGAATCAATCTAGAGTCCAGTGCATATTCATTATGCTTCAGTCATACTGCACTGAAACAGACCCTTCAGTCGAATCAGTCAACACTGAACATAATCCCAAACTAAACTAGTCCCACCTGCCTGCTCTGGCACATACCCTTCCAAACTTTTCCTATTCATATACCTTAACAAATGTCTTTTAAACGTTGTAGTTGTGCCCAGATCCACCTTTTCCTCAGATTCCACACACAAGCTATCATCTGTCTAAAAAAATTGCCTCTTATGCCTTTTTAAAATCTCTCTCCTCTCACCGTACAAATGTGCCCACTAGTCTTGAAATTCCCCATCTTTGGGAAAAGACAATTGCCATTAACTCATACCTCTCATTATTTTATAAACTTTTATTGGATCACCTTCTACACTGTGAAAAATGTCCCAGCCTATCCAACCCTTCTTTATAACTCATTCTGTTCCATTTCCTTCTTTTCCTCTCCCTCTCGCTCGCGCTCTCTTTCCCCTCCCAAACAAAATCTAACTAGGATCAGCAGATTCAAAAAACCTTACTTCCCATATCCTTCCTTATCCATCAGAGCTTCCACTATCGCAGAACCTCATTCTCAACATATCACAACTCAGCAATAGCCCTCCTAATATGTCTACATTTCCAGCATGCCAATGTAGTACTCCAAAACCCTGTAACTCCATAACACTGACAAGATCCACTTGACCACACTGCTGTGCGATCATTCTGCCTGCTGCCATAAATTTGAAGTCCTCTCAACATTAATAAAGCCAGACCATACACCAAATTCTTCCATATATGTCCTACAGTTATCTAAAACAAGTTCTCCACCATCTCCCTGAGTTGAAACAAATTGTCTGCCTTCTATCCCACTGACTGTGTGGAGTTTGCACATTCTCCTCGTGTCTGCGTGGGTTTCCTCCAGGTGCTCCGGTTTCCTCCCACAGTCCAAAAATGTGCAGGTTAGGTGAATTGGTCATGCTAAATTGCCCGTAGAGTTAGGTGAAGGAGTAAATGTAGGGGAATGGGTCTGAGTGGGTTGCGCTTCGGCGAGTCGGTGTGGATTTGTTGGGCCGAAGGGCCTGTTTCCACACTGTAAGTAATCCAATCTAAACAAGTCCACACTGACCCTCATGATTTGGAGATGCCAGTGTTGGATTGTGGTGTACAAAGTTAAACATTACACAACACCAGGTTATAGTCCAACAGATTTAATTGGAAGCACACTAGCTTTCGGAGCGTCACTCCTTCATCAGGTGATAGTGGAGGATTCAAACCTAAAACACAGAATTTATAGCAAAAATTTACAGTGTGATATAACTGAAATTATACATTGAAAAGTACCTTGATTGTCTGTTGAGTCTTTCATCTGTTTGAATACCATGATAGTTTTACTTCTTTCATGTGTAAATCACAAACCTTTTTTTTAAAAGTTGCATTCTCAGGTTAGCTGTAACAATGGGTGATAGCTAGACAATATGTTGAAGGTGTTACCCCCCTGTGTTCTCTGTCTATGCCATGATGTTTAGATTGATTCTAATCTAAAAAGTGAGATAACAGAGTTTTACATGAATTCATGCATTATTTGAGCAAATTAGAATGTAACTCTGCAAGTACAAATTCACACCACAAAATATATGTGTGCATGTGGGTCTTTGTCTGTTTGTCTGTCTGTCTGGGTTGGGGTGTGTGTGTGTGTGTTTGTGTAGAGTGTCTTAAGTCTGCGAGGGGATGCATGTGTGAGTGTGGGAGCGTGTGTGCATGTCTGGGGTGGGGGGTTGTGAGTGTCTGTGAGAGAGAATGCATGACTGTACAGTGGTTTAAGTCTCTGAGAGGATGCCTGTGGGAGTGTGTGTGTCTGTGTATATGTGTGTGTGTGTAGGAGTGTCTGTGTGTGTGTATAGTGCAATGGTAGTCACCTGTAATGTGACATGAACCCAAGGTCCTGGTTGACGCCCTCCCTATGGGTACCGAACTTAGCTATCAGCCTCTGCTCGGCCACTTTTCGCTGCTGCCTGTCCCGAAATCCGCCTTGGAGGATGGTCACTTGAAGGTCCGAGGTCAAATGTCCTGGACCACTGAAGTGTTCCCCAACTGGGAGGGAACATTCCTGTCTGTTAATTGTTGTGCGGTGCCCATTCATCTGCTTTCGTAGCCTTTGCTCGATTTCCCCAATGTACCATGCCTCAGGGCATCCTTGCCTGCAACATATAAGATAGACAACGTTGGCTGAGTCACATGAGTACCTGCCATGTATGTACAAGTGGGAGGTGTCCCCACGTGTAATGGTGGTATCTATGTCCACACTCTGACATGTCTTGCAGTGCCTACCGTGACAGGGTTGTATGGAGTTGTCCTGAGAGCGGGGCAGCTTGCTACGAACAATGATCTATTTGAGGTTTGGTGGTTGTTTAAAGGCAAATAGTGGAGGTGTGGGGAAGGTTTTGGCGATAACGTGTTGCAGGTCACGAAGAACATGGCGTGGTCTTTCAGCTCCTGGGAAATACTGAACAACGAAGGGTACTCCTGTCAGTTGCAGCACATGTCTGTCTCCTGAGGAGGTCATTACGGTTCCTTGCTGTGGCACGTTGGAACTGGCGGTCGATGAGTTGGGCATCGTACCCCATTCTTGTGAGGGCATCTCTGAGTACTTCCAGGTGCCCATCATGTTCCGCCTCATCTGAGCAGATCCGGTGTATGCGTAGGGCTTGTCCATAGAGGACAGCTGTTTTAATATTTTTTGGGTGGAAGCTGGAGAAGTGTAGCATTGTGAGGTTGTCTGTGGGTTTGCGGTGTGGTGCTGAGATGTCCATCCTTGATGGAGATACATGTGTGCATGAATGAGACAGATAGTCGAGAGTAGTCCATGGTGGGTTTGATGGTGGGATGAAACTTGTTGATGTCACTGTGCAGTTTTATCAGTGACTCCTCGCCATGGGTCCAGAGGAAGAAAATGTTGTCAATGTACCTGGTGTATAATGTTAGTTGGAGATCCTGCATAGAGAAGAAGTCTTGTTCGAACCTGTGCATAAAAATGTTGGCAGATTGGGTGCATATTTGGTCCCCATGGCTGTTCCATGTGTCTGGATGAAGAACTGGTTGTCAAAGGTGAAGACGCTGTGATCGAGGATAAAGCAGATGAGTTGTAGGATGGTGTTTGGAGATTGGCAGTTGTTGGTGTTGAGTACTGAGGCTGTTGCCGCGACAGGTAGCAGCGAAAAGTGGCCGAGCAGAGGCCTATAGCTAAGTTCGGTACCCATAGGGAGGGCCTCAACCGGGACCTTGGGTTCATGTCACATTAAAGGTGACTACCATTGCACTATACACACACACAGAGACACACACACACACACACACACAGGCACTCCTATATGCACACACACATATGCACAGACACCCACACACATCCTTACAGACATACTCACACAGGCATCCTCTCAGAGACTTAGACTACTCTACATTCATGCGCACGCACACATACACTCTCTCTCACAGACACTTACAACCCCCCACCCCAGACACGCACACACACTCACACATGCACCCCCTCACAGACTTAAGACACTCTACACTCACTACACACTCTCTCTCACACTCACAACCCCCAACCCAGACAGACAGACACACACACACACACACCCATATGCACACATATATTTTGTGGGGTGAATTTGTACTTGCAGAGTTACACTGTACAGTGGTGCCTCGGAATCCGAATTTAATTCCTTGCAGAAGGCTGTTCGGATTGCGAAAAGTTCGGATTCCGAACTATTTTCCCCATAAGAAATAATGGAAAGTGAATTAATCCGCTTCTGGACCTCCCAAAAAATTTTCAAGATACTTTAAATAAAAGCAAGAAATAAATGTACTAACATGAAAATAACTTCATTTACCTTAGTGAAGAGTGCTAATGGTGAATGCACTTATTTGCTTCACTGCTCTTCTTGGGTGCAATGGTGAATGCACAAAGGTGATAATTTTTAAAAACCAGCACAAGTTACGAGATAAACTAATGATGGACACACAAGAGATGCTTTCACGACTACTTCCGGGGACGAACTGAACAAACAATGTGCGACCTGAACAGTATGTGGTGTTCAGACTCTGAAAATGTGTTCGGATTTTAGGCCAAAAGTTTCTCAAAATAATTGTTCGGATTCCGATTTGTTCGAACAATAGGGCGTTCAGATTCTGGGGTCACCACTGTACTTTGCTCAAAAACCGCACGAATTCATGTAAAACTCTGAGCTCAAATACTGCATGAATTCATGTAAAACTCTGTTATCTCGCTTTTTAGATTAGAATCAATCTAAACATCATGGCATAGACAGAGAACACAGGGGGCTAACACCTTCAACATATTGTCTAGCTATCACCCATTGTTACAGCTAACCTGAGAATGCAACTTTTTTTAAAAAAAGGTTTTGTGATTTACACATGAAAGAAGTGAAACTATCATGGTGTTCAAACAGATGAAAGACTCAACAATCAACGTATTTTTCAATGTATAATTTCAGTTACATCACACTGTAAATTCTTGCTATAAATTCTGTGTTTTAGGATTGAGTCCTCCACTATCACCTGATGAAGGTGCGTGCTCCGAAAGCTAGTGTGCTTCCAATTAAACCTGTTGGACTATAACCTGATGTTGTGTGATTTTTAACTTATTTATTTCTTGATTGAACATGTCTTTGGATCATCCCCAAAGATCATATTATAGAGTATAATTTCAGGGGTGGAACTTCTGTATATGCAGAATCAATCCCCTCAAGTCTAATTTGTAAAATTGTGATCAGTGACAATATGATAAGAGTGCCAGTACCAGACCTGTTGGGGACAAGAGCAGTATTGTGACATAAACAGATGTGTTATACAAGACTGTCCTAGGATGTTATATCATTACTTTGCGCAATTCTACTCTTCCCCTTGGATAGAATTAATGATGATTTAATCTAAGTGCTAATGTCTTGTTATCCACCTTACTTTTCTCAACAGTGTGATGAGGAGTGGCATTCTTAATCTGACTAAAGTTTTGAAGGCAGGATTTTGTTGTCAAGCTTGGATTGGAACAAAGGCAGGTGACAAAAGGAATGACTTTTTAATGCATAGTAACGTCCTATATCTGTTCACAATCCTGCAAATTCTTAGCTTGCAGAAGACTGGAATGAAGGTTGAAAGTGAACTCTCACACATTATTAATTAAGCACTTTTGGGTATTAAGCAGCTCCTTCAGAGTTTGCCTTTTAAGATTTTGAAACTTTGTGGAACCAGGCAGCCATTGGGAACTGTGTAAAGCTAACAGCTTTAGCTTGTGGGGAACCGATTCAGCAGTGTAAAGAAGAAATAATTTGATTGAAAAAGGTGTGGGTTCTAAAGAAAATGTGTTCCACACGATGTAAAGTTTAATAACATTAACATTCCAGTACTCCATCTGGGTTCCAAGTTTCCATCTGCCATGGATAGTTTGAAAATTCATATGCTTTCAATTTTTTAAAAATCATGCACAGATGCATGCCATGGTACTGACTTATCAAGCCTCATAGATCTCTCCTCCACTAAGATCGGAAGCTTTGCCTGCTTCGCATCAGGGTTAGGTTGGTGACCCAGAAATGAACCTGCCCCATGAATCCTGCCTCCATCGCCAAAATCAGACTCTAGGGTTTCAGGCCCCACTTGAGAGACTCAAACACATTACCTATGCTGGCACTGGTGTTTTGGGAATGCTACACCATTAGAGAGCTGCCTTTCCGATGTAATGTTAAATCAAGGCCCCAGGAGAGTGGGGCAATAGATACAGTGGCAGTATTTCTACCATGAGCAGTGGAATTTGTGTGCAATCCTGGTCAGCATTGATCTTAGTGACAAAGAAGTCTGTGAGCACCTCATATTTGTTATTGGACCAATATGAAAAGGCAATATATTATAAATAGCATGACTTTGCAGAGTGTAGACCGGGAAAGAGATCTTGTTGATTTATGAACATAAGTGCTTAAATATGACAAGTTAAGTTACTATGGTAGTTTTAAAAAAGTATGTGGGTTACTTGCATTTATAAATAGCGCAATTAAGTATAAAAGCAAAAAGGTCATTGTAGAACTTTATAACTCATTGTTTCGGCCTCAGCTGGAGTATTGTGGACAATTTTGGACACCACACTTAAGGAATAAGACCTTAGATAATGTTCAGAGTTCAACTGATTGTTAAGAGGAATATGTTAAGTAAGTTTGGGAAAGTTAGGAATGTTCTCTTTTGAACAAGGAAGGTTTAGCGATAACAACAGGTTTTCAAGATGTAGTTTTGATTGAGCAGCAAAAATGCTATACCCTCAGGCAAGTGGGTCATTAACTGAAATTCATGGATTTGAAATCGTTGGCAAAAAATCTGGAGATGAGGAAATATTGTTTCACACAGTTGCTATGATCTGCATTACACTTCTTGAAGGGGTGGTTGAAGTTGATCCATCAGTAATTTTAAAAGGAAATTGGACAGGTGTTTGAAGATGAGGAATTTGTGTGGTTAAAAACGACAAAAATTGGAATGAGAAACTAAGAACAACTGCTATTTCAAAGAGCTAGTGCAGACACAATTAACCAAATGCCTGCCTCCTATGCTAAAGGATTCTATGATTCATAAATATTTCATTGGCTTTGAGGCACTTTATAATACCCTGAGTTCATGAAAGTCATTATATAAATGCAACTTATTTCATAGTAAGGTTTCTAGTGAATTTGGTCAAAACATTATCATTAAAAATACCACTGTTTATATTGAAGGGTTTTTTTAAAATGTAATATTGTTATTAAAGAGTTTTAACAAAAGCTATATACTGTTTTCAAAAGGGATTTTACTCCTATGTATTGAAAGCATTTTTTTTGGCTAAAGCTAAAATAAAACCAGAGTAGGTCCAAGAACATTGCCTTATTCAATTTGTTTTAAGTACCTCTACTTTGCTGTGGAAAGGAAAAGATCTCGAAGGTTGGTATTGTCATGCAGATTTTAACATCTGATAGACTTTTAACAGGCAGAACTGGTTGTAAACCAGTAAGTGGTCTGCATACTGAAGGCAAGGAACAAAGAAGCCTTCCAAATGTATGGAGCTCATTTTCATACTTACATGTTTCTTGCTGTTTAGTTTGGCACTCCTGCTTCGAGATGTGAGTTGGGGCACATTTTTTTTCATATCTGCCCCAGATATCGCACCATTCATCCATTTTTGCTTATACCTCTTGCTAATACAGATGAATTTGCACATGTGCCAGGTTCCACACAGTGTTTTTTACAATATAATTAGATCATCATACATAATTAATGGCATTTTGTTACACCATAAGGCTTTTGTATATGCAACCACAATGAATAAAAGGGTCTGGTTCGAGATGGAAACTTGGCACAGTCTTCAATCACAAGCCTTCCCACCCAATCTGCACTGTACAGCTATTGAATACCTTTTTCTTGGAAGCAGGAGAGGAAAGCTGAAGAAACAGAACACTCCATTAAAGATCTGGCAGTTTTTAGGCATTCATAGGCTGTATTTAAAACAGTAATACTACCCTGCACTTAATTTCATCCTTCAAATATATCTGCTTTAAAGGCACCTAGGTTATAGTTTGCAAATGGAGTCATAGAATATTATAGCGTGGAAAAAGATCTTTCAGTCCAATTCATCTGTGCCGACCAGACATCTCAATCTGACCTAGTCCCATTTGCCAGCATTTGGCCCATATCCCTCTACACCCTTTTGATTCATATACCCATCCAGATTCTTTTAAATGTTGTAATTGTACCCATGTCCATCACTACTTCTGGCAGTTCATTCCATACACGCACCACCCTCTGTAACAAAGTGAAAAAGTTGCTCCTTAGATCTTTTTTAAATCTTTCCCCTCTCTCTTAAACCTTTGCCCTCTGGCTTTGGATTCCCCCACCTTAAGGAAAATGCCTTAACTATTCACCGTATCCATGCCCCTTACGATTTCATAAACCTCTATAAGATCACCTCTCAGTCTCTGATGCTCCAGGGTAAAAAAACAGCCTATTTAGCCTCTCCCTATAATTCAAATCTTTGAAAGGTTGATATCATCTTTAAATCAAGCATTTTTAAGTGCACATCTTTCAATAGAAAAGTAAGATAGAACATGTATAATATAACAACTGTGAAACAGGCATAAATAGCATTTCATATTTAATTACATTTGATTCCATTATCAGTATATGGAATAAATAATTGAGGCTATTGATTGTTCTTTCTGTAGCATTTTTAATTTGTTTAAAACAAGGATTCTGTTAAATAGTTTTGACGTAAGAATCAATATTTTTGTTTTCTGTAGGTGTAACTCACCAAAACAAAGTTTGAGATTTATTTGCACCTACCTTTATGATAGCTAGATTTGTGTGATATAAATGCTTCCTTTTATAAGTGATCATCAAGTGAAATTAGATTTTTGTCTAATGTCTGTAAAATGGAAATAGTCTTCCAAACTGTTCTGATTCTGACTTAGATCAGTGTACTGCCATGTTTGAAGGTGATCTTCCTAGGCAAGGTGCCCATCTGAAACAGTTGTTAGGCTTTAAAAATAAACATCTCCTTGTGTGATAGAGGATGCAAGACCCTAAATGGGAAATTTAGGTACCAGGTGGTGACCAGGGCCACTGGAGTTCACTTCAAAAAAAACTAAATAAATTTTCACTTTTTATTTTTGTTAGCATGGAGAAGTACTTCTCCTGGGCTCACAAAAAATGCTTAATTTGACTGCCAGCAACCTCCAATGTTCTCCTTCCAAGATCCCCACACTGTTTCTTGTTGGTCTCTGGTAAGAGCTAGCTGATTTCTTACCCACTTAGCACCCAATCCCACATGCAGGATTTAATGGTTCTGTCCTCAGACCAATGTATAAAAATGGCCCATCAGTCTTGCGTATGTGTTGGGCACAAATTGATTTTTTTTGCCCCCAGTTACTTTATTGTTTTACAGGATAGATAATATCACTGTCAAAACATTCCTAAAAATTACTTGGAGAAACAGAATCTTTTCCAAAAAAACTAGTGCACAGTTGTATTATGGGAGAATGCAGATTTTATGGTTGCACTCAGTTTATTGTTTCACATGGGATTGCTGCTCCATTCAACTGCCTTACAACCTGGTCATCGCCTCACACTTGCATGGTGCAATGCTATTTATTACTTATCAGCTCAAGGTTGGATGTTGTCCAGGGTTTGCTGCATCTGAATACGGACTGCTTCAGTACCTGAGACATCAAGAGTGGCGCTGAACATTGTGGAATCATCAGGGAAAATGTCCACTCCTGAGGGAGGGTCATTGGTGAATTAGCTGAAGGTGGTTGTGTTTCCTCTTTGAGTTCCATGTACCGTGGAGGTCAATGCATCAGCAAACCAATTGGCGTGCGTGGGACCTTCAAGTGCAGAGAGGAGGGAGTCTTGTCAAGGATACTACCCCGAGGTGAAACACCTGTATTGAGTTCAAGGGATTAAGATATGACTTCCATAAACACAAGCATTGACTCCAGCTTTGCTAGATCTCCATGAAGTCATATTCTGTCAAATGTTATCTTGATTTCAAGTACATTTACTTTTAATTCAGCCCACCAGTGGAATTCAACTCTTTTGTACATGTTTAGATCAGGAATTGAATGGCGCTGCTTCAACCCAAACTGAGTATTAGTAAGCAGGTTATTCTTTTGCAAGTTCTGATTGTCAGTGACCCCATACATCACTGATGATGATCAAGAGTAGGCTGATGGGGCAATAATTCACTGGGTTAGATTTATTCTAATTTCTTGTGCACAGGACATATCTGGCAATTTTCATATTGTCGGGTAATTGTACTGGAACAACTTGGGTAGGGTCATGACAAGTTCTGGAGCGCAAGTCTTCAATGCTATTGCTAGATTGTTGTTAGAACCCATGATGTCCAGTGTAATCAGCTGCTCTTTGATATGATGTGGAATGAATTAAATTGGTTGATCTATGATTCCGGGGACTTGAGGAGGCCAAGTTGAATCATCTACTTGGGCACTCCAAGCTAAAGATGGGATGCAAGTACTTCAGTTTGTCTTTTGCACTGATGTGCTTGGCTCCCTCATTGTTAAGGATGGGATTAGTTGTAGAATTTCCATCTCCTGTTAGTTGTTTAATTGTCTACCATTATTCACGACTTGATCTGGCAGGACTACAGAGCTTAGATCTGATCTTTTGGTTGTTGGATCACTTAGCCCTATCTGTTGCATCTTGTTTGCTTGCCCACTATGTGATGCCATATTCCAGTGTGGTGTACCAGTTTATGTTTCTATGGGAATACAGAACAATCACTAGCCTTCAGGTGGCTACAAACAGGAGGATTTGAGAAACATTTTTTTGTAAATTTACGTAAATTTTCGTAAATTGTGGAATAATTTCTATTTTACTGGAAAAGTTGCATTGTTATAAATTAGAAGATTACCAAACTGAAGATAGATAAATATATGAATGACTTGGATGAGGAAAATAAAGATACTGTAGTGGAGTTTGCAGACAACACAAAAATAGGTGGGAAAGCAAATGGTAAGGCACAAAGAGTTTGCAAAGGCCTATATACAGATTAAGTGAGGTGGGCAAAAACCTGGCATATGGAATATAATGTAGGAAAATGTGAGGTTATGCACTTTGAAGGGAATAATTGAAAAGCTTAATAATATCTGAATGAAGAAAGACAGCAGGAAGCTGCAACATAGAGGGATTTGGGAGTCCTTTCACATAGAAGCATGGAGATGTACAGCTTGGAAACAGACCTTTTGATCCAACTCATCCATGGCGTCCAGCTATCCTAAATTAATGCAGTCTCATTTGCCAGCAATTCGCCTGTATCCCTCTAAATACTTCCTATTTATATACCCATCCAGAAGCCTTTTAACTGTTGTAATTGTACCAGCCTCCACCATTTTCTCTGGTAGCTCACACCACTTTCTAAGTGAAAACGTTGCCCCTTAAGTCCCTCTTTAAATCTGTCCCCTCTCACCGTAAACCAATGCCCTCTAGTTTTGGACTGTTCTATCCCAGGGAAATGACCTTGACTATTGACCTTATTTGTGCCCCCTCGTGATTTTATAAATCTCTATAAAGGTCATCCCTCAGCCTCTGATGCTCCAGGAAAATAGCCCCTGCCTATTCAGCCTCTCCCTATAGCTCAAACCCTCCGACCTGGCAACGTCCTTGTTCATCTTTTATGAACCCATTCAGGTTTCACAACACCCAATAGCAGGAAGAACAGATTTGAACGCAGTATTCCAAAATGTCCTGTACAGTCTCAACATAACCTCCCAACTCCTATATTCAATGCACTGACCAGTAAAATCAAGCATACCAAATGCTTTCTTCACTATATTGTCTACCTGCGACTTTGCTTTAAAGAAACTATGAATATGCAAGGTCACTTTGTTCAGCAACACTCTCCAGGACCTTAACATTAAGTGTATAAGTCCTGCCTGATTTGCCTTTCCAAAATGCAGTACCTCACATTTATCTAAATTAAACTCCATCTGTCACTCATTGGCTCATCTGATCGAGGTTGCATTGTACTCTGAGGTAATCTTCTTCACAGAACAACAATTTTGGTGTCATATGCAAACTCATTAAGCATTCCTCCCATGTTCATATCCAAATTGTTTATATGAATGACAAAAAGCAGTGGACCCAGCACCAATCTGTGTGGTACACTGCTGGTCACAGTCTCCAGTCTGAAAAGCAACCCTCCATTACCACCCTTTGTCTCCTACTTTCAAGCCAGTTCTGTTTCTAAATAGCTAGTTCTCTCTGTATTCCATGTGACCTAACCTTCCAAACAGTCCACCATATGGATCTTTGTCGATATTGTTACCACCACAGAAACACAGAAACGTAAATCTCAAAAAGCTAGCCTTCAAATTTAGCAGGTAATAAGAAAAACAAATGAAATATTGGTCTTTATTTCAAAAGGGAATGGAACATAAAAGTAGAGAGGGCTTGCTAAAACTATTGAGTTAGTCCACAACTGAAATACTGTGAACAGTTTTGGACCCCTTATCTAAGGAAAGATATGCTGTATTTGGAGGCAGTCAAGAGAAGGTTCACTCAACTTATCTTGGGAATGGATGGTCTGTCAAATGAGAGGTTCAGTAGGTTGTAGCTGCACTTGTTTGAGTTTTGAAGAATGAGAGGTAACTTCATTGAAATGTGCAAGATTCTTAGGAGACTTGATTGCATAAATGTGGAAAGATTGTTTCTCCTTGTGGGAGAGTCTGAGTCCAAATGGTATTATCTCAACATAAGAGTCACCTATTTAGGAGAGAAAGGAAAGGATTTCTTCTCTCTGAGATAATGGATCTAGGGATAGCTTACTGCAAAGGGCTGTCATCAGTAAGGAATCAAGGGTTGCGGGAGAAAAGCAAGAAAGGGGAGTTGAGGGTTATCAGATCAGCCATGGTCTCATTGAATGGTGGAGCAAATCCGATGTGCTGAATGGCCTATTTCTGTTCCTACATGTTGTGGTCTAAAAGATTTTCCTTTCAAAATATTAGTTACTCAAGTGCAGGTGATCTTAAAACCACAGTATTGTGTTTAAACAATTATCTGTGCTAAAATATTGTAATGCATTTTTTTTAAAGTCCAGTTAGCATAGAACTAATTTTTTTTTTGTTTTCTTTTCATGTACCATCAAATTTGCCCGCATTGCATATTTTCAGGTAAGCTTTTTCACAGTTTTATTATTTCAAGTACAAAACATAAACCGAAAAGAGAACTGGTGTTGAATTATGTATCCATAATTGTCTGCAAGCTGAAGGAAAGCCATACCACATACTTTTATTGTACTAAACTATGCAAGCACTTCCCAAAGATGAATTCTGGTGTACTTAATTTCTAAAGTAGCATGGAAGCATTTTAAAAGTGTTGAATTCTATTCTTGTTGTTACAGCCAAGATATATTTTTCATGTGAACTATTTTGTAATGGAATAACCTTCGTTTGTCTAGATGAGTGCACTTCCAACAACTTTAAGAAGCACAACATGATTCATGACAAATTTGATTGGCCCCCGTCCCTATTCATAATTTTAAAGATTCAATCCCTTCACCACCGACATGATAGTAACAGTGTGTACCATACATTTGGTGCATTCCGTCAACTCACCAATGCTTCTACAGCAACGCCCAAACCTGTGACTTCTACCATTGAGAAGTATAGAGCAGCAGATGCATGGAAACACCATCGCTTGCAAGTTCTCCAGCATCTTGACTTGGGACAAGATTCCTATTCCTTCACTGCTGGTTCAAAACTCTGGAACTCACTTTCAACAGCAATATGAAAGTGCCTCATCACTACCTACACTGATAAAAAATAAGAGCCTGTTTTTGAATGTAATAGAGAATTTCTTTGTGCAAAATATTACAGAATCAGAAGTAGCCCCGATGGGATACACCCTAGAGTTCTGAGAGAGGTTGCTGAGGAAATAGCAGAGGCATTGGTTGAGATCTTTCAAGAGTCACTGGAGTCAGGAAAGGTCCCGGACGATTGGAAGATGGCTGTAGTAACCCCCTTGTTCAAGAAAGGATCAAGGCAAAAGATGGAAAATTATAGGCCAATCAGCTTAACCTCGGTTGTTGGTAAAATTCTAGAATCCATCATTAAGAATGAGGTTTCTAAATTCTTGGAAGAGCAGAGTCTGATTAGAACAAGTCAACATGGATTTAGTAAAGGGAGGTCATGCCTGACAAACCTGTTGGAATTTTTTGAAGAGGTAACAAGTAGGTTAGACCAGGGGAACCCAGTGGATGTGGTCTATCTGGACTTTCAAAAGGCCTTTGATAAGGTGCCACACGGGAGACTGCTGAGCAAGGTGAGGGCCCATGGTGTTCGAGGTGAGCTGCTGGGATGGATTGAGGATTGGCTATCTAACAGAAGGCAGAGAGTTGGGATAAAAGGTTCTTTTTCAGAATGGCAGCCGGTGACGAGCGGTGTCCCGCAGGGTTCGGTGCTGGGGCCACAGCTGTTCGCATTATATATTAATGATTTGGATGAGGGAACCGGGGGCATTCTAGCGAAGTTTGCCGATGATACAAAGTTAGGTAGACAGGCAGGTAGTACTGAGGAAGTGGGGAGGCTACAGAAGGATCTAGACAGGTTGGGAGAGTGGTCCAGGAAATGGCTGATGGAATTTAACGTGAGCAAGTGCGAGGTCTTGCACTTTGGCAAAAAGAATATAGGAATGGACTACTTTCTAAATGGTGAGAAACTTAATAAAGCCAAAGCACAAAGGGATCTGGGAGTGCTAGTCGAGGATTCTCTAAAGGTAAACATGCAGGTTGAGTCTGTGATTAAGAAAGCGAATGCAATGTTGTCTCTTATCTCAAGAGGGTTGGAATATAAAAGCAGAGATGTACTACTAAGACTTTATAAAGCTCTGGTTAGGCCCCATTTGGAGTACTGTGTCCAGTTTTGGTCCCCACACCTCAGGAAGGACATACTGGCACTGGAACGTGTCCAGCGGAGATTCACACGGATGATCCCTGGAATGACAGGTCTAGCATATGAGGAACGGCTGAGGATACTGGGATTGTATTCGTTGGAGTTTAGAAGATTAAGGGGAGATCTAATAGAGACGTACAAAATAATACATGGCTTTGAAAAGGTGGATGCTAGAAAATTGTTTCCGTTAGGCGAGGAGACTAGGACCCGTGGACACAGCCTTAGAATTAGAGGGGGTCATTTCAGAACGGAAATGCGGAGACATTTCTTCAGCCAGAGAGTGGTGGGCCTGTGGAATTCATTGCCACGGAGTGCAGTGGAAGCCGGGACGCTAAATGTCTTCAAGGCCGAGATTGATAGGTTCTTGTTGTCTAGAGGAATTAAGGGCTACGGGGAGAATGCTGGCAAGTGGAGCTGAAATGCGCATCAGCCATGATTGAATGGCGGAGTGGACTCGATGGGCCGAATGGCCTTACTTCCACTCCTATGTCTTATGGTCTTATGGTCTTATAGTCTATTCCATGTTTTTAAATTTTTTTGGAAATTGCAGTCATTGAATCAGTGCAGATAAAAGTGTATTTGGAAATCCCAACTTGTAGTTAAAGAGTTATAAAAGCAGAAATTGCTGGAGAAAGTCAGCAGGTCTGGCAGTATCTTTGAAGAGAATGCAGAATTAATGTTTCGGGTCTCATGACTATTCTTCAGAACTAGTAGGAACTAGGAAAAGGGTGTGTGTACACTGAAGACAGGAGGTGGATCTGTAAAAGAGTAAGCAATAGATAAAGGTGGAGCCCAGAAGGAGCAAGTCAACTGACAAAGGGATGGAAAATAGTAGACCTGGGAAAGAAAAGCTACTAATGTGAACTATAAGTAGGTGAAAGTAAGTAGACTGTGCTGAAAAGCAGCCCATGTGATGACTGGTCTAGGTGTAGGGGTAAGTAAAGGACATGGAAGAAATTGTTCAGGCCCTAAAGTTAATTAACTCATGTTGAATCCTGAAGGCTACAGGGTCCCCAAGCAGAAAACGAGATGCTGTTCTTCCAGCTTGAGGTGAGCCTTGGTGGAACATTGCTCTAGGCCCAAGGTAGAAAGGTTGGTCAGGGAACAGAGTCCACACCAAGTAGGTCACATTGTGAGCAGTAAATACAGTAGACTGGAAGGAGTTTTGCAGCTAAATGACTACTTCACCTGAAAGGAACCTTGGATAATGAGGAGGGAAGAAAAAAATGGGCAGCTGTTACACTTTATGCAATTACGTGGGAAGGTGCTATGGGAGTGTTGGGAGTAGAGAGGAGTAGGGACCAGGGGTTTCTACAGGTACTGACAAGGGAGGGGAGTACATATTTGGTGGTGACATCCTACTGGAGGTGGCAGAAGTGGTGGCTTATTATTTTGCTCAATAGAATCAAAGCAACTTGGACTTTAAAACTGCATTTTACATGCATACTATGTGTAAATATGTGCATTGCAAAGTCCATTAATCCATCTGAATTTATTTGAGGGTTCCTTAGTTTTACTCCAGAAGTCTATAGGGTGAAAAATAAATATCCAGGAGCATTTTGTATCTATAGATTTATATGTTCATGCTCCTTGTTTGCTACCAGCTGCTGCTTAGCATAGCCAGAATAACAAATGCTAACATTTGGCTGACTGTCTATTAGTTTTAAATTGAAACAAAATTGCCCAATTGCACAATTCTGGCTTGCTGCACCGGTAGTTGATTTAGAATGAAATTAGTGTTTAGAGCCTGATGGTGTAATTCAGTAAATTATCATTCATTTACAATATGAAAAAAAAACATTTTAAATAAAAGATGCAGACTTTATATAGTGTGACCACAGCATCCTGTTTTACAGTAAACGCACTTTTAGTTTAGTGACATTTCCTTTATGGGTAATTATGTATATGGGAATGTTTGTATGTCTCATATTGATCTGTTTTGATGAATAACTGGTGGCAGACGTCCAGTCTCTTTCCCCTCTCTCTTTGCCTCCCCCCACTTCTCACAGCTCTAAACGGGTCATGGAATTGGAATGTCTGGTGCATGAAGGCAAAGTATAGCTTGTCTGGGAAAGTACTGTATTTTCTCTGGGGCATTAGAAAAGTTCTCTACAGCTTCAAACTGTCCATTAAGATTCATAGCTAATGGCTCACTGGTTTATCTTGGATTTTATGTTTGCAAATATATATATATATGCCAGTGTAGTTTACCAGATGGAGGAATAAAGTGAAACCTGTTTCCTTTTGCAAGTTCTGTACCATGTGGAGCTGCACCTCCACAATGAATCTGCTGTAGTGTAGGTACAAATATTGGACAAAAGCATCTTTCGCTCTAAATCAAATCATGGGAACAACTGTTTTTAAAGTATTTTGCAGCTGCAGTTGACAATTGCATATACATATTCTTTTCACTAGAACAGTTTCACATTTTTGGTGGGGAAGTTATTAATGATGACAAATTGCTGGAAAAACTCAGCAGGTTTGGTGACATCTGTGGAACCAAAGCTGTTCTGAAGAAGGGCCACTGGACTGAAAATGTGAACTCTGCCTTCTGTCTACAGATCTGCCAGACCTGCTGAGTTTTCCAGTACTTTCTGATTTTGATCTTTTTTTTATTATTGGTGATAACGGTGGAGATGGGAAATTGTAATTTCATTTGTTTTCTTATCCTTCTCCATTATTGAACTGTTTCCACCCATTGCTTTCACCTTGAAATTATTATAAAGAATTTACAGTGCATATTCAGTCCACTGGTCCAAACTGGTGATTAGGCTACATTTGGGCTATTCCCCTCCTACTTTATCTTACCAATGCGAGGAGACTTGTAAACCTTTCAAAAATCCCCTCCAGTGTGGAAGCAGGCCATTCTGCCCATGGAGTCCACAACAAACCTCTGAAGAGCATCCCACCCACCTGCCCTATTCCTATAACTCTGCATTCCCATGGCGAACCCATGTAGCCTGCACATCCTGGACACTATGGGCAATTTATCATGGCAAATCCACCTAATATGCTCATCTTTGGACTGTGGGAGGAAACTGGAGAACCAGGAGACATGGAGAATGTGCAAATTCCACACAGTCACCCAAGTGTGGAATTGAACCTGGGTCTCTGGCACTGTGAGGCAGCAGTGTAGCCCTCTTTTAGGAGTGTAGATGATCTAATCTGCATAATTGGATGCCATCAATTTTCTGCCTTAATTGACTCATGATGAAGAAAACTTGAGCACTACCAGAACAGAGTACCTCCACACTCGCTGGCGATCCTCACACGCCCCATTGAATGTCCAGTCAAAATTGCTAAATTTTGAAGGGCATGTCATTTATTTTTGTATGTAAGTTTACGAATTTCTTCCTCTTTCTCCATTATGTCTCTGTTGCAGAAATTTGGAAGATTTAAAAACATCCTTTCAGTATCTACCCTATGATCCCCTGACAGGTTATTTGTGTTTTAGCAAGATCACAGTATTGATGTACAGAGGGTCAAGTCCATAGTGACCACACACGTAGACCACACATAAAGAAAGTGTATGGCACGCTTGCCTTTATTGGTTGGGGAATTGTACACAAGAGTCAGGATGTCATATTGCAGCTTTATAAGACTTTGATTAGATCACACTTCGAATCCTGCGTTCAATTCTGGTTGTCACATTACAGGAGGATGTAGAGGCTTTGGAAAGCATGCAGAAGAGTTTTACCAGGATTCTGCCTAGATTAGGGGGTATGAACTATGAGGAAAGGCTAGAAAAACCCGGGTTGTTTTCTCTGAAGCAACGGAGGCTGAGGAGACACTTGATAGAAGTCTATAATATTATGAGATGCATAGATAGGGTTGACGGTCAGAATCTTTTTCCCAGAATTGAAATATCTAAAACTAGAGGGTATGCATTTAAGCTGAGATGGAGAAAATTCAAAGGAGATATGAGGGGCAAATTTCTTTACACAGAGAGTGGTGGGAGCGTGGAATGCACAGCCAAGGGTGGTGGTGGTGGAGGCAGATACAATAGGGGTGTTTAAAAGACTTTTAGATAAGCACACGAGTATGCAAGGAATGGAGGGATACAGACCAAAGGCAGGTGGAAGAGATCAGTTAATTTGGTGTCATGTTCGGCAGGACATTGTGGGCTGAAGAGCCTGGTCCTGTGCTGTCCAGTTCTATGTTCAATCACTTCTCGTTCTTCTAAACATCAATAGTCCATCCAACCTTTCTTCATTAGATTAACTTATCCTATTGTTGCACTCAAACTGACTCCACCCATATCCAAGGTGTCAGTAAAGTAAACTGTTTCCAATGTAAATATCCTTTATCGTATAAAAAGTTCAAACTTCCAGATAGTTTTCTGAATGTTGTCTTACCACTGACTTTACAATTGTAGCAAAACATCCCAGTTATACAAACAGAAAGTGCTAGAGAAATTTAGTAGGTTCTGGCAGCAATTGTGGAGAGAGTAGAATAGTTAGTGTTTCAAGTCCAATATGACTACTTCAGGGATTTGATTAAGTTTGACTTAAATGACAGGTACCTGCAAAAACATCATTTTGGAGCAGAAATGTTGAATCGTTTTATACAAGGAAACAACTTGTAGGCAGTACTTTCTCCCTAATGTACTTATCTGTAATTTTTCCACCTGTTTGTGATCTGAAATTAATTTCTTCATTTACGCAAACCATGTAGAGTCATAGAAGTATACAGCATGGAAACAGACCCATCAGTCCAACTCATCCATGCTGACCAAATTTTCTAAATAAACCTCGTCCAATTTGCCAGCATTTGGTCCACATTCCTCTAAATCCTTCCATTCATATACACATCAGATGCTTTTTACCCTCTGTGTGATAAAGTTGTCCCTTAGGTCCCTTTCAAATCTTTCCCCTCTCACTTTAAACCTATGCCCTCTAGTTTAGGACTCCCCCATCCCAGGCAAAAGACCTTGCCTATTTATCCTATTCATGTCCCTTGTGATTGTATAAACTGCTCAGCCTCCAACGCTCCAGGGAAAGTAGCCTCTTTCTATAACTCATACTCCAACCCTGGCAACATCCTTATAAATCTTTTCTGTATCCTTTAAAGTTTCACAACGTCCTTCCTATAGCAGGGAGACCAGAATTGAACAGTATTCCAAAAGTGGCTTAACCAGTATGGTGTACAGCCACAACATGACCTCCCAGCTCCTATACTCAATGCACTGACCAGTTAAAGGCAAGCATACCAAATGCCTTCTTGACTATCATAGAGTCATAAAGATGTACAGCACAGAAACAGACCCATCAGTCCAACTTGTCCATCTGACCATATTTGTGGAGGCCCAACAGTCTCCACTGGCTGCCCCGATTAACATTAATGAAATTGGGCCTTGGATCTCCTGGGTTATCACTAATGTTACAATGTGTGCCTTTAAGAAGGATTCATTCTGTCTTTTTTTTTAAACCAAATGTTGTAAACTTGGAGCCAGGTTGTCTGCTCTGAACCCTGCTAGCTTTTTTTTACAAAGTTGAAACAATGGAAGCAGCCTGAAGGGGGTAGGGTCAAACTCCCATATAACCACAATTTTAGTTTTAGTTTTTAGCATTGCTGGGGTCTTGAAGGTGAATGTGGATGCTGTTAATCTTCTCTTTGTTGCAGCTAAAAGCTTGGATTCTCTTACTGCTGCTAGAATTGCATATGAGACAATCTATTTTTTCTGAATTTGCTGTTGCTAAGGGTGTGCTTATGGGATACTAGTATATTGGAACAGTTGCTGTTTAGTGGTTAAATTTTTGTTTGTGTTTAAACTATAGAGTAAGAATAAAGTGTATTTTGCTTCAAGTCTGACCAATTGAATTGCGTCCAGGACACAACACCTTACACTTGCCTTTAAAAATAAGAAACGTCAGAGTCAATGCTATCTTCTTAATATATTTTGAGGGGATTTGGTCTGGTTTATTACACTAACTTCAAGGCTGAACCTGGTGCCAATATTCTTATAGTCGAGTGTGTATGAATTCAATAATTTATTTCGTCTTTTTAGAGGTTAGGAAAGGGTCAGTCCAGACTTGTTAATGTGGTTTTATTGAATGAGATGCAGAGTCTGGTTTTCGAGCAACTGACCAGACAGACTCAATATACAGTCTACATTTTATGGTTGGATAGCAAAGTTCATTTTTATTTCTAAGGAACTGTCTGGTTAGCAAGTATAGTTACTATATTGAAAACTTGCAGCTTTGGAGGAAGTGGTGCAGATGGGAGACATGATTCTGAAATAAAGGATACTCGTGACACATTTACATAATCATTATATGATTTTTGGACATAGTGTTCTCATCTGTTCTGTACATGTGCATAACAAATAAGTTAACTTTCCCGTAAAAAGTGACAGTCCACAGAAATATTTCAAAAATTGTCTCCAACCATAATTATTTCCAAGTAAGAATATTTCTTTTTTACTCTCAAAACATATGCAAATGTTTTAAATAATCAAGATTTGTAATGACATGGTGTTGCATTTTATCTGATCAAACTACTAAAAGGAATGTAGTCTTTACAGATGTCAGGCATTACAAATACTATCAGATTATTTTAACATTGATAAAGTTTTACTATATTTAATCCTTAATTAAAAGCCATTCAGTGGCAAACTTTAAAAATGAGTCGAACAAAAATGAAATTTTTAAAGCTCCTCAGTAAAGAGCATTCTTCATCAACACATACAATCACTGTAACACCATTACAACTCCATGCAAACTCATTACAACTTGCAGTAAACCAAAAAAGGTTAAGATTCAATCCATCATTAAATTCACACCCATTCAACTCACTTCATTTTATCAAACTTTCTGTCCAGGCCCTCATTTGACCCATTTACAGTTTTTTATGTAACTCTCTAAAGGAGTCATCCTCCTCCTCGTTGATTGCATCAGACTACAAAGACAATCAGATCCTTGTTTATTATCTTGTCCATTGTTCAACTCTGAGACTACCCTTGCTTGGTTCATTCCTGTCTAATTATAGCCAGGTCACCTTGAGCAATGGATTTTGCTTGCCAGCACCACATTACCGCCTCTAAAGTCCTCCACACATCCATTCTTGGCTTTCCACTTGGTGATATTATTTGCAATTGCCATGTCACTTTTTCCTTATATTTGCCTGAACTCAAACTTGGTGTTCTGGATTTTTTTGGCCCCCTCCTGGGTGTGTTTTTTGGTGGGGGCTGGTGACACATATAATACAAGAGGTGGCCAGCCTATAACTAACTCAGCTCTCAAGATATAGTGGGTGGGTACTGAGATTAGTAATCCACCTACCATTTCTAAATAAATAATTAACAGGCAATTTGTCTTGTTACCAAACTAATTGTTCAGTATTTATTATAAAACCATTGGTAGGTGCACTAAATGTTTTTCATCACCTGACCTCCCTCTTCTTGTCCAGAGTGCTCAATCCTTTTCTGTCCTGAAAGCACAAGACAATCCAGAGTCTGTCAAAGTCTATTTACATTCCCAGAGGTCCCAAGCACTCAGTATGTAGTCCTTCTGAGGGGTCTGTAGCATGCAGAATGGGCTTTTTTTGAGTTCGTTATCTGTCAGCCAATTCTTGGAGCAGGGAAATTCAGCCCTATTTCTTCAACATTCTCCATCTTGACTAATGCTTTTGCATTGTCAGACGTTTCATCAGACAGTTTGGGATGAGCCTTAATTCCTCCAAGTCATATGCTCAGCAAGAAGTGGGAAGTGTTTGAAACAAAAAATATTTTTGTTCTTTTAATGCTGTTATATTTTACAATATTTAGCCCAAAAACAGCAAGTTTGATGGGCTTGGCTAAATAATGAATTTATACTGGCTGTGTGTACATAGCATTTTAATTATTTTGTTTATTATCCTATTTTCCCTATTATCCATTTTAAGTCAAGATGAAAAAATCCCAATTTCCCACCCACAACGCTCAGATCATTTAATTAACGGAAGAAACAGCTTTAGTCCTTAAACCAACATTTTTTTTAAGGCTTATAAAGTAGAACCTTAGGGATTCCAGCAGTGATTTGCCATCAAAACCTCATTTTTATTCCTTTTGTATTTACTTCAAATGTAAAAAATAAACTACTATAGGAAATAGAACCACACATCTTTGGTAAATTATCCAATTTGGGTACACACTCCAATTACAAGTGAGGATTTATTTTCTGAAATCTGTGACTCCTTATTGTGCATCCATTATATGTATGTTTCCAACAAAATGCCTTCAGGAAGACATTAACCTACTTCTATAGTTGCAGAGGTACTTGTCTTCTATGCACTGTTGATCTTATTTTTGCGCTTGTATGTGATTTTTTGAAAGAGAATCTTCAAAAAATTTACATGGTCAGAACTTGCAAATATACGGTTAAACAGGGAGGGTTGCTTTCCTGTAAATGCCACAGATCTAATTTTATAAATGCTCACCACTAGTATGGAGCTTTGCCCAGTGGGAGCATACCTCAGGAAATTGATTTATTTTAATGGATAGAACGACATATTTAGTTCACCCATAGTTTCCCGATAATCACCCCCACCGGGAGCACATGTTCATCATACCTATCCTTATAAGCTGATGCAAGTATCCACCTTGCTACTGAAAGGTCATGATCTCCTTGGTTATAAATTCAGTGTCTATATTTTATAAAAGTGATAAGGGAAAAAATTGATGAAAAAGCAAGCACGGTCTTTTAGACAAACTTAAAGGCATGTATACTGCAGTCTGTTAATTAGTAGATGATTGGTAAAGTATAATAGGAATGAAAATACCCTAATTTCAAGTCTTTTCTCCCTTTAAGGAAGGATACTCAGCAAAATTCTTCCAACATTTCAGTTTTTATTTCAGGATTTGTAATTGAAAAATCTATCGGTATGCTTACTATAATTACCAAGTTGTTTTGCTACTGTATCTAATCTTTTGTAAATACTGAATCACATGGCATTATGCACTCTGTTGCAGGTTTACAAAGTTTAGTACTATTATTCAATGCTTCACCAAAAGCCTTTCCATGCAGAGTAGGTACTCCCTAACTCATCAGCACAGCTGAATTTTAGCTTAAACAACCATTGAGCTATGCTTCTCTCCATTTGATTGGGTTGGACTTTGCAGTCATTTTCTTTTCTAGTTTTTTTCCTTGCTCCTGTTACCCAGAAGGTAACTCATGTGTATGGTTCAACCTAGCCTTGCAGATCTTTAGTATTGTGCTTAAGTGAGCTGTCTTTGTGTATGAGCAGTGTCATTGTTTGTCAACGGGTTGCTTGTCTGTGGAGGTTATCATAGCTGCAAGATCTGGTCTTCAGCCTCAACATTTGCACAGGGATTTCGGTGGTTAAAAAACAAGAACAATTATCTTGACTGGTGTTTCATCTCCATCCCAAGCCTGAAGACACTCAGGCCAATTATAGTTTCTTAACTGCAGTTGATGAATTCAGCACAAACCAGAGGAATCAAACCTTCACATTACAATACCCTGAGCTACTGGAGAAACGCACAGTATTGCGTTCCACCTAAGCTATTGTAGACTGCAAAATTTGCTTTGAAATTAAAATATGTAGTTTGTTCTTTCCCATTTAATGATAATAATAATGTGTATTTGAACGTGATGAAATAAACTAGGTAACAAGGTAAAACTGCAAGACCTAATGTTAAATTTCAAACCATGGTTTGGAAATACCTTTGTTAAAATCAGTTGTGGTTATCTACAAATCAACAGACACATCATTTTCAAATTAATAAATTATCTGTGAAGTGCTCTGGGATGTACGAAGTACAGTATATGAAAGGTACTAAGTACAGGGTATGAAAGGCGCTCTATAAATGCAAACCTTTTAATACTGAGAATATGTAGGCCATGATTGAATTTTTGGTCTAGCTGTGGTCAGGTGTGTGATTCACTGTGTGTTTGTGTGTATTTAATTCTTTGATCTATGTCTGCTATTGATTCTACATCAGAGGCCTTAAGGCTAAACACAGAGGTTTCCGTTTGTGACCCTTGCTGTCTTGTCAGTCAGTTGCCTGAATAGTGTGAAAAAAACAAGTCAGTTCAACAAAACACAAAAAGGTGAAGACTAGTAAAATATGGGGAAAGCAATGTGGAAAATGTTCTGGTGTTTGTAGAGTTTATATTGAAAGATATCTTTACCAACACTAAGAGGAAAAGTATTCCAACAAATTATTTTTTAGAGTTAGGTCACATAGAGTATTTTGTATTTCCTGGTCAATCACTAGCATCCACATCCAACTGGATTTTGTTGTTTTTATTGAGCAAAGCTGATGAGATTGATAGTAGTGGCAGTATTTTGAGATGATGTAAACTAACCATATAGTAATTGATAAACAAACCTGTCAATTTTGACAGGGTAAAAGAGTAATCTGCTTCTGCTAGATGATATGTCAGTAGCTAGGAGTCGCAATTTCAAGACTTGTCAGCAAGAGAGCTAGGAGTGAGATGAGGAGAAACTTCTTGACTCAGTGTTATTAGAATTTGGAATGCACTGCCTGAGAGTGCTGGAAGCAGGTTCCATACAAGGTTTCAAAAGAGAGCTGGATATGTATTTGAAAGTGATGAATTAAAAAAGCTACAGAGATATGGTTAGAGAGTGGATCTAGCTGGACAGCTCCTATGGGAGCTGTTACAGACCTCCTTCTGTACTGTAAAATTATCTGATTAAAAATGTCTAACTCAGCCTTGACTATTTTTGAGGAGGAGAAAGTGAGGACTGCAGATGCTGGAGATCAGAGTCGAGAGTATGGTGCTGGAAACGTGCATGCAGGGCAGGCAGCTTCTGAGGAGCAGGAGAATCGATGTTTCGGAAGTAAGCCCTTCATCAGGAAGGGCTGATGATGGGCTTATGCTCGAAACATCGATTCTCCTGCTCCTCAGATGCTGCCTGACCTGCTGTGCTGTTCCAGTACTACACTCTCAACTCTTGAATATTTTTAACCCAGCCTTTACAATCCATGACAATAAAGAATTCCACAGATTCGTTACCTGCTGAGAGAAGAAATTCCTCTTCATCTCTGTCCTCAATGGTTGATCCTTCTGAGATTATGCCCTGTGGTCTTAGACTGTCTCATGTGAGGGGAAACAACCTTTCAGCATCTACCCTGTTAAGCCCCCTAAGTATCTTAAGCTTCAGTATGGTCACCTTCAAAATGGAGGACAGGAAGAATTTCTGGATGTAACAGGCTGCTCCTTGTTTGAGTTATTTTAGGTGTTGGAGGTGGTTTCCTCAAATTCAAGGAGCAACAATTACTGTTTTATATGCTGTTGCATTGTTTTGGAACTTTGGCAAAAAAAAGTCAAAACAATGGCACTTTTAAAAGGGAGAAGAACAGACAATAAGCAGCACCTGGGAGTGCAGGAGACAGAGAGAGAAAGATACCCACACTGCTTAACTGACACAGTAGTGAACCTGCGCACTTACTGCCTCTGTTGTTTGAATTCATGTATCATTGGGCATCGGAGTGCATCTAGGAAAATTTAGCAAACAGCACAATTCACAACTGGTCTTGTAGGAACCTGGTTGGGAGAGGTCACAGCACAGAAACAGATAAGCGAATAATTTTAAGTATAGCCTTGCTGTAAATCTACAATAGTGAATAGATTGGGTTCTTTCTTGATTATATGTTTTATTGAAATAGGTCACTTAAGTCATAAATACTAAGTTAGCCTGGAGTAGTGTTTATAGAGGAATAAGGTGGTGCTATTTTCCAGGTCTATAGATTGGAAGAAACAAAATGGCCTTTAGTAGAGTGATTTGCTCTTCTTGTCGAATGTGGTAGTTTAGGGAGAGTTGATTGGATCAACAGTTAGAGGCAATGAGGAATTTACAGGACCAAGGGGATGTGATGGATGGCAATTATAGGAAGAGAGAAAAGCTGCAGGTACAAAGACGAAGATGGGTTAATTCCAGGAAAGGTAAGAGAGGTAGGCAGGTAGTGCAGGAGTCTTCTTTGGCTATTCCCATTTCAAACAAGTATGCTGTTTTGGAAAATGTAGGGGGTGATGGATTCTCAGAGGAATGTAGCATGAACAGCCAAGTTTCTGGTATCAAAACAGGCTCTAATGTAATGAGGAGTACGTTGGGTTCCAAGTGATCGATTGTGTTAGGGGACTCTGTAGTCAGAGGCACAGACAGACATTTCTGTGGCCAGCAGCAAAAAATCAGAATGGTGTGTTGCTTCCCTGGTGCCAGGATCAAAAATGCCTCAGAAAGGGTACAGAATGTTCTCAAGGAGGAGAGGGACCAGAGGAGGTTATTGTACACATTGGAACTAATGACATAAGAAGGGAAAAGGGTGAGATTCTGAAGGGAGAATGTAGAAAGTCAGGCAGGGATTTAAAAAGGAAGTCCTTGAGGGTAGGAATATCTAGATTACTCCTGGTGCTACAAGCTAGTGAGGGTAGAAATAAGAAAATAGAGCAGATGAGTGTGTGACTGAGGAGCTGGTGTATGGAAGAAGGATTGACATTCTTGGATCATTGGAATCTCTTCTGGGGTAGAAGTGACCTGAATTGGAAGGGAACTAATATACTGTCAGGGAGATTTGCTAGAGCTGCTCAGGAGGATTTAAACTAGTAAGGTGGAGGAGTGGGACTCAGGGAGCTAGTGAGGAAAGAGATCAATCTGAGACTGGTACAGTTGAGAAAAGAAGCAAGTCAAACAGTCATGGCAGACAGGCACAAAACAGAGAACAATACAAGAGGACTAACAGGGAAAGTAGATGAACTCAGGGCATGTTTAGGAACATGGGACTTGGATATCATTGCAATTACAGAAACGTGGCTCAGGAATGGACAGGACTGGCAGCTTAATGTTCCAGAATACAAATGTTATAGGAACGATAGAAAGGGGAGAGGAGGGGGAGTGGCATTTGTGATAATAGTGTTACAGCTATACATAGGGAGGAAATACATCCAGAGAAGTTATTTGGGTTGAACTAAGAAATAAGAAAGAGATGATCACCTTATTGGATTGTATCATAGACCCCTGAACAGTCAGCGGGAAATTGAGAAACAAATTTGTTAGAAGATGTTGGTTGTCTGTAAGAATAATAGGGTGATTATGGTAGGGGATTTTAACTTTCCAAACATCAACTGGGACTGTCATAGTGTTAAGGGTTTAGGTGAAGAAGAATTTAAGTGTATACAAGAAAATTTTGTGATTCAGTATGTGGATGTACTTATGAGAGAAGATGCAATACTTGACCTACTCTTGGGAAATAAGGCAGGGCAGGTGACTATGGTGTCATTGGGGGAGCATTTTGGGGCCAGCGACCATAATTCTATTGGTTTTAAAATAGCGATGGAAAAGGATAGACTAGATCTAAAAGTTGAAGTTCTAAACTGGACGAAGGCTAACTTTGATGGTATTAGGCAAGAACTTTCAAAAGCTGATTGGGAGCAGATGTTCGCAGGTAAATGGACGGTGGAAAATGGGAAGCCTTCATAAATGAGATAATGAGAGTCTGGAGACAGTATATTCTTGTTACGGCGAAAGGAAAGGCTGGTAGCTGTAGGGAATGCTGAATGACTAGAGAAATTGAGGGTTTGGTTGAGAAAAAGAAGGAAGTAGTTGTCAGGTATTGACAGGATACTGGTTAACAAGGTTAGATCTCATGGAATACAGGGAGAGCTAGCCATTTGGATACATAACTGGCTTGAAGGTAGAAGACAGAGGATGGTGATGGAGAGTTGTTTTTCAGAGTGGAGGTCTGTGACCAGTGGATTGCCACAAGGATCGGTGCTGGGTCCACTACTTTTCATCATTTATATAAATGATATGGATGTGACCATAAGAAGTATAATTAGTAAATTTGCAAGTGTCAGCAAAATTGGAGGTGTAGTGCACAGCAAAGAAGGTTACCTCAGATTACAACGAGATCTTGATCAGATGGGCCAGTGGGCTGAGGGGTGGCAGATGGAGTTTAATTTAAGTAAATGGAAGGTGTTGCATTTTGGTAAAGCAAATCTTAGCAGGATTTACACACTTAATGGTAAGGTCCAAGGGCGTGTTGCTTAACAAAGACCTTGGAGTGCAGGTTCATAGCTCCTTGAAAGTGGAGTTGCAGGTAGATAGGATAGTGAAGAAGGCGCTTGGTATGCTTTACTTTATTGGTCACAGCATTGAGTACAGGAGTCGGGAGGTCATGTTGCATGCTGTACGTTGGTTAGGCCACTTTTGGAATATTGCGAGCAATTCTGGTCTCCTTCCTATCGAAATTATATTGTGAAACTTGAAAGGATTGAGAAACGATCTATAAGGATGTCGCCAGGGTTGGAGGATTCGAGCTATAGGGAGAGGCTGAATAGGCTAGGGCTGTTTCCCTTGGAGCATCGGAGGCTGAGGAGTCACCTTATAGAGGTTTATAAAATCATGAAGGGCATGGATGGGATAAATCGGCAGTCTTTTCCCTGGAGTGGGGAGTCCAGAACTAGAGAGCATAGGTTTAGGGCGAGAGGGGAAAGATATAAAAGAGACCTAAGGGGCAACTCTTTCACACAGAGGGTGGTGCGTGTATGGAATGGGCTGTCAGAGGTAGTGTTAGGTGAAGGGGTAAATGTAGGGGAATGGGTCTGGGTGGGTTGCTCTTTGGAGGGTCGGTGTGGACTTGTTGGCCCGAAGGGCCTGTTTCCACAATGTAAGTAACCTAATCTAATCTAATCTAATCTAGTATAATTGCAATATTCAAAAGGCATCTGAATGGGTATATGAATAGATGGGGTTCTGGGCCGACTGCTGGCAAATGGGACGAGATTAGGTTGGGACATCTGATTGACATGGCTGCATTGGACTGAAGGGTCTGTTTCCATGCTGTACATCTCTGTGACTCTACGACTCTTTCCTAAATTCCAATGCCTAAGGGCCCAATCTATTCAACCTCGGCTCACAGGAAAATTCCTCAATACCTGAGTTCAAATCGAGTGTACCTTTTCTGGACTGCCTGCAATGCCAGCCTATTTTTCCTTTAAATATGAGGAGGAAATCTGTTCACAGTATTTTAGTTGTTTTCAGACTAATGCTTTATATAGTTTTAGCAAGACTGTTCTATTTTCTACTCTATTCCCTTTAAAATAAAGGCTAACAATCCATTTGCCGGCCTTATTACCTGCTGAACGTGAACTAATCACAAAAAAAGCTTTCATATAAAATTCTATCTACAGAATTACACAGTTTATTGAATTTAGATACGTAACAAGGGACACTTGTACTCAAGTTAATTTAAGCCTGAACTGACTAACTACAAAAAATTTACTAATCTACAGTTACTGTTTGAATTTATCATCAGTGCCCATTCTTAGACGAGAGAATTTTTTTTTGTTTGCACCACCATCAGAATTGTGAAACTGAATGAATGTGATCACATGTTTGAACTGAGAAGCCCTGGTGCAATAGATGAATTTTGTTTCAGCACCTATATTGAACCGATAGGAAATTTGGAAACTTTTATTACATGATCATGTCTAATCTGTTTCTTTACTTAAATGATGAATGATAACCCTGTATCCTTCTCTTTAGTGCATTTGAAGGATCTGCCATTCCTATTTAGTGAATAATTTGTTCTGGTCATTACTTGTTATATGCAGTAGACAACATTGTGGAAAGCCAATTTGCTTATACTGTAAAAGCATCTGTACAGATACTTTGTTAGGAATAGATCGTATTCTTTGTAAATTACAGAATTCTGTATTGAATTGTTTCACCTGAATGCACTTTTTTCAACTATTTTGATTTCTCGTCAATCATTAAGGGCACCGAATTGTATTCTTCATCACAATGCTCATGGAAATTCTGACACCAACAGAAATAATCTGATGTTGTTCGAATAACTAATCCCACTATTTCGTCTCCAGTCTTTCTTGGTTTCCCTATGCCACACTTCCGACAGCCTTTTTGTGTCTCAGTACAGCTGCAGGGTACTACTTTTTTTACAGTCCGACATTGCAAACATCCCACTGCATGGTGAATGGACATTCTGTTCGCAGTTAGCCATAAGAACTGATAGCAACCCAAAACTTCATAATCACCCCCTTTTTTTTATTTTTCTTGCTTGACTGAACTTGCATGACATTTCTACTTCCTGTCGTAGGCACAATTGCCAAATTTAATCAATTATACCTACTTATGTGATCAGTCTATATCCAGTAACAATTGAGTTTAGACTACCCAAGCCAATTTCTTTTGGGTTCTTCTTGCTGGCAGACAGGAAAGACTTTTATCCAATCAATCAGGGTTGAATAAAACTTCTACCCAGTCCCTTTGCATCTTGTTTTGTCAGCAAAATCTTACTTAATATTGTAACATTTTTGTCATTTCTTGCATCAATATAACTTCCTTTGTGCCTATTTGTAATGAAAATTGACAATGTAAACATGGCAAACTATGCTTAACCTTTTTGCCACTTCTCTGCTTTGATATACATGAATTTTGCATCTCTGAACTCTCTTTAGTTTATACTCTATATGTTCTTGCCAACATGCTATCTATTTTGTTATTTAGGGTAAGAATGGATAGTTTTAGAATGCAGTTTGAAGTATATCTGTGTCGTGCATCTCATTTTTCCTGATCTGAAAATTGCTTTACTTAAAGATAGTTGACTTTCAATAGGAAAAATCATTAATATGGTGCCATTTCAAGCGCACTATACAGATAAGTCGATTCCCTAAAGCAGACAGCACCATGGGTCTCTAATTGCACAGCTTTAGAATGCTACATATGAACTGGGCAGGTAGTGGGCCCATGGCATTCTGCTTCTGGGGAGTTGATGTCGTGTGCATATGCCATTGTAAGTAATGTACAAACACATTTCCACCCCTGCCCTATATGCGATACTTGAGGCCAACTACTACTTCTAAACTGCATTCCTGCCTGAAAGTTAACAATTCTTTATATGTAGTTATTGCATGAGGTGGATAATTAGGAAACAACTTAATGCTACCTGCAATAGGAACATCTGTAGTGCTTCAATGAAACAAATTATACTGGGAATAAACAAAATGTTTTATATACCAAACCTTCAGTGGCTTGACCTAATACAGTATCTATTTTATTGTACTGATGTTTAAAGCTTGTTTTGGACTCAAGGACTGATGTGGAAGAATTATTGGTCTAAACGTTCAACTTGGAGGCAGATAGCAGGATCCTGGAAAATTCTCAGCTTCTTGTAGTTGTCTTGGGAAATATTGGCTCCAGAGGCAGGGATCTTTATTGTTGGGGATTGGTGCTGGCAGCAGTTAGGACACCTGACTACGGAGAGAGTTCAGAGGCAATCACAGTGGTTGCTGGCTGAATTGACAGACTGTTTTGAAAACCAGTTTCAGTGATGTGGACCTTTATCTCAGTGGCAAAAGACAGAAAGACCCTCACCCCCACACCACCTCAACTGCAAATGATGCTGTAGTGTTTGCTGTTTCTGTGCAGTCTAAAGTGGACAAATGGGCATAGATGTACTCTGCCAGGCATGAAGAGGCTCTTATAAACATGCTTTTCAAAAGATTTCCTCATGCAGACTGTGGTTTACCTCTGATGTGGTTTGACTCTCAACCCTTTAAAACCTGGCCTGACTCTTATTTAAATCAGAGGAGTTGACAATTCCTGTCACCAAAATGGAGCCAGCCAGATAGGAGTGCTGGGTGCAGGTTCTTGAATCTGAACTAGCCCTCACTCTTAAAAGGCCCTAAGTAAAATCAAATACCTGACAGCCATTTTATAGGGTTTATGGGACAACCCTAGGATCCCAGAATAAGTTGGCCCATTATGTTAGCTTACTATCAGTGTAATGATTATTTCCTGTTGTAAGGTTTGCCTAATTGGCATAGATCAACCATTTTGGACCTTCAAGATAAGTCACAGTCACAGTGTATTGCAGGGTAAGTCATAGTGTAATCTGTAGGTACATTTTATTTAGATTGGAAACGGAAATAGATTTTTTTGGCTGTTGGTTGTTTGGGTGGAAAAATCTCATGTTTTACGATTTTAAAATAATTCAAATAGCTACCATACAATAAGTACCATAACTACTACATTTAAATAATATTTAAATGGTTCAAGTCATATGAATTGCACTGCAGACTGTCATTTACTTAAATGTAGCCTTTCTTATTTCCATATGATTTGGCAATCTAAATGTAAGAAAAATTCAGAGATACAATTCATTAAGAATGCTCAAGGGAATTTAATTACAACACCCATTTCAGACTTTTTTCTTGTAAGTTAATAGGTGTCTGACCCCAGCCTGCTAATTGTAATATCACCCCGCAGTGACTGTAATTCTAACTTGAGTTATGCATAAATTCACCGTGGTTGAATTAACTGAGCACCACACAGATCTGACAATTAAGTACAAAAATAATGCATTCAAAAGAAGCAGTGAGAAATGATGTCTGTGTTTTAGACCTACAATCAAGTTTAATGGTGCTTCTGTGTCTGCATATTACATGTATGGCTATGATGTATTTATTTAAAAGTAAGGCCACCTGTTTAATTTTCATTCCAAAAGCTGTAGATTTGCTTTGAAAGTTTAGGGTTTTTTTCCTGAATCATTAACTGTTAAGGTTAAGAGATTAATAATTCTGTTAATTTTTTTCCAGTTAAAATATATTCTCTAACTGAAACTTTCTCACTAAACAAAATTTAAGCTAAAGTAATTTTGAAAAGTATAGCAATGGAAGTACCAAGTACCATGTATTTTGGTCCTCTGCCTCTTCTCATGGCGTGCATTTTTCATATTCGGCCAATTCCACATGTACATACAATTTGAAGACAAGTTTTTTTGGAGCACCAAATCTTCCTATTTGCCTCACACTCACTGGCAAGGCTTTTCACTGTTCTCTAGGGATGAATTTCTTAGTCACAAACTTAAGATGTTTGAATTGTCATTATTTAAATATTAGCTGCTACATGCCTGGTGTTAAAGTGAAGAAATCTGTTCAAAAAATGGTTTATATTTTCACCCAAAAAATAGCATAACCTTGAGTCATTTGCTGGCACTCCATAAGTATGTCAGTTTGTGAGACATTTTAAGACTGTTTGCTCTGATCAAGCCCTACACATACACACAATGTATATTGCAATAGAAACGTTTCATGCAATTTTTATTTAATGGAAGAATAAGTGGTAGACTGTGCACATGGGAAGATGAGCTAATGATCTTGTTAATATAGTCAGCATGGGCTGATAGTTTTAAAAAAAAGACCACATCCAACTGCTTCTGGGAAAGTGCTTGTGCCTGACAATCCTTGTACTCTATTGACGCAATCATCGTCCTTGAAAGTATTGACAGTGTACTTAGTATTGAAGAACATACTTAACAATGTTTTTCAGTGTGCCAGCAATTAGTCTGAGGCTAGAGTTCTTTCACACTGTGTCCCTGGGATGTATATAGAATGTGTTGTTAAGACGTAATTCAACCTTGGGCCTGTGAAATTCTCCAGGACGCCTCCCCACTGTCTACACCTGCTCCTGAACTGTCTGAAATTTGATGGAGGGATTGCTGGGAGTGGCCTAAAGCAGTCCAGCTGCCCTTTTGAGGTTGTTGGGAAGAGATCATCCTCCCTTGCCCTATTTGGCCAACAGATTTGTGGAGCAGGACTTAAGCATATTTCCTGTCTTCAGTCAGTGGCCTCTTATCTTTTGTGGTGGCGCAGCAGGAGATCTTAATATCAGAAAAGTCTTGTTGATTTTTTTCATCTCCTGCCAATATTACATCTAGAAGAGGGCTTCAAAGGGATTGAAACTCCCAATACTTACAAAAGACATGGAAAGCCCCAGGATTACCAAGGGTCCCAGGTGAGTTATAGCATGATGGCGATCCAACTGTGGAGGGAGATCGATTGCAAGAGCATGGGGGTAGCTTTTAGCAAGTTCCCCATTACCAGTGCTAGACACTGAGTGTCTTTGAATAAAAGAACCCCCCCCCCCCCCCCCCCCCCCCCACCCCTCCAGAAGCTCTCAAGCTACCCAACAGAGTTTGCCTCTCTCAGGCTTTTGGCATGGCAAGTCCATCACCCAGCTGGATGAATATGAGCTGTAACTAGATGAAAACTTTAAATGATTTTAATTTTCCAGTTAAAGGGCTAAGTTGGCAGTGGAGTGAAAGTGATACCCAAATCTTCTGCCCTGAACTTAATGAGGACGTAGGCATCGGGGTCCTTATCTATCATGCATCTGGCAATTAAATACTCTACAGTGTGGAAACAGGCCCTTTGGCCCAACTAGTCCACACCGACCCTCCGAAGAGTAACCCACCCAGACCCATTTCCTTCTGACTAATGCACCTAGCACTATGGGCAATTTAGTTTGGCTAATTTACCTGACCTGCACATCTTTGGACTGTGGGAGGAAACCGGAATACCCAGAGGAAACCCACGCAGACACAAGGAGAATGTGCAAATTCCACACAGACAGTCGTCTGAGGCTGGAATCGAACCTAAGACCCTGGTGTTGTGAGGCAGTAGTGCTGCCCCATGTATCGTCTGTATCTCCCCAACTTATAAATTTCATGTGCAAGAGTTATTAATGAACTACATCAGAAATATTTATAGCTGAATCCATCATCAAATGATATCCAAGTAAGGATACTTACAATACTAGCCACTAAATTGTGATCTGGATTAAAACAATTTGCTGCAATTCAGGAAAGAGGCCCACCACCTTCCTCTCTGGACAATTCCAAAAATGTGAGAGGATAACAGAGTACAATAAAGGACTTGTGGGCAGAGAGACCTATTGTATTTTGCCTTGATGCTTGACCTCAGTTATTCTCTTCCTCTGTCCACTGCAAAATTGATGTTGGCTTTTCCTCATCTGCCAGCTATTTTCTCTTCTGTCCAGCCCTAAGAAGTGACAGTGAAGTGCCTCCATTAGCAAGTAGGCCTTATAGTTCTTCTTGAAATCATTCCCCAAACTTAGCCATTAACAGCCCTCATCTCAGTTGAGGCCTTCAGAGAATTTCCTTTGAAGTCCTCCACTAGATGTTCTCTTCTTCACATCGGTGGTTTCCTCATTGTTGGCTGGGATCCCGCTTTACTGCAAAAACTCTGACCCAGGGATATAAACGAGTAGATGGACTGGAGCTGAAACTCAGCCACTGGAGAAGCTATAATAACAATAATGCACGCTTTTTGTCTGTCTGCAGTGTTCTCATAAGTTGGTAGTTGATTTGGTAGGCTTAATCTGGTGCACACGGAGGCCTGAAGAGCACAAGGCATTTGCAGCTGTCAGTGGTTGGGGTTGTGAGCTTGTTGGTGGACTCCAAGCAGCAGATAAACGAACCTATCCTGGCTAAAGGGATTGCAGAGAAAGAAGGGAATGACATGGGAGGCATAATTGGTGGCAGCGGCACAAAGGTGGAGGGAGATTGGTGGATAAAAAATTTGGCAGATGATAGCCAAACAACAAAGTTAGTTTGGTTTGAGAAATCGGGAAAGGGTAGGTGGTAATTCTCATGCTGGAGGGAGTACAGTGGGAGGAAATCGCATAGAAGGAGTGTCTTCTTTCCATGTCATAAACCCAATTGAAGGGATGGTGATGACATTGGAAGGATGGAATGGGGATCTCCAGGAGGAGTCAGTGGACAGTTGGCGTTGGAGAACTGCCATGGGGATGTTGGAAAGACATGAGAGTTATGGATGACATAGGAGGGATAATATCGGAACAGTAGATGAAATAATGGAATTGGTTAAGTGTACTAATGTAATCGCAAATATTATACAGGAAGGGTGAAATGGCATGGGATAGAGATATGACATCAGAAGGAGTGTATGGCTTGGGAGAATTGGATGTAACGATGGCATTTGTTAAATATACTAATTTGATTGCAGACAGTTTGTGGGTCTCTGCTACTATTTAAATAAAAGGCACATTTTCTTCTAAAAGTCTCCAACAGTCATTTTTGCAACATGTATAATCAAAGGTGATTGAGAAAGACTGTGTTGCATGTGATCTGTACTCCACTTGCCATTTCAGATAAAATAAAGGTATAATTACATGCCACCAAATGCCCTTTATACAATATATTTTAACAGGTTAAGGAGCCTGGATAAGCATGAAGAATAACTATACATGAAATCATACCTCTGTGCATCTAATAATGTGATGCTGTAATATGTAACATCTCTTAGGACTAAAGAATTGGCATGTCTGTGGGCTATTCATTTAGAGATAGATGATTAGTTTTATTAGCAGGATTTTGGAGTGTGCAAGATAAAATTGTGCTGGGAATTTTCAGGCATTCTTACTTGTAGATGAACCCAGAGAGCACAAAACCCAATCATATATTTGCCCATTCCCAGTGTTTGCACTTGTCTCCTGGTTGCTGAGTTTAACTAATCTACTTGTTACTGAAATGTAAGATCTGATAATCTATTCTGGATAATTTTGAACAAGGGATTTGCTTTTGTAATGTAACTTGTTACCCTTGAACAGGAGTTTAAGTAAGCGAACTTTAAGAAAGTACAATTTAGCCTGAACCCATCAGTTAAAATTCTAGGCAGGTAAGGCTTAGAAATATTCTGTCATGAGGCATTTGAGTATCATGGCTCACAGGAATTTGATAGGCTATTAGTTTTCTGCATAATCATGTTCAAGTCATGGTGCTGTTTGGATTTGGGATTCATTCTTGCCTGTACTTTGAATCAATTCATATGTACACATTGTATCCAAATAATCCCCTGGTTGGAGGTCTTGTGGCACAGTGGTAAGATCCCTACCTCTGGGCCAGAAGATCTAGGTTTAAGTCACAACTCCCCTAGAGGTATGTCATAACGTACTTGAACAGTTAATTTAGAACTAGTTAGCTCAGTCAGTATAGCATGCAGCTCTTAATTTTGGGGTCATAGGTTTGAATCCTACATTGAGCTCTTACTTAGAGGTTCTTGTGGTACAGTGATATTATCCCTACTTCTGGACCAAAGGTGCAAATTTGAATCTAACATCAGGATCTGATGGCCACAGAAATGTGTCTTAACACGATCAAACAAGTTGATGAAAGATAGTTTAAATAGTCCCTGATTGGTGTCTTGTGGCACAGTGGTAATGTTCCTACAGAGAGTGTGATGCTGAAAAAGCACAGCAGGTCAGGCAGCATCCAAGGAGCAGGAGAATCGATGTTTCCTTGCGGATGATGGGCTCATGCCTGAAACATTGATTCTCCTGCTCCTTGGATGCTGCCTGACCTACTATGCTTTTCCAGGGCCACACTCTCGATTCTGATCTCCAGCATCTGCAGTCCTCACTTTCATCTAGGTAACATTCCTGCAACTGAGTCAGAAGGTAGTTCCACCTACTGTGGGAGGTGTATCTTAAAACCTAACACAATAATACCTTAATAAGGGCCTACTGGTGCAATGGTAGTGTCCCTGCCTGTGGGGGAAGCAATCTGGGTTTCAGTCCCACATCAGGATGAGATGGTAATAGAAGTGAGTCATACACTTCCAAACAGATTGGTAAAACACAAAACAAATCGCATCTTCCAAAAATAATTAACTATTCATTCATTGCTCACCTTCATGACAGGGTTTGTCCTTTGAATGTTACATTAAACTAATCTTAAAGCTTGTAGTAACTTTGTGGTTCTGCTATTGGGCTAGCAATTCAAGAATATAAATTTATATACTACTGAGCAGATAGTGAGGCTGAATTATATTTTTAAAAATGGACTTAAATAAAACCCAGTGGATAATATATGCTTTAGGTAGCGTAACTCAATTTAGTCTAACAGGAATGTGAGTTCTATAATATTGTTAACTCTATACTCTTAAGTCAATAAATACAGCTATATCATTGTTAGCCGCATCCCAAAACCAAATCAAAGATTACAGTGCATTTCCTGTGGACATTAAAATACTTCTGAACAACTCCTGAATTGTAATTTTTGGCATCCTCAGCATATTTTGATACCTTGAACCTGCAAATCAGATTATACAAAGGAGCATTCGCTCTTTTTCTCAGTGGGAACATTAGGTGAAGTCATTGAGACATCATGCAAAATGATGCGAAAAACCTTTTGTCAAGTAGAAGTATTTGTGGGACTAAAGGTGTTGAAGACTAACATTAAAGGCGGATCTGAGAAGATGAAAGACCTTTACAGAGATTTGGAGAAGGCATTGAAGGGATCTCTAGATGAGAATGAAGACTTCAAATTCAACCCAGAATCTTGAATCATGATATGCACTGAAAAAGTTCTGACAATTGTCTCTTGCTGACTTGTGCAAAATACATTTGACATTTTAAGAATTATTTCAGAAATTACCAGGAATAAAATACAAGTATTAAAAACTGAGAAACTGGCATTAGACCAGTCTATCCTATATCCTGTGATTTATTTCTGAATGTCATCACTTAGTTGTTCATAAGTCCTCATTGGACTCTGTATTGATCAGAATTAGAAATTGGCCACTTCATCCTTTTCACTGTCTGATCACTCTGGTAAGTCTTTATCAAATCTAACTCATTCATAATATATATTATCTTATTTGGTGATGCTCTCATTTTACAATTGTTAATTCCTGTCATTAGCAAAGATGCTATATTATCAAATGACAATATTAATTGGTCATTAAATCAATTGCCACATATTTTACCATTTCCCAAAGTTGGAAATGAACAGAGTGAAGCAAAGAAATTAAACCTTATTTTGCGTCTTATTGTTTTACACCCACTGATCAAAAAGGGAAGGAAGGGAAAATTAAACAACAACCAGATCTCATGCGACTGTTTAAATGGAGACAGAGAACTGGTCAATTATTGCAGCATTCATACATGTGATGGGGTGATGATAAATGTACTTTCAACAATGGGGTACATAAAACTAAGACCTGACTGCAGTTCTTAGCATATCTGATAAGGTACCTTTGTGTATCATGTTACTGCCTACAGCTTGACTTCCGTGATCAGATATATTGTCACTTCTACAAATCTTTCATCAGAGGAGCAAGTTGCAATGTGTTTGGGAGGTAGATTCCTTCCCACTGTTGCCACACCAGTTGTGTGGTTGAACAGACCCTTTACAGCTTCATAAGAACAAGTGAGAATATTTTTAAGAAGTTGTGAAAACAGGATCACAAGTGAAGTACCAATTTTAACAATAGATTTCAAGTAGAATTCAGTGTGTTTTTTTCATTACTTTCTTTAACCTAATAAGGCTCAATGTAGGCACAGACAAAACTAATTCTGAAGCCTTAATTTGACACTGTTAATAGTGGGTTTGTGCAGACATGACATGTGGATGTTCAGTCATGCTGCAGTGTGCTTAGTACACCCCAGGCAATGAATCAGTCACTTTGCATAGGAAAGACAATCTGTCTTCCCAGGTCTCCTCCCCCTTGCTTCTTATCACCACTGTAGCTCGCAGACAAGGAAATCATCTTTCCTGATGGAATGCAGCAGTCCGCTTGGATTGTAGGTTAATACTGTATACAGCTGGTGCCGTCTTTTCAAATAAAATTAACTGCAGTCTGCATGAAGATTTGTTTCTCCAAAAGTTCCTTCAACATTCCTCTAGTTTTCTCCCATCTCCTTCCTTGTAGGATTCAGTTCTGAAGGCACTGATTACCGTGTTACCATTCATGCGCAATCATAAGCAATGATTGATCTTCACCACAGGGATAGCACAGCCAAACCCAATCTTATCCATACCCAAAATCCGCTCCAAAAGCACACATATCTATCTCCGGTAGTTGTCACTGGATAGAAATCAGGATCACTGCTTAACAGTGGTAATTTTTTCTCTTAAATTTTTTTATAGCTATGTTTATTCATATTTCAAAGGGATTGTTTAATCAAAAGTGGTATTCTTGTCCTTAAAATGTCTTCATAAAAGTAGTATGTTGCTGTTATTTGGGGTTTTGGTACATTTTTTCTAGTTTCAAGAGATTAATGTTTTTTAAGAGGATAAATTTGAGTGATTTTTATGTAGAATTTCTGCAGTTTTACTCATTATCTGAGTTCTGAACAAAGCTAAAATTTAGTGGTTTTTCTTAGGTTGGCATGCATAACTTGGAACGATTAATGTAAAATTACAAGACAAGTGGAGAGGTGATGGCCTAGTGGTGTTATCACTAGATTAATCTGGGACCCTGGTAATGTTCTGGGGACCTGGGTTTGAAATTTGCCATAGTAGATGGTGGAATATGACTTCAATAAAAATCTAGGATTAAAAGTCTAACAATGACTATTAAAAGAGAGAGGGAGTGCTTGGTGGCATGGTGTAAGGGTAACAATCTCTCCCTCAGTGTCAGCAAAACTAAAGAGCTGGTGATTGACTTCAGGCCATGTCTACATCAGTGATGCTGAGGTAGAGGTGGTTGAGACTGTCAGGTTCCTGGGTGTAATGATCACCAACAATGTTTCCTGGTCCACCAATGTTGATGCTATGGTCAGGAAATCACAACAATGCCTCTATTTCCTCAGAAGCCTAAGGAAATTTGGCATGTTCATAAAGACTGTTGCCAATTTTTTTACATGTACCATAGAAAACATTGTATCTGCTTGGAATGGCAACTACTGTGCTCAAGGCCATAAGAAACTACGGTGAGTTGTGAAGACAGCCCATCCATCACGTAAGCCAACTTTCCATCAGTAACTCCATCTATACTTCTCGCTGCCTCAGGAAGGCAGACAATATAATCAAAAAGGCAAAATGAGGACTGCAGATGCTGGAGATCAGGGTCAAGTGTGTGGTGCTGGAAAAGCACAACAGGTCAGGTAGAATCAGAGGAGCAGGAGAGTCGACGTTTCGGGCAAAAGTCCTTCAGGAATCTGATCATCAGGAATCAAATACCACTGTCACCCCGGTTATGATCTCTTCCAACCTACTCCATCAGTCAGAAGGTACAAAAACTTAAACACACTTAGTAATAGATTCAAGAACAGCTTCTTCCCCACTATTATCAGACTTCTGAATGACCTCACTCTTTGTGTACCTTCTCTGCAGCCGTAACATTGTATTCTTCACACTGTTCTATTACCCCAATGCTCTTTGTATGGTATGATCTGTGTACCGCACTCAAAACAGAACTTTTCACTGCACCTATAGTGACAATAACAAATCAGATCAAACCATTGGCGATTATCAGGAAAAAGCCGGTCTAGTTCATTCATGTCCTTTGGGGCATGAAACTACCATCCTTACCTGGTCTGACCTACATGTCATTCCAACCGCACAGCAATATGGTTGATTCTCAACTGCCCTCTGAGCAATTAGGGATGGGTAAAGAATGCTGGCCTAGACAATGATGCCCACACCCTGTAAATAAAATTTTAAAAGATGTCACTTGTAACATTTGATATTAAATAATACATATTTTAGATTTGCCATGTCTTCCAATAATAACTTACATTTATATAACTATCCATGTAGAAAATATCTCTTGTTATTTCTTAGAAGTATGATCAGACAAAAGAAATGACACCAAAACAAAGAAGATGTAAGAAGAATTACTAAAGTCTTAGTCAAAGATAACATAAGGAGGTGAATGAAGTTGAGAGGATTACGGAAGGACCTGTGGAATTTCCAGCCCAGGCAGCTGAAAGCACAGCCACCCATTGACATAACGAAGTGAGTGGGAAAGCTGGAAAATCTGTACAACTCTTTTTGCAAATTATTTCACGTTGGCTGTTTAAAAATGATTTACTGCAGTCCTATTTGTTAAACATGGAGGTAAAATAATAAAATTTTGTAGTCCTTTTTATTTGATTAGGTGCTTTCATATCAAAATATTGTGATCAATGTGTTATTATTTGCACAAAAATTAGATTTTTTTTGTATAAACTCTACCGGGCGGAATCTGCCATTTTTGATGAGTGTCTTGCATGTTTGCACATTGTGAGAGACACTTGAGTTGACCTTTCAGCGCAAAACCCATTGGATCTTCCTTCATTCAGGCAGTTTAGAGGACAGCAGTGGGCCTTCCTCTGAAACGAAGTTCCCTGGGTATACACTCAGTGGCACCATTAAGATTGCTGTTGCAGGAAGAGCAGACACGTTTGTGAAGACTAAAGTGTCAGATAAGTGCCTTTGGAAGAAAGGTGTTGGGTGTGGTATGGTTGAGGCTGGTAACTGCTGGAAGGAATGGGATAACAGAAGCAAGGGCATGGGTAAGCTCCCAGCAGACACACACAAACCCTGCCTATGCCCATGTCCTCAATCAACCATAAGTTCGTCCCAATTGATGCAATCCTCCCCCCAAAAAAGTCAAATACACACTCTGGTTTACCACTTTGGCCGGTGCCCTTTTATTCTCCACCCCCACCCCCTCCCCACCCCGAGTTGAAATAATCTTAGCCTAGAGAACAGGTGGAAAGAAATGTGTTGCAACTTCAGTGTATCTTTGATTCTTATGCCTGTGCTGTTTCTGACAGTAGTTCCCCTCTAGCAATGCAAGATTGAAAATATGCCTTTGTGTTCCATGCTTAGTATAAGCTCCCACTCTAACAATAGCTAAAATGTAAACCAGAGTAAAAATAAATATTCACATAAGTGCATATTCTATAGAATCACTTGACAGGTGTGGTGTAATTTCCACCATAACACATCATCATCTTTGTCTTTGCTGCAGAAATAGACCATTGAATGGGAACATTCAACTGTCCAAGATCAGTGAGATGGATTAAATCAATTCATAATATATTATTATATGTGACCTTTAGAAACTGAAAGGCGTGTGGTTTCACATTCTACTAAGTGTTGCAGATGTAACAAATAAAGAGCAACAAATAAGGGAAATCCTGTTAGTGTGTTTATTTCACAACTTATGAATTTGGAAAATGTTACAGTTTTTAAAATGCTCCATATTTTAAGTGAAAATCTACATTTCTTATACAACACAAAGAGGTTGGTTATACTTAACTGCAAGTGATTTAGGTCTTTGAGTTTGTTTTGTTGATTCAAACAGTATACCCTCGGTAATACAAAGTGACACAACCTAACAGCTGAATGTGCCATGAATTACCCAATTATTTCCTCAAATAAATAATGATTAAAACTTTGGGTCATGTCCGTATCCCATTTATGCCTGGTTATTGTGTCAAAGATTCCCTAGCAAGTTGTCACTTAGGCAGAGGCGGAGGGGAAAAATATTGCTATATCTTTTTTAAGATTGACGTATCTTGTACTAAAGTAATGAATTTCTTAAGTGATCTTATCTCTGCATCTTTGGATCAGATAAAGCCGATTTGATGTAAAAGAAACAGTTTTGATTAATAAAGCAAACGGTTTATAGTAAGCTGGTAAGTAGATTTGGTGCCGTGTCCATTCTGTGTTAGACTAGCTGATCATAGCCAAGCTGATAGAAGGGTTTCAGTGATTAGTCTCAATTCAAGGTCTCAAGGGTTAAAAGCTTGAAAGTATCAGCTTGGGTTCTTGCTTGTAATCACTATGTTAGAAGGGCCTGGGCATCAAGCGGAAACAGAATACCACTTAATATGATGCCTCACTGTTGAATAAGTACCATTTGGGTGTGGTACTTGATGACATATTCAAAGAACTAAGTCACAAGCAAGAATCAAGAGAAAAAAAGAAAGTATGGTGCCATGCCACAAATGGCCTCAATTCAACAAGCATCCAAAGCATTAGTCAATCCAAGCTGTATAAATGTAAAATTGATAAGTGATGGGGAGAGATATTTTCACTGCGACAATAACGGGTAATCCATGCAATATTAAGAGAAAAGTGATGGGCAAGGGATATGTAAAATAAAAAAAATCTTAAGCCAAGAAGGGAGATCTTGCTTTACCTGCAACCAGAATCACAGTGTATATGAATTCCAAGTGTCACAACCTAAAGTAAAGGTATTGTAAAGGTTTTCTTTACAATAAACGTCTTTGCTGTAATCAGTGTGATAGATGTGACCCTCACATTATTTTGTCTGCCTTAATAAGAAAAGAAGTAACTTAATTGACATGTATCATCTGTGACCATAGTATTTCCCATAAACCTTTGTTATTAAATTGCAGTTTCCCTTTAATGTTGAATCCATTATATAATATGTCCATGCATTCAGTTTTTTTCTTTTCAACCCTTCTATCATTAGTTTCAAGTAAAGCCACATTGCTATGGACATAATTTACTTCAGTGTTAATCTTAAGGTCTTGGTTTTCTGGAGTATTACTTAAGTGAAGCACAAAATGGCAGTGCAAAGCAGCCTGTCATTCATCTTTAATCTAACAATGTGGTCAGGATGTTTTGGTATTTCTTTTATCATGAAATTTCTTGGCCATTTAACTTGGTGTGGATATTGGAGAGAAACAAACTACTTTTGAGCCTGGTGTTAGAATATACAAAATAAGGATATTTTGGTTTCATTTATCAAAACTGACTAGTTAGTAAAATTCTACATGAGGCAGGTATGCAAAACCCCAGGTTATCTAATCTAGCATTTTAAGAGAAAAAACATAGAGTTTAAATGCAGTGTTGTCACATCCACTGTTCCTTTTTCTTAAACTTCTGCAGCTGAATCAATGTATTGACCAGAATTCATACTGATTTGCAATCAAAATTTAGTATTACCTGAATATTACAGCCGTAGTTTAACTTGAGCATGACGCAAATGCAATTGAATGAAAATTATTTTGTGTATAGTGATCATTTTTCAGTTCCATATTGTAGTCACCTTGTTCTTATTTTTCTCGTTCTTGAGATTACAGAGCATGTACAGTTTTATTCCCAAGTCAGTGTATTTTTTTTCAGTGAAGATTTTCTTTCAACCTTGTCCTCTTCCTGCTGAGAGAATCCACAGGAGAGTGGTAGTTGGTTTCTAGGCTTGGGTCCAGGTCAGCTTCCTCCACTAGCAGCTGAGTTCTTTAATAAATCAGTCACCTGTGAGTTACTGCCAGTTTGGCTGGTCCCTTCTGTGAACATAATGGACATGTTCAACTACATAAAAATCAAGAGAAATGTACTTCTAGATGAATATCTAATTTATCAAATTTACAAGCTGTTGAGTCTCACTCGTAAGATAATGTATGTCTGGTGCTTCAGAAAGCAAATGGCTCAAGGGAACACAGCACGTGAGCTTAGAAATGATCACATGTGGCTTGCTACTACTAACAGTATGGCCTGAAGCTTTGCAACAACCGCGTGTGCTGCAAGAAAAACGTGATGATGATTTCTGAAGACAGCTAAAGAGGCTTTGAAACACTAATACAGTAATTGGTTGTCTGGCTTCATCCACAAAGTCTGGGTTTGGAAGGTAAGTAATAAATATTCTTGAAAAAGCTGATCTCTTGCAGCTTTTTTAAGCCGTTTGGGGCTTTCAGTGACTGTCTGTTCTCTCTCCTTTACTGTTTTGATGTTATCCTTTTAATGGGATCAGACTGGCCTACAGTTTAGCAAGACAGAGTTTGCATTTTTAGCTGTGCCTTGACCTTTATTGTTAACACGTGTTCACTTTTGTGGTGTCCAGGGACCCAGCTGACAGGGTTAATCGGGAGAGTTACTGGGTGAGCATGTACACTCAGAAGGTTTTAACATTTAGTTTTGTGGAAATGATATCAAAGAAAATAAAATGACACCAAAAGGCTTGTAGTTATATAATGGCCTTCATGAACCCAGGAACTCCCAAATTGCTACGAAGCTAGTTCATTACTTTTTAGAGTTATTCACTGCTGTTCTGTAGATATTATACACAGATCAGTATCCCACAAGCTGCAATGAGATAAATTAATAGTGAATCTATTTTGATAATGTTCAATGCATAAATATTGGTCAGTATAGTAGGGAGATTCTACTGATTTTCTTTCAAAAGATTTATATGATTCTGGATTGCTCACTCAGCTGGAAGGTTCATTTCCTGATGTTTCGTCACCCTACTAGGTAACATCTTCAGTGGGCCTCAGGCGAAGCACTGCTGAAAATTCCTGCTTTCTATTTATATGTTTTGGTTTCTTTGGGTTTGTGATGTCATTTCCTGTCGTGATGTTATTTCCTGTGGTGAAGTCACATCCTGTTCTTTTTCTCGGGGGTGGTAGATGGAGTCTAACTTGATATTTTTGTTGATAGAGCTCCGGTTGGCATGCCATGCTTCTAGGAATTCATGAACACCAACTAGCCACAAATCGACATGGACCTCTCTCACTAGTATCCTTACATATGGATGAGGAAGGACGCCACTTCGATTGGGACAACACATATATCCCGCGTCAAGCCAAACAGAGACACACACGAGAATTCCTAGAAGCATTCCAACTGGAACCCTATCAACAAACATATCGAGTTAGACTCCATCTACTACCCCCTGAGAAAAAGAACAGGAAGTGACTTCACCACAGGAAATAACATCACCACAGGAAATTACATCACCAACCCATGGGTGGCACAGTGGTTAGCACTGCTGCCTCACAGCGCCAGAGATCCAGGTTCAATTCCTGACTCAGGCGACTGACTGTGTGGAGTTTGCACATTCTCCCTGTGTCTGCATGGGTTTCCTCTGGGTGCTCAGGTTTTCTCTCACAATCCAAAAATGTGCAGGTTAGGTGAATTGGCCATGCTAAATTGCCCATAGTGTTAGGTGCAGGGGTAAATGTAGGGGAATGGGTCTGGGTGGGTGTGCTTCGGCGGGTCAGTGTGGACTTGTTGGGCCGAAGGGTCTGTTTCCACTCTGTAAGTAATATAATGAAACATAAAAATAGAAAGTAGGAATTTTCAGTAGTGCTTTGCCTGAGGCCCACTGAAGATGTTACCTAGTAGGGTGCGAAATGTCTGGAAATGAACCTTCTAGCTCAGCAAGCAAACCTACATTCAGAACCTCAACCTGAGCTACAAACCTTCTCAAAACTCGTTATTTATATGATTGCAGAACACGTCCTTTAGGAAAAGAAAAATTCTAATGATATGTCCATTACAAAGACATGCTTGAGTATCATAATGCAGCATTCCCTAGTAATTCAATGGAGTGGATTTTCCCTTTTTGCAGACCTCATATGGCCAAGGCATACTTGCCAGCTACCTGATATCAGCAACAGGAGACATATTGCAGTTTGGGGTTAGCCCTGAGTACTTGAGTGGAAATACATCTACACTGCCTTTATGGAGTCCAGATGCTCCATCTGACCCCAGAAAATGCCATGAAACCTACCTGAGGGTTCCATTTCAGCTGCGCCAATAGCTGACCCTGTAGAGTGCAGAGACAAATTCCAATTTGAACTGTCACATAAATAGCAAAATGGGATCTTGAATATATCAAGACATTCCTACTTGTATATAAAAAAAGAGTCTACCACTTGGTCCAAACAAATGCTTAGAAATAGGTTTAGGGAAAGAACTATTCAACAGCTTGCCTCAACAAACACCTATAATCCATTGAATATGATGCCGTTATGGCAAATCTGGTGTCCGTACACAGTCATACATAAAATCTGGAATAAAAATTGAAAAACACTGGAAGCACTTTGCATGAAGATCAATTAAATCTAAGGTTATGGGGCAAGAGAAAAGGACTAAGATTAATTAGATAGATCGAGCAAAAATCGACACAAGCACAATGGGTTGGATTATATCCTTCTGTGCTTTGATTCTACATCAGTTAGTATTTAAAGGACAAAGAAAAATTTATGATACACCCTTTTGGAAGCATTGGCTCAAATATTTAACCTGTCTTTTCCCAAATTTTGATTGCTCTGTTAACATTCTCATTTTTCAAATTTCCAGGATTTGCATTTTCCTTACTTCCCAGGTCCTGGATAATATTTCAGAATGTTCAGAGCGAGTGTAAAATTTACATCAAAGTTGTGCTTTCAAGCTGGTATCTTATAACCCCAATGAATATCCAAAATGCATCATGCGTGTTTAATTACATTTTCAAATCAGAATTGGACTTTGTGATAATCTAAGCAGACATAATCAATACAGTTCTGTTTCCAAAGCAAGAGACCGGGTACCTGGTTGATGCTATAAATTCTGTGTTCAAGGAAAATGAGACTATTCTTCCTGTGTCATACCAAGTCAAAATACTCTTGGCTTCTAGCCTTTAGCCAGCCAAATAAGAAAATATGGTGGTGTGGTCTTTTTAACCTGGAATTATAATTGTTTCTGTTTAATGGGGATAGCATTGAAAATAAATAGTTTTATATAGTGTATAGTTATAATTTATTAAACAAATTTCAAGGTTCTTAAGGTTTTTCACTGAAAGAAATAATGTAAAATAGGAAGTAAAGTAGATCTTCAGTGGTTTGTGCTTTTACAGCATTTTTACCTTTCATGTTTTAACTATTATCATAACCCATTATGTGCTAAACAGCTATGAAAATACAACTGCAGAAACATTACGTTGATTTCCATACTGAATCTGGGAAGAGATGTTTCTGATTAGTAAGTGCACAAAAATATTTAAACAGAAACGAAATTATAAATCTTCAGTGCTTATCGGTACAAAAAAGTAGTTTATTACAAACACATATTCATACTCGAATGGGAAAGTACCAATTAATAACATTACCAAAAGTGTATTGCTGTTGAAATTCAGTTTGTCAGCCTTTATTTAAAAATAGGTATGTGATTCTGCTTACAATTATTAAATAAATTTCCCACTCTTCCATTATGTCATCATTCATAATATTCAGAGAACTATATTAAAAGAAGCTTGTTACGTAGCAAGAATATAAGTTCAAAAAATAGGAAGTTAGTAAGAGATCAGGTATGACTCCTATTGCACATAACTGTGATAAACTTGTGAAATAAGATGGCAGGGACGGCCATTTAACCAAGTAGTACAATAGGTTTAGGAGGCAAACTCATGTATTCCTAGAAAGAAAAGTGGTTGGTGAATCAAGTGATAACTTAATTTCGATGATAAAATATGGGTCTGTTGGACATAATAGATTTTCTTCTTCCTAAAGATTGCTCATAGACTAATAGAGGATGTTCACTGATGATAGCTGTGGTGAAACTTTTCTTCATAATCATTGACTCAGCCAAGAAATACACAAGTGATAACGATATGATGGTGAGATGTTCAACTTCCTTAATGCCACAAGATTAATATTGTCTCGCTTAAAGATCATCATGCACTGGTCAGGAGTTCAATTTTGCGGTATAAAAATACCCTTTTTATACCAGATACAAAATATATTCTTTCTACATAATGGAATATATTATTCATTTCATCCTGAGCTCCTTATCGACTGTAGCTGCTTCCTCATACTGGACTACAATCGTATAAGCACTGGGCAACCCTCTGGTATCTCATCCAGTTGGTCACTCTTCACTTATAAATCAAAGCAGTTAAGTGTTGACAGATTAACCATGATGGACCTGGTAACCAATGTCTGATCCTATTCTGAAATGTTCATTGTATGCGTATGTACTTTGCATCAGGCATCACTGCGTGGTGATCTGAAGCAGGAATTTCAGCTGATAATCCCTCCCAAACCATGAGCACATGGGAGGATTTAAGTGTCCCAGCATAATCCTGGCTAAGATAAATTAACAGAGCATGAACCAGAGATTGAGCCTGCGACTTGTGTATGTCTCTAATCTACTTTAGACAGCATATTTTTTCATTCAGTAATTGATAGAGAAGAGTGGAGTTTTTAAAAATTAACTGTTACTACTTGGAGTAACTAAGGAGTAAATTCATTTTTTATGTTTGTATTTTCCAGTATGTTTCTCAAATGAATGCTAGCAATGAAAGAATTATTTTAGAGTAAATATTGGTGAAAATCCAGTTTTGAAACAGCATATTACAAGGAAGAGTGATAAACCCGAATTTAACCCAATTAATGATGAAATTTAGAGCATAGGTTTATTAGGACCTTGAGCAATGTGGACTATGGCAAGAAATCTGAGAGGATCATGTGAGAAGATGAGTGAGGCCTTTCTTGATGTCAGAACAACTGGGAGGATTTTGCAAGAGTACAGATGTCGTGTCAAGAGGAAGGACTTTAGGAAGTAGCAAGACGCTTTTTAAAAGGAATTATTGTTTATTATCACTCACATTAACTGAAAATTTCACCTAATTATCATGCAGCTTCTTCTCATACCACAGAACAGATAGAACTAGTGGCTGAGAATTCCCAAAGTGAAAACCAGAGCAGGTATCTGATAACTCCAGCTTGCCGCTTATCCTCCAGGCTACAATCTCGGACACCTGGCATAAACTTTTGAGGGCATTGGTCACATGCACCTCATGTCTGTGCTTCCACGGGCATTCAGTACCTGTCAGTCTCTCTTCATTATGGCACATCTCCAATCCACTTACAGTACACTTGTGTACCTCAGTGCTGATCTTTGGAGCGCACTAACAACTATCATTGGAGTCTGCTGCAAAGAAACTGTGTGCACAAGGACAGGCATCTAGCTCACAGACTAAACCAGGCAGATCTCAGGACTATTTGTTTGCATTCTCTCTTAGCACTTGCTACTTAGCACTTAACTAGTTGCTCACATCATATCTATCATGATATTTACTTTTTTGTATTTTGCTCCTCGGTCACAGTTTAAGGGCTCACAAAACTGCTGCATTGCCTTGCTGTTTAGCACAGACACAAATCCAAACAATTTGTCATGTTGGTCAGCAGCCATCAGTCAAAGATGTTGACATCGTGCAGTACAGCACTTTGCTGCCTTAATGTGTTAGCAGCTCACTTGGGAAACATACTGCATGTACTGCAAGCAAATGGCGATGTCTCAAAGTCCAAAGAGAATGGCCCTGTATGAAGTCCAGGAAGACACCTGTCAATCAGGTCCCTAACATAGTAGGTTAAGGAAAGCCCCACTTCAGATGAGGACTTGAACACTATCATTCAGCCACTCTGGGGGATAAGGGTCAGATTCCTCACATAGAACATACAACACACATCTTGGCTGTTTTTGCCCTATTGCGGACTGTTTTCTCCTGGACTGAAAGAAAGAGAGGGGTCAAATGAAATGAAAGTGAGTGGTACAACTGTTAGTGTTGGTAGAGGAAGAATGGTGAGATATCCCGAGTGAGTGAATAAACAGCGCAGAAGCCATGCAGAATTCAGGGTGTGGGGGTTTAGATGGATGAGAACAAGTGAGAGAAGATGTTGCATGCAATATTTTAAATGTCATGATTTGGAGATGCCAGTGTTGGACTGGGGTGTACAAAGTTAAAAATCACACAACGCCAGGTTTATTTGGAAGCACTAGCTTTTGGAGCGCTGCTCCTTCAACAAGTGATTGTGGAGAATAAGATTATAAGACACAGAATTTATTAGCAAAAGTTTACAGTGTGATGTAATTGAAATCATATATTGAAAAAGACCCAGATTGTTTGTTAAGTCTCTCAGCTTTAAGAATGACCATGTTGGTTTCTGTTCTTTCGTATGTAAATCGCAAAACGTTTTGTGTTAGTTACATTCTCAAGTACACTTTAACCATTGGTTTCTTGTCGGCCCAGATCAGGTATTGAAGATGTTAACTCCCTGTGAGGCTGTCTGTGTCACAATGGTCAGACTGATTCTAATCTAAAAAACAGATTTACAGAATCTTAGGTGGATTCATGCAGTTTTTGAGCAAAGTCAAATGTAATTCTGCAAGTACAAATTCACCCCACAAACTTATATGTGTATGTGGGTATGTTGGGGAGGGGCAGTTACGAGTGTCTGTGAGAGGGTGTGTGTGTATGTGTGTGAGTATAAAGGGGTTTAAATCTCTTCACACACACCACACACACACACACACACACACACACACACACACACACACACACACACACATAAGTTTGTGGGGTGAATCTGTTTTTTAGATTAGAATCAGTATGACCATTGTGGCACAGGGAGTTAACACCTTCAATACCTTATCTGGGCCGACATGACACCAATGGTTAAAGTGTACTTGAGAGTGTAACTTTTTTAAAAAATTTACGATTTACATATGAAAGAACTGAAACCAACATAGTCATTCTAAAAGATGAGAGACTTAAACAATCCGGGTCTTTTTCAATATATGATTTCAGTTACATCACACTGTAAACTTTTGCTATAAATTCTGTGTCTTACAATCTTATTGTACACAATCACCTGATGAAGGAGCACCGCTCCAAAAGCTAGTACTTCCAAATAAACCTGTTGGACTATAACCTGGTGTGTGATTTTTAACTATTTTAACTGTGGTCAGTAGCAGAGATGGAGTAAGTGAGAGGTTGTAGAGAGCAGGTGGTAGCTCTTATCCTGGTAGAGCAAAGGAAGCCACTCACCTTCCCCATTCTGCTAGGTATTTCTTCAGATGACTGAGGCTGCACTGACTCAGGTAGTAACTTAAGATCAGACTGGCAGAGGCTGCTGTCATACTTTAGGGCTACCAGAGGATGGACTAACAGAATTTCCATTTTGTACACCATCCTGTCTACCAGGACTTCCAGGTCCCTTTCTGCAAACTGGAGCGTCAGTCTCCCTTTATCTGCCAAGTCCGAAGCAAATGTCATAAATTAAGCAAGGCAGTTCCTGATTGACTGCGTACACAATCGCCTTTTAAAGGTGGTACCAGCATCAAGGATCTGGGATTATCTGGTGAGTACTTCTAGCACCAGCGAATTTGAGTAGCATAGGATGAGACGGATGTCATAGAATTGTTTTAAGTAATTCATGAGGTGAATTTGGGACAATAGCACAAGAAAATGCAGAACAAAACCCTTGATGAAACTCAGTGAAAATGATGGCCTAAATATTGTAAGATCCGGTCCTTTTTTCCCGAAAGTAACTGCTTCCAGAACTTGGAGCAGTGAGTGTCTTCATCAGAATATAAACTGATCAAGTAACTTCTAATTAAACATTGCTGAACTCATTCTCCTTAACTCCAGTTCTTGGCAGGGAGTAACAGTTATCACTTAGATACATCATCTTTTTGTTAGTTTCTTGGGCTTGGAATGATGATGGTTTTGTTAATAAATTGGTCTCAAAGAGAGGAACCTTTGCCTGTTGTTCACTTTTATTAGCTGACTTTCTTGCTTCTGTTTGTATTGTTGATCCTCTTGTTTGTGCACACAGTGGCATGTATCCAGGTCTCATATGTTGTAGAGTCAGGTAAAGAATTCATCATACAAAATTGTTTCTACTTCATAATTGCTTCAAACATGAGAGAATGTGCTACAGGATATATTCTACTCCCATGAATGTGCAACAATTTTCATACACCACTTCCCATACAGAATATGGGAATGAGAGTAAGCAGTTCAAACCAATGAGCCTGTTCTGCCACTCTGATAGATTCTGACTCATTTATATTTTACCCATCCACCTGCTTTGGTTCCATAACACTGAATTTTGCTGATTAATTCAATGTAAGATGTGTCACTAAAGCATGTATCAGGACCATCCATTTTCAGTTCTGTGCTGTGTTAGTCAATCCTAATTAGAGCAGCAATTATGGTTTTATAATTTCCATCAACATCCTTGGCCAAGGGAAAGGGAAAATCTCCTAAGTTATTTGCTATCTAGCAAAACGCCTGGAACACACCAGGTAGGCATCAAGTAACAATAGCATCTAGCTTCACTGTAATGTTTGTAATGGAATAACCTGCAGATATGTTCACTGTGGATACTTGAATACTTTACCTGTTGCCAAAGATGTGATATTGAATCCCAATAAAAGTAGTGTAGCAGAGGAAAGGAGAAAATGGTGAAAGGTGAGGGAAGGACAGTTGGACTCAACCTCATGGGTCACATTTAATGCCAGTGGTAGAAGTACCACTAACCTCCTGTTAAATGTCTGGGACAACTAATTATGTTATGTTAAACATTATTATATTCAAATGGTTGTATCTAGTATTGTTTCAGCAAATAGTTATTGCATTTCAAATAATTAGATATGTGTTGAGTTTCACTTTGTCAAACTTGTGATTTTTAAGACATTTTAACCTCTGAAAATACATGTACCAGTGTTCTATGTTTATTCCAAGCCCAGTTGAGGTTTTGGCTTTGTGAACTTTGTACTTTAATCATAGCGTAACTGGTACACAGACTTTGCAGCTGCAGCTTGGAGACTGTTCAGATTCAGTAGAGCCTTGCCAGGTTCCTATTTATCAGCCTCAGCTTTGTAGTGTTCCCACACAAGGGTTGCCAAATAAAGCTGGAGAGAGGAAAAAGAGTTTTCTCTATAGAATCCACAGGCCTGGTTTTGACTGGTCTCAGGCCCTGGCCATTTGCCAGTACAACGAGGGTTATAGCATTACTGTACTGATAGCACTGCTTGGCTCTTCCTTTCCGCACCAAGATGAGGGAGCTGGCACATGATCAATTTAATCTTACTGAGACTGCTGTTGCTGCCTTGAAACTTCTGGGAGTATTGTCTGTCACCCACACTGCTCCTCTGGGTCTGTAACAGACTTAGTCTAACAGAATTGCTTTCCCCAAAGTGGAAAGTGCACCATACTTAAGAGAGCCATTATCCATGCCACTGTTCTCATTGGAATTCAGCATCATGTATTCAGATCAGACTGTGTTGGAGACTGGGAATTGTAATTTACAACAATATGTGCATGCTTTGCAAAGTGCAATCAGAAATTGAAATCCAGACAAGAAAAATCTGTAGAATTTTGTCTGAGAAGTTTCAATAGTTGGCTTGTCTTACTATGTTCAACATTGTACAATTCAAACAAAGCATGCCCTCACTGTGGTTAAACAATTTAAACCATATGTAGAGGTTTTTTTTTGTAGAGTGCTGCTACAGTTCACTTTTATCCTTTGGAGGAACTGTTTCATCCTCAGATTTGATTCCATGACTGCCTTTTCTAAGGAGCCATGAATTGTGAGTTTGGGAGACCAGTTGACAATGTCTAGTTAGCCAGGTATGATTTGGAGATGCAGGTGTTGGACTGGGGTGTACAAAGTTAAAAATCACACAACATCAGGTTATAATCCAACAGGTTTAATTGGAAGCACACTAGCTTTCGGAGCGACGCTCCTTCATCAGGTGATAGTGGAGGACTCAATCCTAACACACAATCCTAACAGTCCCTAGTTAGCTAGGGATTGGTATCAGATCATAGCATGAACCTGACATCACCCAATCCTTTTCTAAGTGCAGTGCAAACTATAGCTTCTGAACCCATCAGATCACATTAATTTAGCACCCCAACTAACATCAGCACAAGTTTGAAGTCAATTAACTGAGCATTGATTAGAAGTGAAAGCTTGAAACTAGCCTGATAAATGCACAATTCAGTCACATATATCTGCTAAGCCGTGAATGGGACTAAAGTTTGTCTAGTCATTTCAACTGTGAAGTACAATACAGCTAAATAAAATGCATTTTTGCTCCATAATGGAAAAAAATGTAGAATGACAATTTAAGAGACTTGAACACAAAATCCAGGCAAACATTTTACTGACAGAATGCTGCATTGTTGGGGGTGTTGTATTTTGGATGAGATGGCTGCCCTCTGGAGAACAGATAAAGATACCATTGTGATATTCCAAACAAACAGGAGTTTCCTGCTACTGTCCTGACTATATTTATCCTTCAACCACTGAAATACATAGGTTAGTCATTTATCTCATTGCAGTTTGAGGGGCCTTACTGTGTGCAAATTTGCTGTAATCATTCCCTCTGTTACAGCATTGTCTTCGCTTCAAAAATACGTAATTAGGTGCAGACATTTGGACATCTTGAAGTTGTGAAAGCAATTACCTCAATGCAAGTCCTTCCTTTTATGGGGTGCAAATGTGATATCTCTTTTAGATAAATAGTAGCATTGGTGGTAACAAACTGGAATAAAAGGTACTGTTCTCAAGTAAGAAAAATTTTAAAAATGTATTTTTATACAGTTTGCTATGTTGTTTAAACACAAAAACTATGTGGCTTATTTTCTGGAAGAAGACTTGGTTAAATAATTCATTAGAATGGTGTCTGTACATTGGAATTTTGCATGGGATTAAAAGAAGATGACAAGACTACAACAAAAGGTTGTGGTGAGAGCTGTAATAAAATTATATTAGCTAAAATGATTACACAGTGAATTTTCACAAAGGTTACAATACATTTAGCCTCTAAGTGATGCTTGTCTGTTTCACTCAACAAGTAAATAATTGCATCAGAAATGTGCAACTGTCAACAGCATGATTCAGTGTTCTGGTAAGTAGTTTCTGGAATATTTAATTACAAAATAATATATCGCTAATTCCATCCTGTATCATGGATTGCCTATTCTGATTGTTAACTCAGTTGATTTTGTCACATCGCCCCAGTACTTTAAGCCTTTGGTTATGCTGCCACTTCAGTATAAAGTGGTTTGGGGTATATGTTGATGTAAAAGCATTAGTACAGCTTGGATGAATGTCACATCCTAATCACGTGTCTAAAATCTCTAAAATCAAGTAGGAGGTCTTGTCTGAGCAGATACCTAGCATCAGTTTGAGTTTGTATTAAACAATAAAACTTGGTCCTCGTTAAAGCTACATGCTGTTAATACTGATAAGCCCAAGAGCTTGTGAGGCTTTTTAAGGAACCTTTAAAATAAAAAAAACTTCGCACAAAAATTGGCCATTCTGTCCAAGAGGTAGGTTATTTTGCACTACACACATGTGCCGTGAGCTGATTTCAACTTATCCTCTCAGCCTTTTAATTCAGATGCCTTTTAAATGTTGTCTTTGTACTCGCCTCCACCACTTCCTCTGGCCGCACATTCTATACACGCACCATCTTTTGCATGAAAACGTTGCCCCTTAGGTCTTTTTTAAATCTTTCCCCTCTCATCCTAAGTCTATGCCCTCCAGTTCTGGACTCCCCCAACCCAGGGAAAAGACATTGTCTATTTATCCTATCCATGCTATCCAAAAGTCCATCGATTTCTTTCTCCCTCATCTGTTTATCTTGCTTTCCTTTTAAATCCATTGAGGCTAGTCACATCAATTACTCGTGGTAGCAAATTTCACATTGTCACCATTCTCTGGTAAGAAGTTTCTCCTGAATTCTTTCTTGGATTAGTGATTACCTTATTTATGACCTCTAATTTTGGACTACCCCACAAGTGGAAATATCTTTTTTAATTCCCCCATCAAATAAATGCTGTGTAAGAAAGGACAAGGGCTGGATTTAGTGTAGCCTGTCACTGTAGCAAACATGGCAGCCAAGTACTTATTTGTAGGAGAGACATAGGAGTTGGGACGTCATGTTGCAACTGTACAGGACACTGGTTAGGCCACTTTTAGAATATTGTGTGCAATTCTGGTTTCAGAAAGGAATTTGCCAGGTTTGGAGGTTTTGAGCTATAGAGAGCAGTTGAATAGGCTGGGGCTGTTTTCCCTGGAGTGTCAGAGGATGAGTGATGACCTTATAGAGGTTGTAAAATCATGAGGGGTACGGGTAAGTTACATAGACAATGCCTTTTCCCTGGATTGTGGGAGTCCAGACCTAGAGGGCGTAGATTTAGGAAGAGAGGGGAAAAATTAGCAAGGTTAGATCTCATGGAATACGGGGAGAACTAGCCATTTGGATACAGAACTGGCTCAAAGGTAGAAGACAGTGGGTGGTGGTGGAGGGTTGTTTTTCAGACTGGAGGCCTGTGACCAGTGGAGTGCCACAAGGATCGGTGCTGGGTCCTCTACTTTTTGTCTTTTACATAAATGATTTGGATGCGAGCATAAGAGGTACAGTTAGTAAGTTTGCAGATGACACCAAAATTGGAGGTGTGGTGGACAGAGAAGGGGATTACCTCAGATTACAACAGGATCTTGACCAGATGGGCCAATGGGCTGAGAAGTGGCAGATGGAGTTTAATTCAGATAAATACGAGGTGCTGCATTTTAGGAAAGCAAATCTTAGCAGGACTTATACACTTAATGGTAAGGTCCTAGGGAGTGTTGCTGAGCAAAGAGACCTTGGAGTGCAGGTTCATAGCTCCTTGAAAGTGGAGTCGCAGGTATATAGGATAATGAAGAAGGCGTATGGTATGCTTTCCTTTATTGGTCAGAGTATTGAGTACAGGAGTTGGGAGGTCATGTTGCGGCTGTACAGGACATTGGTTAGGCCACTGTTGGAATATTGCGTGCAGTTCTGGTCTCCTTCCTATCGGAAAGGTGTTGTGAAACTTGAAAGGGTTCAGAAAAGATTTACAAGGATGTTGCCAGAGTTGGAGGATCTGAGCTACAGGGAGAGGCTGAACAGGCTGGGGCTGTTTTCCCTGTAGCGTCGGAGGCTGAGGGGTGACCTTATAGAGGTTTACGAAATTATGAGGGGCATGGATAGGATAAATAGACAAAGTCTTTTCCCTGGGGTCGGGGAGTGCAGAACTAGAGGGTATAGGTTTAAGGTGAGAGGGGAAAGATATAAAAGAGACCTAAGGGGCAACTTTTTCACGCAGAGGATGATATGTGTATGGAATGAGCTGCCAGAGGATGTGGTGGAGGCTGGTACAATTGCAACATTTAAGAGGCATTTGGATGGGTATATGAGTAGGACGTGATTGTACGGATATGGGCCAGATGCTGGCAGGTGGGACTAGATTGGGTTGGGATATCTGGTCGGCATGGACAGGTTGAACCGGAGGGTCTGTTTTCATGCTGTACATCTCTATGACTCTATTTATAAAGCTCCTATGGGGCAACTTTTTCATGCAAAAGGTGGTGCGTTTATGGAATGAGCTACCAGAGGACGTGGTGGAGGGGAGTACAATTACAACATTTAAAAGGCATCTGGATGGGTACATGAATGGGAAGGGTTTAGAGGGATTGGTGCAAAGTGCTGTCACATGGGGCTAGGTTAATTTAGGATATCTGGTCAGCATGGATGAGTTGAACTGGAGAGTCTTTTTCCATGCTGTACATCTCTGTGACTCTGAGTCTTCTGTTAGTATCAAAACCTGTCCCAGTTAAGTTAGAGGGTGGAAGGGGCTGATAGGATTACAAGATGATAGTGGCAGCATGTGAGTTGAGTTTATTAGTGATCAAATTGACACTCATCCCACAATTATGTGTAGTTCAAGATTAAATCGTGGTCCTAGGCCTTTCCCAAGCAATTGGAAAGCCATCAAGCAAACCCCGTCCTCCGGTATTAGTTATTTTCTAGGTCTGCGATCCTATGACAGTTCTAGGCATCTGTTAGCCAATGAAAAACTGCCAACTTCTGCCTTGCAACTCTGTCTGCAGCCAGGACTTCCACTGCTAGGGACCTCAATCACATGCAAGGCTGGATAGTGGTCGTTTAAATGCCTGATGGATACTTGATTTCATCTCATGTCCCCAAGGGTCCCCTGCCAGTTATCAAATTCATGGGTGAGACCCACCTCATCCCAACAAAATCCTGATCACGTTCTCCAAACATTAAAGTTTGCAACTGAGGAAAGGAGAGGAGCATATTTAGAGCACATTTGTAGCTGATCTTACTGTTGCCTGGGTGGATGTGTAATTTGACATCAAGTTTTCATCAAACTTCAAAGGTACCGATTGGTGACAGCTACTTATGACTAGTTGAAATTAACCCACAACAAAAATGCATTATAATTACAGGCTACATTCGGCAACTTTTAGGATGTAATCTTTGTCTCCATGTTTAAATTTTCTTTCTTCTTCCTGCATCACCCTTTTTCAAACAACTCTAACTATTCCTTAATTTGTAGGGACAGGCTAGTGTTGCTCAACAGCTGTTTTGAATCTGTCTTCTCTTAAACACTGCTTTTTGACATAATATGTTAAATGATTTTATTCTGCATTTTTAATACCTAGACATTGATCTTTGAAATTCCCTTGATGTTAATTTTCTAAAGGCATTGTGTGGGTTGCAGATCGTACACCCCAGGAAAGTTTTTGGCTTAATTTCCAGTTTGTACTGACTTGGCTGAGTGGTAGTGAATGGATCTACGTTAATCTCAGTGGCCTGGATTGTAGAGGCCCCGGGATGAAAAACAGAAATGGGGAGGCCAGTAAAATGTTAAGTTAAAAATCACACAACACCAGGTTATAATCCGACAGGTTTAATTGGAAGCACTAGCTTTTGGAGCGCCGCTCCTTCATTACCTGATGAAGGAGCGGTGCTCCGAAAGTTAGTGCTTCCAATTAAACCTGTCAGACTGTAACCTGGTGTTATGTGATTTTTAACTTTGTACACTCCAGTCCAACACCAGCATCTCCAAATCATGAGTAAAATATTAGGGAGCTATATTGGGGTAGTTCATTTTTGCTGGCCTACAGCAGTGTATATGACTCAGGGGTGGGCAAGGGGCTGTGCAAATGTGCTCCCTGTTCTACAGACATGCACAGCCAATTTGCATAATTAGGAACCCTCCTTAGAACAATTAGTTGGTGGCAGAAGCAAGTGGAGTGGTCACGAATTTCATGAAAGCAGTCTTCTAAAGCAGCTGGTCCACTTGCGAATGACAATTCCCTAGATATTGATCATGAAGAATTCAGCAATGAATTGAAAATCATGGAGAGATAATTGAATTCTCTTTTGGTGAGATGGTCATTGTCTAGCTCTTGTGTGACAAGAATGTTACTTGCCACTGATCAACCCATGTTGGAATGTTGTCTTAACTTTGCTGCGCGTACACATAGACTGCTTCATTATCTGAAGAAGTTGCAAATGGTGCTGAACATTGTACAACCATCTGCAAACACTCTCATTTCTGCCCTTGTGATGGCGGGAAGGTCTTTGAAGCAACTGAAGACCCTGAGCAATTACTGCTGTACTGAGATTGAGATAATTGACCTCCAACGACCACAGTTTTCTAACTTTGCATAAGATATGAATCTAATCAGTGGAGAGATTGTCCCCCAATTCTTTATTACCCTATTTCTCTCCTTGTCTTGCCCTTCTCCTTTCCACATGAGCTCAAGTTTGTTCCCCTGACTTGATGGTAATGGTGGAGTGGGGGATGTGGAGAGGAGTCTAGCCGTGAGGGTACAGATTGTGGTTGAGTACAGTTCTGCCAATGCCTGACAAACATAGAAGATAGAGAGGAGTAAGCCATTCAATTCTTTGAGCCTGCTGTGCAGTTCAATATGATTCATGGCTGATCATCAAGCTCAATACTTTAATCCTGACCTCCTCTCAAATCCCTGATCTCTTTAGCCACAAAAGAGATATCTACCTACTTGAGAACACAATGTTTTGGCCTTGATTGCTTTCTGTGGTCGTGAATTCCATAGGATCACCACTGTCTAGGTGAATAAATTTCTCCTTATCTCAGTCCTAAAAGGTTTACCCCTTATCCTTAAACAATGACCTCTGGTTCTGAACTTGCCCAACCATTGTGAACATCCTTTCTGCATCTCACCTGTCCAGTCCTGTTAGAATTTTATTGATTTCTGAGAGGTTTTCTCCCCAATTCTTCTAAATTCTAATGAATATAACCTTAACTGACTCAATCTGTCCCCACACTTCAATCCTGCCATCCCAGGCTTCAATGTGGTAACCTTCGCTGCACTCCCCCTTTAGCAAGAATATCCTTTCTCAGATATGGAGACTGAAACTGCATGTGATATTCGAGGTGTGGTCTCACCAAATACACTCTATAATTGCAGCAAGACATCCTTGTTCCTGTACTCAAATCCTCCTGCTATGAAGGCCAACATGCAGTTTGCCTTCTGTACTGCTTGCTGCACCTGTGCCCTTGCTTTCAGCAACTGGTGCATGAGGACATTCAGGTTTCATTGAACATTCCCCTCTCTTAATTTACAACCATTTCAGTAATAGTCTGACTTTCTGTTTTAGCATCATGGATGCCCGGTGCTGGATTTGTTCTGAAAATGTCCGATTTTGCGTGACGGCAGTGTCGGAAGGTCATGATAGAGGATATTCTCAGTGCCTGCAACTGTAAGCTCAGGAATTCCATTTGGTCTTCAGTCATTGTTACACGGTTCATAGTTAAATTTTAGTCAATTATTTCTAAGGGGGACTGAGGGCAGAGTTTTTATTCCTGATTTCTTGATGGAAAGTGCATGTGCAATTAGAAATTTGATGCCTGTCAAAAAGCAATAATTTTGGATTAAGTAAGAACGTTGATCCCTTGCAATCCTGGTATTATTCAATCCCAGTTCCAACTCAGATAACCAATGAGGAGATTACATAACCTAATTCATAGTACATTAGGATATGGAAGGTTGAAAGTTAAGGTCTTTAGGAATTTTAAAGGCGTTGATAAACTTCTTCCTTTGGTGAGAACTTTAGAATAAGGACATTGAATTCTATAAACAAAATTAGTCCATTTGGAAGAAAATCTGAAGAACACTGCTACATAAATAGTATAGAAGTTTTGTGGGAATCTCCATTGAAATTAATATATGAGCTCAGTTAATAATTTTACATCAGAGATTGATGTTTTTCTGGTAACTAAGGCATGGAGTCACAACAGATGTATGGAGTTAGGAGACAGATCAACTATACTTTCATTGAATTATGGAATTAGTTTGGTGAATTGAATGGCCTACTCCTGTTCTATATTTTAATTTCAATGGAACCAAACCCAAGACCTATCAACAAAGGAGAGCAGAAGTTTGGGTCAGAGAAATTATCCTGCTAGTCCCAGGAATTGTCTCTTCCCAGAACTTAAAGTTATTGCCATATACACACACATATACTTACTAATATTGATGTTTAATTTGCTTTCAAATTTATATTCTGTCTCGTCTCAGCACATTTCTTTCAGTCTGAAAAGTGGAGCTTCTAAGTGTTGATTCTCTTGTGATTACTGTCACTTCTCTATAGTTAGTTGCCTTAACTACGTTGGTACAAGGTAGGCCTGCCGGTTTAAACAGACATCTGTGGGAAGATATTTTCTGCCCTGTCTTTCTTCAATAACAATCAATACATTCAGTAACATTTGACCTTTCAATTTTGTGTAATTCTTCCTGGTATCTTTGGAGACCCAATATATAACATGGTCTAGTTTTTATCCATCTTGTTGTGGACATCTTGTTGTTTTCCTTAGGCATCTAGATTTCTGTGAACAAAGTTTAAATTAACTCTAATATTTTAACATGAACTCTCATTTGTGAAAGAAATTATCAGATTATATTTTTACTCAAGACTTTATGGGGTTTTGTGTATATAAGTGTATATACAATTGCTTATTGCAAATATTTCCTCTTTATTGCAGCTGTGCATAGGCGTAAGTTATTCTTTTGCTCTTGGTCTTGCTCAGCTGCACAACCACTTGCTTTTGATGTGGTGCACAAACATGAGCTCCTCAAGATTCCTTTAATGACTGAAATCATCACCAAATTTAGTATGTCTAGCAGCTTTGTGGTGTCTGGGATGGTCTGCAGCCATTACAGCTTTGTCTATCCGGTGCTCTCAGAACATGAAGTACTGGAATGTTGTGAACTGTTACGACATGTCTGAGAATGCGGTTAGTGGCTTTTCAGAGAGGACAGAGGTCATGTTTGTGCTGAACCAGACTGGACCAGGAAGTCTATGTGTCAAAGAGACACCTTTGTCAGTAAAATGAGCTCTTAGATGGGAAAAACATATTTAAAATATTTCAAAAGAAGGCAATTCCCAAGTCTTCCATCTTCATATAATTACAGTAGAAGATGTGATCAGAAGTTTGTTATTATAACTGCATCAGATCTTACGCCTGGTGGCAGATTCCATTCAAGTCATTGAAAGAATTCAAAACAAAATGAGACAAAGTCCTAAAAATAATTTGCAAAGCTCTGCGATATTGTGTAGTTTTGACTGTTCATAATCTTGTGGTAGTCATAACTAGATTAATGTAAAAAACAATTCCCTTATCCTGATTTTGAATTTAGGACAGGGCCCTTTTTATTAAAAAAAATGTTGGTTTCCTCAGAACCACATTGTGAGTCTATGCACATGAAAAATAGAAATGTCCTTTCTTTCAGCGTTCTATCCAATCCCATCTATGTTTAGGAACATATATAGGCCATTCAGTTCCTTAAACCTACTTCTTCATCAGTTTACTCAATCTACCTACCTAATTCTGTTAATCTATTTAGAATTTTTTAATTGAGCTAGCTTCAACAGCCTTTTGTGCCACAGAATTCATTTTTCTACAGCTGTATAAACACCATCATCAACTGAATTTTGAATTCCTATAACTGGCCACCCTTTGGTATTTGATACAAGTAATATGTTTTGTACAGGTGATTTTTTTTTTCATCTGTATGTAGGTTGTGATGTCAGTGAGCTATTAGAAGTGCAGGGCATTACAGTTCAACTTTGTTCTGACTTTGCCTGATGTCGGGGCATGTACATCTTACAGGATAAGTGCGTAGCCCATCAGGTATAGGAGTGGAATTAGCCCATTTGGCCCATTGGTCTGCTCCACCATTCAATTGTGACTGTTACATTTCTCAACCCCATTCTCCTGCTTTCTCCCCACTACCTTTTGATCCTCTTACCAATTAAGTACCGATCTATCTCTTAAATACACTCAATGGCCTCCACAGCTTTCTAATGCAGTGAGTTCCACAGAATCACCTCTCTCGCTGATGAAATTCCTCCTTATCTCAGGTCGAAAGACTGGTGCATTCACTCTGGGGCTGTGCCCTCAGATTCTAGTCTCTCCAACCAGTGGAAACATCTTCTCCATATCCACCATATCCAGGCCCCTCCGTAGTCTGTAAATTTCAATGTGAACCCCCTCATCTTTCTAAACTCCATAAAGTACAGACACAGAGTCTTCAACTGCCCCTCTTATAATAAGCCCTTCATTCCCAGAGTCATTCTGTAAACCTCCTCTGGGCCCCCCCAAGGCTAGCAGCATATCCTTCCTTAGAGATGATCCCAAAACTGCCACAAAATTCCAAATGTTGTCTAACCAGAGCCTTACGCAGCCGTAGCAATATATTTCTGCTCTTATGTTCTAGTGCTCTTGAATGCTGACATTACATTTGCCTTCCTGTCAGCTGAATTTGCATGTTAACTTTAAGAGAATTCTGAACTAGGGTTCTCAAGTCCCTTTGTGCTTCAGATTTCTTAAGCCTTTCACCTTTCAGAAAATAGTCCATGCCTCTACTCTTCCCACCAAAGTGTAAAACCTCACACTTTCCCACATCTGTCACTTCTTTGTCCATTCTTCTAGCCTTTCCAAGTCCTTCTGCAGCTTCCCGCTTCCTCAACATTACTGTTGCACCATCTATCTTTGTGTCATCTGCAAACAACAATGCCCTCAGATTCATCTACATCATTAACGCATAACATGAATAGTTGTGGTCCCAACATTGATCCCATGGAACTCCAGTAGTCACTGTCTGCCATCCTGAAAGAGATCCCTTTATCCCCACTCTCTTCCTTCTGCTAGATAACCAATCCTCCAACCATACCATGGGCTCTTGGCTTCGTTAGCATCCTCCCTTGTGGCCGTCTAGAATTCCAAATAGACCAGGTCCACTGGCTGTGCCTTGTTTGAGTTGCTTGTTACTTCCTCAAAGAATTCCAACAGATTTGTCTTGCATGACCTTTCCTTGTTGAAGACGTGCTGACTTAGCTCTATTTTATAATGCAGTTCCAAATAATCTGCAATCTCATCCTTAATAATAGACTCTAAAATCTGATCAATGACCAAGATCAGGCTAATTAGCCTAGCATTTCCTGTCTTCTGTCTTAAACAGGAGTATTTCATTCACCATTTTCTAGTCCTCTGGGACCCTCCCTGACTCCAGTGATTCCTGAAAGATCGCCACTAATGCCTCCCCAATTTCCTCAGCTATCTCCATTGAACCCTAGGGTGTAGTCCATATGTTTGATCCACCATTGGACCCTTCAGCCTCCGCCGCACATGATGGCCACTACACTCACCTCTGCCCCCTGACTCTTCTTGAAGTTGTGTTGAAGTTCTGATATGCTGCTAGTGTCTTCCATCATGATGTAAAGTACATATTCATATTCCAGCAGTCCAGTGCCCACTCTTGCCTCTCTTAGATATCTATAAGAGCCTTTGCAGTCTTCTTTTATGTTACTAGCTAGCTTACCTTCGTATTTCACCTTCTCCTGGCTTATTGCATTTTTACTTGTCCTCTCATTTTTAAAGTGTTCCCAGTCATCTGGCTTTCCACCAGTCTTATGCTTTTTATTTCTTTTTATGCTGTCCCTGATTTCCCTTGTCAGCCTCGTCCTCCCCTTAGTATGTTCTCCTTCCTTGCGAAGGATTCCTATTGTGCCATGCAAATTACCTCCAGAAACTTCTGCCATTGTTGCTCTATTGTCTTCCCTGCTAATTAACTCTGGTCCGCTCCTCCATCCTATCCTTGTCGTTACCTTTACTGAGTTGCAATACTGTTGCATCTGATTCCAGCTTCTCCCTCTCAAATTGCAGGGTAACTTCGATCATATTATGGTCACTGCCCCTTAGGGGATCCTTCACCTTAAACATCCTAATCAAGGTTCTACCACAAACTGCAACCAAAAAAAACTATTTGTCAACATTCCACAAATTTATTTTCTTGGGACCCACCACCAACCCAATTTTCCCAGTCCACCTGCATATTGAAATTTCACATGATTGTATTAGTAGTGCCTTTCTTACATGTTCTTTCTAACTCCTGATTTATTTTCTTCCTCACATCCTGACTACTGCTCCAGAGCCTATACATAACTTCCATCAGAATCTTTTTCCCTTTGCAGTTCCTCAATTCTACCCACACAGATTCAACACCTTCCAATCCTACACTGCTTCTTGCTGTTGATTTAAGTTCATTTCTTATTAACAAAGCAATCCATCACCCCTCTGTTCATCTACCTGTCCTTTAGATAAGATGCGTATGCTCTGATCGCCTTGTCACATCTTTCTGTGATGCCCATAAAATCTGCATTACAAGCTCATTTACCTCATCTCATATACTGCATGCATTTAAGTACAGCACCCCCAATCCTGTGTTGACTGCCCCTCTTCTCATAGTTGTTCCCTCATCTGCTGTGCCTAAAGTTAGATTCCTGACCCTTTCCATACACTATCTTATTACTTGTTCTGGACACTTCAATAACCGCTGAGTCTTCTCCCACTTTAATGTTTTGCATAAACTCATGCAACTAAAATTCTCCCCACTAGTTTAAAACACTACCTATAGCCCTATTTATGTCATTTACCAGGACTCTGGGTGATCCAGAACATCTTGCCAAAATCCTATCATTGGATTACCCTTACCCCTATCATTTCTGACATTAACCAAATTAGAGCAGGTCTGGAAGTTGAAACTAGCCCTTCCGTAGTCTGTGTGAAATTAAAATCTTAAAAACTCCTTGCATCATTCATTGTTCTCCCTTCTCAAGGAACTACCTGCTCCTAGGTCTGTCTGTGTTATTTCTGATTGTAATTGGGCAGTTGGGTTACACGGCCCTTCTCCTCATTGGCATGAAGCAACATGGCTCCACTTGGTGACTATGCTATCGTCAACCTGAATGCTGTCTAACTTTATTTCTCACCTCTCCAGTTTGAGTACCTAAATTATCATCATTTATTTTCTAATTGTTCTTTCAAAACCCCATTTTAATTGATATGGTCTTACAAGACAGAAACAGACCCTTTGATCCAACCAGTCCATGTTGAACGTCATCCAAACCTAAACTAGTCCCACCTGCATGCTCCTGGCCCATATCCCTTCAAACCTTTCCTATTCATGTATCTATCCAAATGTCTTTTAAACGTTGTAATTGTACCTGCATGCACAACTTCCTCAGGAAGTTCCTTCCACATACGAATCACCCTTTCTGTAAAAAGAAAATTGCTTCATATCTTTTTTAACTCTCTCTCCTCTAACCTTAAAAATGTGCCCCCTAGTCTTACAATAGTCTAAGAAAATGCCTCCCAATGCAGAGAAATTTAAATGAACATTTGGCTGAAAATGATAGAAACTCCTTTCTCAGCTCTATTTAGTGCTTGATCAACAGGAAGTGCAAGGCAAAACTCAAGAGCATCAAGCTATTCCCCAAAGTGCCAAACACTTCCCTCGTGTCCTGGCTTAAAAGCCATCAGGATAATAAGACTGCAAGCCAGAAAATCAGACTTGCAGAGAAATAGTGTGTGAAAGTGTTGCTTATAGAACAACAGACAGATAATCCCAAAGATGTCGTCAGACAAATGGAATCATTGCTTACATTATAGATTGCTTGATTAACTTTGGTATTGAGTCTTTATATTAATTTGTTTGAGTATCCAGCACTTTTCCAGCATTAAATACAATTCAAAGCATATGTGATGAACTGCATCTGTCCACCACCATCTGACCTCTCTAGATGTACATTTCAACAAATCATTCAGTCATCTCTGAGCATTGGTACGCATTACCAGTCACTTGCATTTGTAAAGTTTGGACAAGACAGTTAAGTATTGGTTTTACTAAAATCATTTTTAGTGACATTCCAGGTAATTACAATATAGAACTAAGTTAACCCTCTGCACCAAACTTGATAATCCAATTAATGAAACTTGGAGAGAGAGGATGTGTTGATGAAGGTTGGGTTCCTTCCAGATAACCCTGGAAACAAATGGCCTAATAGCTGGCTGATTCTAGTTTTAACCAGGTAAACAGCAGCAGTGCCATCATGCATTGTTGGAAAATGGAAACAGTGAGTCTTCTAACAGGGACTTTGTCCCATCGTGTGACATTCAGAGGATTAAGTGTGCACTTTTTTTAATGTCAGGTAGACAGAAGCTCAGTTTATATACATTTTTCATCTTGATTTGGCGAATGCCAATGAATTGAAGTTTCTGAAATTTTCGACATCCCAACTTACCAAAAAAAACTACTTATTCATGGAAATAATTGAGTTTGAAAAGATAAAATTGTTTTAGAAATTTGTAACCCGTGTGTTAGAAATAGCATGCAACGTAGACTTTACAAATCAGCAAATGCTAGTTACATCATTGCTATAAACTGCTAGGTCTGCAACTCATGGTCACAGCTTTGTGAACTGAATGGATCATGATATTACAATACATACACACTCTGTAACTGTGATATGCATGTCTACATATTATAGTCTATGTCCTACAGCTGAATTTGAGAAAATATTTGAAAGTACAAGAGGAACTATCAAAAGAAACTATCCAATTATTGTGAAAATCGATAAGGTGATGAGCATGGATTCTTATTAAGTCTGCATCGAAAAACAACAGTGGTTACATATCAAACGTGCAAACTATTTATGACTCCTCATCTCAGATGTTAGAACACAACTTGCCAAGAGGGTTGAATGCTGAACATCCTTGTTACTGTACTTGTATTTTTTTTGTATGACTCATACTTCGCTCTCACAGACTGTCTGAGCAGCTCGTCTGCGAGGTCTTAGTGATAAACAACAGCTACTTCTTGTGGCTTTCACTTTGAGTAAAAACCATTATCAGAACTTGTAGCCATTAGATGTACTACAGAGAAATGAAGAGGAAGCACCACCCTTCCCAGACTAACCACTCGTACTAGAATGGAAATATGAGACGTAGAGCTGTGGGTGTTAACCCCCTGCTGATGTACATATGTGTATGTTTTTGTATGCAAGGCTATAAGTGAAAAATATTTTGCACACTGCAGATTCTGCTTTGTGATAATTCATTTCAAAAATGTCTTTGAAGATAATGCATGATGGAAAATTATTTTTAAAGAACAGAAGCTGTTTTAAAAAATCAGTCTTGGTTAATGGGAGCATCCTCCTACTTTGAACAACAAATTGTAGCAATCAGCAAGAGAGGCTTTAAATAATGGAAGATGTCACTTAATAAGTTGACACATTTCTGGTGATGGTAAGCTATTAGCATTGTTTAACATGTGAAAGACCCATTGCTCTGGAAAAATAATGTAGCTGATCGCATTTTCACTTTTGATTTCCCTTTGTAGACAATAAGCATGGAAACTATAAAATGACCAGTCATGCCAATAGAAATATTTGATGATATTTTATGTGGGAGATAGTGGTGTAATGTTACTAGATTAGTAATCCTGAAGCCCAGGCTAATGATTTGGGTGTATGGGTTCAAATCCTACCACGACAGCTGGTGCAAATTAGATTCAGTAAATGAGTCTGGAATTGCAAAGCTACTTTTACTATGAAACTATAAACAATTGTCTTAACCCATTTGGTTTGCTAATGTCCTTGAAAGAAATCTGCTATCCCTACTTAATCTGGCCTATATGATTCTTGACCCACAGCAATGAGGTTGGCTCTTAAATGGCCTAGCAAACCACTCAGTTCAAAGACATTTTGGGGAAGGGCAACAGGTGGTCTTGTCAGCAATCTCCATATCCTGTGAAAGAATAAAGAAAAAAAATTTGCCAGTTCCTGTAAAAATGACTTCCTTTTTCACATTATTTCTCTGTCAAACACTCCTTGATGAGCTGTAAATACAACACGCCTTGGTGAAACACAATAAGAATTTCACTTTAAAGTGCATGCAGAGTCCAAAGTCGTCATAGTTGATTCTGACAACCTTGAATGTACAAGGTTGCGGGTGATCTAATAATATTCTTTAAAAGAAAAGTAATTTATAATAACAAAAAATACTGGAAATGCTCAGTAGGTCTGACAGCATTTGTGAAGAGAGAAACAGAATTGTTCTGACAATAAGTCACTGACCTGACCATCAAATTTGTTTCTATTTCAGTACATGTTTCTAGACCTGCTGAGTAATTCCAGCAATTTGGATTTTTATCTTCAACTTCCAGCATCTGTAGTGCTTTGTTCTTCCATCAGTGATTTGATGGACTAGATATTGAAACCATATTTCCTCTGGTATGAGAGTCGAAAGCAAAATTAGAGACGAGTCTTTTATTGTAAAATCAAGAAACACTTTTTGACTTTTAGGTAGTGAATATCTAGACCTTTCTTCTTCCCCTAACTGTAATAAAAATTGTAATATGCTGGGTGAATTGAAATCTTAAAGAGAGACTTCAATAGATTTTGCATGATAAGGGTATCAAGGCATATGGCAGAAAAGTGGACAAATAAAGTTAAAATGCGGATCAACGATGATTTAAGTGAATGGCTGAACAGTCTCAGTGGATTGAATGACCTGCTTTTATGACTGTATTTTTATGTCCCCCACTTTGATGAGAATTTTCAAAACTTAAATCTACATTGGGATTTTTGGATTTGCTATCATGTGTCACTAAAGCATTTGTGTAACTGTCTTTGAATGGCCACCCTCTGGGTGGAATCTTGTAGGGTTAACGAAGACTAGCTGATAGTTGGAGAAGCAGCAAAAGCCGATGCCACCTCTTTTAGGAAAGGCCCACTACATACTCCACAACTTAGGCAGGCCTTTCCCAGGATCCCGGGGATTTTTTCCACCCACCAAATGCTGGCAGCATTTCTATACACTCAGAAATATTGTGATTGCTGCCTGCACTAAAGGCAACTGAGGTCTTGGATTGAAGAGGAACCCTGGCAGAGGTGAGTGATAATGGGAGAGGGAATGTGGCAAAGTGTCTACAATAAGTACAGAAAGTGGCTTTCAGCATGGCCCCCAGTCTTCACTGGGTTCCACAATCAGACATTAAATGCCTTTGAACAAGGAAATACCTATGATCCTGCAAGTGTAAACACCAGGGTTTGCTTATGGTACTCCACATATGGTGAACCTCTGATCTGCCACTGGGTTAATACCGCCGATGGCAGGATACACCCCTTTAGGGGACAATAATTATCTTCCCACCATGAACTTAACTGGGGTGGAGGCGGGAAAATGGCAATACCCTCTCATCTAAATTTATAACCCTGCCACCAGACTCAACAAATGGGGAGAGACAATGATCCACTTTCTCTTTCTGAATTTGGTGGCCAAGACATCTTCAGTTTGCTTCTTTCATGCTGGTAGAAATGAACAGTATCGTGTAGAGAGAGAATTCTCGCAGGTGAAAAACAAAACCTATGTTAACCTTGTTTGTTAGTTGTGCTTATTGGTGTAGAATTAATTTAAACAATAAGGCGAGACTCTAGGGATTGATTTACTCTCATGCAGTAAACACAATAGAGCTGAAATTCCATGGCTGTCATACTAGTTTCTTATTCTAGCTCTAATAAGAGACTGGCAGACCCTCAGGTAAATGAGAAAAAGATTGTGGTTTAAGTGGAAGATTGATGAAAGACCTCCAGGCAATTTTCAGAGTTCTATTAAGAACAAACTCATAATCATGCTGGATATTTTAAAGTGTAATTACTGTTTTGTAGGTAAGTGTGGCATCAAATTTTGCACAAGAACCCGCAAATGCAATTAGTAGTTGGTGTTTTGTACTGGTTAAGGGATAACTTATCTCGGACTTAAGGAGAACTCTCTTGACACATTTTGCACCCAACTCCTCAGGGAGGCAGGTTTTCCTTTTAATATTTCATCGAAATAAAACATTGCCACATCACCCAAATATTGCAATGACGAGAGAGCCATTATTGTTGCTTAGAACCTGGGATGGGCTTATACCGTTTTACATAGTGGTGAGAATACTTCCAAAAAGACATGTCTTAAAATCTGTTAATGGCATAGCTGGATTTCCATTTAAAGTCCTGGGTCATCTCATCTTTGTGACTTCAATGAGTGATCTACAGAAACCCTGGAGAAGCACTTTAAAGACTATTGACTGTAGTGCTTTTTGTGGAAGTGCCACTGAAATTGCACAAAGTCTTCAGGTCAAGCCCCACAAACATTCACCCTTACATCGAGCAGAAACATGAATTTTTGAAATGATTAAAAGCCTGCAACAGCATTTTTAATAACTGTCAGTTCAGCTGTCACTAAAACGATGACTGTTTATAGGAATCTCAATTCCAATCTTCTGTTCTAATCATGCTAGCTCACTTTCCTTCCCAAAGCGAAAGTAATTCACCCTATAATACAAGCTGACTGTCTGACAAACTCTCATGTAAGTGAACTTGCCATTTCCTTTTGATACTACATAGAAAAATATATTTAAATTACTAAATTATTGCTTTTACCAGTCATTAGCATTCTGGCACAGATCTTTCAGTCTCCACCCAAAATGCACATCCGAATCCTTCTGCAGTTGGAATGCAACAACTATATAAGAATTTCTGGGAAGTTTGAACTGACAAAAGGAAGTTCCTCTGCTTCCCAGGATCCTCCAAATAACCCTGCAACTTTTAATCAGTCCTGACCTACTTCCCTGTATAGTTACCCAGACGTGTTAGTGAGAAGACTAGTCTAATCCTGGTTAACTGTGCAACTGACTCATCAGTCTTTCCCACTGACCCTCCCTGCCACCCAACTCTCTTCCTGTCTAACCCCAACCCAAATTCTGCTCCCTCACTCCTTACGAACCAACCGCCTACTTGCTGACCCACCTCACACAACTGTAACTTGCCTCACCCACCCTACCCCTTTGCTCCACCACCCTCTTAGTATCCTCCACCACCCTCTTTGCTTTGTGGCTTTTCAAATATGCTTTGGGGCATTTAAACAGTTTACATAGTAGGATGTGGCAGCTAATGTCATTTAAAGTATGTGTAGATTCTCTTCTAATCTCTCCAAGGTTTATTGCATTGCATTAATTTCCAAGAATCCAGCATTGGAAGGTTACTTAGAAAAAAAATCAGAGGAAGATAAATGTTTTTGTTTTGTCTGATCAGGGCTTTCCAGTTCTAATTGATATTGGCCTCTGTGTATGTTTGGAATAAATAAATGCTTTGTAGCTTAGTTGTCTTATTTCACAATATTCAGAGGTATTGGTATTCAAATTAAAATGTTCAATTTTTTTACACTTATGAATATTGACAAACATTTTCACTCGTGGATATGATGAATTGGAATTTATGGTTATGTTTAAGTATTTAATTGGATATTCACATTTACAGTATCAAAGCCTTGTTACGGAGCATCACGCAGAGTGTATTTACACTAGGGAGTAATGATACTTTCAGCCAAGAACCTTTTGAAAGATTATGGTGCAAAGTTTACTCCAAATTCTGAAAGTAGGCTTGAACCTTTTAGAAGACTTAGTCGCATTTCTTGTGACATTTTGTTATATCACAAAATTTATTTCTTGTTCCAAAAAAGTTGTAAATAATAGCATCACTTTGTAGATTTGCTCTCCTAAATATGGCAACTCCAGCTTCAGGTGCTAGCACCCATGTCAGGTGCGGTCAGACAAAAGTCACTTGAACCTTTTGGATTTGGAGTGCACTGTTGTAGCCATATCTAATCTTAAGTTTCCTTTGTTGAAAGCTGGCAAAAAGCTCACTGAATACTCTTAAAAATGGAAAGAACTGTGGATGCTGTAAATCAGGAATAAAAAAACAAGCTGCTGGAAAGGCTCAACAGGTCTGGCAGCATCTGTGCAGAGAAATCAGAGTTAACATTTTGGGTCCGGGGACCTTTGCTCAGAACTAAATAATTTACTCTTTCATGGTTTGGCCATTTTTTATATATTGGTGCTGGTAAGCAAGGCTGAGCCAGCTTACAACTCTATATCTCTGCCTTCCCCTGCTGAATGTGGGAGCAACCAAGACTCGAGTAATGGTAATTTCCAGTGGAACAATTGAAGGCAAATTGAACTTCCATTAAAGGGAGAGAAGCCAGTGCTTATCATTTCTTTATCTGTCACTTCTTGCAATAGTTGATCACCATGAATTTACAGTCTGTGCCAGCAAACCTTTGTTTTTGATAACACAATGAAGATTGGACCAATTCATTGTGTTTAAAATAAAATCCAGTATTTGATATTTCATCCTAATTCAAAAATGCTAATAAAGTTAATTCTGCATACCATTAATGATGGTAAATTTTAAAGGTCATTGTTGTGATTTTGGGATTTTCAAACACGCAAAATTCCTGAATCAACCAGTATTTGCAAACATAACACAGTGCGATAAATACCTTATCCATGTGTTGACTTTTAGTTAGTATAATTTCCCATCATGCTTGTCAAGCTTCAACTGTTAGCTATGGGCCACAGTTACCCATAAGATCTCACATGCAACCGTTCTATTGTTCCATTTCATTTTTAAATCTTTGAGGGTTATGTTGTCAAATCACAGATAATTTCATTTGACAATTATCCATCTAAAGGTCTTGAAAAGTGTCTTGCATGGCAACCTCCCAGTGACAATGGCCCTTTTTAAGCCAGAGCAGGTCAACTTTTTCTTTGGCACAGGCGCTGGCTTGAACTTTAACCTCAGGAAAAGAATCTTGAAGAGAATATCTTTTACTGTTTATGGGATGTATGAAAATTCATGCAGAGAATCACAAAGAATTGCATATGGGAAGGAAAGCAAGGAATTACTGAGAAATGAAAAAACAGAGAATCCAGTGTTACTTGACAAGCAGGCAGTTGGCCTTTTTTAAAATACATTTAGTTTGCTTTTGGTGAGTAGAATTTTTCCACTTCAAGCTGACCATTTTGGAGAAAGAAAAGGGAGGGTGATCCACTAACCTTGCAGTGCACGGGTCACTGATTCTGCGAGGCGCCCTTAGTTGTTCCTCCACACTATAATAATAGCCTTTATACTGGGGCAGATTTGGCTCAGCGCACTCACATAACAAATCCTTTCATCTGAAAGCGTTTTCAGAAATGCCACTTACAAAGCAACTCTTAAAACAATGCATGCCAATGAACTGCGATAGCACAGAAATGTAATTCTCTGGTTTTCTTGTTTTTGAGTTGAAGAAACATATTCTGAGGAGTATTACCTCAAACTGGAGTATTGGTGTAGAACAATTGTTTCAATTGGTCGGTGCATAGTGCTTTCTTTCTCCCTTCTCCTTCGCTCCTGTGCCGAAAACAAATCACACCTCAAAGAAATTTGATTAGTTTGTTATCAATTACATTCAATTTAAAGAGGAACTGTCTATGTTCAAGGGAGTTTCACCTACCTTAATTGTTTGCTTGGCAAATATAACAACATGTTGGTGCAATTTGCTCCACCTCTTTGCACGACTTCTTTCCACCCTGAGCTTACCAATTAAAAATAGGGTTTCAATCACTTTCTTTGTTATTCATTTTTTTCAGTAGATCTTTTTGAATGGTTTATTGAAGCACAGAATTACAAGCTAGAAAGTTCATTGACTCTGTCGTTTCTAAATAACCTGTGTAATTTCCCAGTAGGTCTTAACAATCAAAGGAATATTCAAGTTGAAATCCTATCTGGGTAACTTGACAATTTGAATCATTTTTTTAAAACTCTGTAAATAAATTGACCTATCAGATTGTTGTAAAATACCAGCTGATTCACTAATTGTTTTGAAACATTAATCTCAAGAGTCAAAGGTTGCAAACAGACTGGCCGAATCTTAAAACATAGCCAGGGAATGGGTGAAGTCAATTTCAAGGGACTAGTGTGTGGTGGGAACCCAACTTTGCCTGTGTTCATCCACTGGATGCCTGATCATTTCTAGGAATTGATGGAAGGTCATCTTGCTCAAATGTGAATCTGATTCCAAATCCATACAGTTGACTCTTACCTGACCCCTGAAGTGACTTAAATCTCAGTTGTGTCAACTTCTGAGTGCATCTGGTTAGTCTTGCTAACAATGCTTTCATCCTAAGAATGTATTTAAAATCAGTACTTGAGAATGAACTAAGTTATGAATATAGTGTACTATATCTACTAAGTGTACTATAAATTGCCGGTGTTGGACTGGGATGTACAAAGTTAAAAATCACACAACACCAGGTTATAGTCCAACAGGTTTAATTGGAAGCACAACCATCTGATGAAGGAGCAGCACTCCGAAAGCTAGTGCTTCCAATTAAACCTGTTGGTCTACAACCTGGTGTTGGGGTTTTTAACTATAAATAACAGGGTTAGTTCCTTCTCTCAAAAATGAGTCCTGGCAAACATCATCTCATCTTATATTTCCCTTTCCTCTCCAAAATTCTTGCAAGTATTTTTGCCTTCCAATCCATGCCCAGCATTCACATACTCCATGTCTGAATACTTCAAATCAAGTTTCCATCCCACCACAATACTGTACTAAAACTAAAACTTCAAATTACATCCTATGTGGCTGTGACAAAATTAAGCTATCTCTCCTCATCCTTCTCAATCTGTTGGCAGCCTTTGACATCTAGACCATACCACTCTCATTTATTGATCTCCTCCATCATTCATCCGGATACACCTACTGGCTCTTTTCTTCTCTACTGAGACATAGTATCAGGCATCACCTGCAAAAGCTTCTCTCCCAGCTCCTGTTTGTTCCCTCTGGTGTTCCAAGGATGTAACATTGACTTCCCTCCTATTCCTCACTTATACTCTACCCGTCTGATTTCATCCGAAATGATAGTTTGCACATGAAAGCTAACAATACCCAGCTCTACTTCATTATTCGTCCCCTTGACTGCTACAGTGTTGCTAAATTATCAAACTGTTCATCTGGCATCCGGTACTGGATAATTAGGAATTTTATTCAGTTAAATATTAGGAAGAATTAAACCATTGTTTCTGGCCTGTGTTCCGAACTCTTTTTTTTTCCCTAGCTCTTGTCTGTATCCCTGTCTTTTTATAACCTTGGTATCATACTTGATACTGAAATGAGTTTCCAACATATTTGTGCCATTACTAAGGTCACCAGTTTCTATCTCCATAACATCACCCAACATTGCCCCATTTCAGCGAATTAAGTTCATATTTATCCCTTTGTTATTTTGCAATATAACTATTTTCAATTTATTTTATATTTTTAAAAACCCAACATTCAAGCGTATAGATTTGTTCCATAATGTTTCATTTAGATTTCATTATTAAATAAAGATAAAACACATAAAGGTGTCTTGTTCAAATATTTCCTTACTTCTTTTGGAAATGTGATTACAAATGCTACTTAGGTCCTGAAAGGGTTACTTATTGCAGAGATTTTTGGCCCACTATGTCTGTTTCACACTTGACCCACAGAAGAGGCCATGTTCTAGCAATTTTTCCAGTGTTGACTGTAAGCCTGAAATTGATGTCTTGTCCGAACAAAATGTTCTGTGTGCTGACAGAAAAATAACGGCCTCCCTTTGGCATTATCACCTGTTGTGGTTTTAATGCTGGAACCCCCAACTGAGAGGTTTTCTGAAATAGAAGGGCATTTGCCAAATACCTAACTGGTGTTATCATCACTGCTGTTCCAGACAGGGTCCTGTTGTTGATCATCACTATGCAAGCTGGAGGCTCTGCATTGGATCAGGGTAATTTACATGCCATGTCATGCAGTTCAAATGGTAGACAAAGCAAGATTTGGCAAATCACCCAGCACATACTACAGCTGCAGGGCCTGAAATCAGTTGACAAGTTAACTTTCTTAGGGAGGAAACAACGCTGTGCACTGTTTCACTTCTTTGGTAGAGTGCAGAGTCACATCATTCCACGGACCAACCTCCCTCACCCTCCCCTATCTGTTACAGTATATTTGACTTAATTATACAGTTGTTTTCCAGTTTTCCTTTTGTAATTGCTGAACAAATTAAAGTTACATTTTTATCATGGACTAGGAATACAGAGAAGGAAATGTGCAATTTTATCTGAAAGGCCTCTGCTTTGTAAATTGTCATGATTCGTGAACTTTGTTTGCATAAAGAAGAACATCCAGTTCAACAAAATGTCTTCTCACTGCAACACCACTTTGCCAGCAAAATGAAAGTTAGCAGATTGCCCACACGCCTTGAGCCAATTTAAGCCACAAGTGGCCAACTAAGGGCCATTTCCCACTATGGTATTTTATATGCATTTGAGGGACGGGGAGGCTGTAGCTGCCATGAAACCTGATGGCATTCTACTTAGTTCATCACCTTTTGGGAGTTCCAAGGTGTCAACTGTGTTTCACAAAATTTTTATCCTGGTAAATGAGGTCTGCATATCTGGTCTTAGTGTCTCCCATCTTCATTGGCCCCTCTTCAAGGACAGCAGTCATTGATGTGCATCTTCCCTGCAACTGCATCCTCAGCAATGGTCCCTGATAATAGCAACATCGCTAAGCTGCCATCCCTTTGCCTGGACTGACTGTTCTTGTGGGAAGTCAAAAAGTATGGCGCTGGAAAACACAGCAGGTCAGGCAGCGTCCGAGGAGCAAGAGAGTTGACATTTCAGGAATAAGCACTTGATCAGGAATTCCTGATCAAGGGCTTATACCCGAAATGTCAACTCTCCTGTCCCTCAGATGCTGCCTGACCAGCTGTGCTTTTCCAGCACCACACTTTTTGATTCCAATCTCCAGCATCTGCAATCCTCAATTTTTCCAGTAAAAGTAGGTCCTCCCTGCTTTCAGCTCCAGTGGTGGGATTTCTGCTACTCCTATAAAATTCAGTCTTTTGTTTCAGTATAACCCTTAAATACCAAGCATGATTTATTACTTCTACCATTTTGTAAGCACTAAATGCCATTCGAGCATATAAAATTCTTATATGGATCAACAAGCTAGATAAAAGAAGGATGTGTCCCATACCCAGGAGTCTAGACCTGTGCAACACAGTCTCAGAATAATGGGAAGACTATTTAGGATTGAAGTGAGAGGAAAGTTTTCACTCAAAAGGAGGTGAATCAATGGAATTCTATGTGAAGGCTCAGTTGTGAACTTCGTTCATACTGGGATTGATAGACTTCTGTATACAGCTCGTTCTTCTATAATGTGATGGTTGCATTCTTGTGCAAACCTGCATTATAGAAACATCGCGCTTTAGAAACAGCACCTAAAGTGTTGGCGATATAATCGCATTACAGCCATCAGACATTTCAAAAGTTTGCATTTAGAAAGAGCATCCCAAATTTGTTAATTGCTTTACAATGAATTTGTGTTAACAAAACGTGTATTATAGCAGAACGACCTGTATTGAAAATGGCAGGAAGATTGTGTTGAAAAAAATCAGCCATGATCTCATTGAATTGTAAAGCAGGCTCGAAGGTTTGATTGAATATTGCTCCTTTTATGTTTTTCTACCTATTATTTCTCATACGTTCAATATTGGTATCAGTGCCGATCTTTGAAGGCTTTTTACCTGACATATCCTTTCAGTCATATAGAGAAGCTACCATGAAACACACATACTAGCAGATGTCACCAGGACAGATCCTAATTGATCATTGTCTTTCCTCTCATTTTCTCAAGAATTTATAATTTATAATTTACAATTGGCAGTTTACACACTCCTATGCTTTCCCAATCAAAATTAGATGTTATAGTGTAATTACCAACTGGATTGTTAAGAGAATCTTCCTTTCTGTTCCTTTTCCTGATCTTTCACTCACCATTAATGATTTATTTTATGGTTTCTACAAAGTTGGATGACATAGGCCCAAGATGATTCCTGGGTTTTGGTTGTGGTTTCATCACAATGCAACATGTTATCGCTGCATTTCTTTTCCACTAATGTAGAAGATTTCTACAAAGAGAAACAAAAGCTTTGTGCATCTATATTACCCTCTCAAAATACTTCTTAAAGATGCAGATTTGTTTTGAATATGTTTGAGAAATGCCGCTAAAACTCACGAGCAATTTTTCTTTTCTCTTGTAAGCAATTCTTGGGAAATACAGCCTCCGAAATCTTCTCCCCCATTTATCCATATATTTAGCTATGACAGAAATTCCACCCTCCTCAAAGAAACTTGACCAAAGCTCTTATCGAGTTATATTTTCAGTGTTCTTGAATGATATTTCCTGTTAAGTGTTTATTTTTGAAATCACGGAAAAATTCTAACTTTGTTCTTTTCTCCCTTTAGGTGCCTTTTGACCAAACCGTGTTTAAAAAGTTCAAGCAAGATGAAACCACTTCAGAACCTTCAAGTGCAACTGAGAAGGAGAAACCACCTGAATGGTGGCGGTCCTTTTCCTCCCCATCTAGCACTAAGGTACATAATTCAATAAAATGTCAAACAAATCACTTCATTGGGAGGGCCCAAGCGGTTGCTTATGTTTAAGCCTCTGAGAAGCATGTGGTTTTTACTAATCTTATAAAAGAAGAATCCAACATTAAATTTGCTGCACTTTACTTTGACATAACTTTAATGATTTTATGAAAAACATCTATAGTACATATTGAAATTAAGCCCTCCTATGGGAAGGATGTTGTGAAACTTGAAAGGGTTCAGAAAAGATTTACAAGGATGTTGCCAGGATTGGAGGGTTTGAGCTATAGGGAGAGGTTGAATAGGCTGGGGCTGGAGCGTTGGAGGCTGAGGGGTGACAGAATAGAGATTTACAAAATCATAAGGGCATGGATAGCGTAAATAGACAAGGTCTTTTCCCTGGGGTGGGAAAGTCCAGAACTAGAGGGCATAGGTTTAGGCATAGAGGGGAAAGATTTAAAAGGGATCAAAGGGGCAACTTTTTCACACAAAGGTTGGTACGTGTATGGAATGAACTGCCAGAGGATATGGTGGAGTCTGCTACAATTACAACTTTTAAAAGGCATCTGGACGAGTATATGAATAGGAACGGCTTAGAGGTCTAAGGGCCAAATGCTGACAAATGGGACTAGATTAATTTAGGATATCTGGTTGGCATGTATGAGCTGGTCCAAAGGGTCTGTTTCTGTGCTGTATGTCTCTATAATTCTATAAAACTGAAAATGCAGCTGTGGCTGCTTGACTGCTTATCTAAAAGGAAAAATGTGGCAACTTTCTGGAGAAATGGGGTTTCTTAAAAGAAGAAACAATGTGGGGAAAATTTTATTTTAATAATTGGATGAAGTTCTATTATTTTGTTGATGGTTCTGGGTATCTAAAGATCAAGACTAAGTGTTAAGACTGCTTCCTCATCAGAAACATTATACAATGTAAAATTTCCTTCCCTTCATCCCAGTGAATGGTTCACCGAATAAATGTGTTATCCTGTATGGCATTGACTAAGATTGGCTACATCCAGATTTTGGTCTGCGCTAATTTAGTTGATCTCAGCCAGGATAATGCCCTGTGTGCTTTAATTAGCATCAGCGCCTTTGGACTAAGGTGACAAAAGACTTTCCAGATTTGTATGAGTGTGCAGTACATGTACATATATCTGGTTGTGGTGCCCAGAATAGCTATTTAGGTATGGTAAAAAGCCAATGCAGCACCTTTGGAAGCACCGAACGAAAAATCAGCTTCAGAGCAGAGGGGCACAGAAAATAAGGAAGAAGTGAGGAAAAGCTACACAGTGTGAAAAGAACTATTGCATTATAATTAGAAGAATAAATTATGTTTTTTTTTGTCTAGAATGTTCTAAGTAGCAGTTGCGCACATTCTCAACAAAGACTCTCCGCCTTCAGGCCTTGGTCACCAACCATTTCAACAAGTGAAAAAGAAACTCTGACTCACCTTCCTGCACTGACCCGAGACAAGTATGCATTCTGTTTCTACTCCAAGGAAAATAGCATTTTTAAAAGATATTTCTTTAAAATTCACTGATAGCAATCTGGGATATACAGTATTAAAATCTACAGAACTTACAACTAAAAGGGCCAGATTACATGTCAGGGTATAATTTTCCAGCCAGGTGGTAGTGGATCTGATTTGTGTGGGAAGAATAGTTCCAGAGACCTCACTATTACTTTGACTCCAAATTCTAGCCCAATATTAATTGTATCTACTTCTGGTTTTCAAGGGCCTGCGTAAACCCCCATGGACCTGGCAATCCATGCTGCATCCTCAACTTGCCAGAGTTTCTGAAGAACTCCAACTTCTGTTAAAAACATTTCTTCACAGGGAATGTTTTCGCAGCTTGACAATTGCTTCACCCGTTTAGCGGTTCATTCACTTTTAAGCTTTCACTTTTAAGACTGTAAGCCTTCAACATGGCATCAGAGTTCATTAAGCAGCTCCACCTTCCACCTTTGCCGAGGGACAAGGATCAGAAGCTGCGCCACCACCAACTGCTCCAGCAGGAGCAAAAATGAGATCAACCACATACTCCTCCACAGGGTACTTGGGTAGACACCACAATCCAGCTAGAAGGAGGGAAATGGCCTCTGCCATCATCCAGTCTGCCTTCTTTTATTGGTGTCTGGAGATGGGGTTCCCATACCTTTGCTCTGGGAAAGAGCCTTGGCAAAGCCTGCCTGTTAGGAAATTAGGTTCATGATACAAAAAATGAACTCATTGTCCTAACAGGACAAAAGTGGACAGGATTTAATCTGAGTCTTTGAGGACAAGGACTTGCACTTCTATAGCATTTTCTCAGACCACACGGTGTCCTTGTATTATGGAAGTGAGGTAGACATCTTTCCCTTCTCTCAAAGAGATGGGAAAGATAAAGGACACAGCTATTCTTCCCAAATCCCCTACAGCTAACTTAAAATGGCCATACAGCCTCCCAGGAGGAGGATCCCCTCTGGCTGTTGTGACCATTTTCCCATGGTAAGATTTTAGAAGAGCTGAAAGTATGTCTCCATCATGAGATACCCTCTGTCTTCATTAATTTGAAACCTCAGGCTGCAATTCCTTCAGTTCTTGAGGGCCTCCTAATGGAGCATACATATAACTCTAGTGCCATATGGAATCATAACCCGTAAATTCTTCTGACATGCGGGTCCCTAAACAAAAATTCAGCCTGTGTGACTTAAATTTTATTAACATAAAAAAGGGAAAAATTCGCACAACAGAATAAAATATGAGTATCTTTTTTAAAATTGTGGGAATGTATATATTTTTGGCATTAATCTTTTGAGGTTTAAAAATTGAATGGGTTTGTTTGTACCTTCTCCATAGTTTCTATGCATATAAAAGTTACGAAGGTTCAGTGGCACCAAATGTAGCTTTGACAGCCCTGCCCCAGCAAAGGAATGGACGACAGTCGCCATCAGCCACTGCAGTCAATCAGAACATCACGACTCCAATTGAAGCCAGCAGATCTCGGAAAAGGAGGGCAACTGCAGAAGCACAGCTAGAACAGGAAACAGCTGCTCCACTTGCTGCAGTGTTTCCTTCTGAAGACAAAGATTCAGATGCTGAAGTGGAAGTTGAGAGTAGAGAAGGATGTAAGTTTAATTCACGCAGCTATTCTAAATCCAATCCTTCCACCCCATATGATCCTCTCTTGAAAGGGCAGTTAAATGGCCAGCTTCCAAGCACCTGTCAGTACAGCACTTGAGTGAAACAATAATATGATTGGTTTACATGCTTTACATCCAGTCTGTGCCTCTCCCAACATGCCAACTCGAGGAACCTATTTTGAGTAATTGCATAGAACACATTTCGCAGAAAGAGATTATTTGGCCCGGCCCATCCAGTCCATGCTAAAACTTATGCTCCTCTTGAGCCTCCTCCTATATTTTATCATGTAAATCTAGCATCGTAGTCATACATTCCTTTCTCCTGTAAATTCTTGTCCAACTTCGCCTTAAATGCATTTATACTAATTCTTTTACCCCTCCCTATAATAGCAGGTTCTACAGTCTCACCGCTGTTGTTGGCTAAAGAAGCTTTTTTTCTCACTTCCCTATTGGATTTCTTAGTGATTATCTTATGTTGATGGCCTCTAGTTATGCTCTTCCCTAAAAGTGGAAATAATCTCTCCTATCCACTCTATTCAAACCTTTTCTGAATTTTAAAGACCTCTATTCAGTCACCCGTCAGCTTTTTTCAAGGGGAAAGAGAGCCAGCAAATCCATTCTTTCCTGATATGTATATGTAAACACATTTCTGATAAAGATCTTTTTATATCTTTTCTGCACCCTCTCTAGTGCTTTTTTGAAATATGGTGGCCAGAACTGCAGTCAGTAAAATACAGGAGTGATCTAAACAAGGTTCAGTACAGATTAAGCATGCCTTCCCTATTCATCAATTCTATCCTGGTAAAAATAAAACCTACTGCTTGGTTTACATTTTTTATGGTCTTAACCTGTAGCACAACTTTTAGCAGTTGGCTATTTGTACTCCAGATCCACTTATTCCTCTATTCCACTTGGACTAGGACCTTCCAAGTGATAGGTCACTTCCCTATTGTCCTTTTAAAAGGTACTATTTTACTTTAGTCTGAATTGAGCTTTATTTGCCAATTATTTGCTAATTCTGGACGATTATTAATGACCCTTGTAATTTGTTGCAGTCTTCCTAGTATTGACTATATGCCACCTAGTTGGATTTCATCTGCAAATTTAGAAAATGTATTTTTGATTCCATAGTCCAAAGTAGAAACAATTGCCTTGGATGTTATATCATGGGATAATACTGAATAAATGAATTGCTCTCTCTGCTGATTTAGCATTGAGGTCATTTATGTTAAACGATGAACTTCCTGTTAAAATAGCAGATAGAGATTCCAGATGAGTATCCCACTATTTAAGTTCAATGCTTCTTAGCTTGAGAAAGAAAAGTGAAATTATGACACTTGAAAATGTCTTTGGACAGCTAGTGTTGAGGTAAACCCCAACCACGATCATATCTGCCATATTTATGCTTGTTACTCAATCTCAACTGAAGCAGCTACGTTTAAGCAGGCATCTGTTGTTGAACTAGACAGACGAAAATCAGAATTTGCGCTTTAGATAGTAATTGGAAAATGTATATGCATGGAAATTGTACAAAGGTACGGTTAGTCCTCAGCTGTGATCCTTCATTTGATATTTGTTTAGATTCCCACAGGATGAATGGTTACATGAACAAAGTACCAGAGGATGGTCAGCACCCACTAAGTTTTACCCTAGCATAAACTTATACTTTCAGGAGATGGGTAAAATACATTGCTTGTCAAAAGGAACCATAAGGAATGTTTGGATTGGGGAACAAATTTTAAGTTTGCTTCTTGTATTTAGTATAGCTTCATTAGAAAAGGCCAATTCAGATTGACAGATCAAACTCTCTAATTATAAGTATGTATTATAATACATATGTATTTTCCCTCCTACAGTCACATCATCATTGTCTTCACTTTCTTCTCCCTCCTTCACTTCATCTGGCTCATCAGCAAAAGACCTGAGCTCACCTGGGGTGCAAGTTGTATCGAGTGGTGCGTTTGAGAGTCCAGGCCACACAGAGACACACAACAGCGGATTAGAAGTGGAGCTAGAACACTTGAGGCAGGCCTTGGACAATGGAATCGACACCAAGGAGGCAAAGGAAAAATTCTTGCATGAAATCATTAAAATGCGAGTAAAGCAAGAGGAAAAACTGAATGCTGCTTTGCAAGCCAAGCGTAGTCTACAGCAGGTAAAAGGAGACACTTATAAAATAACTTGGCTTTCTAAATTCCAGATTATATTGGTACTCACCGACAGAATAAATGTACATGATTAGAAAAGGTTTTGAATTTATTGTCTTCAAACAGATTAACAATTAACCAAGGAGTGAAATAGTACAGTGTGCTGGTACAGCATTGATCAGTGTAATTTTTATGTTAGTGCTCTTGACAGATTTGCAATCATTATAATTTTCTGAACACAATAATCAACAAAGTAACCAGCAACAATTAGTAAAGTTAGATGAGCTTGCCATTTGGATGCAAAATTAGCCTTATGGTAGGAGACAGAGGGTGGTGGTGGAGGGTTTTTCGGACTGAGGGACTGTGACCAGTAGTGTTCCACAGGGATCAGTACTGAGTCCATTTTTGTTTGTCATTTATATAAATGATGAAAATTTAGGAGACGTAGTTAGTAAGTTTGCAGATGACACCAAAATTGGTGGTATAGTGGACAGCGAAAAAGATTATCTATGATTACAAAGAGATCTTGATCAATTGGGTCAAAAGACTGAGAAGTGGCAGATAGAGTATAATTTAGATAAATGTAAGGTCTTGCATTTTGGTAAAACAAACAAGGCCAAGTCTTATTAATGGTAGGGACCTGGGTAGTCTTGTAGAGCAAGTCTCCTAGGGGTTCAGGTACATATTTCTTGAAAAGGTTGAGAGGTGACCTTATTGAGGTTTATCTTAGGGGTTTACATAAGTTGAATGACAAAGTCTTTTCCCTAGGGTGGGAAACTTCAAAACTAGGGGGTATATTTTTAAATTGAGAGGAGAAACATTTAAAAAAGACACAAGGGCAACATTTCTTCAGAGAGTGGTTTGTGCATGACATGAACTGCCAGAGAAAGTGGTGAATACAGGTACAGTTACAACATTTAAAAAACATCTGGATAAGTTCATGAATAAAAGGTTCGGAGGAATATGGGCCAAGTGCAGGCAGGTGGGACCAGTTTATTAGTTTGGCAACATGGTTGGAATGAAGGGTTTATTTCCATGCTGTATGATTCTATAACAAGCCAAATACAACCAACACAGAAATTGTTGGAACAACTCTGGTCGCATCTGTGGAGAGAAAACACAGATAACATTTCAAATTCAGTGACCCTGCTTCAGCCAGTAACAAGCTAGCACTGTGACCTGAGTTCCACAGAAGAATTACAGTTTGGGGTTGTAATATAGGACAGCAAGAGCATATGGAATATAACCTCAACATTTGTGACCTTAATGAATTAGCCTATTATGTCCTCACTAAAGGTACCTGGTTTCATTGCATGTAAACTCACTTCACACAAGCTTTTTCTGTACTTTTCCACCAATCCAGTCTCGTTTCCTGTACTCCCAGTATAGATTAGATTAGATTCTCTACAGTATGGAAACAGGCCCTTCAGCTCAACAAGTCCACACCAACCCTCCGAAGAGTAATCCACCCAGGCCATATATTTACCCCTGGCTAATGCACCTAACACTATGGGCAATTTAGCATGGCAAGTTCACCTAACCTGTACATCTTTGGATTGTGGGAGGAAACCGGAGCACCCAGGGGAAACCCACGTAAACATAGGGAAAATGTTCAAACTCCACACAGTTGCCTGAGGCAGGAATTGAACCCGGCTCCCTGGTGCTGTGAGGCAGCAGTGTGAACCACTGAGCCACCATGCCGTGATGTGTTTTGTTGTGCTTAGTCAGATTGCAAGTTGACAAAGTATAGTCACTATGATAGTGCTATACCTGAAGCGCCAGTCTGATTCAGATGCAACATTTATACATTTCAAGAATCATTTAGGTGTGCTTTAAAACAGTCTCCTACACTACAATTTATTTTTCAGACCACTAATATTGCCTTAAGGTCGCACTTATATTGGAGAAACACTCATGCATTACCTCAAGCAAAAAAAAATTGAATAATTAATTGCAATTTTGTTTCAAGCTGACTAACGTACCCAGTGGCTGCCAAGGTAATCAAGTAAAACCTACTACCTGGCCTGTGGATGTGAATAGCTCATCCCAGCTACAGTCAAGAAACACAACTGCCTGCACCTAGAGTGATGTTTATCTTACTATGAATGTCTGCACTGCCTTCCAGGGATATCCAAACATACATTGATGTGTTCAGTGCTCTGCATAGGACTTTATACTATTGACATGCTTATTTATTAGAACTACCATGGTTCATAATATTAGATAATTGTTTTGACCATGCATCCAATTCTTTAGTTAACAGTGTACAGTATGGGAAATGATAATGTCATGGCTTTCTATGCTAAAGGGATGAAAAGGGTGCTGCCTCAGGGAAATGCTGTTTTCATTATCTAATTTCTTACAGCTACGAAACAAAGGGTTGCTTTTCATACTAAATTACTCATTGTTGGGCAGCACTCAAATGATTGAGATAAGGATACCCACTTCCATAAGTGATGAGCCTGAAATACTGTAACTACAAGTAAAATCTACTAATTTATTTAGGTCTTGAGCACTTCAATATTGACAACAGATATATAAATGACATATTCTGATTTGAAGGTAGTAAGCCCCCAGTGGCAGCCAGAACCTAGTATTTGATAGATTTTAAAAAACAGAATTTGTCAGACTGGAAAACTAGTGCCTCCCTGTACTGATTCTCCAACGAAAAATGACCAGAAAATACAGCAGGATAAAATAGAGTTGTACTTGTAGGTCATAGGAATTCATTTTGGTGCTACTTGGAAACTTATCATATGAGTCTACTTTTGGCTAATTAATATAGAGTCCTACAGTCATGAAGCATGGAAACATACTCCTCAGTCCAACTAGTCCACGCTGACCATGTTTCCAAACTTAATTAGCCCCACCTGCCTCATTTGGCCCATATCCCTCCAAACTTTTCCTATTCATGTACTTATCCGAATGTCTTTTGAACATTGTAACTGAACCTACATTCATTCCACCCACAAACCACTCTCTGTACAAATATTGCCCCTCATGCCCTTTTATGTGGACATTCCCATCCTTTTGGAATGTGTTTTTCCAACCTAACTACTAATTTTTAAGAAATAAAAATGGAAAATGACTTTTTTCCCCCCAGTCGATACCTAAAATGGTGAGCATTTCGAAGATTTTCTGTTTTTATTTCAGATTTCCAGCATCTGCAATATTTTGCATTTGTACAAATTTGTAAGGCTAATTTTTCAGTCAAGCACACTTAACTTTTTTATTTAACTGAATTCGATGCAATTCTTTCCTTTGTAGGAACTTGAATTTCTCCGTGTTGCCAAGAAAGAGAAACTACGTGAAGCAACAGAGGCAAAACGCAACTTAAGGAAAGAAATCGAGCGTCTTCGAGCAGAGAGTGAGAAGAAAATGAAGGAGGCAAACGAATCACGGATAAGGCTAAAACGAGAACTAGAACAAGCAAAACAAATCCGTGTCTGTGACAAAGGTTGCGAGGCTGGGCGATTGAGGATCAAATATTCAGCACAGGTAATTATGGTATTAGAATAATCAAAATTTGTAGAATTTTTTAAACACAAAACACACCCTTTGGTTTGTGACTGTGGAATAGATTGCTTGAATGTTCTATTATATTTTTGGCTGACAAACTGAAAGTTATGAGAACAGGAAAACCACTGTCTCGATACTTCTAAGGAACCTCGATATGATCAACTAAGATCTACCAAACACAGGTTATTCTGGTTGTGAATGTGAGAACCAGTCAGTTGAGTCTGAGCTTTCTGTTGACAAGGTAAAGAGGTTTTGCATCATCCTGTTGCTTTTGAGTGTAATACCAGCATTGGCTGGGGTTACAAGAATCGGTGTGCTTTCCAGTTTCTTCTTTCCTTGTTTTTTTCATTTTCTCCTTCTTCCATACCTGCACTCTGATCCATCCAATTCCCCCAACCCCCTCAAAATTACTTGATTGCCATCTTGTAGAGCCTTTTCCAAATAGCATTCTTCAAATCTAAGTTAGACCATGCACTGGAGAAATTCAACCTGTGCAAATTGGATCGTGTATCCTGAACATACACCCAAAACTAAATGGCAGTGAGCCCAGACCAAACTTGGGTTTGGGCCCCATGTGTTTGCAGTCATCTTTCCTACTGTAGGGCCTTTGATATCTTCACCAACTTTGACAGTGAGCTGTTATGATTATTAGTAGATCTGGGGAAGGGGGAGAGGAGGTAGAGGCCTTGACATTTTAGTGGCATTTTCACTTTACCAACCCCTTCACCAACATGCAAGAAGATTCATCCAGTTTTTAAAATAATGCCTTTCCCTGCCTTCTCCATGAGAAATTCAGCACCTCCTCTGAGAGCTTAGCAACAACATTGGGTGTTACCCTGGGTTCAGTTAGAGAGTTGGACTGTTAAGTGTAGGACATTAATGCAATATTTTGCATCACAAATTTATCTTTTTAAAAATCTGTTGTTTAAGTATATATACCATCCAATTTAATTATTTATGTAGAGAAACAAATAGTCTTTTAATACAAATAACAAATAAGATATATAGAGCAATAAAATGAGGTAAGAAGGGGTTAAGATTACAAAGCCATTAAACATTCCTCTGTTGGCTTGCTTCCAAAAATGAACAAAAAGATTGGGAAAGGGGGGGGAACGTAGTGCAGATTCAAGACATTAACAATCAAATGAGGAAAGGAAATGATGCAGATTTCCATTTCACCATCATGGGAAATTGCACAGGACAACTGTGCCAGACTAAACAAAACTGTGTAGGAACTGCAACATGGGTGTCACCCACAGTACATTTCTGGTTGAGGGAAATGGATGACATTCCATACAATCCAGCTGTGTTCCATACTGCAGTGTTTACAGTATCTTTCACACACAACACCCAAAGAAAAGTGTATGGAAAGGATTAGCTAAAGAAACATGAACAAAGTAAATACTTATCAGTGAGGAAAATTTTCTTTTTTATATCACTTTGACACAGAATTTCAGCTTGCGAAACACTGCTTTGAAACTGAATAACCTGGTGTATGTCTAAGTGTATAATGCTCGCACAGAAACCACATCAAAGGCATGTGAAACTGATTAGCACAGAATCTCTGGACTACTAGGCCACCCTTTTTTTTCAGTGGAGCTGCTTTATGTTAAATTTTGCTTGCCTAAGATAATTTTCAAAGCAGTTATTATGTTACAATGGTACTGCCATCATCCTCAAATGATGAACACTTCTTTGGTGAAAGTTGAGGTCCAAGATTATGTGCTCAAGTTCTGTATCCAGTTTTAAATTCACACCCTTTTGAATCTGATGTGAAACTGCTCCTGACTAAACTACACTGAGGTTTAAATGTGTACTACAACTGATTCAAGGTTATTTTCTGCAAACATTTTGGTTAATTGGGAATGAAAATTATAGGAATATGGATAGTATAATAACATAATAAATAGGAGCAGCAGTAGGGCATTCAGCCCCTCAAGCCTGCCTCCGCCATTAAGGGAGGCAATGGTGCATTGGTATTATTACTGGACTGGTAATACAGAGGCCCAGGTAATGTTCTGGTGACCTGGATTTGAACCCATCATGGTAGATGGTGGAATTTAAATTCAGTAAAAATCTGGAATTAAGGATCAAATGATGATCACAATCCATTGTTGATTGTCGGGAAAAGCTCATTTGGTTCACTGACGTCTTTTAGGGAAGGTAACTGCCATCCTTACCTGGTCTAGCCTACATGTGACTCCAGACTCAGAGCAATGCGATTGACTCATAACTGCCCTCTGGCCAAATAGGGTTGGGTACTAAATGCTGACCTCCCGAGTGAAGCTCTCATCCTATGAATGAATAGAAAAAGAAATTCAACATGAGTATGGTTGATCTGCCCCAGACCTCAACCTGTTTCATGCCACCTCAGCACAGCCATCAACTCCCTAATATTTCAAAAGCATCTACCTCTTTTGGTATTTTCAGCATATAAGCACTGATTCAATACTCATAAATAATCTACAACAGAATTACTTTAAAATGAAGATGTTGCTGCTCCATTGTTAGTTTGATTGATTAAGACACAGAAATTGACTACGCAGACCAGAAAGGTCCCAGATTGGATCCTTGATCGAGGGCCAATTTAGTTGATTTCAGCTAAATCAGTGACTAGACTGTGATAGTTGGTAGCATTACCCAAGTTCTCACCCTGCGTGCTGTCCACTGGCCCCTGCTGAGAGTGCACATCACTCTGGAGATGTGTATGAGAAAAGGATCAGGCTCAGCTGTGATATCCACCTACTTAAATCATTCATTTTCATGGTCTATAGTTTCACAAGCTGAGTTAATGTCATGTTGAAAGGAAAATGTTCATCTATTGCAAGTATTTATCTTGTTTTAGTTTATTTATGGGTCACAGATGTTATTTGTTTCTTGGATTGCAAATTGCTGCACAGTGAATTTTCAGTCATGGTCAGGAGGTGCTGTTGATCCCACAAGGAGAGGAGGTTGGATTGGCTACTCATTTTGGCACACTTCCTAACAGCTGGTCATAGAGCAGTGGCAGCCTGCTGTTCTTCCTTTTGGATGGATAATGATTTGTGCTCTTGAAAGAATGGCAAAATAATAATAAAGCAAAATTAGAAGGGAGGTATGATAATGAAATAGTCCCATGACAGCATCTCTGACATTAGCTACACCTGCTAGCAACACTAAGCTTTTGTGCCATCTATTCACATTGCCATTATCACCTATTCCACGTGTTATATTGGTTGCCGTCTCCTCTAATTAAGACTTAATTGTCAAGCTAGCCGTGCTGAAGTATTAAGGCACAGACCTGACCTAGAGTTACAGCTGAGCCAAGGATTGTTTATTATATTGTACTAGTATCCTCAGTTGCAAGCCAATTATACTCTCCCAGACGCATCAATTATCTTCTGAGGAGAAGACCATGCTAAACATAGCAGGTGGAAGGGGGTGGGGAGGGGGTGTTGGTGGTAGCTAATAAGAGTCCAAAGGCTTTTGAGATCTGCATTTGCTATTGCTGATAACCAAGATATAACTAACTATTCTGTCATAATAACTCACAATCAGAATTTTGCAGTCTGTGTTATTTGCACTCTTGTCCTTTGTGGGAATGATTTAATTTTTTTTGTAACAGGTAAGTTTTTCCCAAAGTTGGTGAACCTTTTGAAAACGAAAGAAATTTTATGGCAAAAGAGTCCCTGGAATTAAAATGCTTTTCTTTTCAATAAAGTGGCTCCAAAATTATTACCAATTTTTAAAAATCTTATTGAGAGTGAGAAAGAAAAGTGTAGAATATTTGTGTCAAGCTGATTACTGTGGCTAGATGCACAAAAGTGACCGATATCAGGTGAATTACTGTTCACTAATTTTTTTTTAGTTAGGAAGGGTGTATCTTGGACACCTGTATGTTTTGTTCCTTACTATAACTTGAAATACATACTCAACATTAGATTTCAGCTCTGTGATGTGGCTTTTCATCACACTACATTCCCAGCTGCAAATACAAGCCTTGCTTAACACAAAAAAACATATCAACATTGAGTTCCAGGAGCTGAACACAGTACCCTATCTTTGCAACTATTCCCAAAATGCCACATAGGCAATTTACCCCAATGGGTAACAGCCACTTGATAGGAATGTTAGAAACTACAGCAAGCCATTCAGCTCCTTGAGCTACCAGGTATCAGACTTGTGTATCAGACTTGTAAATCAGACACTGTATTTTTGCTAAATAATTGAGTAAATTTGATACTGTAAGATGAAATTGACAAATTAGGACAGGTAATAAATCTGTATTATACCATGTTCATTATCAACATGCAGTCTTCTTGATCTGTTATAGTCTATTTCCTGAAGTCAGTCCCATAAAATAAATAACATTATTTGTGTCTCAGTGTTTCTGCAGTTCTACAATGCCAATCTATCATGCACTTTTTGCTAATGAAGTAGCCTCTTTCCTCATGGAATAGAATGTGTACAATTTACACCGAATCATAATGGTTTATTTTATTTAATTCCACTTCTATTTTTCAGATTGAAGAGTTGCAGGTCAAGTTACAACATGCTGAGGCGGATCGGGAACAGCTGCGTGCAGACCTCCTTCGGGAGCGAGAGGCACGGGAACACTTGGAAAAAATGGTGAAGGAGCTTCAGGAACAACTCTGGCTGAAACCAAGTAACTCCACTACCAGCAAGGTGGTTTCAAAAGACAGTGAAATTTAAAAGAGAATTCATAAAATTGTATGTTTGTGTGTGAATGTATGTTTGCATATTCATACATACACACAGAGGATGCAAGAGTTGACTGTTTTTGGAGAAAGAATGTTACTTCAGACACGCACTGAAACTATCCTTCCCTAAGTGAGACAGCACAGCTCAGAAAATGTGCGCCTGCCATCCTGCCAGACATCAAATACTCAGCCGTTCCTGAGATATTTTACTGTGGTTAGTGACAGCACCGAGGACGTTTTTTTCTGGAATTTCTTTTCTTTTTCTCTACAATGTATCATGGTGTACAGGATTCCTGGACAACTATAGTACCAAATAAACTAAAAGGGAGAAAGAAGAAAAAAATGGTCGGGGAGGGACAATAGTACTTTCTCTGGTTAATTTACAGAACTCTTCAGATTCTACTTTTGTAATAAGCTATTGGAATATAGAAACAGAAAAAAAAAACCTTTGGAAAATAGAAGACTTGATTTTAAACCATCTTTGAATTATGTGCAGTTGTTATGAAACTTTTACTTCTCCCTTAATATTTCACGTGCAGTTTCCCCAGGACTGTCTGTTGTATGGGCTGGTGATGCTCCCCAACACTTTTCATTTTTTTCTTTATTTAGAGAACGTCACCATGAGTCAGATGAGAAGCCATGAAACAACATTACGACAAACTCCTTCCTTTAAACTAAAGAAAAATGACTCATGGAGACTGTATCAATTTATTTCCCCTACCCTACCTCTTCTTTGGTTGGATTATTATCAGCTGGTGGGGATGTTATAACTTGCTTGGCCTTACCAGTGACAGAGCATTCTACAGAAAGACTTGGGAGTTTATTTTGTCTCTGTTTATGTTTTTGTTTGAGAGAAATTAAAAATAGATGTGTTCTGAATGTGATTCTAGTTCCAGTACACTTCAGTTAAAAGAAGAAAATGGATGGAGGAAGGAGAGCAATGTCACACAAAAAATGAGACAGTTGTTGAGATTACATGCAATGACAAAATAACTTATTATGATTAAGACACCATTCCAAAATACAAGTTTTTGCAACCAGTAAATTTAATAAAAGCAGCTTCCTGAAACTGCTGCTTTTCTTTGTTCACAGTATTTACAGTACTCATTCATTCACTTTTTTTAGTTCTGTTTCTTGTTATTATTTTTGTTTATGCTTTGTATTGTTCAGTGCTTTACTCTGTTCACTGAACTAACATTTACAGAATGCAGGATCAATTGGGTGCCTTGCAAGTAAAATGTTATATTTATGGTGCTCCCTTAATAAAAAGTGATAGGACTACTTGCTTTTTCGTATGAGCATACATCACTCTTGTCAACAAACTGCAATAGGATTAATTTCACAGTAAGAACTTCTGCACAGAACAAATCTGAATTCATATTTAAATCCTTCTTACTGCTAAGAAGAATTTGTTTGTATTTTAATTCACTTTCTGGGAGGGAAGTGGTGACTGCAAAGGAAAAAATATTCTTTACACTTTGCTGTTCCTTGCTTCAGTTGCATTAACTGTTTGAATCTCAAATTTGTCTCCCAGTTTTATTACCAAACGTATATCAGATATTGCATCTTGGAGGAAACAAGATCTTTGTTTGGTTTACTTGCTGCACTTTTCATGTTCCTCCCATTTTTGCTCATCTATTTGTAAAAACAAAATTGCACCTCGTCCCCACCTCCAGTCTAACCATTCTCCCTCCCATCTCCTAACTCAACTGTGCTGTGTCATCTTCACAATTCAACAGGAATGTAATCTGGACACAGACATGTGTCATGGTCACAAACAGTACAACATTGACTCATGCTCTGATTTTATTGGACCACCATCTCCATTACGAGTTCCCCAACCAAAATCAGGAACTATAGCATGGAGTCAGATCTGTTTTGTGGGATACTGAACTACTTAGCTTGATTTGCCCTACTACGAATTTGCTTGACAACCTAAACAGTTATGAACTGTGCAGGGGGTGTGTGGGAATGGTGAAGACAAAAAAATTACAAATACTTGTTCTGCACCTGCTGCATTTTTTCCAAAGCCCATGTAGGACCCAATAAGATCTAGTAATCTGACATTAGTGTAATTCTCAGTAAATTACATTCATATGTTTTTCTCTCTTAATACTTAAAAGACACCCGCTGCTGTGTTTCATTAATAAGGCTAAAAAAATATTTATCACATGGAATGAATTTTTTAAAAATTTAAAAAATTTAAGATATTCTGCATGAATCCAGTATAATAACCATTATTACTGTAAGATTTAAGAGGCGGATCTTTTGAATTTAGTTTAAGTGGAAGAGTTGTCAGGGCAGCTCAAGAGTTGTGGGACGTGTCTGATGTAAATCAAAAATCTGAAGGAAATGGGATGAATATTGCAAATCTTTGCAGGGTGTAACCCCAGATTGTGACAATCCCAATACTTAATGGGATCCAGCTTCACTTTTGTGAATACAAAATTTTAACAAAAAACACACAATTCCCCCATTATGCGTGCAATGCAAACAGAGCATAATCATATTTATGCAATTATGTGGAATATTTCTGCTTTTTTTCTTAATGAGAACTCAATATCTTTCATATGCATGGAGTTCAATATTTCTACCATACAGTACTCTTTAATGGGCATTAAAACTTGTATATTAAGGGTTTTATGTTTATATAATATGCAAAAAAAAATTCAGCCTTATATGTCATTATCTCTCCTTTCCTGGTGTCTCATGCAGTCTGTTTTATTGACTTTTTCTTGTTTGATACGGTAATGCAAAAACAGGAGAAGCAGTACATTACCAGTTACTGACTCCTAGCAGACGAAATGTCTTGTGTTCTTTTGTAAGCCCGCTAATTGTTCCGTCCATTGTGACGATTCACATTACTTTAGAGTTTCAAATAAATTGTGGGAAAAAAAATCAAAAAAAAAGCAGAAATAAAAAAGTTTTTTAAATGAAAACATTCTTCAGCAATAATGCTTTATATCCAAGGGGCAGCTAACTACAGCTGGGTTTTTGCACCAATAATGTCCAGAGTTACTTGATGGAAAACAGTTTTGTTCAAATAGTTTTTGATGAATCCTGTAGAATTTTGCATGCAAAGGAGAGAAATACGCAAAGAAGAGTTGATTACAACAATAATAACAGAAAAATATAGTGTTTCGTATTTTTATGTTAACGTAGTTTTTTATTATTTTTATACTGGTTAGTTCTTTGTGTGTGACGTGTGTGGATTGTCTTTTTTTTTACGTAATGTATACCTAACACATAAAGCAGTATTTTAATCCTTAACACACATTAATTCAATAATCTATTATTATGGTGCAGTCTCCGTTTTAACTTTACTATTCCCATTGGCTATTGTTTGGTCAACTGATGCCAGTTATTTCCAGTTGGTAACAAGGGATTTTTTTAATATATGGACATCAAATCTAAACTCGTGCTTTGAATAAAAGCCCTGAGCCTTCTATTCAAGGGGACCTATTGGCATAAAAACCCAGTAATCATTTTAAACTGCTTCACTACAAGCTAGCCAATGTACAAATAAAACCTGTAAATACTTGGTTTCATTTTATGCTATGTATTATAAGTGTATATGTGTTCACTCATTTTTTTCTCTCCGAACTTTAATACGTCTTAGTTATCTTGTTAATTGATTGCGTTGTTGCCTGAATTACTGCAGTCAGTAATTGTTCATTAGGAATCTCATTGAAATGATTCCTCCTCACCTCGACACCTTCAAACCCCCCCCCCCCCCCCCCCACCCCACTAAGCACCCTCATACTATGCCTTTTTATTGGTGTTTAAGAAATCTCTTTTTAATAATTCCCCTTCCCCCACCTTAAAGGCTTGCCTTTTAAAAAGCACATCAGATTTTTATCCTTGGAATAATTTTCAAATCCATGAATAATTATTATTTGATCTTGAATGACACTATAATTGGGGCTTTCTACTGCTTTCTCCTTTCACATCAGCCAGCAGGATTCAGTCATGTTACCTATGCATTTCAGCATATTTATATTTTTGTTTCGTATATAAGCTGCTGCTAAAACAAGCAACTTAATTTCCATTCTTTAGCACTATTTTTATGTCATAATAAATGTATGCTTTCTTGTTTATAAATGCCTAAACAAAGAACTTGTTCAGCCTATTTATCTATTGTGCTGTGTACCTATGTCTTTTCTCCCCCCTCACCCCTTTCTCACGTTCCACTCCCTGCCTTTTCCACCAGTAATATTGTAAAATAAAGGACTTGATGAGATGTGAATGAAATAGCAATGCAAAACCACAGTTTGCAATGGACACAGTGACTGAATGTACAGTGTATAGATGGCATTACCATAAATAAAAAAAAGTTTGCCCAGATGATGTTCTTTCTCAAAGTGTTTGTTCAGGTTTATAACAGCCAACAGTGACAACTATGATAGAGTCAACTCTATTAATAAATTTCTTGTTCCTGTTATGTGGTGGCAGTACTGGTACAATGAGGTCATCACCTGCATTTGACATTTAATGTACTTAAGAAACAAGTGTGTGAAAGGAGAGTGCACAGAAGAAAGCAATAAGCACCTGACTTCCAGTTTCTTCCCCGATCAAGGTTCTTGCCAAGGTATAGTCTCATGAATACCAGAAGCTCTCTGATACATTGGCTGGGTAACCATTCTTAAATGTATCAGCAGGTCAGCTGATCAACAGAGGCATTACTGGTGAACACAATCTAATTCCAACCCCATTTTAACACATAATCTTTTTATCATAAACTCTAGAATTTCTAGCTGATTATCCTTTCCTTTGCGCAGGGTCTATACTCAATGGAGTTTAGAAACATATGGGGGGATCTAATTGAAATTTACAGATTACCAAAAGCCTGGACAGAGTAGATGTTGGGAAGATATTTCCATTGGTAGGAGAGACTAGGACCTGAGGGCACAACCTCAGAGTAAAGGTAATACCTTTTAGAATGGAAATAAAGAGAAATTTCTTTAGCCAGAGAGTGGTGAATCTATGGAATTCATTGCCACATAAAGCTGTGGGGGCCAGGTCATTGAGTATATTTAAGACTGAGATAGATTCTTGAGTATCAACGGGATCAAGGGTTACAGGCAGAAAGCGGGAACTCATCAGCCATGATTGAATGGCAGAGCAGATTTGATAGGCTAAATGGCCTAATTTCTGCTCCCGTTTCTTATGGCCTTAAACTTGAGGAATCACTTCTTCTTTACAAACAAAACTGAATTGAGAAAACAAATCCTGGTTGAGGAGTTAGGCCAGTACTGAGGGAATGCTGCACTGACAGAGAATGCTGCTCTGTCAGAGATGCCAGCCTTCAGGTAAAGCATTAAACCATGCCATGTATGTCAGGTGGACATAAAAGATCCAATACCACTACCTCAAGGAAGAATAGGAGAGATTTCTTGGTACACTGAGTCAACATCCTTTACCCTTATCACCAAAGGGCAGTTTTGGTCATTATAACATTGCTGTTTGTGGGCTCTTGCTTTGTTACAATTGATTGCAGTGAACTATACTTAAAAAGGTACTTCACCAGTTTTACAGCACTTACAGATACCCTGAGGTCATAAATGGCAGTATTGAAATTCAAATCTTTTTTAAATGTTGCAGATTCACTAGGCTGTGCAAAACTACTTATATCTTCGTACATAATTGTTGATGCAGTTAACATTTAACCTTCACCCTGATTCAGTGAAACTACTGGAGGTCACTGAATTGTCAAACTAATCATAGGCAGAGATAATTTTTTTCCTGTCTACCAAGAATAGCAAGAGATTTAGATTGAATCTTTGTATCAACATGAGGTGAATCTCCTGATGAACATTAACTCTTAAAAACACAATGAACTTAATGTTTATACTTAGCGACTGTTATTTTATCAAAGCCTTGGAACATTACAAGCCAATAATACAGACAACTGAACAGTTCCCAGCTCTCCAGAACATTGCATATCGTTTGGAATGCAGGAAACTACACTGATCCAGCTCATGCTAACCGCACCCCATCTACTTATCCCTTTGGTGGAACTAAAGACCTTACAAACATGCCTGCAAACTGTATTTTATAATAAAATGCTTGCATGCAATGTCAAATAGCCTACACTTGGACAAGTACATGTGGAGGACAAAATTGTTAGCATTGAGCCAAAGGTCCAGAAAAGTCATCACCAAAAGGGAAAAAGAGAAAATTTCCACATGAAACATAGAGTAAATAATATCACTATGAATTAGTTGTATTATACAAAGTTCTAAAAGGAGTAGGCTATTCAGCCTCTTGAGCCTTCACCATTCAATAAGGTCATGATTGATCTGATTGTAACATCAATCCACAATCCTACATAACCTTAATAACCTTTCAACTGGTTGCTTAACAAAAATCAGTCTGTCTCTACCTTAAAAACATACCCAAGGACTCTGCTTCCACAACCTTTTCAGGAAGAGAGTTCCAATGACTCACAATTCTGTGAAAGGAAATGTTTCACCTCATCACTATTTTATATTGATAAACCCTGATTTTTAAATAATTCTATATCTGCAATAAATGCCATTGGTTGCGAATGCTATCAGATCGAATGGATTGGTTGGAGCAACAGTTAGAGGCAATGAGGAATTTACAAGAGTGAGGGGGTGTGATGGATGGCAGTTATAGGAAGGGAGAAAAATCACAAATACAGTCACAGATGGGTTAACTCCAGGAAAGGTATAAGAGGTAGGCAGGTAGTGTAGGAGTCTTCTGCAGCTATCCCTATTTCAAACAAGTATGCTGTTTTGAAAAATGTAGGGGGTGATAGATTCTCAGGAGAATGTAGCATGAATGTAGGTTTCTGGTATTGAGACTGGCTCTAATGCAATCTGGAGTAAATCGGGTTCCAAGGGATTGATTATGTTAGGGAACTCTCTAGTTCGAGGCACAGATTGAAGTTTCTGTTGCCAGCAGTGAAAAATCAGAATGGTGTGTTGCCTCCCTGGTGTCAGGATCAAGGATGTCTCAGAGCGGGTGCAGAATGTTCTCAAGGAGGAGAGGGACCAGAGGAGGTTATTGTACACATTGGAACCAACGATATAGCAAGGGGAAAGGGTCAGATTCTGAAGGGAGAATGTAGAGAGTTAGGCAGGAATTTAAAAAGGTCCTTGAGTGTATTAATATCTGGATTATTCCCAGTGCTATGATCTAGTGAGAGTAGGATTAGGAGGATGGAGCAAATGAATGTGTGGCTGAGGAACTGGTGTATGGGAGAAGGATTCACATTTTTAGATTATTGGAATCTCTTCTGGGATAGAAGTGACCTGTACCAGAAGGCCGATTGCACCTGAATTTGAAGGGAACTAATATACTGTCAGGGAGATTTGCTAGAGCTGCTCAGGAGGATTTAAACTAGTAAGGTTGGGGGAGGGAGGGGAACTGGGACCCAGGGAGATGGTGAGGAAAGAGATCAATCTGAGACTGGTACAGTTGGGAGAAGAAGTGAGTAAAACAGTTAGGGCGGGCAGGGACAAAGCAGGGAACAAGGTAGGATGTATAAATTACATTTATTTCAATGCAAGAGGCCTAACAGGGAAGGCAGATGAACTCAGGGCATAGTTAGGAAGATGGGACTGGGATATCACAGCAATTACAGAAGCATGACTCAAAGATTGACAGGACTGGTAGTTTAATGTTCCAGGATACAAATGCTACAGCAAGGGTAGAAAGGGAGGCAAGAGAGGAGGGGGAGTGGCGTTTTTGATCAGGGATAGCATTACAGCTGTACTGAATAAGGATATTCCCGGAAATACATCCAGGAAAGTTAATTGGGTGGAACTAAGAAATAAGAAAGGGATAATCACCTTCTTGGGATTGTGTGATAGACCCACTAATAGTCAGCGGGAAATTGAGAAACAAATTTGTAAGGAGATCTCAGTTATCTGGAAGAATAATAGAGTGGTTATGGTAGGGGATTTTAACTTTCCACACGTAGACTGGGACTGCCATAGTGTTAAGGGTTCAGATGGAGAGGATTTCTAAGCATGTACAAGAAAATCTTCTAATTCAGTATGTGGACGTACCTACTAGAGAAGGTGCAAAACTTGAATTACTCTTGGGAAATAAGGCAGGGCAGGTGTAGTGGACAGCAAAAAAGGTTACCTCAGATTATAATAGGATCCTGATCAGATGGACTAATTGGCTGAGAAATGGCAGGTGGAGTTTAATTTAGATACATGCGTGTAGCTGCATTTTGGGAAAGCAAATCTTAGCAGGACTTGTACACTTAATGGTAAGGTCCTAGGGAGTGTTGTTGAACAAAGAGACCTTGGAGTGCAGGTTCATAGCTTCTTGAAAGTGGAGTCACACGTAAATAGGATAGTGAAGAAGGCATTTGGTTTGCTTTCCTCTATTGGTCAGAGTATTGAGTACAGGAGTTGGGAGATCATGTTGCGGAGGTCAGGTTGGGATATCTGTTGAGGCTATACAGGACATTGGTTAGGCCACTGTTGGAATATTGCGTGCAATTCTGGTCTCCTTCCTATCGGAAAGGTGTTGTGAAACTTGAAAGGGTACAGAAAAGATTTAGAAGGATGTTGCCAGGGTTGGAGAATTTGAGCTAAAGGGAGAGACTGAATAGTCTGGGGTTGTTTTCCTGGGAGCATCGGAGGCTGAGGGGTGACCTTATAGAAGTTTACAAAATCATGAGGGGCATGGATAGGGTAAATAGACAAAGTCTCTTCCCTGGGTGAGGGAGTCCACAACTAGAGGGGAAAGATATAAAAGAGACCTAAGGGGCAATATTTTCATTCAGAGGGTGGTGTGTGTATGGAATGAGCTGCCAGAGGAAGTGGTGGAGGCTGGTACAATTGCGACATTTAAAAGGCATCAGGATGGGTATATGAATAGGAAGGGTTTAGAAGGATATGGGCCAAGTGCTGGTACATGGGACGAGATTAGGTTGGGATATCTGGTCAAAATGGACGGGTTGAATGGAAAGGTCTATTTCCGTGCTGTACGTCTCTATGACTCCATAACTCTAACAAAGAGGATTGATGGGGGCAGAGTAGTGGACGTGATCCATATGGACTTCAGTGAGGTGTTTGGCAAGGTTCTCCATGGGAGACTGGCTTTCAAGGTTAGATCTCATGGAATACAGGGATAACTAGCCATTTGGATACAGAACTGGCTCAAAGGTAGAAGACAGAGGGTGGTGGTGGAAGGTTGCTTTTCAGACTGGAGGCCTGTGAATGGAAGAGTGCCACAAGGATCGGTGCTGGGTCCATTATTTTTCATCATTTATATAAACGACTTGGATGTGAACATAGGAGGTACAGTTAATAAGTTTGTAGATGACACCAAAACTTGAGGTGTAGTGGACAGCGAAGAAGGTTACCTCAGAGTACAACTGGGCCAATGGGCTGAGGAGTGGCAGATGGAGTTTAATTTAAATAAATATGAGGTGCTGTATTTTGGAAAAGCAAATCTTAGCAGGACCTATACACTTAATGGGCGGCACAGTGGCTAGCACTGCCAACTCACAGCACTGACTGTGTGGAGTTTGCACATTCTCCCCGTCTCTGCGTGGGTTTCCTCCGGGTGCTCCAGTTTCCTCCTACAGTCCAAAAATGTGCAGATTAGGTGAATTGGCCATGCTAAATTGCCCATAGTGTTAGGTGAAGGGGTAACTGTAGGGGGATGGGTCTGGGTGGGTTGTGCTTTGGCGGGTCGGTGTGGACTTGTTGGCCCGAAGGGCCTGTTTCCACACTGTAAGTAATCTAATTAATGATAAGGTCCTAGGAATGCTGCTGATGAAAAAGACCTTGGAGTGCAGGTTCATAGTTCCTTGAAAGTAGAGTCACAGGTGGATAGGATAATGAAGAAAGTGTTTGATATGTTTTCCATTATTGGTCAGAGTATTGAGTACAGGAGTTGGGAGGTCATGTTGCGGCTGTACAGGACGTTGGTTAGGCCACATTTGGAATATTGCGTGCAATTCTGGTCTCCTTCCTATCGGAAGAATGTTGTGAAACTTCAAAAGGTTCAGAAAAGATTTACAAGGTTGTTACCAGGATTAGAGGATTTGAGCTATAGGGAGAGGCTGAATAGGCTGGGGCTGTTTTCCCTGGAGTGTTGGAGGCTGAGGGGTGACCTTCAGCTTTATAAAATCATGAGGGGCACGGACAGGATAAATAGACAAAGTCTTTTCCCCGGGGTAGGGGAGTCCAGAACTAGAGGGCATAGGTTTAGGGTGAGAGGGGAAAGATGTAAAAGGGACCAAAGGGGCAACATTTTCATGCAGAATGTTGTACATGTATGGAATGAGCTGCCCGAAGTTATGGAAATCGGTACAATGATAACATTTAAAAGGCACCTGGATGGGTATGTGAGTAGGAAAGGTTTAGAGGGATATGGGCCGGGTGCTGGCAGGTGGGACTAGATTGGGTTGGGATGTCTAGTTGGCATGGGCAAGTTGGACCGAAGGTGTGGTTCCGTGTTGTACATCTCTATGACTGTATGTCTCTCCACACTAACTTTTTGCAATTCATGCATAAGGACGCCCAGATCCTTCTGCATCTCAGAGCTCTTCAATCTCTCACCAGTTAGATCATTTTTTAAATTCTTCCTGCTAAAAAGGGCATTTTCAGTTTTCCCACATTTAAATCAATCTTTGCCCATTCAATTCACTCATCAACATAGTTTGTAACCTCCTTGAATCCTCTTCACATCTTAAATTCCTACCTATCTTTGAGTCATCATCAAATTCAGCAACCATACCTTCCATCCCTTCATCAAAGTCAATTGTGTAATTTGTAAACAGAGTTCAGTACTAACACAGGTTCCCAGCTGTACTCTAAACAGGGCTAAAGATTTTGACCCTTCCCCCACCTGTCACCCCCCTCAGGGCACCAGGCCGCTTTGTTTCAGGCACTGTGCTGTGTTTGATGGTAATGGTAAGTGATGGGAGCTTCAGTTCAATGTTCAGTGACCTGCAAGCTGTTCTGCAGACAGAGGTTCCCCAGAGTGTCGGCTGAGATTGAATATTCACGCGTAAGGCCCAATCCCCCAACAGCAATGATTGATATGTTTTATATTAATCAGAGGGATGCGGTTCTATTAATGTGCAAATTATATGCGACTGCTCCGTGAGGATCAAAAAGATGATTGCTCTGTGGGTTCGCTGAGGACATTAAAGTGAGAATATTGCTGACGACTCACGATTGCCTGCGGCACAAGATATCAACACCTTTAATATTGCTTCATTTTGTTTTAATGTTACAGTCAATTTCAATTAAGTGAATAACTTACACATCACATAAAAAATTATTGTTTGCCTACGACATTCAAAGCATCAGGGCTGTACTAACTTGGTGGCATTATTACCCTCCTCAGTAGGCTTCAGTTGCACCCATTCTGGCCCCCACCCCACAATTATTTAATGGGCAAGTGATTGCCCGGCATTGAGCCATGCAGGAAAGGACTCCAATTTGACCTTTGCCCTCTGTTGAATTAGCTGATCTCACTTGGTACAGTACAACAACAAAAAAGAAAAACTTGCATCTGTATAGTACCTGAACCAGCCTCAAAGAGAGCACAGCTACTGAAGTACTTTTTGAAGTGAAATCACTCGTGTGAGCTTTGAAACACAGCAGCCAAATTGTGCGTTACATTCCCACAAACAGTAATGTGATAATGGCCAGAAAAACTGTTGAAAGTGATATTAGCAATGGGGTAAATATTGGTCCAGGTCACCAGTGAGAACTCCCTTGCACAACAGTGCCATGTGATCTTTTTGCACACATCTGAGAGAACAGACGGCTTCAATTTAACATCTTCGTCTGAGTTCATCTGAAAGATGGCAGCAGTGCAACACTTCATCAGTACTGCACAGAAGTATCAACCTAGATTAGGTGCTCAAATCCTTGCAGTGAGACTTGAACCAATATCTTTTGATTCGGGGTGAAAATGCTACTAGTGAATTTGGCTGGTATTTCCAAATGGAATGAGCAACTGAGGAGAAAAATTATACTGTGAAATAAATTGAGTGATTTCGTTTGAATTGTCTAGAATCCCTGCAGTGCAGGAAGAGGCCATTCAGGCCATCATGTCCACACTGATCCTCCGAAGAACATCCCACCTAGACTGTAACCATGCATTTCCTATGGCTAATCCCTCTCACCTACACATCCCCTGATACTACAGCACAATTTACCATGGCCAATGCACTTAACCTGCAAAACCTTGGACTGTGGGAGGAAACCAGAGGACCTAGCAGAAACCGTGGGTGGCACAGTGGCACAGTAGTTAGCACTGCTGCCTCACAGCGCCAGAGACCCGGGTTCAATTCCTGCCTCAGGCGACTGACTGTGTGGAGTTTGCACATTCTCCCCGTGTCTGCGTTGGTTTCCTCCGGGTGCTCCGGTTTCCTCCCACCGTCCAAAGATGTGCAGGCCAGGTGAATTGGCCATGCTAAATTGTCCTTAGTGTTAGGTAAAGGGTAAATGTAGGGGTATGGGTGGGTTGCGCTTTGGCGGGTCGGTGTGGACTTGTTGGGCCGAAGAGCCTGTTTCCACACTGTAATGTAATCTAATCTAAACCTATGTGGATACAGGGAGAACTTGCAAAAACCACACAGTCACCTCAGGCTGGAATTAGACCCGGGTCCCCAGAGCTGTGAGGCAGCAGTGCCAACCACTGAGCCATGAACACTTTCTGTTATAATTGATTCACAGAGAACCTATTGCACAGAAATAGACCATTTGGCCCAATAGATCTATTCCAGTGTTTATGATCTACAAAACTTTCCACACACCTCTGTCATCTCACTTCATTATCACTTCCATCTAATCCATTCTCCTCATGGGTTTATCTACCTTCCCCATGAATACAGCTATACCTATGGTCCCTAGTTTTGAACTCCCCCACAAGTGGCAACATCATCTCTATATTACCCATGCATAGACGTGGAAATTTCTTAGATTCTCAGTTTTGCAATATTGAGTATGGAAAAAGGCTGTTTGATTGAGTGGGATAGCTAGAGGTGGGAGGTCATTGATAAAGCCTACACGTGTCTAAATAATTGTAATTGGCTGCAACTCAATTAATGGGTCTGGGACAATTTGGGTCCAACACTCACTGCTGTTGCTCTGAAACCTCAAAGATTGTTTCCTTTGATTTGCTGTGCTTCATGTCTCTTTACTCTCTGTCCCCATCTGGGATGGTTATGATACACACCTAGCCTTTCACCCAGTGCTTACAGTCACCTTAACTAGTGGCTGATTAATTCAGAAGCCCCTGTTTAATTAAAGCAGGTCCCAGTTGTTTGTGAGGAAGCACAGAATAGACCCTTTTATATATGACAGTTTCCTCAAAAGAGCTTGTGTTATGTTAACTTAACTAATGTCCTCAGGCTTTCAATGAGATGCTTTAGGCGCTGTGTGGGTTTCAGTCATGTAGACAGTTATTCTGATGGTAGTTACTGAGTTGTTTTATTACATATTCCATGGAAAATGAACAAGCTGTCCATCTTCTTGCCAGTTTAGCTCTGTAAGTCTGTGTCTTGTCCGGGAGATTTGCACTGTTCTTTGGATGAGATATTAAACAGAGCCTGTCCACCTCTTCACATGAACGTAATAGATCCATTTGGAAGAGCAGGGATTTCTCCCCATCCTCAAACAATATAATTGATAATAGTTAAAGTTAGAAATATGAAATAAAACTGGAAATGGGGAGAGCTTGAAAGCTGTAAAGAGCTTGAAAATGATCATATTCAATGCTTTGCAGCATGTTGCAATTTGGATATGACACTTCTCTATAATCTCTCCTGCTTTGTCTACCCGACTCACTGTTGATGTAACATATTTCCAGCAGTTCCTATTTTTGCCAAAGAATTCACCTGATCAACCAGTGTGTTGTCAGTGGGATCTTGCTGTGTACCAATTGAAAGCTGTGGTTATCTATATAATATCACTTTAATTCAGCAATGAAGTACTCAGGGCCTAATTATATCGAATATTCCATGTCTATAAAAGGAAATAAAGGGTAAAGACAAATCGTGGCCTTAGTTCCACTCCCAAGTCTTATGGTCTTATGAAATGGACTTTTGAAGATATCAGAAATATTCCGCAGATCTATATTCCAATAGGCCCTGACTCAGCCCAGAATTTGAGTTTCAATGACAGTGCCTCATTGCCTGGACTCCGGTGATGGTGAATCTGTCAGATGTAGTTTGGCTGGTTAACTGTCCACGGGGTTCTTCTTTTTATTCGACTCCCCTTGTTAACTGCTATTTAAAGGTGGACTACGCCGGGAAGGAGATGGAGGTAAGAAATCAATGTCGCCAAGGGAGTGGGCATACACATATCACTCAGCAAGTGATCGATATGCTCCAGGACCATGAAGGAGAGGTGTCCACTTCCCAATGGAGGAGACATAAGGGTATTCAGTATCACCCAGAGGAGACTGGTATTACCTGGACTGGAGTTGGGGGTATCTTTACCAAACTGTCTTCCACTTTCCAATTTCTGCTTTGAGTTCATGAGACTCAGAGATTAAAACACTGCGGAGACAAGTGACTGAGGGATGAAGCAGACTTTCATAACTAGAGTTGGTAGATTTGTGCTTGTTTGCCAAACATCCGTGGTACAGGATCCATTGGATTTCTTGCCTCCTGTGCAGCTTGACTAATGGTTACCAGTTTATACCTTGTCCCAACTGACACTATGATGCAATTGCAGATGCTGGGGATTTAAAGACAACGTATGATATTTCAACAATATGTCATAGTGATTGTGTTTGTGTGCCTGTTTCATTTCTGTCTTTGTTTGCCAATATTCTTCTAATATTTAGCCATTATCTCCTCACAGGGAGTCAGTCCCAGGACAATAGTTACTTTACGGGTGTTTTGTACCCCTTTTACAACACTTGCACATTTGCGCAGAAACACCCTCACAAATTCTCACATATTTTCAGTAACACACACAAACAAGCAACAAATTCACATAAACTCACAATGCAGATGCACACAAGGGCATACAAATACAGACATATGTTGGGTAGAGCTTGAATTGAGAGTGTCTGGCACATCCGAGTCGCTCTACATTTCATGCAGCGAACTCCAACTCCCTTATCACTTACTCGCTGAGACTGCACATCATGTTTATTCATTATTCCAGCAGTCTGACTCTGCTAAAACAATCTAGATGTTCAGGAAGCAGAATTTGACGCAGAGTTTGGGGACAGATTAGCTCCACTCTGGGCGCTGTTAAATTGTTCTGTGAAATATGATTTTGAGCTCCACGATTAGGGGCCACTAGATTTGTCATGGATAGCCTGGATCCCTGTACTCAGGGAGCTAGTACAATGCAGTGGATAATGCTATATCTTTTGCAGGGACTCACATTCTAATTGTGCGTGAAGCTGTGGCTCCCAGTTAGGTTCAGGGGTCAAGCACAATAGCTTCAGGTTGCCATGGAAACCACAGTCAGCCATGAGTTTAGCCAAAAATTATCAAAATTTAATCTCCATCTTAAAAAATCTCTCCATTTTTCTTTTTTCCTCAAAACCTTTCCTGAGACCCCCAAACTCTCTGTTCCTTTACTCTCTCTCTCCTCTTGCTCAATCTCTCACTTGCACTGTTCCCTTCCCATGCTTCTCATTGTTGGCTGTGTGTGGATGTGTGCGTCTCTCTCTCTCTCTGTGTATCTCTGTGTGTATGTAAGTGAGTGCACACGCCAATGTACATACATGAGTGTGGCTTTGTGTGTGCATCTATCTATGTGCGTACATGAGTGTGTGTGTGTTTGTGTGTATGTTTGTGTGTGTCTCTGTATGGCTGTGTGGGTATGGGTCAGGCTGCAACGCCCTCTATTATTAAAGAGAGGGCCAGAGGTGTTGCCCCCTCCCCCCACCCGCCCAGCTTTCCTGCTTTGAATCTCTTATTGCTCTCGGGATTAATTACAATGAGAAATGTAAAGAACAGCTGTTGCCATCAAGAACTGAAGCTGGGAGAAGTGAAGAGTTTGTGAGGCCTAAGATTCCAGGATGCTTGAGTAGGGATTAGCGTCTCTGGAAAAAGGGTTCTGTAGCAATATCTCTTCTATTCATGTTGAGAATAGACAGTCTTAGACTCTCTGATGAATCGTTAATAGATTTTCATTGGGTCATGATGATGGAACAAAGGAAATCAAGGTACAGAATAGCCACGATCTAACTGAATGGCAGATCAGCTGAAGGGGCTGAATAGAGACAAATAAACTGCAGAGGTTGGAATTCAAGGTAGACAGGCAGGAGGCTGGAAGAACACAGCAAGCCCGGCAGCATCAGGAGATTGAGAAGTCAATGTTTTGGGTGTGACCCTTCTTCAGGACTCAGGCTGAATAACCTCCTCCTGAGCTTGATTTTAATATCTCAAAGGGGCATGAGACAACTGGAATATTTTGGTCCACCCCATCTCTACACACAGTGAGGTTTCTCATTGGCTGGAAAGTGGTCAGGATGCACCCATACAGTACTGACAAACAGTGTTTCACCAAAGTACTCTCTGTAGAGTGCATTATCAAGTTGTTTTGTTTAGCATGTATTTCTCAGTGAGCGGCCTTTTCCTCCAGTTACACTTCTGGAAAACTGACCTCTGACATAAATTCTATCCCTGCTCTTGACTTTCCCCACTCCAGTCAACTGCCCTTAGGGCAGGCCAAACTGACTGTATTCTCAGCATCTCAAATCAATTCGACATCCTCAAAGATGATCTACCTCCAGTTCAATAGCTCTATCTTGAAGCAGAGCTAAAGCTTTCTCACCGGTGTGCTGGCCATGCTTAGCTCCAACTGACATCAGTAGAAGGGAGTAGTGATGGTGTCATGGTCAGGATCCTGACTGCTGATCCAGGGGTCCAGGCAAATGCTCTGAGGACACAGGTTCAACTCTTACCACAGCAGTTGGTGGAATTGAAATTTGATGAGTAAACATCTGGAACTGAAAACTAATCTCAGTGGTGGTGATCATAAAACTGTTAATTACAGACTATTGCAAAAATTCATCTGGTTCATTATTGCCTTTTAGGGAAGAAAATCTTGTCCTACATGTAACTCCATATCTATAGCAATGTGAATGACTCTTCAATGACCTAGCAAGCAACATAGTCATATCAAACCGCTATGAAGACTAAAGAAAGGGAAGATGAACCATCTAGCAATGAACTAGGTACTGGACATTACAGTGTTAAACCCAGCCCTCCCAAACTCCTCCTTACAAACATCTGGGGGATGCTGCCAAAATTGTGAGGACTGCCCCACTAACTAGTCAAGCAACTGGTCGTACTTCGTAAACCATAGCTTACCAATGTCTTAGATATCACTATCACATTCTCAGATTGTCTCCTCCCATTAGCAGGACAGAGCCAGCAGAGGTGATGGCACAGTGATATATAGTCAGGAGGGAGTTGAACATGGAGTCCTCAACATCAAATCTGGACACATGGATTCTTATGGTATCAGGTCAAGTATGGGCGAGGATAAATCTGTACTCCTCCATTTTAACAGCACATGGAGGAAGCGCTGAGGGTGGAAAAGGGCACTGAATGCATTCTGGGTAAGGGATTTCAATATGATTCGATTAGATTCGATTCCCTACAGCGTGGAAACAGGACCTTCAGCCCATCAAGTCCACACCGACCCTCCAAAGAGTAACTCACTCAGACACATTCCCTTACCCTATATTTACCCCTGACTAATGGATATAACACTATGGGCAACTTAGCATGGTCAACTCACCTGACCTGCACATCTTTGGATTGTAGGAGGAAACCAGAGGAAGCCCACGCAGACACAGGGAGAATGTGCAAACTGCACACAGTAGCCCAAGGTGGGAATCGAATGCGGGTCTCTGGCACTGTGAGGCAGCCGTACTAACCACTGAGCACTGTGCTGCCCAAGTGCACCCACTATCTCTATTGGTACTTTCTTTAGTATTGTAAGATACATCCCATCAGGTCCAAAGGACTTTAGCCCTGTTAATTTTCCTGCCAATTTTTCTGTAGCTGTAGTTAGTGATTTATTTCTCTCTACTTTTTGACTTTTGATTATTTAATATTTGTAATGGCATTGAGGTAGATAATCAGCCATCATGTAATTGATGGTAAATAAATATCCAGCAAAGTCAGCCAACTTCAGGAGAAAGGTGGCAATAGACAAAATATTAACCAACGTCCCACACATGAAAGAAACTGAGGTTTTGCAACTTCTCCTTGTGCGTGCTGACCTCTGCATCAACTTTTTTTCAAAAAAAAACTATTGCTTTCCGTTTCTGCACAGGAAATCCTCCCAAAAGAAAAGGGAACTAAGTGTCCCTTTCTATAAAGTTACTCTTCACAAAAATGACCTTTAAAAACTGCAAACTTAATAGCTTCTATAGGCCTGAGCCAAGGGTTACCAACTGTGGTTGGATATAAGATCTGACCTCCCATTACCAGCTGCCCTGCTCCTACCCTTTCAGCCAATGGTCACTTGACACAAGCCAGTGGAAAACTGCGCTGGGCTCTCTGCTACCAAACCCCACTGTGTCTGCTGACCCACACTAACCCCCATTCAAGACCCATCTTGATTTTAAGATCTTAATCAGTGTCAAGTCCCTCCATGAGCTCCGCCTCCTCTATCTTTACAATCTCCTCCAGTCTTACAACCCTCAGAAATCTCTGTTCTCCTCCAATTCCAAGCCTCTTGTGTATCCCCGGTTTAAACTGCTTGGGGTTCCTCGGGCTGCAGCTGCCTGACCCCTGAATTCCGGAATACCTCTACCTCCTTTCAGACTCTCCTTAAAATCCTAACCTTTTGGTCACTGGCCCTGATATCCCCGTGTGTTGATGTTCTGTGTTTTTAATGCTCCTATGATAAAGGCGCAATATAAATGTAAGTTGTTGTTGCTTAGATGATCCTTGACCGTTAATTAAACTGCCTTTTCTCCTCGTTTCCAAACTTTCTGACACATAAGTAAAAGTGTTCAGACGGTTATTTTAAAATAGAAGAGCATTATTTGTTTAACGCCCCTTTGATTTTTGTGTTCGCAGCAGATGTTCTGGAGGTTAACCTTTAATTTCTTGGAGTCTCCAGGAGCAGTCCAGGAGGAGTTGGCAATCCTGAACCGAGTCCGGTTGCCTGTGAATTGTATCAGTTGCTGCGATGTGTTAGGACATGCAGTGAATCACCGGGTGGATTGTCCTGGGAGCCCCTGGCTGTCAGAATGACTTCAGTCAGTCATTCAGCGAGCTGCAGCCAAGCCGAGAGGCACATTAAGGAAAGGAGCTGTGTGTGAGACTGCAGACAGGATAAGTGGCACCGAGTCAGCGAGTTTCTCCATGTTATGACTCCCGTAGGCACCAGCTGAAATTAAATTTTCGAAGGCCGCTTATTGAATTTTTTGCACCTCCTTTCTGGAAACCAGACTTCTGCCGGTCCTGGGAGGGTTTGCAAATCCTTTCATCTCACAGTCCTTAAACGTCTGAGAAAGTACTTCACACAGAGGAAATGAAACTGTCATGTTTCATTTAAACGCTCTTTATTTGTCACATGTGCTATTCACAAGCTGCCCTGGGGTTTTCTGATTTGTCATTGTGAGAACAGCAAACATCTTCCTGGGAGTGGGGGTGAGTGTCTCCTACTCCCAGTGTGTCCCATCCCCTCAGTCCATGCCCTCTGTCTCCCAGGCGGGAGAGTTGGTCAATACCATTCCACTCCCCCTGATGAGTTACTGGAATCACTGGGGATGGCACTGAGCAAATAGACTACACCAGGCCCATCCTCACACTGTGGACAGCCAGGAGGCTGGAGGAACACAGCAAGCCAGGCAGCATCAGGAGGTAAGCCACTGGAGTTGAAGGAGAGTCTGAAAGGAGGTAGAGGTATTCCGGAGCTCAGGCAGCTGCAGCCCGAGGAACCCCAAGCAGTTTAAACTGGGGATACACAAGAGGCTTGGAATTGGAGGAGAACAGAGATTTCCGAGGGTTGTAAGACTGGGGGAGATTGCATAGAGGAGTCCGAGCTCATGGAAGGATTTGAGACTGAGGAGAATCTTAAAATCAAGATGCACCTTAAATGGGGGTTAGTGTGGGTCAGCAGGCATGGCGGGGGTTGGTAACAGAGAGTCCAGCACAGCTTTCCACTGGCTTCTGTTAAGTGACCATTGGCTGATGCTGATGCTGTCTGCCTTGCTGTGTCCTTCCAGCCTCCTGCCTGTCCCTCCTGATGCTGCCTGCATTGCTGTGTCCTTTCAGCCTCCTGCCTGTCCCTCCTGATGCTGCCTGCTTTGCTGTGTTCCCCCAGCCTCCTGCCTTTCCCTCCTGATGCTGCCTGCCTTGCTGTGTTCTCCCAGCCTCCTGCCTGTCCCTCCTGATGCTGCCTGCCTTGCTGTGTTCTCCCAGCCTCCTGCCTGTCCCTCCTGATGCTGCCTGCCTTGCTGTGTTCTCCCAGCCTCCTGCCTGTCCCTCCTGATGCTGCCTGCCTTGCTGTGTTCTCCCAGCCTCCTGCCTGTCTAGTTTGGATTCCAGCATCCGCAGTTTTTTTTGTCTCCATCCTCTCACTGAACATGTCAGAAGGGAAAGATAGACTTGCATTTAAAAAACGTCTTTCGTGATGTGCCACAATCCTTTGCTGCCTGAGGGCAGCAGACTGCCTCACAGAACCAGAGACCTGGATTCGATTCCACCCTTGGGCAACTGTGTGGGTGCTCTAGGACTCCATTTTAAGACATCAATTCTGACATTGCTCCCTCAGTACTGAAGAAAAGATCACCCTTGAATTTTCTGTAAAACGCCCTGTAAGAGTGCAAGCTTTCTGGAGTGGAGAGTGTTATCACTGAATCATTCACTTGGGTTTATACAGTTGGCCCCAGTACTGCTAGATTAAGCAGTGAGAAAACGCACAGCATGTCACTCTGGATAGACCTGGATAGACAGACATTCCAAGCTAAATTAATAAGTCGAGGAGAAAGTGAGGACTGCAGATACTGGAGATCAGAGCTGAAAATGTGTTGCTGGAAAAGCGCAGCAGGTCAGGCAGCATCCAAGCAGCAGGAGAATCGACGTTTCGGGCATCAGCCTGAAGAAGGGCTCATGCCCGAAACGTCGATTCTCCAGCCCCTTGGATGCTGCCTGACCTGCTGCGCTTTTCCAGCAACACATTTTCGGCTCTAAATGAATAAGTCTCCAAGCTCCTAAAAATTATCAAGGAGTCACGTAAAGTGGCCTGCTCCAATGCCAATGGGAGAACAGCATCCTGCTCTGAGACTATTAGAGCTGCTTCCTATCCACATGGAGAGAATGTCCCCAGCTCAGGGATCACATAATCAGCATCTTTCTGGCATTCAGTATCAGCGGATCTAGGGTTTGAATCCATGGTCAGATTTCACCATGTAATCTAGGTTAGTAACACAGTGAGGAAGTCTAATATTGAGGAGTTCAACCAACATTGATGTGAAAGATTATTACCTGGTGATTATCAAGTTGCTGTTTGTAGAACCTTTCTTTTATTTGTTCATGGGACAGAGCCATCGCTGGCTGGGCTAGCATCTGTATGTGCCCTAATTGCTGTAGAGAAGGTAGTGGTGAGCTGACCTCTTGAACTGCTGAAGTCTTTAATGTGTAGGCATACCCACAGTGCCATTGGGAGGGTGCTCCAGGATTTTGACCCAGCATCACTGAAGTAAAGGCAGTACATTTCCAAGTCAGGACGGTGAGTGACTCAAAGGGGAACTTGCTAGTGGTGCTACTCCCATATATCTGCTGCCCTTGCCCTTCAATCGATAAAGGTCATGGGTTTGGAGGAGCCTCAGTAAGTTACTGCAGTGCATCTTGTAGCTGGTACTCACTGGTACAGAGTGCTAATAGTAGAGAGACTGATGTTTGTGGATCATGCCAATCAAGTACTCTGCTTTGTTCTGGATTGTGTCAAACCTTTCAAGTATTATTATAGCTACACTCATCAAGACAAGAGATGAACATCTCATCACATTCTTGATTCAAGCTTTAGACAGACTCCAGGGAGACAAAAATTGAATTACTCACAAAGGATTCCTAGTCTCTGACGTGCTCTTGTAGCCACAGCATTTAGATGACTGGCCAGGTACAGTTGCGGGATATTGGTAACTCCCAGGATGTTTGTAGTTGTGGATTCTGCTGGTAATACTGGTGAACATGATGTGGTGATGGTTAGATTCTCTCCTGTTGGAGATAGTCATCGCCTTCCACTGGACTGGCTGGTGTGAATGTTACTTGCTACTTATCATCCCAACCCTGGATGTTCTTCAGCCCCACTCCATATGGACACAGACTATCCCAGTACCTAAATATCCTGCTGCGCACAAAGTGTTTGCAACGACACCCATGTTGCAATAAATTCATTTCAAATGTATTCTTGACTGATGGGAAACATAATCTCCGATGCAGACCAGTTGGGGAAAACAGCCTCTTTCTGCGTGGTACACTCTGGGGTGAATTTTAACATTTAAAGACCTGGTGATTTTGGGTTGGGTCAAATGTTAGAATTTTAAGAACCAGAAACACAATCACATCTTGATAACCTCCTAAATTGAACAGAAATGTGGCAAAGAACAGGCAGGCAGCTTGCTTATAGGTGTCAGGTTAGCAATTTAAATATGTTCATGAGATTGGCAGGCCCTAATTTACAGGATTAAAAGTGGCCACCCATGCTTCTCAGAAATACACTAGCTGAGGGGAGAAGGTAAATGCCTTCACAGCAGTGCTTATGGGTTACAAGAAGCTGGACTGTTTCCCTCTGCACGAAACGTCGATTCTCCTGCTCCTCGGATGCTGCCTGACTTGCTGTGCTTTTCCAGCACCACACTCTCGACTTCTAAATGTCCCCGCCCTAACATTAGACAACCACCTTAACATGCCAAGGGTTGAGAATCAGATCATGCCATTCGCCAAATTCAGGATTGGACTACTTTTCCTGTGGGTTGCTTTGGAGACCCTGCAGCCTGACTGGAAGCTAAACCTGACCATCAGACTGTCTTCCAGGCAGATGATCCAGTTCAGATAATAGATGCAGGCTGTGAGGCAACCGTGAACATTGGGACTTCACCAACGCTGTATCTACCTTCATTAAAATTCATAATGCAAATTCTGTACATGGTTATCTTAAAGCATTTTGTCATGTTCGATGGTTATGGTTCTTTTTCCTAAATGGAAAGAACTTCAGAAAAGGACATTAAACAGAATCCCCTCCTGCTTATCTCACCAGTCTCTGCATCCAACGCATCATCCTCAAACACTTCCACCAACTCCAAATAGACCCCGCCACCAAGATCATCTTCCCCTCCCACCCCCTCTGTGCCTTCCACAAGGGCCCTTCCCTCCCACAGTCCTTGGTTCATAGCACCCCCCACCACCCAACCCTGCAACCAGAAAAGATGCAAACCTGCCGGTGCACCACACCCTCACCTCCATCCAGGGCCCCAAACAGTCCTTCCAGGTGAGACAGAGGTTCGCCTGTCTCTCTTCCAACCTAATTTGCTACATCTTTTCCCCTCTTTGTGGTCTTCTCTACATGGGTGGTAGATATAGGACTGATGTTAGGGGTAGGTTCTTCACTCAGCGAGTCGTAAGTTCATGGAATGCCCTGCCAGTAGCAGTGGTGGACTCTCCCTCTTTATGGGTATTTAAGCAGGCATTGGATAGGTATATGGAGGATAGTGGGTTAGTTTAGGTTAGGTGGGCTTTGATCGGCGCAACATCGAGGGCCGAAGGGCCTGTACTGCGCTGTATTCTTCTATGTTCTATGTTCTATGGGGGAGACCGAATGTAAACTTAGGGAACGGCTCACCGAGCATCACAGCCAGGCCTGCAGGGCCCATCCAACTTCCCAGTCACCGCCCATTTCAATTCACCCAACCACTCCCTTTCCAACATGACCATCCTTGGCCTCCTCCATTGCCAAAACAAACCACAGATCCAATTGAGGGAACAACACCTTATCTTCCGCCTGGGCACGCTACAGCACTGAGGACTCAAGACTGAGTTCTTCAATTTCAAACAAACTCCCTCCCCATTCCCCGACTCCCTTCCCAGCCCCTCCCCCTCCTTTCCACTCCTCCCAGCCACCAACCGGACTCATTCCTCCCACTGACCCTCGACCTGTCTTCACCTATCCCCACTTCACCACCCTGCTCCCTCCTCTACCTTTACCTGCAGGCCCCCCCACACCTTTGCCCACTCCTGAAAAAGGGTTACACCCAAAAGATCGACTTCTCCACCTCCTGATGCTGCCTGGCTTGCTGTGTTCTTCCAGCCTCCTGCTTGTTTACAATATCAATTCCAGGGCAGATTCCAAGATAATGTTGCTCCCAAAAACATTTTACCAAAAAGAACAATGTAATGTGTTGTGTTGTGGGATTCATCTGTCAGGAAAATAGTTGTCCCATCATAAACACTGTTAACTCAGTGGTTAACACTGCTACCTCAGTGCCAGGGACCCAGGTTTGATTCCAACTTTAGGTGACTGTCAGTGTGGAGTTTGTAATTCTCCCAGTGTCTGCATGAGTTTTCTCCAGGTGCTCTGCTTTCCTCTCACAGTCCAAAGATGCACAAGTTAGTTGGATTGGCCATGCTAAATGCAGAGTTATCTTCGGAGTCTCTTCAGAGGGTCAGTGTAGATATGATGGGCCCAATGGCCTCTTTCTGCACTGTAAAGATCCTATGAAATACAATGGACATTCAAGTGGCTTGATTGAGTGTAAGTCTGTTTGCAAGATGCGTTAGAATGCTCGTACAAGTGTGAAAATTAATTAATAGGGAGTAAATCCTATTCAGGGAGGAAGGTCCATGTGTAAAAAGGACAAATGGATGGAGGCACGTATCTCGAGCTATTTTGAGCATGGGTTAGGTCATGTTGTTAGGAAGTGAAGAAGGAATGCACGTGCACAGCCATGTGTCAGACTGTGCGAGGTGGACATGTAATGTTTGAAGTTAACACTGGGAGGCTAGATTGGAAAAAAACACGGAAAGTGCTTCAGTCAGCATAAAAAAGTTGAACCAAATTAAAACTGCAACTTTTATTAAAACTGAGCAAGCTGGAAAGATCTGAATTTATGTAATAGCTTTCAGAACCTCAGAGCATTGCACAGCACTTCATTTACTAACGAAACATTTCAAAGTATGCTCACTGTTGCATTGTGGTAGTTAATTTCTGCACAGCAAGCTCCCACAAACAGTAGCTGACATTGTCCAGAGAATTTGATGGAGCAAGGGACACAACAAGATTAAAATTAGAACCAAATCATTCAGGAGTCAAACTAGGAAAGGCTTCTTTACTTTTAATTTGTGAATAGGTAATTGCATTTGACTAATTCATTACAGTTCGTTATGAGTAACAAGTAACATGGTGAAAAGAGAACCTGTTGATGTGTGTACTTTGAATTCCAGAAGATATTTGACAAGGTGTCACATCATACTAAACAAAATAAGAGCCCATGGTTTAGGCAGCAGCATACTAACATGGATAGATAGAGAACAGGTTAGCTAACAGGGAACAGAGAGCAGGCATCAATGGGTCATTTTTGAGATTGGCAATGAGTGTAATGAGTGGAGTGTCAGTGACATCACTGCTGCAGCCTCAGATATTTACAGTCTATATCAATGACCTCGATGAAGGGACTGAATGTACAGCTGCTACATTTGTTGACGACCAGATGTGAGAGAGACCAAAGGAGTCAACAAAGGGTTATATATAGGGTAATTGTGCAAGCACAAATTTGGCAGATGGATTATAAAGTCAGAAATTGTCAACTTGAATTGCAGCATATTATTTAAATGAAGAGAAATAGCAGACAGTTGAATTACAGAGGGTCTCTGATTGATAAATGTCCGACTTATAAAAACTTGTACTTACGAACATGATCCCATACAGGGATGTCATTTTAAAGGCCCAACATACAATCATTTCCTATAGCTGTGAATGGCTGTTTTATATTGTCCTGCATTGTGTTCCAACTTCTGGACAAATCAATATATGGACTCCAGAACAGAACCTGTTGACCCAGGAACTGGCTGTACTGATGGATCTGGGTGACCTGGTACATGACCTCCAATGTGTTAGTATGTTGATACAGCAATTTTTAAGAAAGCAAATGGAATAGCGTCATTTATTGTAAGGGGAATAGAATATAAAAGTGGGGAAGTTTCATTTCTGTGGGACACTGATGAGGCCACATTTTTGTACAGTTTTGGTTTCATTATTTAAAAAAAGGACATAGTTACATTCGACATAATGCAGAGAAACTTCACTCAACTAATTCCACGGATAAAGAGGCTCTCTTATGAGGAAGGTTTGGATTGTGTCTATTAGAGTTTAGAAGATTGAGAGGTAATACTAATGAAAAATACAAGAATCTGAGTAGAGTCAATCCCTTGAGTCTACTCAATCCCTTGGTAGAGGAATTGAGTTTCAGTGCCATGAGGTCATGTTGCAACTATACAAAACTCTGATGTGGCCGCACCTGGAGTATTGTGTACAGTTCTGGTCGCTGCATTATAGGAAGGACGTGGAAGCATTGGAAAGGTTGCAGAGGAGATTTACCAGGATGTTGCCTGGTATGGAGGGAAGTCTTACGAGGAAGGATTGAAGACTTGAGGCTGTTTTCGTTACAGAGAAGAAGGTTAAGAGGTGACTTAATAGAGACATACAAGATGATCAGAGAATTAGATAGGGTGAACAGTGAGAGCCTTTTTCCTCAGATGGTGAAAGTTAGCACAGGGGAAATAGCTTTAAATTGAGGGGTGATAGACATATAACAGATGTAAGAGGTAGCTTCTCAGGGAGTAGTAAGGGCACAGAATGCAACAGTAGTAGACTCACCAACTTTAAGGGCATTAAAATGGTGATTGGATAAATATAGGGATGATAATGGAATAGTGTTGGTTAGATGGGCTTCAAATTGGTTTCACAGGTCGGCACAACATCGAGGGCTGAAGGGCCTGTAATCTGAATAAGTTGACAGGGTGAATACTGAAGAGATATTCCACCTTGTGGGAGAGACTAGAATATATTTATAAATATGGGATTTCTCATTTAAGTTGGAAATGAGGAAGAATGTATTCTCCCATAGGGTTGTTAGTCTGTGGAATTCTCTACCCTGAGAGCAGTGAATACTGAGTCCTTGGTTAGTCTTAAGACTGAATTATTGAGCTTCTTGACTGATATGGGGTCAGTGGGTATGGGGGTAGCCGGGCCACAGTCCAATCAGCCATGATCTAATCAAATGACAGAGCAAGTTTGAGGGGCTGAATGGCCTACCTCTGGTTCGAGTTTAGATCTTCATAAAGAGGATGGTGGGAGAAGATCTATAACTGTATGGATACAGGGGACAGTTCGTACTTTCAAGACTGAGCTGAAAAGATTGTTGTTGAATCAGGATATCAAAGGATGTGGAGCTGAGGCAGGGACTTGAGATGACTCTAAACCAGTGATGAGCTAATTAAATCACAGAGCCCAGCCGGCCTGAGGGGCTGACTGGCTCTTCCTGTTGTTAATGCTCCCTCTGTCCCTGTGCAATTCAATCTGGGTCCATTGATTATCAGGGGCAGTGCCATTTGCAGGAGATGTTATTCTGAGATGCCCCATGATACATCAGGTTCAGGTCTTCCCAATGTTCCTGCGACAGGACACCACATGTTCACTTACTTTACCCATTCGCTGAATCTTGCGGTGAGAGAAATGGCCAGCTAGTTCATGCACTGGGAACTTCCTCCTTGATTCGGTGCTCATTAGAGTAACTCACCAAGGCCCTAACAAAATCAGGATATGACAGCGCCAGTTTCCTGCCCTTCTCACAGAGTTGGCAACCCGTCAGGATTTGAAGATTAATCTCCAGGATGTCGGAGGGGAAGGGGAGCATTGATAACATAGGGTTCAAAACTTTTGTTCATTAGTTCTGCACATGTGGGAAATGGGGACTAAGTGCTGTTTCGCTGATTCATCCAATCAGGTGCTGAGGAACCAACTGGCCTTGGGGAAAGCAGACACCAGCTGGAGGGGCTGAAGGGCAGTTAGTGGTGAGATAAAGTCAGGAACATGTACAACAGGAATTGACAAGCCTCCCAGGCCAACCCATTACAAGCACTTGTCACCTTTATCCAATCAGGGACCTATCATTCCTAAACAGTGTTCAGCAAAATACACTTCTTATCAAAATACAAACATTGGAGTCCAGTGTTTCAGCTACCTTGATTTTGTAGCTAGTGTCACTATGTACTGAGGTTCTACCTGTCTCCAGTGTTGCGAAGGATTGGGATTGGTCTCATTGCCATGGAACGCTCCAAGCAGTTGGACCATTATGTATCACACGTTCTTTGTGGAGAAATTAGCAAAGAGAAACCCCTTTGACCACAAGTCTATCCGGAAGTGGTCAGCATGTACCATACTTGATATCCTGTGGGAAAAGAAGGTGGATCCTGTTGAGTTGCTTCCTGAGCAGACTGTCAAAGTCATTTGGCAGAATGCCTGATCACCAGAACTTTCCAACAAGCACCAAGACATCGCTCGGCTGGTGGTGAGATCCCTCATGTACACCTGGACTCTCTGTTATACAGAATGCTGTCCTCGAAGCAGCTGTGGGGAGGTACAGACTGTCACATATCTCCTGCTGGAATGTGCCTTTGCAAAAGAAATCTGGAGAGAGATGCAAAGCTTTTTGTTAAGGTTTGTCCAGAGCAACTCTGATGCAGGAGTCTGTGATCTATGGCCTGTTCCCCAGGTTGCACACCGAGACAAACACTGACTGTGCCTGAAGGACCACTAACTTGGTGAGAGATGCTCTGTGTCTGCCCGAAACTTGTTGGTCTTCTAGAGCGAGGGGTTGACCTTGACTGAGCGCTGCAGGACTATGTGTTGAGGGACGCACTAAAATCTGGGGCAGCTGTTGCTAAGGTGCAATGGGGAAAGACCACTATCTGAGGTCTTCCTGCTGAAGGTAAGTGCACATCGTTTCAGTTATCAGACCCTCATGATGCCTCAAACATATGTAAATGTAGTCTTGCATAATTAAGAGAATCTAGGAGAACGTGAGGACTGTAGATGCTGTAGATCAGAGTCGACAGTGTGGTGCAGCTAAAGCACAGCAGGTCAGGCAGCATCCGAGGAGCAGGAGAACACTCCTGATGAAGGACGTATGCACGAAACATCGACTCTCCTGCTCCTTGGATGCTGCCTGACCTGATGTGCTTTTCCAGCACCACACCCTCGACAAATAAGAGATGCCTTTGGTTTGTGTGTTGGCTAGTCAAACTCTACTGTCGGTTTGTTTCTTCACATGCTATTGTGCAGAGCCAAACTGCTGTCATGACTCTGCAGGTAAGCAAAGATAATTAATGAATAAAGTATATTTTTGAAATTTAAAAACCTTGAATTTGTAGCCTGGGTAATTCTTCCAGATTTTTGAGGGTGGAATACAGGTGCAGGGGGGGAGGGAGGTAGAGGTCGTGACACAGGAGACAGATTGATGCCAAACCAAGAGGTTTCTGGGTGTCAGTGATCCTTATCAAATAGCTTCCACTGTATGGATTTGTAAACAAGGACTGGCATTTTTCGAGTTCACTCACTGGGATAAAGGGGAATGTGACTTGGTCAGTGACAGGGTCACCTAACTGTGGGGAGAGGGAGGTCAGTTTTTGAAGGAGAGTCAAACTGAAATAAAAACAATTTTCTATTAGCATAAGGAGAATCCCTTCCCATTGATTGGAACCTCCGTTTTGCTCAGTTAACAATTTAACCAGCAAAAAGTCTCAGCTATTTGACGAGTTGCTTTTGGTGACAGCCTTAATATTGAAATGAATGAGCACATTTACTTTCTAATTGGAAGAGTCAGAATTACTCCTGAGGCTTTGGGCCTTCTTCAATCTTCCATCTGTTGTCTTGATCTACTGGAAGGTGGGCTAAGTGATCTTTATCCAATACTAAAAGTAATTTTATTTTTCTTAATTGCTTCTAAGCCTAACTAAGGTTTGGCCCCTGGCATCCATTCCTCAGCTAGATTCCCTTGTAATATCAGTTCTTAAGTTAGGCTGTAGAAATCCCTATTTCTGTGTTAGCAATTTAACATGACCATTGTTGAAATAAAAACAGACAATGCTGGAAATGTTTGGCAGGTGAGGCAATATCTGCTGAGAGAGAGAGCGAGAGAGAGGTGTTCGTCATGTTTCACTGACCTTCCATCAGAACAGTTCTGTTACCGGGCTACCCTGATGTAAAGGGCTGGTGAATGGACACCAAGACGACACTGAGCTATGGTGTTTCCATTGACATGAGCAACAAGAACCACATATAAAGGATAGTCAGTCGCCGAGAGTGAAGGTGTTGTGTACTCAGGAGAGGAAGCTAGAAAAGGGAGAGACAAGTGTTGTTTTGTTTGTTAAAGTTCGGGAACTAGTGGTTACATCTCAAGGAATGAAATGGCTCGGCTCTCCCCAACATCTTGGCACCAACCTATTTCCACGCGGCTTGCTCTTCTCGGTAGGATGACCTCACTGGGGTTTGTGCTCTGAATAACTTTCCACACAAGCTGTGAATCCTACGGGGGAAAAGCAAATGACAAATATTTGTTCTGCGTCTAACCAAGATTCTTGGTGGAAAATTACACAGCGTTTCCAGGAAGTAAGCTTCCCAGCATCCCATGCTGTACCTGCCTGGGACCTGGGGAGCTGAGTGGCAGTCTCATGGTCAGTTTGCCCGTTTGCTTCTCCCAATTCCTGCTTTGCCTTTGTCTCCTGAAGGCAGCACCTCCTGTTCCACAGGCACTGGCAGGAATTTCTCAGATGGCCACTGTCCATGTGTTGACCTGTTTATAGAGACTCAACCCACTGTTCACCTCACAAACAATCCCAAACACAGCACACTGGGTGACCTCTCTCTAACACATTGCCTATCAGTTTTGCTATGCCCAAGGATGCTGAGGTTAATTGCACATGTAATTTATCTTGCCAGAAGAACATGAACTCTAGTTGACATTAATCTCTCAGCCATTCTCTCAAATGTCAACCGACTGTTACCAATTGTCAGGATGATATCTGTGGGATGTTGCTTGGAAATTGGCTGGCGGTTTAACTGCAGAACAGCAGTGGCTACACCTCCAAAGTACAACACTGGCTATAAAGGGCTTTGGGATGTTCTGAGGTAGTGAAAGAGGCTATATAAATGCAAGATTTTTATTTGCTGGAATAATATTCTATCTCAGGAATGCACTGTGGCTGTCCATGGAAACTACTGTACGCTGGATGTTAAAATCAGACTTGTGGCTATTGAAGAGGCTTCTATCTGAAATGAACATAAAGCTAAGAGACTGAAGAGGTTGTGAGGGACTGGGTTTGGGGAACACCAGGTAACTTGTGGCCGTGGTGTAAAAGTACTGCACGTGAGGTTTTGCCACAATGGACTGGGTGTAAAACAACCTCTTGCTTCACAATGGTGGTTGAGGACCACACATTGTCCAGGCCACCGGGGATAAACCCCTTTGTAATCACCGAACCAAGACTGACACTTTAATGTCGCTCAGTGATGCAGTGAGTAGGAGGAAGCTACACCAGGTGAGTCACATTCAGTGGGAGTAACATGGAGAGGGAATTGGGAATTTTTGGCTTGTGTGATGTACAGTGGAACGACATCCCCCTGTTTGATGGGTTAACGCATCCCTGTGTGGACATGAGTTCCTTGCTGCAGACAGCACCACACTGGAGCTGCTGCCTTATTCAATGTGAGATTGTAGAAGCAGCTTTCTTGTCTGCCTTTGATGTTTATAGCGGCAGGAGCAGGTTCTGGGCTTGTCTGATCTGGTCCACCTGCCAGGATTCTGAAATGACTGGATCAATCTCTCAGAATGGAGTGGTGTTAAAAAGAATCTACCTTCCTGGCAGCAACCTTAAACAGTGAGGTTTCAATAGCCAGACAGAGAAAGAAACCACAGCAGTCACAAGAGAAGCAAAGAGAGCTGACAGCCAGCCTGATTACACTCAAAGACTCTTACAGCTCTGCCACCGACAAAACAGGAGCGTGTGGGAATACAGGGAGAGAGCACAGAGGGGAGGGGGATGGGGGGTGGTGGGGAGGTGGCAGGGAGAGCAGGGAAAAACAAGACAGGGAAAGAAATCCAAACCAAGTGAGAACGACTATTTGGAGCAGGAGGGACAGACAGAACAAGCAGAGAAGAAGGGAAAGAGACAAGAGAGAGACTGACAGAAAAGTACAGTAAGAAAACGTATGAACACCAGCTGATAGACACAGTGAGAGAGTTAGAGGACCTCAGTAGAAAGGCAGACAGAAAGAATGGGACAGAGAGAGAGAGAGAGAGAGAGAGAGAAAACACACAGGTAGTGCATGAGAGCAAGGGAGATAGGATAGAGAGCAAAAAGGCAGAAGAAAGAGACAGAATACAGATGGAGAGAACAGATGACAATGAAGGAGAAATAATCATGGGAAAGATTTCTGACTTTTTAAAAAAGAATTAAAATTATTTATTAAAGGATTTCATGTAATTTTGACCTTGTAATTGCAGAATGATTTAAAATCAGGTTAACACAGTGCCATCCTTTCAGCTGTAATTTGAATCTGTGTTAATTTTACGAGCAGACTAGCACTCTGAGATGTAATAGCTTTTCAGTTGGATAATTTAAGATTGAATTTTTTTTTAATGCTGGCTGATATGTGGATTATTTTAATATTGGTGAGTTGCAAGTCGATTAGCTTCAGACGCACTCTTTAATTAAGTCCTTCAAGGTTGTGACAGATAGCTAAAAGCACCTAAAGAAATAGTGCATTGAGTGTAGGAATTGGGAGGTCACGTTACAGCTGCACAGCACATTGGTTAGGCCACATTTGGAATGCTGCGTTCAATTCTGGTCTCCCTGCTATAGGAAAGATGTTGTTAAACTTGAAAGGGTGCAGAAAAAATTTGGAGGGCTTGAGTTGTAAGGAGAGGCTGAATAGGCTGGGGCTATTTTCCCCAGAGTGCCAGAGGCTGAGAGGTGACCTTATAGAAGTTTATAAAATCATGAGGTACATGGATAGGTTGAATAGTCAGAGTCTTTTCCTTAGCATAGGGGAGTCTAAAACTAGTGGGCATAAGTTTAAATTGAGAGTCGGGAAAGATTTAAAAGGGACATAAAGGGCAATTTTCTTTTGTGCAGAGGGTGGTGCATGAATGGAATGAGCTGCCAGAGGAAGTGGTGGAGGCTGCTACAATTACAGCATTTAAAAGGCATCCGGATGGGTATAGGAATAGGAAGGGTTTAAGCGGGCTATCTAGTCAGCATGGACAAGTTGGACTGAATGGTCTACTTCTGAGCAGACTGTACATGGGTGAGGATATTGATCACATTGGTCCTTCTGATCTGGACTTGTTTTGATCTCTTCAAAGGATAAAAGATACATTTGCTAGATTCCTTCCTCTCCTATTCGCCCAGGGAAGTTTTTTCTGCCACTCTCAAGAGATTATAAGACTTTGAGGTGTGTGTTTGTGTGTGCATATGTGTATATATGTGTCTACATGTGTTTGTAAATGTGTCTACACGTGTGTGTGTGTGTGTGACAGAGAAAGAGAGGGAGAGAAAGAGACAGTCAGTGTGTGTCCGTGCCTGTCTGTGTGTGTGTGTAGAGGGTGTGCAGTGGTAGAACATGCCAGATGTCAATGTTCTGGCCATCATGGTGTGTGGGGTCGGATTAATAGACCACCCAGTCTTTTTTGTCTGTTCATTTACACACAGGCCCCAGCTTTTCCATGGCCTGGTACGAGTTGAAATTTACTTCTGTTTCTCTAAAAACGTTTCTCCCTCTTCAGAGGAAATGAATCCTACGCCATAAAAGAAGGTGCACATTGTTGGCAAAATTGAAAGAGAAATGAGAAAGATTTTCCAGATACATGCACACACAAACTCAGACACTCTCTCTCACACAAAGACACACACATGGGCAGACTCATGATACACACAGACACAGACCCACATCCTTAAACACAGAGATACACACTCTCACACACTCTCTCTCTCACAGACACACTCAAACACAGACACATACACACTCTCTCTTTCACACACACACTCACAAATATGCTGACATATACAGGTTCTCTCTTTCTTGCGCATACACACTTTCTCACACATACTCACACATACACAGAGAGGCTGGTAGCTGTAGATACCAGGAAAACAGGACAGATCAGTTACTGAGAGTTTTGGGACTGAACAATAGGTAATCATTTTAGTGCAATCTGGGCACAGAGGGAAAGATGAGGAAGTGCTCACTGCCACACAACGGAATTTCTTGGGGGAGGATGTCTTGCAGACAGCTGTAAGATACCGGAGAGCACCAAGCTGCACATGTGACCTACCAGTGATGTTGAAATAGTGAAGGGGAAAATTGTAAAAGTTCCAGGGTCCAAGGAGTCTTCAGTGACTCAATCTGAAAACGTCCATACTGTGCAACGAAGGCATCGGCAAAGCTTCTGGATCATTCCAGGACAGCTGCATGTATTGGCGTAGGTTCAGTGGGTAACACATCGACATCTACCTCAAATTGTACCCTATAGCGTTATGTTAATCCTCTCTGTGCAGTACCAGTAGAGTGCTGCATTATCAGAGGCACTGTCATTGGGCTGAGATCTAAAACTGAGTGCAATGTCATCACTATGTCCTCCCATTTCACTGCATTTACATAACACCTGCTACAATCTCAGCAAATGCCATAGTGCTTTATAACTAGTTTATGTCACTGTGTGATACAGGAATCACAACAGGCAGTTTGTGCACAGCAAGATCCAAACACTGCCATGAAATTATTGGTCTGGGAATCTAGTTGAGAGATAAATGGACACTGGTGAGGACTCATCTGCTCCTGGTTGAAGTGGTGCTTTGGACATTTAACATCTGCGCAAGAGGGCAGGTACAATAGGGTGCTGCTTCAATACGGCACCTTTTGGTCAGCCTAGAATTTGTGCTCAAGCTGCTAAATGGGACCTGAGCCTGCAATCACTCTACTGCTGTCTGAGCCACGGTGGACTCCAGAGATTGGGGTTGTATACTTCCATAGGATAGGAGGAAGCAACTGGAAATAATTCCACTGGTTGGTCTCAAGTCCCTTTTCTTTTGGGCCCTTCCTGTGAAGTCATTCAGGTATCAGCAGTTGGCCTGATCTCCAGCCGACAGATCTGGCTGAGCCTGCTAAAGGTTAGTAAAGGGGATCTCCTGAAAGCTGCCTTGATGAGCTGGTGAGATGTGTGCAATAAGAAAAGGGGGTAAGTTCAACATTTAGCCAGTGGTGCAGTACACTTTTGAGTTCAAATCCTGTCACACTCACAACTTGTGAATTTGAATTCAGTTTCTACAATGTTGACACCAGGAAAGCTGACAGTGAAACTTTCAGATTGTTATAAAAGCACACTGGTTCCCTCACATTCTTTTAATGTAATCTGCCATTCTTACCTGCCTTTGTGCTCCAGATGTCCATATACCATGGTTTTAAAATTTTCATCCTTCTTTCCAAATCCTCCTTGGGCCTTGGACCTCAAGACTTCTGTAACCTCTATCTGTCTTACAGCCCTCAGGATCTCCAATTCCTCCAATTCTGGCTGCAATCCTCCAATCTCTTCACTCACCATTCACCATACTTTCAGCTAACTGGGCCTTAAACTCAGCAATTCCATCTACCTCCACCTTTAGTCAGTTCTTTAAAAGCTATCTTTGAGTTTATGGCTCAGGGTCATTTTATTTTTCAGATTACCTTGCTGTGAAGAAGGTTGGGAGATTATATTATAGATACTGTATAATTGTGAGTCTGGACATATATGTGACTCTAGTCACAAACCAACATATTACTCTCCCTGAAATGGCCTTGTGGGATTTAAGGTGTGTGATTTATATATACATATCATTTATTTCAGAGTTTGGATTTTGAACTAGATTCGTCTCGGTTTTGCTCTACGTGCATGAGGAGATTGAATAATTAATTTGTCAGAGAGCAGCTGACTGGGGCCTTAATGGGGTGATAATGTGAATTTGTTTGCATTGTGAAAGTTTTGCGATCAGAGAGAGCCAACATTGAAAGACTTTAATTTTGATTTCTTTTCTCGGTAAAACCCATGGAGTGAAGCATTTCAGGCAATTCACAGAAGACCTGGATGGGGTTAGACATAAGAACAGTTCGAAAATTTCCAGACAAGTGTTTAAAAAACTCAAGTGGTTATTTTAAGCTGAGAAAGTTTAAGCTCAATTGTATGAATAATTAAGGAAAAGGCTAACAAACTCCCAATGCTAGGAAAGAAACAGTTAAGTAAAATCTACAGATGTTACAGAGAAGGGAACTCTTTCTGATATTTGAATACTAGTACAGGTACACAATCCTTTACCTGAAATTCTGAAATCCGAAAAGCTCTGAAATCCAAAATGTTTTTCATGGTGCGTGGAGTGTCATTTTGACATGTAAACAGGTGACCCAACTCCACCCCCACTCGAACCTTGTCACTCTGATGTGACATGGCAGCATGGCCCAGCGCTGCCAGGTGTCAATTGTGTCTCAGGACTTGTATTATTTACATGTGCGTCTGCTGTTAGGTAATTTTGTTTTTTATTTTACTGTGAAAGTATCATTTATTCCAAAATCCAAACAATTTCGAATTCCGAAAAACTGGTCCCAAGGATTTCAGATAAAGGATTGTGTACCTGTATTAACAGTGTGTTGGGATAGGTGGGATTTCCTCTTGTCGTGTATTCTGAAATCTTTCAAATTGTGTTATATTTAAACAGTATGGTTCTTTCTATTTCATCTTCATTACTCGGGGTTAATAAACATTCTGTTGTATTGTTAAAAACCAAATCTACAGCATTGAGTACTTATGTTTCAATGAAGAACCACCACATTAAACTAAGAAACACAAAATATGATCTATCAAGCCAGATTTCAAGCTGGGAACTGACTTGTTCAAAAGTGACATCAGCTGGGATCAAAACTATAGTGCGCCCTTCAGTAGTGTCAGAACTGCTATCACAGCCCCTCAAGAAGGCAGTTAGTGTAGGTCATATGTACTAACAACACACATACTGGGAATGAAATCTTTCCTCTTCAGTCCTTCTCCCTGACATAGACTCTTCCATCCAGCTCAATATTTGTTTGATATCTTTCCATTACTATTTCCTATTTGCTCTTCTCACCTTGTCATTCTCCTGTTCCGTACATCCCTGTTCCCATTCCCCATGGCAGCGCAGAGTAACATACCCTGATATTTCCTGTGTTCAAACATCAACTAGAAAGAAGTAGGAATAAACCTCTTTAATTAGAGCAACATCAGTTAACCCTTTCAGTGTCCAATTCAGTTATCAGGGTTCAAACAAAGGAACATCCACTTTTCCAAAACCCAGCCCCCACCCCTCCCTGTCCCCTTCCCATTCCCTTCATCTCTCTTTGTCTGGTCACTCTCCTATCCCCATTTTCAGCACACCCTTTCACTCTTCCTGCCCTCTCCAGTCTCCCTCCAATCCTTCTCCCTCTCCACACACACTCACATTGTCCTTCATGACCCTAGTCGTGCCCCCTCCTCCCTGCACTCCACCCCACCCTCTGCACTCTGCCCCCTTCCTGCTCATCCATCTCACTCTGCCATCTCCCCTCTACCCTCTTTTCCACTGAGGAACCCTCCCCCCCACCATATATGCGTTATGTGGGATTCGGGAACCAATGAATATGGTGGACTGAATAAGCGACAACGCTGTAGTTTTTAGTTAGTTGACTTGGAACCATTTGAACTGATAATCTCACTGTTTTAATGATCTTGGTGGACATGCCAAGCTTTCTGCCCTGGTTGCTGCAGCGTTCAATCGTTCTCCTACAGCCGTCATTTCTCTGGAGGCTGCTCTGTTTATTGTAAACCTCTCTTGCAAACCTTTCAATTGTCTACATTCCTTCCTTTCCCTCCTGAAAGCAGGAACTCAGACTAGGGTACGCTTTCAAGTTGTTTAAATGCACCTAGCCGAGGTCAGACTCCAAGGCAGAGCCCAGTGGGCAAGTGTGAATGAAATCCTGGGAGATCAGGAACTTGCTCAATGAAATACTCTCCCATCCCTTCCCTTAACGATCCTGGGTTGGGGGGTGGGGGACACATGGGGGGGGAATGGTTTCTACACAGCACCGCGGAGTGTCTGAAATACTGACAAAGGAAGTCAATCATTCTGGATGATCAAATGTCACTGGCCTCCCCGCCCCACCCCCCACAACCACCGATCTCGGCTGTAGCCCCCACCTTCGCCTGTTCTCTGTAGTTGCTGAACTTGCCTCTTGCTCCTGAGCACAGCAATCCCACTGCAGCTGGGCTCAATGAAGCTGGAGGCAATCCTGGTTATTGTAAAATATTTACAGGGCCAGCTAATGCAGAACAGCTCAAAGAGCAGACTTCAAAGAGATGACAGATTGGAGTGTAGCACTGACCGGGCCCTGTCAGAACTCAACCCTCTCATTTCCATCGATAAAAGAGGAATCTCAGTGTCGCCCTTCCAATTGGTTGGATGGAGATGAAATTTCAAAAGTTGCATTGGCTGAATGAGTGGCTCAGGAACAATGTTGCTTGAAATAAATCGTCACAAAGAAACATTCCTCTGATCTGTGCAGATCAGGAGCAGTGTTGAATTGGATGCTACATAGGACAGGGTCAGGGTGGAGAAGGACAGGGTGGGGAGGGGGGGGTCTGGGTGGGGTGTGGACAGGGTGGGGAAGTTGGGGTCTGGGTGGGGGATGGATGGAGTGGGGAAGATGGGGTCTGGGTGGGGTGTGGACAGGGTGGGGAAGGTGTGGTCTGGGTGGGGGATAGATGGTGGGGAAGTTGGGGTGTGGGTGGGGGGTGGACAGGGTGGGGAAGGTGGGGCCTCAGTGGGGAGTGGACTGGGTGGGAAGATGGGGTCTTTGTGAGGGATGGACAGGGTGGGGAAGGTGGGGTCTGGGTGGAGAGTGGACAGGGTGGGGAAGGTGGGGAGTGGACAGGGTAGGGAAGGTAGGGTCTGGGTGGGGGGTGGACAGGGTAGGGTAGGTGGATTCTGGGTCGGGGTGGACAGGGTGGGGAATGTGGGCTCTGGGTGGGGGTAGACAGGGTGGGGAAGGTGGGGTCTGGGTGGAGACTGGACAGGGTGGGGAAGGTGAGGTCTGGGTGGGGGGTGGACAGGGTGGGGAAGGTGGGGTCTGGGTGGGGGGTGGACAGGGTGGGGAAGGTGGGGTCTTCGTGAGGGGTGGATAGGGTGGGGAAGGTGGGTTCTGGGTTGGGGGTTGACAGGATGGGGTAGGTGGGCTCTGGGTGGGGGGTGGACAGGGTGGGGAAGGTGGGCTCTGGGTGGGGGGTAGACAGAGTGGGGAAGGTGGGCTCTGGGTGGGGGGTAGACAGAGTGGGGAAGGTGGGCTCTGGGTGGGGAGTGGACAGGGTGGGGAAGGTGGGCTCTGGGTGGGGGTGGACAGGGTGGGGAAGGTGGGGTCGAGGTCGGGGGTGGACAGGGTGGGAAGATGGGGTCTGGGTGAAGGTTGGACAGGGTGGGGAAGGTGGGGTCTGGTTGGGGAGTGGACAGGGTGGGGAAGGTGGGGTCTGGGTGGGGGTGGACAGGGTGGGGAAGATGGGGTCTGGGTGGGGGGTAGACAGAGTGGGGAAGGTGGGGTCTGGGTGGAGAGTGGACAGGGTGGGGAAGGTGGGGTCTGAGTGGGGGGTGGACAGGGCGGAGAAGGTGTGGTCTGGGTGGGGTGTGGACGGGGTGGGGAAGGTGGCGTCTGGGTGGGGTGTGGACGGGGTGGGGAAGGTGGGGTCGAGGTCGGGGGTGGACAGGGTGGGGAAGGTGGGGTCGAGGTCGGGGGTGGACAGGGTGGGGAAGGTGGGGTCGAGGTCGGGGGTGGACAGGGTGGGGTAGGTGGGGTCTGGGTGGGGGGTGGACAGAGTGGGGAAGATGGGGTCAAGTTTGCGGTGGACAGGGTGGGGAAGGTGGGGTCTGGGTGGGGGTGGACAGGGTGGGGAAGGTGGGGTCGAGGTCGGGGGTGGACAGGGTGGGAAGATGGGGTCTGGGTGAAGGTTGGACAGGGTGGGGAAGGTGGGGTCTGGTTGGGGAGTGGACAGGGTGGGGAAGGTGGGGTCTGGGTGGGGGTGGACAGGGTGGGGAAGATGGGGTCTGGTTGGGGAGTGGACAGGGTGGGGAAGGTGGGGTCTGGGTGGGGGTGGACAGGGTGGGGAAGATGGGGTCTGGGTGGGGGGTGGACAGGGTGGGGAAGGTGGGGTCGAGGTCGGGGGTGGACAGGGTGGGAAAGGTGGGTTGTGGGTGAAGGGTGGACAGGGTGGGGTAGGTGGATTCTGGGTGGGGGGTGGGCAGGGTGGGGAAGGTGGATTCTGGGTGGGGGGTGGGCAGGGTGGGGAAGGTGGGTTCGGTGGGGGGTGGACAGGGTGGGGAAGGTGGGTTCTAGGTGGGGGGTGGACAGGGTGGGGAAGGTGGGTTCGGTGGGGGGTGGGCAGGGTGGGGAAGGTGGGTTCGGTGGGGGGTGGACAGGGTGGGGAAGGTGGGTTCGGTGGGGGGTGGACAGGGTGGGGAAGGTGGGGTCTGGGTGGGGGGGGTGGACAGGGTGGGAAAGGTGGGTTCTGGGTGGGGGGTGGGCAGGGTGGGGAAGGTGGGGTGGGGGGTGGACAGGGTGGGGAAGGTGGGGTGGGGGGTGGACAGGGCAGGAAGCCAAACTGTCAGTTTCAGAGATAGAGCCTCAGGACTGGCCTTATATCATTTGAAGATTCTCCCCCTCTGTCCATCTCCAGGGCATTGACTGTGAGAGTGATCCAACCTGAAAGGTAGGAAATCATGGCTTCCAGAGATTTAGGATCCGACCCTCCTGATCCTGTGCATATTTGAGGGTGGGGAGAGTGAATGTTTGGGGCAGTGTGGGAAGATAGTGGCGGCCATGTTGGGACATTCCCTGTGTCATTCCTGTTCCTAGGGTCAGTTGTCTGCTCCATGAAGGTAGCCTTCCAGCAGCTCCATGTGCCAGTTAAAGGGCCAAGGGGCTAAAGGGCCGCGGCTCTGGCTCTGGCTATGGATAGGCTTGTGAAGGGCCTTCCCCTCTGCTTGCCTGTCCCAGGGTTGTTTGCACTCCCCTCCCTTGGTAATATTACTGCATCTGCTGGGGCTGAGGATGTCACATTACTGCAGACTATCTGACCACACCTCTGGCCTCAGAAACCATTCACAAGCTGTTATTGGATAGTGAACTTAGAGACACCCGCTGACTATTATAGTCAAAGAGTCATAGAAATAAACAGCATGGAAACAGACCCTTCAGTCCAATTCATCCATGCTGACCAGATATCTTAAACTAATCTAGTCCCATTTGTCAGCACTTGACCCATATCCCTCTAAACGCTTCCTATTCAAATACCCATCCAGATACCTTTTAAATGCTGTAATTGTACCAACCTCCACCACTTCCTCTGGCAGCTCATTCTACACAACACGCCACCCTCTGTATGAAAATGTTGCCCTTTAGGTCCCTCTTAAACCTTTCCCCTCTCACCTTAAATCTATGCTCCCTCGTTTTGGACTCGCCTACCCTGGGAAAAAGACCTTGATTATTCACTCTATCTATGCCCCCCATGATTTTATAAACTTTTATAAGGTCACCCCTCAGCCTCCAATACTCCAGGGAAAATAGCCCCAGCCTATTCAGCCTCTCCCTATGGCTCCAACCCTGGCAACATCCTTGTAAAGCTTTTCTGAACCCTTTCAACTTTCACAACATCTTTCCTATAGAAGGGTGAACAGAACTCAATGCAGTATTCCAAAAGTGGTCTAACCAACGTCCTGTACTGCCACAGCATGACCTCCCAACTCCTATCCTCATTGAGCAGTGAGCATAGAGGCACCCACTAACTATTATGGGATAGTGGGCATGAGATCGTGAGCACAGAGGCAGCCAATTGAGAGGAATTGGAAGGTTGGGCTAGAGAGAGCATTGGCAGAACACAAGGTTAGACCCAAGAGCCACCATATAGAAAATACAGGCCATGAACACTAACTCTAGACAGTCTCCAGTGCAGCACTGAAGGAGAACTGCACTGTTAGAGGAGCCACTATTTGCATTACATTAAAACCATTGCATGGGAATTGGGCCCAAACTCCTTGGAATTTGCCAATTCTGTGTGAGATAAATTCGCTATGGGATGAGGCATGAAAAGACAGTAAATGTCTTTCCAGGCCAAATACTGGAAAGACAAACCCTGACTTTAGCACTTGAAAATCACACTGAGAAAATTGGAGTAAAGCAAAATGTAAATGTGTTTTTGTAGTTGGACATTACAAAATGATGGTGAAATTGACAGTGACACACCCCCCACCAACCCAACCTCCACTCCCGGCACCTTCCCCTGCAACCACAAGAAATGCAAAACTTGTGCCCACACCTCCCCCCTCACTTCCCTCCAAGGGCCCAAGGGATCCTTCCATATCTGCCACAAATTCACCTGCACCTCCACACACATCATTTACTGCATCCACTGCACCCGATGTGGCCCCCTCTATATTGGGGAGACAGGCCGCCTACTTGCGGAACGTTTCAGAGAACACCTCTGGGACACCCGGACCAACCACCCCGTGGCTCAACACTTCAACTCCCCCTCCCAGCCCACCAAGGTCATGCAGGTCCTTGGACTCCTCCATCGCCAGACCATAGTAACACGACGGCTGGAGGAAGAGCGCCTCATCTTCCGCCTAGGGCCCCTCCAACCACAAGGGATGAACTCAGATTTCTCCAGTTTCCTCATTTCCCCTCCCCCCACCTTATCTCAGTCCCAACCCTCGGACTCAGCACCGCCTTCTTGACCTGCAATCTTCTTCCCGACCTCTCCGCCCCCACCCCCTCTCTGGCCTATCACCCTCACCTTAACCTTCTTCCACCTATTGCATTCCCAACGCCCCTCCCCCAAGTCCCTCCTCCCCATCTTTTATCTTAGCCTGCTTGGCACACCTTCCTCATTCCTGAAGAAGGGCTTATGCCCGAAACGTTGATTCTCCTGCTCCTTGGATGCTGCCTGACCTGCTGCGCTTTTCCAGCAACACATTTTTCAGCTCCGATCTCCAGTATCTGCAATCCTCACTTTCTCCTAGTGAGAGGTGATTACTCACAGTACATCACACTGAGATTTTGTCACCCTTCAAATCTTCCCCTGTCTCACTTGTGAAGATATTTATCAAATTTTAGTGACACATGGCACCCAATCTCTATATATATATCCACTTTGCAAACTTGGATACAAGGCCTACATACAAAAATGTGAGTGGTTCTCCCTGTTCAGTGGGCAAATACACAGCCCAATATGACACTTGGCCCTGCAACATTTCAGTCTCCAACCTAATCCTTACTAACTGCTGCTTATACCTGAAGCTAGAAATCACACAACACCAGGTTATAGTCCACCAGGTTTATTTTAAAGCTGTTCACTCATGCTGGAGAGTGTGAGAAAGTGTGGTTCTTCATGAGCTCAGAGTCCAGCTCAGACTTTCCTCGTTAAACAGTCCAGTTACTCATTCTGATTGTTAATTCATTCATGGGGTGGGGGCATCCCCCCCCCCTTCCCTCCCCCCCCCCCCCCACCCCTGGCTAGGCCAGCCTTTGCTGCTTATCCCTGATTGCCCAGAGGGCAGTTAAGGGTCAACCACATCATTGTAGGCCAGTCCGGGTAAGGATGGCAATTTCTTTCCCTAAAGGACATTAGTGAACCAGATGTTTTTTTTCTGACAATCAACAATGGATTCATAGTCACCATTAGACTCTAGAGTGCTGCTCATTCACCACCTGATAAAGGAGCAGCACTCCAAAAGCTAGTGCTTCCAAATTAACCTGTTGGATTATAACCTGGTGTTGTGTGATTTTTAACTTTGTCCATCCCAGTCCAACATCGGCTCCTCCAAATCAATAGACTCTTAATTCTAGATTTTTACTGAATTTAGATTCCATTGTCTGTCATGGTGGGATTCAAACCCGGGTCCCCAACTACTAATTGGGTCTCTGGATTAACAGTCCAGGGACTAACTGGGCATTCACAAAACAGTTTAAAGCAACTAGCATCTCTGGAATAGCTATTCACCAAAGAGTTCATGCCTTTAGCTGGGTATATACTATACCCACATGTATATAACATGCATGTCTAACACCTGTTTAACATGCTCGGTACAAGATGCACAGCATCCCCCAGGGATGACTTGAGTGGTACAGGAACACTGGTTAATTTTCTCCTACAGCCCCTGTTTTATCCAACTGGCACTAATTCACTGAGCACAGAGCTCTCACCAACTGGAGGTGGTTGGGGCTTTTTCACGTGCATGAGAAATCCTTGAATCTAATGTGTAATTAATTTATCCTCCCCTACCTTTCTGTATCTCCCCTCCCCCACATCCTCTGTAGACACATAATCAGACTCTGTGGAATCATTCCTTCCCGTTCAGCAGAGTGAGTTAGACCAGCAAGCTGCAGAACTGAATTACCCAGTGCCCGTTTATCATACTGACACATCTAATTCTGTCATCTATTTATTCCTATTTTATTGAAGATATCGATAAAAAGTCTGACCCATGTGGCTGAGGGCATGGAATAACAACTGTACAAATGACTTCGAATGGAAAGGGCAGTTCATTCACCAAGGGAAGGTTTAGCTGGATCCTGATAAATGGTTCTCTACATTGTACAACATTAATATTAACGTATTTTATAACAGTCAATTAGTAAAATATCATCACTAACCCTGTGGGAATTGATGGGTGTGAGAAGGTTTGGATATTTGTGTTTTTGTGTAAGGAATTTCTCTCGCATGTGAGATTTTGTGTGTGTGACGGACTGTGTTTTTGTGAAGGGTTGTGTTTTTGTAGGATCTGCATTTGTATGAGAATTTGCACTTATGTGAGGGTTTATGTTTGTGTGAGGGATGGTGTTTCCGTGAGGAACTGTGTTTGCATTAGGGCCTGGGTTTTTGCAAGGATCTGTGTTTGTGTGAGGGACTGTGTTTGCATGAGGGTCTGTGTTTCTGTGAGTGACTGTATTTGTGTGAGGGACTGTGTTTGCATGAGGGTCTGTGTTTGCATGAGGGTCTGTGTTTCTGTGAGGGTCTGTGTTTGTGTGAGGGTCTGTGTTTCCATGAGGGACTGTGTTTGTGTGAGGGTCTTTGTTTGTGTGAGGGACTGTATTTGCATGAGGGTCTGTGTTTCTGTGAGTGACTGTATTTGTGTGAGGGACTGTGTTTGCATGAGGGTCTGTGTTTCTGTGAGGGTCTGTGTTTGTGTGAGGGTCTGTGTTTCCGTGAGGGACTGTGTTTCCATGAGGGACTGTGTTTGTATGAGGGTCTTTGTTTGTGTGAGGGACTGTGTTTGCGTGAGGGACTGTGTTTGCGTGAGGGTCTGTGCGGGACTGTGTTTGCGTGAGGGACTGTGTTTGCATGAGGGATTGTGTGTGGGTGTAAACACAGTTCATATTAGCACAGTGATATGTTGCTATCGTGTTTATATGTGGAATTTGTGGGAGTGTGAGGAGCTGCTGTGAGTGTGGGTTTGTGTGGCAGTGATGCAGGTGTGTGAGGGGTTTTGAATGGGGGACTGTGGAGATGTCTGGGGAAGGTGTTCAGCAGTGATGCCCTTCCTGATTGCATAGTCAGAAACAGCACATTTGTAATGGGGGAAGAAACGTATCTGTATAAAACTACAAGTCCCTTATAAAATGAAAAAAAGACTAGGCTATAGCTGAATATTAAACCTCAGTTCAATGAGGGAACATTTCTGGGCTCTTTAGAGTAATTTTCTTGTCATTCCTGTCGATAATGAGCTCATTGCAAGTTGTCAGACCTGCCCAGTGCCAGAGTGCAGTGTGTTAGCCAGTTCCAACTGTAATGCAGTCCTGGTGAGTAAACAAACGGACAGCAACATGGGCTTTTAGAGATCGATGGCAATCAAGTTCAGAAAATGAGCTACTCTCCCAAACCTTCCCCCACATTGCGTGTTGACAGGGTTGAGTTTGGTTTTCCAAGTGTATTCCATGTGGAAGGAGTGGACTGAGAGATTAAGCTTATTGCCTTGGGCTGTTGATCTCAGTGAATTCACAGATAGTCAGAAGGAGCTGTAAGGAACTGAAAAGGCCCCAGCCTCAGGTTCCCTGAAATCAGCCTCTGGGCACTGGCTTCAGTCCCTCGACCACTTGTCTAGGGAGACCAATGGGCTCTCAGATCGACACCTCACTGACACTTACCCAGTGAATTCCCTGGAACAGAGATCCTGGGAGCAATTTCAGCTGTGTTTACACGCCGGTGCCAATTTCCGCCAGGCTAGATTCAGGGCCTGATCAAGAGGCACTGAGTAATGTTAGTATGAATCCCTGAAAACCTGATTGACTCCAGGGAGTGAAAGAAGGGCTGTGGGGTCAGTCTGGGAAGGGCAGGGTGTTACAGGGAACCGAGCACAGGTGGAGTCAAGGGGAGGGAGGGGAGGTCATGGGGAGGGAGTAGGGGAGTCATGGGGAGGGAGTGGGGGAGTCATGGGGAGGGAGGAGGGGAGGTCATAGGGAAGGAGTGGGGGAGTCATGGGGAGGGAGGGGGGGAGTCATAGGGAGGGAGTGGGGGAGTCATGGGGAGGAAGTGGGGGAGTTATGGGGAGGGAGTGGGGGAGTCATGGGGAGGGAGGGGAAGTCATGGGGAGGGAGTGGGGGAGTCATGGGGAGGGAGTGGGGGAGGTCATAGGGAGGGAGTGGGGGAGTCATGGGGAGGGAGGGGGGGAGTCATGGGGAGGGAGGAGGGGGAGTCATGGGGAAGGAGGGGGAGGTCATGGGGAGGGAGTGGGGGAGTCATGGGGAGGGAGGAGGGGGAGTCATGGGGAAGGAGGGGGAGGTCATGGGGAGGGAGTGGGGGAGTCATGGGGAGGGAGGAGGGGAGGTCATAGGGAGGGAGTGGGGGAGTCATGGGGGGGGGAGTCATGGGGAGGGAGGAGGGGGAGTCATGGGGAGGGAGTGGGGGAGTCATGGGGAGGGAGGGGGGGAGTCATGGGGAAGGAGGGGAGGTCATGGGGAGGGAGTGGGGGAGTCATGGGGAGGGAGTGGGGGAGTCATGGGGAGGGAGGGGGGGAGTCATGAGGAGGGAGGAGGGGGAGTCATGGGGAAGGAGGGGGGGAGTCATGGGGAGGGAGTGGGGGAGTCATGGGGAGGGAGTGGGGGAGTCATGGGGAAGGAGGGGAGGTCATGGGGAGGGAGTGGGGGAGTCATGGGGAGGGAGTGGGGGAGTCATGGGGAGGGAGTGGGGGAGTTATGGGGAGGGAGTGGGGGAGTCATGGGGAGGGAGGAGGGGGAGTCATGGGGAGGGAGTGGGGGAGTCATGGGGAGGGAGGAGGGGAGTCATGGGGAGGGAGTGGGGGAGTCATGGGGAGGGAGTGGGGGAGTTATGGGGAGGGAGTGGGGGAGTCATGGGGAGGGAGTGGGGGAGTCATGGGGAGGGAGTGGGGGAGTTATGGGGAGGGAGTGGGGGAGTCATGGGGAGGGAGGAGGGGAGTCATGGGGAGGGAGTGGGGGAGTCATGGGGAGGGAGGGTGAGGTCATGGGGAGGGAGTGGGGGAGTCATGGGGAGGGAGGAGGGGGAGTCATGGGGAGGGAGTGGGGGAGTCATGGGGAGGGAGTGGGGGAGTCATGGGGAGGGAGTGGGGGAGTCATGGGGAGGGAGTGGGGGAGTCATGGGGAGGGAGTGGGGGAGTCATGGGGAGGGAGGAGGGGAGTCATGGGGAGGGAGTGGGGGAGTCATGGGGAGGGAGGGTGAGGTCATGGGGAGGGAGTGGGGGAGTCATGGGGAGGGAGGAGGGGAGTCATGGGGAGGGAGTGGGGGAGTCATGGGGAGGGAGGGGGAGTCATAGGGAGGGAGGGGGAGGTCATGGGGAGGGAGTGGGGGAGTCATGGGGAGGGAGTGGGGGGAGTCATGGGGATGGAGGGGGAGTCATGGGGAGGGAGGAGGGGGAGTCATGGGGATGGAGGGGGAGTCATGGGGAGGGAGGAGGGGGAGTCATGGGGAGGGAGGAGGGGGAGTCATGGGGATGGAGGGGGAGTCATGGGGAGGGAGGGTGAGGTCATGGGGAGGGAGTGGGGGAGTCATGGGGAGGGAGGAGGGGGAGTCATGGGGATGGAGGGGGAGTCATGGGGAGGGAGGAGGGGGAGTCATGGGGATGGAGGGGGAGTCATGGGGAGGGAGGAGGGGGAGTCATGGGGATGGAGGGGGAGTCATGGGGAGGGAGGAGGGGGAGTCATGGGGATGGAGGGGGAGTCATGGGGAGGGAGGAGGGGGAGTCATGGGGAGGGAGGAGGGGGAGTCATGGGGATGGAGGGGGAGTCATGGGGAGGGAGTGGAGGTCATGGGGAGAGAGTGGGAGTAATGGGGAGGGGGTCATAGGGATTGAAAGGGGTCACAGGGAGAGATGTGAGGTGTGAGTGGAAGTGACATAGAGTTATACAGCCCAGAAACAGACCCTTCAATCCAACTTGTTCATGATGATCAGGCATCCCAATCTGCCCCAATCCCATTTGCCAGCATTTGGCCCATATATGGCCCATCATAATCATATGATGGGGAGGGAGTGGGGTCATGGGGAGCGATTGGGGTCATGGGGAGGGAGTGGGGTCATGGGGAGGGAGTGGGGTCATGGGGAGGGATTGGGGTCATGGGGAGGGAGTGGGGTCATGGGGAGGGATTGGGGTCATGGGGAGGGATTGGGGGAGTCATGCAGAGGGGGAATTGGTGGGGGGTGGAGGGGGGGAGAGGGGATGTATCACTTGTCTGATTTGTTTGGTAGTGAGAGAGAAAAGCTGAGGGGAGAAACATGATTTCTCAAAGACGATGTTCCTTTAAGCAACGCAGGAGATGAGAAATGTTTACCCGTGTGTTTTGTGGCAAGAATCTGCTTTTTCAAAGCCCACTCACTGGGTGAGGGAGAAAAAACTTGTCACTGATGATAGGGAAGTTGTGTTCATCTTTCTGTCTGTTGTGGTGGTTGAGAGATGACTGTACGTAATTAAAGGCAAGTGTAACTCTGTGTGTTTAATGTGACCGGAACCCACTCACTAACCACAGGCAGAAACTGTGTGAAGCAGTCATTCACATCTGGCTCACAGTAGGGAGGGGTTGGCTTTCCATCCAACTGTTGCAATTCCCAACTGGGAGTCCACATTCCTTAGTGTTTCAGCGATTCTATTCTCTTCCCATTGCTCCGGGTTTTTTTTTTGTACAATGTTCTCTCCGTGTCTCTCTCTGTCACCCCCTTGGCCCCCTATCATTATTCATTGACAGTCTTCACGAGGAAACACTAAAGTGCTGGGTAGGAGAGCTCGGATTATGATGAGCCTGTCAGCAAATTTTTAAAAATGCAAACCAGATGCCAGGCTCCAGATTTTCTTTTTAAAGACAAATTCCTTTTTCTTTCAGATCCCACCTCCCACAGACATCCCACCTCCCCCCCCCACTCCCACCACCACAGGCTCCCTGCATCTTCAGGCTCTCTAAACTCGACCACCACCCCCTCCATCCCCACAACATGCTGTCACCCTGTGAGCATCCCCCTCCCGGTTCACTTAGTGACTGCTGTCAGTGGATGGTGGGGAAACAGGGTTAAGGAATGATTTAATGGAGGCGTCCCCCAATCACAAAGGGTTCTGTCAGTAGGTTGGAGTCAGTAAGCAGAGGTCGTGGATTTTTCATAAAGAAAGGAAGTGGAGGAGTTCTCAATTTACACAGTGAGTTGTTATGATCTGGAATTTATTGCCTGAAAGGATGGCAGATTCAATAGCAATTTCCAAAAGGCAATTGACTAAATACTTGAAAAGGAAATTAACAATGCAGGGCTCTGGGGGAAGAGGGAATGGGGAGATTAATGAGATAATCTTTTCAAAGAGTCAGTAAGGGCACAATGGAGTGAATGGCCTCATTCTGTGTTCTCTCATTACGTGTTGCAATACTGATGTCATGGCAACTTCACTTCTGTCACGAGGGGCTGGTACCTGATCGAAATTTGTGGGATTTACCTTTAGTTTGGTCGCTGATACAATAGAGATCTGATAGCCAGCATCCAAGATATTTAAGGCAGTACAGTGTCTCAGTGATTAGCACTGCTACCTCACAGCACCAGAGACCTGGGTTCGATTTTAGCCTCTGGCAGCTGTCTGTCTGGAGTTTGCACATTCTCTTCGTGGGTTTGCTCTGGTTTCCTCCCACAATCCAAAGATGGCAGGTTAGGTGAATTGGCTATGCTAAATTGCCCATAGTCAGGGGAATGGGTCTGGATGGGTTACTCTTTGGAGGGTCGGTGTGGACTTGTTGGGCCGAAGGAGCCTGTTTCCATATTGTAGGGATCCTAAGTTATACTTAGCCTTGCAAAACACAACGAGGAAGACAAACTTGCATTTAAATAGCACCTTTCATGATCTCATGGCAGTTTTTGAAAACCAGCTTCCTTTTCTTGTCCCGCATTTTTGCCTCACCCTATACAACCAATTATCTCTTCTGGAACAGAGAGAGATGTCTGAAGATCCTTCTTGGACAAGGATTAAATACCAGAAACATAACTTCACAACATCCTCCAGCAATTCACAGCCAATGAAGTATCTTTTTTTTTTAATTGTTCTCATACAGAAGAGGGGAACTTGTACACAGCAAGCTCCCATACACATCAAGGTGATTATGACCTGACAGTCTGTTTCCAATGGGTGAGGCCTGTGTTCAGTTATGGGGTGAACTCAGCTACTGTTTCTTGAGATTTAAGGCAATGATGGAAGCAATGCTGCATTGAATTCAGCACAGGCCAGGGCTGAACTTGGGACCTTCACTGTCTCTGTTGTTTCAGCTATTCGCTGACTTAACCAATGAGTCATTCAGTGAGTCAGAGAAAGGGAGTGAAGCAATAAATTCAGATTGAGGAGAAAGGAGAGGAGAGCAGAATATATCGAAACCCTTCCTATTGTACAATTAATGGGATTGAGTCACATGTGCAACATGAGAAATTAAGCAACCGGCCAACTGGCCGAGACAGGATTTCCCCTGGACCTAGCCGAGGTCTAAGAGTTCATTGTACAAAAGGCAACATTGTACAGGACAAAATATTAAAGTGTTGTACATCAACACTGTGTAGGAAAGGGCGTCTGAATTTTATGGTTCACTCCAGCTCTTGATAATGCAATGTACACATTGCACTTGACAATGAGCCAAACAGTACCAGACATCAGTGAGTCATTAATGGCCTATTAGGCAGTGTGTACTGTATTTACACAGAATAGGATTGGCACTGTACCTTGACTGGAGCTAAGAATGAGACACAGGCGTGTCATAAAGCAACAGTCAGGAATGAATCTTAACAATTAATGCAATGCAGTCTGAACATTGAAATTAGTGGCCAGACACACCCTGACAGAACAAAGGAACTGCATTTATATAGCACCTTTCTTAACTTTAATACTAGCTCAGTTATTAAATATATCACCTGGAGTAGGATTGAACTCGTGGATCAATTTATCCATGGTCAGCCTGGAAGTAATGAATGTCAACTGGACGTCAAGAGCAATAAAGTAGCAGGCACCTCAAACCATTTCCCAGGGACATTTTCCAGAGCAGCTCAATTCATTGATTCTCGCAGTGTCCGTTTCAAAATCCCTTCAACAAAAATCTAAACAAGCCCCTCACTATAACTGGTATTACCCTCACTGTTACTGTCTCCCACCTTACTTACACCTCACTGTTACTGTTTTCTATGGATGGCACAGTGGCACAGTGGTTCACACTGCTGCCTCACAGTGCTAGAGGCCCGGGTTCAATTCCCACCTATGGCGACTCTCTGTGTGGAGTTTGCACGTTGTCTGCGTGGGTTTCCTCCCACAATCCAAAAATGTGCAGGTTAGGTGAATTGGCCATGCTAAATTGCCCGTAGTGTTAGGTGAAGAGGTAAATGTAGGGGAATGGGTCTGGGTGGGTTGTGCTTCAGTGGGTCGGTGTGGACTTGTTGGGCTGAAGGGCCTGTTTCCGCACTGTAAGCAATCTAATCTTACTGTTATTACTCCCTCAGTTCACGGATTACTTCCCATGCTTTTAGCCAAAATAATGTCTGGATTTGTTTTTCCATTCTGGCGAAGGGACCTTAAATGTTTATCTCTGCTGAGTATTTCTGGCATTCCCTGTTTTGATTTGTAATTCCCAGAATCTCCACTGAGGTGAACCCATTCCATCTTTCAGCCCTACTATCAGTTCACACTCTTGTCCTTTTGTCAGGTGGTGCAAGAGTTAATGATACAGTCAAAGGTTTTTACTATCAAATCAAACATCCAGCCAATCACCAGGTGAAAGAGGAAGAATGCAAACAGGGGCAGTCTGGAGTCTGTGTTTTGTCTACACTTCCAGTTGCTTTTGTTTCACACGTACTGCACGATAGGACATGCAGACAGAAAGGAGGTGACTCATCCCGGTCACTAGTTGGCAAGTCTCTCCCTCACATCCTCTTACAATCTCAACAGGACCATTATCCAAATCAAATTTTACACATAATTCTTCTAAAATGAATTACAGATTAAGGTTTGAAGGGATGCAGGGAGCATGAGATCAGTTTTAAATTTTATTTCACGTTAACTGAGAATTCTCCTGAAGAAATGACTTGCATTTATATCATTTCTTTCATGACCTCAGGGTATTCCAAAATACTTTACTACCAATAAAGTATTTCTGATATGTGGGTCATCTAGGGAGGCTCTACAACTAATTAATGCACGGGAAGATCAGGAATAACAATTTGATGATGACCAGATAATCTAATTTAATGATTTGAGGGAGGGATAAATATCGGCCAAGACCTCTATGGAGAACTTACCTGCTCTGCTTTGTTGTCATGCTGTGGAATCTTTCATTTGCACGTGATGGGACAGACAGGGCCAGTGTTTAATATCTCATACAAAAGGCAGCAGCTACAACAGTCCAGCACTCCTTCAGTATTGCACCAGAGAGTCAACATGAATCTCGGGCTCAAATCTCTGGAGTGAAACTTGACCCTGTCTCTTCCTGAGTTAGAGGCACCAATGAGATTAATGTTCACTTTACAGGTGAACAAAAGACCCCTGGTTGTGGAGTTCAAGAAAGACATCCCACAGCACAAGGTACAAATGATGGCCAGTGTGGGGTCTCCTCAAATGATTAGATTACTTACAGTGTGGAAACAGGCCCTTCGGCCCAATAAGTCCACACCGCCCCGCCGAAGTGCAACCCACCTATATCCCTACATTTACCCCTTACCTAATACTACGGGCAATTTAGCCTGGCCAATTCACCTGACCTGCACATCTTTGGACTGTGGGAGGAAACCGGAGCACCCGGAGGAAACCCATGCAGACACGGGGAGAATGTGCAAACTCCACACAGTCAGTTGCCTGAGGCGGGAATTGAACCCAGGTCTCTGGCGCTGTGAGGCAGCAGTGCTAACCACTGTGCCACCGTGCCGCCCGGTGATCTGGACAGGGAAGGAGAATGATGGAAGAGCACAATTCTGGTGTAGACTCAATAGGACTGCCGAACCCCTTTCTACACTGCAATACTTCTGTGGATCATCAGTGCACTCGATCATAACTTGGTGATCCCAACTGGAAAGTACATTTGTGAGAATAGTGGAAATAGTTGGAATTAGTTCAGCCCCGATTTATACCCTCAAAGATTGAAACAATTCGCAATGCTCTGTCAGTCGACTCATGGATCACTGTGAATGTGAATCAAGGCTTAGTGCAAGTAAGCAATTGCAACTGAGGGGAGAGAGAGTGAACAAGGGGAAAAAAGGAAGGAATTTGAGTTGATAAGTGAAAGGAATGTTATTCTTTGATGAAACCCTATTCCTCGCCTTGAAGAAAACCATAACAAAAAAAGACTTTGAGTGTTAATGTTAAAACAAAGCTGACATATGTGAGGAACAGATGATGCGAATGGAACTGTATCTGGGTGTCAGCTGCTAACAGGCAAAAACCCAAAGCAGTTTCACAGTTTTGTTTAATGATATCGTGTTCCCACGTTAGCTAAACTGTTAACTCAACAGGCCCTGGAGCAGATGGTGGTGTTAATGATATTTGTTAATATGTCTATAACCCAGTTATTGAGATGGTTTTATTTTGACGATTAAGGGGATATGTCAACTTTCCTTGCTTCCAGCCCCACGGAGTAAAGCTTTGCTGCCCCATAAACCGAGAATGTGGCAGCTTCGATGTCTAGTCTGTGGTGATTCAGCCAGGCAGCAGTAGAGAAGCCCCTGAGCTCAGGAGTAGACCAGGATTCATGCTTGATTTTGAGATCAGTGCACTCCTCTATTTCTGACCTCTTTCTGTTTTAATCACTGCATCATTGGAGCTGTGCTTTTAGCTGTTGAGGTCTTAGGTTTTGGAATTTCCTCTTTATTTGACCATTTATCCGCTGCTCTGTCCTACTTTCAGGAACTCCTTAAAACCTACAGCTCTGATCCAAACTCTTGGTCAGCTGTCCCAACAGTTCAGTGTCAAAATTGGTTTGATAATTGATGCTGTGAAGGACTTTGGGATGTTTTATTACACATTAAAGGTGCAATATAAATGGACCGTGTTGTGGCTGTTGACAATAACTATTATTTTCTGATGACCCATTTCCGTTCCTTCCCTCCGGGAGTGAATCTTCTCTGCAGTTTGATTTCAGCTAATGTTTGTTTCATGCCTGGTCAAAGTGCCAATCTTTCCAATGAACCTGCTCAATGTCCACATCCATCAGAACTGGGAACTCCCAGGATGTAGGAACACCGGAGGGGGGTGGGGTATAACAGGGAATACATAGGTTGTGGGAATTCCAGGGATGAAGGAATTCCAGGGATAAGGAAACTCCAGGGATATAGGAACTCCGGAGATGGGGGGTGCGGGGCGAGGGAATACATAGGATTTAGGAACACTGGAATGTGTGAATTCCAGGGAGATTTTCCCTTCCCATATCTGGAGACCTTGAGGCCAAATGATGGGTTGGCTCTGATTGTCTAATAAAGTCAGGCTGTGAACCTAAGACCTGAAAGGCCCATCAATTGTTCTGGATAAAGTTCACACAGCACTCATTCAGGGTCAACTCTGCTACTTCTCAATCCAGCTAATTCTCACAACCACAGCACAAAAGCACAGGACGTGCTTTTGGACGTCCTGATGCTGTGAGAAGTTTGGGAGGGAAATTCCAGAGCTTTGGGCTTGGGTTCCTGAGATCCCTCTGAGACCCACTCTGGGAGAAAGGAAGAACTTGGATCTCATGGAAACCAGCATCCTGCCCATCTAGTCAGAACTGTGAAGCCCATTTGCCACATTCACTGGGGTTGCTGTTGGGAATGGCTCTGGAAGCTCTCGAGGGTTTAGGTTAGAGTTGGTGCTGGCTGTGGATGAGGAAGGGAGGCTGTAGCAGTGACTCACACAGCATACAAAAAGGAAAAAGAGACCCCTGGTTAACCTTGAAGGCTGAATTCTCTTTCTCTGCTCCCGATGATAGGGGTATCTTTAATCCAATCCTTCCACCTTTGTGCCAGAGTTCAGCCAATTGAGCAAATGGCAGGGTTTGGCAGAGAGAACAACAAGTAACAACATTACAATCTGAGGGCAGGATGAAAGGATTCTGTGCTGATGTTCATGTGCTGGGCTCCCCGTGCCAGGATTCTGTGCTGAAGTTCCCGTGCCAAGGTCTCTGGATTCATTGATCGTAACAAAACTGAATGAAACAGATGACCTGGCCATTATCACATTCCTGAGTGTGGGAGGTAGCTGTGCATAAATTGGTGTTTCCCACGTTGCAACACTGTCTACACTTCACTGGCTGTGAAGTACTTCAGGATAAGTGACATAGGTGAAAGGCTTTGTTTCGAGAATCTCATTCTACCAAAGAGTGGGAATGTAAGATCGGTATGGTGTACTAGAGGGTGCAATATTGAATCTATGAAACAAATAAATGAATTGGTTTGTGCTCTCGATGATAGTGAACGGCTGGTGTGATAGAGTGACAGTGAGCAAGGTGTGTGATATCAAACTGAACAGTGAGTGTGATATTAGTGATGGTGAACAGGGGTGTGTTATACTAGTGTTGTTTCATTATGGGACACTGGGTATTTTGCTCCCAGTCTGGTATCATGCTCCTGTGTTCCTTTCTGTGAGTTGTGTGGCACTGTTTCCTTGTCAGCAGCCTGTTTACACAAACACACCAGCCAAACCGCCTTCACCATTGCCAATCCCCAGCCTCTTTTTCAATGACACACACACACCTTGTTGCTGGGAACATATCTGTCAATGCCTGGGGGAACGGAGGAAATCTGCCGGTCTGCATGATTCACACAATTTACAGAACTGACAAGCCCCAACATGAACACTGAGAGGGAGCCTGAGAATGAACCTCTGCCAGCTTCCCTACTTTAAAAGAGTGACTCTCCTTCATATTTCCGCACTGTTTGTAAAGTGCTTTGGGATGTCCTGATGCTGTGAGAAGTTTGGGAAGGAAATTCCAGAGCTTTGGGCTTGGGTTGCTGAGATCCCTCTGAGACCCACTCTGGGAGAAAGGAAGAACTTGGATTTCTATTGAGCCTTTGGAAAGTCCAAAGCACTTTGTACCCAATAATGGTTTTCTAAAGTGTAACGGCTGTCGTAATGTAGGGAATACGACAGCCAGTCTTCACACAGCAAGCTGCCACATATGGCAATGTCGTAATGACCACATAAACTGTTCTAGTAATGCTTATCACATGGCGACAGTAATGAAGCACGTCCTGTCTAGAGCAAACCTGCCAAAAAGTGCGAGTGCTAATCAAGCAAAGAAGGCTTCACTGATTTGGGCATGTGCACAGAATGGAAGATGGCTGCACCCCCAAGAATATGCCATAAGGGAAGTCGCCTGTGCCAAGAGACCAGCTGGGCACCTGAAGGTGCGATTCAGGGATGCTGTCAAAAGAGAAGTGAATGCCCTCAACATCAATCGGTTCTCACTGACCACTGATGCAAACAGGGGCACCCAGCTGTGGGCAGGAATTAGCCCCCATGGTGACACAAGTTTCAGCTGAAATCATTCCCCACCAATGACAAGGGTCCATGTGTGCGACTCCTGTGGCAGGTTTTACCTCCCCAGGTTCAGCTTGTTCAGCCTTTACAGAAACGCAGCAGACGATTTCATCATTTTCTGAGGCTGCATTTCCACTATCTCTCTGAGACAGAAAAATCTCAAGCAATGTTTATTCTGAAAGATAAATGTTGGCTGGACACCAGCCACCCGACTCCACTTTCTTTTTTGAAAGATTGAAGTTCCACGGAAGCCTTTAAATCCACCTCCGAGGGCAAGTGGAGGCTCAGTTTAACACCTCTCCTTAAAGACAGTAGCTGTGACAATACAATACTCCCTTTAGCACTACATAAGGATGAGTGCAATGAAGGAAGAGCAGGCATGGGAGCTAAATTCATCAAGATGGACAGGAAAATAGGTTATGAAGAAGACATAGGAAGTTGCAGATGGTTTAAGCGAGCGGGCAAACAGAGTATAATGTGAGAAAATGTGAATTTGTTCTCTTTGGCAAGAAGAGTCATAGAGTCATAGAGATGTACAGCATGGAAACAAACCCTTCGGTCCAACCTGTCCATGCCGACCAGATATCCCAACCCAATCTAGTCCCACCTGCCAGCGCCCGGCCCATATCCCTCCAAACCCTTCCTATTCATATACCCATCCAAATGCCTTTTAAATGTTGCAATTGAACCAGCCTCCACCACATCCTCTGGCAGCTCATTCCATACACGTACCACCCTCTGCGTGAAAAAGTTGCCCCTTTGGTCTCTTTTACATCTTTCCCCTCTCACCCTAAAGCTATGCCCTCTAGCTCTGGACTCCCCGTGGTACCATGTTTGCCAACTTCCAGTCTTCTGGCACCTCACCTGTGGCTATCGATGATACAAATATCTCAGCAAGAGGCCCAGCAATCACTTCTCTAGCTTCCCACAGAGTTCTCGGGTACACCTGATCAGGGCCTGGGGACTTATCCACTTTTAACCGTTTCAAGACATCCAGCACTTCCACCTCTGTTATCTGGACATTTTGTAAGAGGTCACCGTCTATTTCCCTACAGCCTATATCTTCCATATCCTTTTCCACAGTAAATACTGATGCAAAATGTTCATTTAGTATCTCCCCCATTTTCTGTGGCTCCACACAAAGACTGCCTTGCTAATCTTTGAGGGGCCCTATTCTCTCCCTAGTTACCCTTTTGTCCTTAATATATTTGTAAAAACCTTTTGGATTCTCCTTAATTCTAGTTGCCAAAGCTATCTCATGTCCCCGTTTTGCCCTCCTGATTTCCCTCTTAAGTATTTCTTTATACTCTAAGGATTCACTCGATCTATCCTGTCTGTACCTGACATATGCTTCCTTCTTTTTCTTAACCAAACCCTCAATTTCCTTAGTCATCCAGCATTCCCTATACCTACCAGCCTTCCCTTTCACCCTGACAGGAAAATACTTTCTCTGGATTCTTGTTATCACATTTCTGAAGGCTTCCCATTTTCCAGTCGTTCCTTTACCTGCGAACATCTGCCTCCAATCAGCTTTCAAAAATTCTTGCCTAATACTGTCAAAATTGGCCTTTCTCCAATTTAGAACTTCAACTTTTAGATCTGGTCTATCCTTTTCCATCACTATTTTAAAACTAATAGAATTATGGTCGCTGGCCCCAAAGTGCTCCCCCACTGACACCTCAGTCACCTGCCCTGCCTTATTTCCCAAGAGTAGGTCAAGTTTTGCACCTTCTCTAGTAGGTACATCCACATACTGAATCAGAAAATTGTCTTGTACACACGTAAGAAATTCCTCTCCATCTAAACCTTTAACACTATGGCAGTCCCAGTCGATGTTTGGAAAGTTAAAATCCCCTACCATAACCACCCTATTATTCTTACAGATAACTGAGATCTCCTTACAAGTTTTATCTCAATTTCCCTCTGACTATTGGGGGGTCTATAATACAATCCCAATAAGGTGATCATCCCTTTCTTATTTCTCAGTTCTACCCAAATAACTTCCCTGGATGTATTTCCGGGAATATCCTCCCTCAGCACAGCTGTAATGCTTTCCCTTATCAAAAATGCCACTACCCCTCCTCTCTTGCCTCCCTTTCTATCCTTCCTGTAGCATTTGTATCCTGGAACATTAAGTTGCCAGTCCTGCCCATCCCTGAGCCATGTTTCCGTAATTGCTATGATATCCCAGTCCCATGTTCCTAACCATGCCCTGAGTTCATCTGCCTTCCCTGTTAGGCCCCTTGCATTGAAATAAATGCAGTTTAATTTATTAGTCCTACCTTGTCCCTGCCTGCCCTGACTGTTTGACTCACTTCTGTTCTCAGTTGTACCCATCTCAGATCGATCTCTTTCCTCACTATCTTCCTGGGTCCCACCCCCCGTTCCCACCCCCCCCTCCCCCCCCCCACCTTATTAGTGTAAATCCTCCCAAGCAATTCTAGCAAATCTCCCTGCCAGTATATTAGTCCCCTTCCAATTTAGGTGCAATCCGTCCTTCTTGTACAGGTCACACCTTCTACCCCAAAAGAGATTCCAATGATCCAAAATGTGAATCCTTTTCCCATACACCAGCTCCTCAGCCATGCATTCATCTGCTCTATCCTCCTATTCCTGCCCTCACTAGCTCGGAGCACTGGGAGTAATCCAGATATTACTACCCTTGAGGACCTCCTTTTCAAATTTCTGCCTAACTCTCTGTAATCTCCCTTCAGAGTCTCAACCTTTTCCCTTCCAATATTGTTGGTTCCAATGTGGACAATGACCTCCTGCTGTCCCCTCTCCCCAGTGAGAACATTCTGCACCCTCTGAGACATCCTTGATCCTGGCACCAGGGAAACAACACACCATTCTGCTTTTTCTCTGCTGGCCACAGAAACGTCTGTCTGTACCTCTGACTACAGAATCCCCTAACACAATTGATCCCTTGGAAGCCGACGTTACCCCTCATTGCATTAGACCCAGTCTCAATACCAGAAACTTGGCTGTTTGTGCTACGTTCCCCAGAGAATCCATCACCCCCTACATTTTCCAAAACAGCATACCTGTTTGAAATGGGTATATCCACAAAAGACTCCTGCCCAAGGTGCTGACCTCTCTCATCCTTCCTAAAGTTAACCCATCTATGTGACTGTATCTGAGGCTTTCCCCCTTCCTATAACTGCCATCCATCACATACTGTTGCTGTTGCAAATTCCTCATCGCTTCTATCTGTCTCTCCAACCGATCCACTCGATCTGATAAGATTCGCGTCCAACAGCATTTATGGCAGATATAATCCGCAGTAACCCTTAAACTCTCTTTAAACTCCCCACATCTGACAAGAAATACATATCACTGCAAAGGCCATTTTTGCTCCTTCACAATCTACAGACCCAGAAAATAACACCGTCTTATTCCTCTACAAACACTGCCGCAGGTTAAATTAATAGCTATGGCTTATATTTGGGCGGCACGGTGGCACACTGGTTAGCACGGCTGCCTCACAGCGCCAGAGACGCAGGTTCAATTCCCACCTCAGGTGACTGACTGTGTGGAGTTTGCACATTCTCCCCGTGTCTGCGTGGGTGTGCTCCGGTTTCTTCCCAAAGTCCAAAGATGTGCAGATCTGGTGAATTGGCCATGCTAAATTGCCCATAGTGTTAGGTAAGGGGTAGATGTAGGGGTATGGGTGGGTTGCGCTTCAGCGGGGCGGTGTGGACTTGTTGGGCCGAAGGGCCTGTTTCCACACTGTAAGTTATCTATCTAATATTTTAAGTTTCATCAAGAGATTTATCTCCAAAAACCTATAATCAAGAAAGAATCCACTGTACCCACTACTGCAGCCTTTCTATTGGACAGACTTAAAACAACAATTAACTTATCTGATTCTGTGCTGTGAACTTCACCCAACAGCTCCTCCAAGATTAGTTGTGAATTGTTAATTTTCCCAGATGCATTCCGATGTCCAGCGATACACGAATTCAAACAGCAAAGGCGGTAACTGTGCAGGTTTTTTTTTTCTTTCTCTCTCTCTCTCTCTCTTTCCCTCTTTCCCTCTCTCCTGCACTGTCCTCACCATATGCTTCCTTTGTCTGCTTTTCTCCCTTTTAAACTGCTGTTGTTTTGACTTTTTTTTTCCCAAAGTTCCAAAACAATGCAACAGCATATAAAACAGTAATTGCTGCTCTTGGAATTCGAGGAAATCACCTCCAGCACCTAAAATACCTCAAAAAAAGGAGCAGCTCTTACAGCCAGAAATTTTTCCCGTCCTCCATTTTGGATTACCCAGAATCACTATAAAAACATAATATTTCTCAAACGGACAACGACTGCAGAATTCCATGATACAGAGAGATTTAAGTGCTCTGGGGGCCTGATTCACAAAAAGTTAAGATGTGGGCAAAGCAGATAATCAAGAAAGCTAATGGAATGCTGTCCTTTATTATATGGATTGTAAGGTTGTTATGCTTCAGTTCTACAGGCTATTGGTGAGGCCACATCTCAAATACTGTGTGTGGTTTTGTTCTCTTTCAGGAAGGATATAAATTGGAGGCAATTCAGAGATGGTTTACTAGTTTATTACCTGGAAGGAATGGGTTTTTTAATGGGGAGAGATTAGACAGGCTGACCATGTTTTCACTGGATTTAGAAGTGAGAGGGTCTTGATTGGGGTCATGACAAGGTGGATCTAGAAAGGATGTTTTCTCTTGTGGGTGAGTCCAAAACTAGGGACCACTGTTTAACTTAGGGGGTCACCCTATTAGAACAGAAATAAAGAGAAATAGTTTCTCTCAGAGAGTTGTGGGACTTTAGAATCCCTGTCTCAGAAGGCTGTGGAGGTGGGGGTTATTGAATAGTTTTAAGACAGAGTGAATACATTCTTATTAATCAGGATGGTTACAGGGGGCAGATGGGATGTGGATTCTGAATCATAAAGAGATCAGCCATAATTGTATTGAATGCTGGAGCAGTCTCAAGGGGCCGAATGGCCTAATTCCTCTCTTTGTATCTCAGCTTCGATGTTTGTAGTCAAGTCTCTGGAGTAGAACGCAAACCCCTCAATCAAGAATGGCCACTTGGCCGAGATATCACATTGCAATCTGTGCCCATGGCCTGAAGTGCAACCTAACCAGCTACTGAATACCCTGGATCCACTATCTAAATTCACACGTGACAGATAGTTATTTGAATGAGGTACTAGAGGGCAGTTGGAGCACAGAAGGAGGGAGAAATTTGAGGACAACTATGGGGACGGGCAATGTCCTTCTGTGGAAACTCAGCCTCTCATTCCAACAGGGGCCACTGTATTCAGGGCTGGATGTGTATTCCAGGTCTGCCACCCATGAAGTGTGGAAATGGATGATAGAGACTGGGGAATTAGACAGAGCTGAAAGAGGCCACTGTAAATATCTGAAATGCTTCAAATACTAGACTCACTTAATCAGGCTGAGTTTAAAAGTGCTAAGTTATGAGCTCAGGCCCCATACCAGTAAATTACTTTGTATTCCTTTGAACACAGAAGATCAAGGGGAGGTTTAATTGAGGTATTGAAAGTGACTGAAGGATTTGACTGGGTAGGTAGTGAAACTAGTTTCTGTAGTGGCTGGAATGCAGACGAAAGAGTGTAACATTAAAATTTGAGGCAGGCAGTTCAGGGGAGATGTCAGAGATCATTCTTTGACACAAAGGGCAGTGGGGATCTGGATCTCTCTTATTGAGGCTGTAGGTGAATGGAATATTTTAATACACATTTTGATGGATGCTGTTAAGTCGCATTATTATGGGATCTGAAACCATGGCGGGTAGTTGGAGTATGATACAGCTTAACAGGGATGTAACTGAATGGTGGTATAGGCTTCCCTCGCTGGTGATCTGCTTATGTTCAAAGGGAATGTGAGATCAGAGTCGAATATTTCTCCTTTAGGTTCCTCAATAACTCTGGACCTAACATTCCAAACTCAAATCAGTGAGGGGAATTATTGAACAAACAGAAGATGTTTAAATAAAGTGAGATACATAAGGCATGGCATACTAAAACGGAACGGGGTGAGTGATATTCTATGAGAATAAGGTTTGACAGGTCTGTGGCTAAACTCCTCTCTGTTAAGTGGAAGGTCTGTGTGTCACTCTCTTCAGAACATTGTCCTTTCACTTCTGGAACTAGGCCTAACAGATGGGAAGCTGGTCTCCTGCCTCCATTAGAAATCGGGTGTCATGCAGTGTGTCACAGCACAGACCTGGTGTGGAATGGCAATCTGTCACTGACCCTCTGTCAACGATAAACCAAAGTGCACACTGCTCACCAAATATTCAGCAGGACAGAGTTCACTGGACTGTAGAGAGAGTCCCTGCATTTTCTGCTAAACCTCATACAGGCAGTGGAACATAATCCATTGTATCTATCTGCACAGCCATACAAAAAAGGAACAAGATCATGACGTGGTAGAGATCTTTCAGGGCAGAGGAACAGAGCCCCATCGGCTCAACTCTTAATGTGTGAAGGGCAAATGCTACATCTCTACAGGACAGTATCAAAATCAATCAGGACATGACAGCCAACTGACACAAGGTCTGGGCTTTGCAAATGTTTTTGGTTTGCCAACTGTCTGTGGATTGGCCTGGAGACTACAGAAGTTGAAGATAAATATCCACGGACAAAAATCCAGGGGCGAAACAAAAATAATGCAATAAGTGCAATCTTTCTCATTTATTTGATATTTTTAATAAAACATTGCTGTGGATGAGGTATAAAGCTGTTAGATTGACAGTCAAGAATCATCCAATAGGGGAACGAAGCATCTGTTCACATTCCACATGGCTGTGGGAAGGGTTAGGGTGGGGCACTGATGCCAGAATGGATGTGCCAGGTCACCAGTGAAGGCAGCCTGGTTCTGCAAGGGGGTAGGCTTCTTTTCTATTTGTTCATGGGATGTAGGTATCGTTGTCTGGGCCAGCATGTATTGCCCATGTTTAGTTGCCCCTTGAACTGCCTGGCTTGTTAGGGCCATTTCAGAGGACATTTAAGAGTTAACCAAGTGGGCCAGACCCAGGTAAGGATGGCAAATTTCTGTCCCTGAAGGATGTTAGTGAACCAGATGGGCTTACATTAGGATAGCAGTTTTTAATTCCATAATTTTATTGAATTCAAATTTCACCATCTGCCACAATGGGATTTGAACTCATGTATGCATAGCTGGAGTGGGGGTGGGGGGGTGGGGTGTTCTAGATTATTAGCCCAGTGACAACACCACCACACCACTGCCTCTCCTCCTGAAAATCACTGGATGATTTGGTGGTTTGAGCCAGTGAGCAGTTGAAGGGAGGGGACACTGAGCTGGGGTGAGGTAGTGTGAGGAACGTCCTGAGAAAATGTGACTTCAGAATTTGAGTCCATCTACTCTTCTTTTAGGTATAGAACTGAGAGCAGGAGAAAGCTCTTAATGCAGGGAGAGTTGTGAGGGTATAGAGTTGCCTTGAAGGGTTAATATTTGAAATTGTATCAACTTGCAGGATCAGTTTAGATTGATGGTTGAAGAAAAAGGAATTGAAAGGATTTGGAAATAGAGGACAGACTGGTTGGGCCGAATGGACTGTTTCTGTGATTTCCTTGTGTGGGCAGCTTGATGAATCAATGTTCTGAACCATTGAGGCTCATGGAGAAGGAATGAACCTCTTCAGTAATGCTGAAAGCATAAAATACTCTGTTTCATTTGTAAGTATCTGCAAAGCACAAGGTCCTAAATGCAGACAAAACCTCAAGCAACCAGGGTGGTCTGAAGGACTTTCTGAAGATTCTGGGGATTTTGCAAGCATCTGTATATTACGGACTGTAATTTGAGGATTTGTCTAACTGTCTCAAACACTTTTGTGGCTTTTTCTCTGTCTACTCTTTGCCTGGGATGCTGAGTGTCACTTGGGCCTGGTCTCTATACCACCGCAGGAATACCAACTCTTCAGGAATGTGAATTATAGCATTGCTCCAGATGAATGCAAAAGTTTGTCTGAGTATGGAGAGCAGATGGAGGTGGCAAGTCATAGGATCAAACACCAAGAATGTGCCCAGTTGAAGATGGTAACCCTTTACCATGCTAAGTGGCATTTCGTTATGGATGAGCCAAGATATGGAATGTTGCCAATTTAGTTGGCGCCTGGCTGAGCATCATCCTGTCTTCAACTACCATTAAACACAAAGCACACTTCCCTCCTCAGGGCAGAGACTTGAGATGTGGGGAGATCAATTGATAATGACCTGGAGTTGGAAGCTTGACTGATCATCCCTTTCCCCAAAACCAGAAACCAATGGGACCAATCTGAATGCTCTTATCTTTGTGACGGTATCAGAGTTTGAGAGATTATAGATTAGGGTTCTACTCAACAGTCCGCTCACCAGCACTTGGTTATATCTGGTCAACCACTCACCGTATCTTGGTTATACCTGGGCAACTGCTCACCAGTATATAGATATACCTGGGCTATTGGTCACTGACAACCTGGTTACATGTGTCACTGCATCCTAGCTATATCTGAACAACCCCTTAACCAAACCAGGTTATGTCTGGGCAGTCTGCTAACTGGTGTACCGAGGCAACCAGTCACTGATGCCTGGTTATTTCTGGGCACACTCGACACTAACCTCCCAACAGGACATGAGTGACAACTCTTTGAATTTGGTCTGAATTTGAATTATAAAGTGGTTTAATACATGGATATTTAATCTTTTACTCTAGGTTACAAAGTCTGAACTATTTAAAATGCATGCACACAGCCTTCAAAATACATCCTGCAGGTTTTTAAAGTACCCTGGGCAATTTTCTTTAAAGCCTAACTCTTTAATTAAAATTGCTAAGCACTAACTTGCTCCTCTGTTCTTCATGCTTAATCTCTTTCATCAAATAAATTACGCTCTTTGTTTGAAAGCACAACTTGTTTCTTACGGCTTGTCTTCTGCTCTTTCATTCACTGAGTTCCACAGGCACAAACCTGCCTGCCTCCTGCTCCATCTTCACCCACTGACAGTCTGCACTCAGAGTCTGTTCACCATAGCGTTAAGCAATGCCTCAATTTGAAAAACCTGTTCTTTGTTTTCAAATCCATGGCCTCACCCCTCCCTTTCTGTGCAACTGCTTCCAGTCCCACATCCCTCCCCAACTCCATGCTCGCCTAATTCTGGCCTTTTGTACATCCTTGATTTTAATCGCTCCATCATTGGTTGTTGTGACTTCAGCTGTTCAGACCACAAGCTCTGGGATTCTCTCCCTGAACTTCTCTGCTTCACTGTTCTCATTCAAAATGCTCCTTAAAACCTATTTCTTTGACCGAATATTTGGCCATCCGACATTAGTTTGGAGTCAGATTTTGCTCGATAATGGTCCTGTGAAGTACATCTTGAAACATTTTAGTATGTCAAAGGTGCTCCATGAATCTGAGTTTTTGTTGTTTTGGGATGATGATCACGAATGCAATCTTCGAATAATGACATGTTTAAAGGTGAGTGAGCATATGGGAGTGCCAGTGTCTCCATCTCCCCAATCTTCATCCCAAATTTGAAGATTAATTGGCCATTCCTACACAGTGGTTGGATTGAGAGCTTGGAGTTCCTCTTCTACACCACATGGATTACAAGCGGTTCAAGACGGACAGTTTACCACTTGTACCAATCAATGACAGGGGATGGACAATAAATGTTGTCCTGTTACATCTCATGAGCAAATAAATTTAAAAAAACATTTTAAAATGTTGTGAGAAGATTGAGGGCTCTACCCCTACCCCAGAGAATTGTGTTCACAATCAAGGGTGGTGGGAGTGCTATGCTGTCGGAGAGATACAATGTGTGGATCACTTCCTAATGAAGTGTTAAATCAGTGCTGTCTCTGCCTGTACAGCTGACTGCTCAAAACCCTGGAGGAAGAATGGAACCCCTTCAGCTATATTTCTCCTTCAAAACAAGCTGCTTGTTTCTGGGATCATGCTGTGCAAACCTTGGGCTGCCATGTTTGCTTACTCAGCAACAGTGACCGAACTTCAACAGTAATAAGTTATAAAAACTCTGGGACAGTCCAACAATGCAATAAGATGCTGTGATAATACACATTCATGAATTTTTCCAATAGTTGTCTTTCCCTGAGGACATGACCTGATTCTGGAAGTTCTCCAGCAAGTCAACACCAATAAATGTGAGGTGATGCAGTTCAGCAGGAAACATACAGACATCAATGACACCTTCGAAAAGGAAAGGAAATCTGACTGAGGTGAAAGGGAAAATGAATCTAGTTTTGGAGAACACATTATTAAAAGTAGCACCACAGCTTTGCAAACTATCAACAAAACACTGCAATGTATTCCTCGGAGTTATTTGGAGAAATCTGATCTTTCCCTTAGTGTAACAGTTAGCTTGCCATAGTCATGTGATCTCTATCTCTCCTATACATCAGGACAAAGCAAGGTCTGCAGATGCAGGTGATGAGAGTTATAAAGTGTGGTGCTGGAAAAGCACAGCTAGACAGCATCCAAGAAGCAGGACAGTCGATGTTTCGAGCATTAACTCTTCATCTGGAATATGGGGGAGGCTCAGGGGGACTGAGAGATTTATTGGAGGGGCTTGGTGCTCGGGGGGGAAGGTAGTTTGGAATGTGACAGGCAGATGAAGGTGGGGTGATGGTGATTGGTTGGAGCGGAGTGTGGAGCGGATAGGTGGGAAAGAAGATGGACAGGTAGGACAGTTCAAGAGGGCGATGCCGAGTTGGAGGGTTGGATCTGGGATGAGGTGAGGGGAAGGGAAGTGAGGAAACTGGTGAAATCAACATTGATCCAATGAGATTGGAGGGTCCCAAGGTGGAAAATGAGGCGCCCTTCCTCCAGGTGTTGGGGAGCTAGGATTTGGCGGTGGAGGAGGCCCAGCACCTGCATGTGCTTGGCAGAGTGGCAGTGGCTGTTGAAGTGTTCGACTATAGGGAGGTGGGGTTGTTTAGTGTGTGTGTGTCACAGAGATGTCCTCTGAAACATTCCACAAGTTGGAACTTATCTGCCCAGTGTAGAGGAGACCACATCGAGAGCAACGGACACAGTAGATGACATGTGTGGAGGTGCAGGAGAATCTCTGCCAGATGTGGCAGGATCCTTTGGAGCCTTTGGATGGAGGTGAGGGGGAGAGGTGTGGGCACAGGTTTTACACTTCTTGTAGGTACGTCGGATATGTGGAATAGTCCATCTTCCGCAGCTACATCGGCATCATTCCCCACCTTTTCCTCCACTACGTTGATGACTGTATCAGTACCACCCTGTGCTCCCATGAGGAGGTTGAACAGTTCATCAACTTCACAAACACTGTCCACTCTGATCTCAAGTTCACCTGGACCATCTTGAACACCTTCCTTCCCTTCCTGGACTTTTTCATCTCCACTTCCAGCAACCAACTCAACACAGACATCTACTTCAAACCCACCTACTCGCACAGCTACCTGGACTACACCTCCTCCCACTCTATCTCCTATATATCCCTTACTCCTAATTCCTCTGCCTCTGCTGCATCTGCTCCCAGGAGGACCAATTCCACCATAGGACATACTAGATGTCCTCCTTTGTCAAGGACCACAATTTCCCCTCCCACGTGGGCAACAATACACTCCAGCGCATCTCCTCCACTTCCTGTAGCTCCATCCTTGAATCCCACCCTCCAATCGCAACAAGGACAGAACCCCCTGGTCCTCATTTTCCACCCCACCAACCCCTGGGTACATCCTCCACCACTTCTGCCACATACAAACAGACTCCACAACCAAGGATATATTTCCCTCCTCACCCCTATCTGTGTTCAGCAGAGACAATTCCCTCTGTGACTCCCTTGTTAGGTCCATGCTCCCCTTCCAACCCACCATCCACTCCCAGCACCATCCTTTGCCACCGCAAGAGGTGTAAAACCTGTGCCCACACGTCCCCCCTCACGTCCATCCAAGGCCCCAAAGGATCCTTCCACATCCAATAGAGATCCTCCTGCATCTCCACACGTGTCATCTACTGTGTCCATTGCTCTTGCTGCAGTCTTCTCTACATTGGAGAGACAGGATGCCAACTTGTGGAACATTTCAGTGAACATCTCTGGGACACACGTTCTAAACAACCCCACCGTCTAGTAGCCTAACACTTCAACACCCCCTTCCCACTCTGCCAAGGACATGCATGTCCTGGGGCTCCTCCACTGCCAGATTCTAGTCACCTGACGCCTGGAGGAAGGGTGCCTCATCTTCTGCATGGGAAACTCCAACCACACGGGATCAATGTTGGTTTCACCAGTTTCCTCATTTACCCTCTGCCTGTCGTATCCCAGATCCAACCCTCCAACTCAACACCACCCTTTTGAACTGTCTTACCTGACCATCTTCCTTCCTAAACACTCTGCCCTCCTAACCTATCATCTTCACCCCCACCTCCATCTACCTATTACCTTCCCAGCTACCTTCCCCCCAGCTGCACCCCCCCTCCTATTTATCTCTCACCCCCCTTGGGCCATCCTTTCATTCCTGATGAAGAACTTTTGCTTGGAATGTTGACTCTCCTGCTTCTCGGATGCTGCCCGACTGGCTGTGCTTTTCCAGCACCACACTTTGTGACTTTCCTATAAATGCCTTTGTGGGCAGTCTGTGGGAACCAGTAAACGCATGGCACTTGAAACATGGTGTCAGCGTGGTGCAGCTTCAGAGCTGGTAGAAAGTCGGAAAGGAAGAATTTTATTTTTAAAAAAAACAGTCTGCAAGTTTTAATTAATGGATGAGCCAAAGTGACTGTGTATTTTCCCTCCATGCTACTGTGGGAAGTGGAAAGAGAGATTGCGCAGCTTTTCTTTCCCAATGTCAGAAAACAAAACTATGAGATTGCAACAGGATTAAATAAAAGTCCTGAGCATTTGCAAGTTGCAACCCTGCTTTCAGTGTTGTGGAAAGAGTGTATACATTTATATTGTAGCCTCGATCTCAGTAAGGAGCAGAAAGGCCAGACAGGAGCAGGTTGCAGACTTCAAAGATACAATTAGAATCCCATATTTTTACCAAAAGCATTTGTTCAACATCAGAGCTTAAGGGGAGAAGGATACTTTAAAAGAAGGAATGAAATGTAAATCAAAGTAGATCCAGAGGACCATAGGCTGCTCTCTTATTAAAGAGAGATGACTGGTTGTGAGTTTAATCTGAGGGCTACCACACCTCAGGCTGGGGGTGAGGTTGTGATGGCCTTACTCTCTTGAGAAGGAATGCCTTCACTAATACATGTGGCTGAATCCTGTGAATCTGAACATCGAAAGGTGGATCACATCAGAGATAGGATTCTCTTAGGCGAAAGGGATCCTTCCATGGGAGCACGTCAACTGATAGAGGAGCTATCAACATGTGCAGAAGCTCTGAGGTTGTTAATCATCGGATGGAGCATATTAATGAGCCTTTGCATAATGTTGAGAGGGGTTCCAAGTGGAATGAGAAGACCAGATTGGGAGACAAAGGAAGAAATATTTGCAGTAAAGGCAGCAGAAATATCAAGGCCAGAGGACGGGGTGTAAATATTTCAGAGGACATCACACAAAAGAAAATTAATTTGTGGAAGGCAGTGCTCCACAAAGCTGAATTATTTTGCAGGCAAGTCTTTAGCTAGAAAGGAGCAGAACAAGCCTGTGGTGAAGATGGCTGCTAGCAAGGTATACCACCTGATGATTCTTACAAATCTTTTAATACCGCAATTTAGCATCATCAGGTGATAAACGGTCTGTGGGAGTTTAATTCAGATAAATGCGAGGTGCTGCATTTTGAGAAAGCAAACCTTAGCAGGACTTATACACTTAATGGTAAGGTCCTAGGGAGTGTTGCTGAACAAAGAGACCTTGGAGTGTAGCTTCTTGAAAGTGGAGTCACATGTAGATAGGATAGTGAAGAAGGCGTTTGGTATGCTTTCCTTTATTGGTCAGAGTATTGAGTATAGGATTTGGGAGGTCATGTTGCGGCTGTACAGGACATTGGTTAGGCCGCTGTTGGAATATTGTGTGCAATTCTGGTCTCCTTTCTATCGGAGGGATATTGTGAAACTTGAAAGGGTTCAGAAAAGATTTACAAGGATGTTGCCAGGGTTGGAGGATCTGAGCTACAGGGAGAGGCTGAACAGGTCGGGGCTGTTTTCCCTGGAGCGTCGGAGGCTGAGGGGTGACCTTATAGAGGTTTACAAAATTGAGGGGCATGGATAGGATAAATAGACAAAGTCTTTTCCATGGGGTCGGTGAGTCCAGAACTAGAGGGCATAGGTTTAGGGTGAGAGGGGGAAGATATAAAAGAGACCTAAGGGGCAACTGTTTCACACAGAGGGTGGTATGTGTATGGAATGAGCTGCTAGAGGATGTGGTGGAGGCTGGTACAAATGCAACATTTAAGAGGCATTTGGATGGGTATATGAATAGGAAGGGTTTGGAGGGATAGGTGCTGGCAGGTGGGACTAGATTGGGTTGGAATATCTGGTCGGCATGGACAGGTTGGACCGAGTCTGTATCCATGCTATGCATCTCTATGACTGTTCGAGCGATGATGACAGAGGGGAACATCACATGTACGTGAAGTGTAAGATAAACACTGATACTTAGTGCATCATCGTGAGTTTTGCTGACAAATGTGATGTGGCTCAAGGTGGTGACTTACAAATGACCCCATATACATTTCACCAGGCCCGTTCAAGAGTTCTGGGAAGTGGACAGTAAGAATACATGTGGCTGAAGTAAGTCTAAAGCTTGGACCAGAATCCTAAAGGTGCCAGGTGAGATTTATATATAACATTTCACAGACCACTAAGCCATTGACTGCTGAATAGATCCTAGAGGATTACTAACATCCTTTTATACGTGTTGGATACCATCCTGGTGAATATCATCTCAATGATAAGAGACTGCGTGAGGCCAACTCAGCATCAACACAAAACCAGGTGAGATTGTTCACAGTGAAGAAGATGTTAAGAAGAAGGCAATATCGAAAAGTTGAGTGAATAGGCAAATGCAGAGCAGGCACAGTATAATGTGGACAACATAATGTGAGATTGTCCATTTTGGGCAGGAATGGCAGAATGGAGAATCTAATGTCAATGATGATGGCGTGGGAAATGTTAATGCGCAAAGGGAATGGGGTTTCCTTGTGTACCAGTCAGTGAAAGTGAGCATGCAGGAGGGAGCCAGGTTAGTATGTCAGCCTTCATTACAACAGGGTTGGAGTACAGAAACAAGGAAGTCTTCCTGCTGCCGCACAGGGCTTTGGTAAAACCATGCTCGGAGTAGTGGATTAGTTGCAGTATCCCGACCTTAACAAAATGAGAATGCAACAAAGGCTTACCAGGTTAATTCCTGGGACGGCAGGTTTGTCATGTGTGGAGAGATTGGCACAACTGAGCAGGTATTCATTGGAGTTTCAAAGAATGAGAAGGAATCTCATTGAAATGTATAAAATTCTGTCATGGCTGGACAGACTGGATGCAGAAATGATGTCTCTCCCCTCCACCTTCCCTCCTAATCTCCCTCACTCCTCATGCTCACGCTCTCAGGATGCACCAATGGCAACTTTGTACTGAGGTGATAATAAGTGAATTGATACTTGCAATTAATAGGCTGTTTAACGATAGGTTGGGCTTGTCTCCATAGAGGTTTGGGAGAGTGGGGGATAAACGAGGTTTGAGAAGATTTGTAGCTCAGGTTGCGGTTCTGGATGTAGGTTTGCTCACTGGACTGGATGGTTCGCTTTCAGACGTTTTGTCGCCCTACTAGGTAACATCATCACTGAACCTCTGGATGAAGTACTTGGGTCGATGATGTCATTTCCTGTGGTGACGTCATTTCCTGTGGTGAAATGAAGAAACCTAAGCACATAAATAGAAAGCGGGCCATGCCACCAGTGCTTCATCTGGAGGCTCACTGATGATGTTGCCTAGTATGGTGACGAAATGTCTGAAAACGAACTTTCCAGCTTAGTGAGCAAATCTAAATCCAGAGTGAGGGATAAGTTGATGAAAGTGTTTAAGATCCTGAAAAGTCTTGACAAGTTGGATGTGGAAAGGTTACTTCCTCTTGTGGGCTCAGTCCAGAACCACGGGGTACTGTTTTAAAATTAGACATTGCCCTTTTAGAACAGAGATAAGAACGTTAGTCTTTCAGAGGGTTGTATGGCTTTAGAATTCTGTGTCTTACAAGGCAACGGAGGTGAGGTCATTAAATATTTTTAAGGTGGATTAGATTAGATTCCCTACAGTGTGGAAACAGGCCCTTCAGCCCATACAAGTCCACATCGATTCTCTGAACAGTAACCCATCTAGACCCATTTCTCTCTGACTAATGAACCTAACACTGTAGGCAATTTAACATGGCTAATTCACCTGATCTGCACATCTTTGGATTGTAGGAGGAAACTGGAACACTCAAAGGAAACCATTACAGAACACGGGGAGAATGTGCAAACTGCACACAGACAGTCACCCAAGGTAGGAATCGAACCGAGGTCCCTGCTGCTGTGAGGCAACAGTGCTAACCACTGATCCACTGTGTAACCCCATGGATAGACTCCTGTTCAGTGGGGATTATTGGGGAAATGGGAATTTGGATTTCAAAACAAAATAGAGATCAGTCATTATCCGAGTGAATGATGGAGCAGGTTCTGAAGGGCTGAGTGGCCCTATTACTGCTTCAATCCAAAGTGAGAGGAAATGACCTCACTCTGAGGGTGGTGAACCAGGTGAAGTTGCTACCACAGAAGGCTGGGGAGGTCAGTCACAGAATATATTTAAAATTAAATAGATTTTTAAAGGGTAAATGTGTCAAGAGGCGTGGGGAGAGCAAGAGAATATGGAGTAAGGTAAGGATCAGCCATAATCCCCTGTCTGCAGAATGACCTAACTCCCTGACCTTACTTTCATGTTTCCATGTCTATCTGCTGAGGGAAGCTCCAGCTGCCCTCCTGTTGCACCCGAAAGACAAGGCGAACTGGCAAAGAAGGGAGTAATCAAGGAAATGACAATTCCTGCTGACTGGATTAACAGCATAGCAGCAGCATTTAAAAAAAACCACTGCAAAACAGAAAGTATGTATCAATCCATAGGATTCCAAGGAGACTTTGAAGTGACCTCACTGCCCCATGCGAACCATTGACGAAATTTTTGCCACAACTTGCCCAGGGCAAAGGCCGTGACTACTCTCACTGCAAAGGAACAGAGCTGGAAAGGGAAGCTGGATGGAAGCAGCAGTTTTGAATTACATTCTGCAGGCCATTTGTGAGCTAGAGATGGCTCCTCATGCCATGTGGCAATTCCACTGCTCCAGAAACATTTCAATACAGTCAAATTGAGATTGTCCGTGAACTTCCCAACATGCAAGTGATTGTGGATGATCAGTTCATCTATTAATGTGGAGATACAATGGAAAGAACACCGTCTCCCATACAAACATTCCAGATCTCTGAATACAGTGTAATCACTTGATCCTGGTCACAGACTCCCGATCTCTGAATACAGTGTAATCACTCGATCCTGGTCACACGCACCTGATCACTGAATGCAGTGTAATCACTCGATCCTGATCACAAACTCCCGATCTCCGAATGCAGTGTAATCACTCGATCCTGATCACACACTCCCAATCTCTGAATGCAGTGTAATCACTCGATCCTGATCACAAACTCCCGATCTCCGAATGCAGTGTAATCACTCGATCCTGATCACACTCTCGATCCCTGAATGCAGAGTAATCACTCGATCTTGTTCACAATCTCCCGAACTCTGAAAGCAGTATAATCACTCGATCCTGATCACACACTCCCGATCGCTGAATGCAGTGGAATCACTCGATCCTGATCACACACTCCCGATCACTGAATGCAGTGGAATCACTCGATCCTGACCACAAACTCCCGATCCCTGAATGCAGTGTAATCACTCGATCCTGGTCACACACTCCCGATCCCTGAATGCATATAATCACTCGATCCTGGTCACACACTCCCGATCCCTGAATGCAGTGTAATCACTTGATCCTGATCACACTCTGCCGATCCCTGAATGCAGTGTAATCACTCGATCCTGATCACACTCTCCCGATCCCTGAATGCAGTGTAATCACTCGATCCTGATCACACACTCTCGATCCCTGAATGCAATCACTCGATCCTGATCACACACTCCCGATCTCTGAATGCAGTGTAATCACTTGATCCTGATCACACACTCTCGATCCCTGAATGCAATCACTCGATCATGATCACACACTCCCGATCCCTGAATGCAGTGTAATCACTCGATCCTGATCACACTCTCCTGATCCCTGAATGCAGTGTAATCACTCGATCCTGATCACACACTCTCGATCCCTGAATGCAATCACTCGATCCTGATCACACACTCCCGATCTCTGAATGCAGTGTAATCACTTGATCCTGATCACACACTCTCGATCCCTGAATGCAATCACTGGATCGTGATCACACACTCCCGATCCCTGAATGCAGTGTAATCACTCGATCCTGATCACACACTCTCGATCCCTGAATGCAGAGTAATCACTCGATCTTGTTCACAATCTCCTGAACTCTGAAAGCAGTAAAGTCACTCGATCCTGATCACAATCCCTATTCTCTGAACGCAGTGTAATCACTCGATCCTGATCACATTCTCCTGACCTCTGAATGCAGTGTAATCATTCGATCCTGATCACACAATCCCAATCTCCAAATGCAGTGTAATGACTCGATCCTGATCACACACTCCCGATATCTGAATGCAATGTAATGACTCGATCCTGATCACACACTCCCGATCCCTGAATGCAGTGTAATCACTCGATCCTGATCACACACTCCTGAACTCTGAAAGCAGTAAAATCACTCGATCCTGATCACAATCTCCTGTTCTCTGAATGCAGTGTAATCACTCAATCCTGATCACACACACCCGATCCCTGAATGCAGTGCAATCACTCGATCCTGATTACACACTCCCGATCTCTGAATGCAGTGTAATCACTCGATCCTGATCACACACTCTCGATCCCTGAATGCAGAGGAATCACTCGATCGTGATCACACACTCCCGATCTCTGAATGCAGTGAGATCACTTGATCCTGATCACACACTCTCGATCCCTGAATGCAGTGTAATCACTCGATCCTGATCACACACTCTCGATCCCTGAATGCAGAGTAATCACTCAATCTTGTTCACAACCTCCTGAAATCTGAAAGCAGTAAAATCACTCGATCCTGATCACAATCTCCTGATCTCTGAATGCAGTGTAATCACTCGATCCTGATCACACACACCCGATCCCTGAATGCAGTAAAATCACTCGATCCTGATCACAATCTCCTGATCTCTGAATGCAGTGAAATCACTCGATCCTGATCATGCACTCCCGATCACTGAATACAGTGTAATCACTCGATCCTGGTCACACACTCCCGATCCCTGAATGCAGTGAAATCACTCGATCCTGATCATGCACTCCCGATCACTGAATGCAGTGTAATCACTCGATCCTGATCAGACAATCCCGATCTCTGAATGCAGTGTAATCACTTGATTCTGATCACACACTCCCGATCCCTGAATGCAATTAAATGACTTGATCCTGATTACACACTCCCAATCACTGAATGCAGTGTAATCACTCGATCCTGATGACACACTCCCGATCTCTGAATGCAGTGTAATCACTCAATCCTAATCACACTCTCCCGATCTCTGAATGCAGTGAAATCACTCAATCGTGATCACACTCTCCCAATCTCTGAATGCAGTGTAATCACTCGATCCTGATCACACACTCTCGATCCCTGAATGCAGAGCAATCACTCAATCTTGTTCACAATCTCCTGAACTCTGAAAGCAGTAAAATCACTCGATCCTGATCACAATCTCCTGAGCTCTGAATGCAGTGTAATCACTCGATCCTGATCACACAATCCCGATCCCTGAATGCAGTGAAATCACTTGATCCTGATTACACACTCCCGATCTCTGAATGCAGTGTAATCACTCAATCCTAATCACACTCTCCCGATCTCTAAATGCAGTGAAATCACTCAAATCTGGTCACACAATCCCGATCCCTGAATGCACTGTAATCACTCAATCCTGATCACACAATCCCAATCTCCAAATGCAGTGTAATGACTCGATCCTGATCACACACTCCCGATAGCTGAATGCAATGTAATGACTCGATCCTGATCACACACTCCCGATCTCTGAATGCAGGGTAATCACTCGATCCTAATCACACACTCCCGATCTCTGAATGCAGGGTAATCACTCGATCCTAATCACACACTCCCGATCTCTGAATGCAGGGTAATCACTCAATCCTGATCACACACTCCCGATCTCTGAATGTAGGGTAATCACTCAATCCTGATCACACACTCACGAGTTCTGAATGCAGGGTAATCACTCAATCCTGATCACACACTCCCGAGTTCTGAATGCAGAGTAATCACTCGATCCTGATCACACTCTCTCGATCTCTGAATGCAGTGTAATCACTCTATCCTGATCGCACACTCCCGATCTCTGAATGCAGTGGAGTCACTCGATCCTGATCACACTCTCCTGATCCCTGAATGCAGTGTAAACACTCGATCCTGATCACACACTCTCAATCCCTGAATGCAGAGTAATCACTCGATCTTGTTCACACTCTGCTGAACTCTGAAAGCAGGAAAACCACTCGATCCTGATCATACAATCCCGATCCCTGAAAGCAGTGTAATCACTCGATCCTGATTATACACTCCCGATCTCTGAATGCAGTGTAATCACTCGATCCTGATCATACTCTCCTGATCCCTGAATGCAGTGTAATCACTCGATCCTGATCACACACTCCCGATCTCTGAATGCAGAGTAATCACTCAATCCTGATCACACACTCCCGATTTCTGATTGCAGAGTAATCACTCGATCCTGATCGCACTCTCCCGATCTCTGAATGCAGTGTAATCACTCTATCCTGATCACACACTCCCGATCTCTGAATGCAGTGTAATCACTCAATCCTGATCACACACTCCCGATCCCTGAATGCAGTGTAATCACTCGACTCTGATCACACACTCCCGATCTCTGAGTGCAGAGTAATCACTCGATCCTGATCATACTCTCCTGATCCCTGAATGCAGTATAATCACTCGATCCTGATCACACACTCCCGATCTCTGAATGCAGGGTAATCACTCAAACCTGATCACACACTCCTGATTTCTGAATGCAGAGTAATCACTTGATCCTGATCACAGTCTCCCGATTTCTGAATGCAGTGTAATCACTCTATCCTGATCACACACAACCGATGCCTGAATGGAGTGAAATCACTCGATCCTGATCACAAACTCCCGATCTCTGAATGAATTGAATGTCATCACTCGATCCGGATCACACACTCCTGATCCCTGAATGCAGAGTAATCACTCAATCTTGTTCACAATCTCCTGAACTCTGAAAGCAGTAAAATCACTCGATCCTGATCACAATCTCCTTATCTCTGAATGCACTGTAATCACTCGATCCTGGTCACACACTCCCGATCTCTGAATGCAGAGTAATCACTCGATCCTGATCACACTCTCTCGATCTCTGAATGCAGTGTAATCACTCTATCCTGATCGCACACTCCCGATCTCTGAATGCAGTGGAGTCACTCGATCCTGATCACACACTCCCAATCCCTGAATTGAGTGTCATCACTCGATCCTGATCACACACTCTCGATCCCTGAATGCAGAGTAATCACTCAATCTTGTTCACAATCTCCTGAACTCTGAAAGCAGTAAAATCACTTGATCCTGATCACAATCTCCTGATCTCTGAATGCACTGTAATCACTCGATCCTGATCACACACTCCCGATCTCTGAATGCAGTGTAATCACTCGATCCTGATCACACAATCCCGATCTCTGAATGCAGTGTAATCACTCGATCCTGATCACAATCTCCTGATCTCTGAATGCAGTGCAATCATTCGATCCTGATCACACAATCCCGATCTCAGAATGCAGTGTAATCACTTGATCCTGACCACACACTCCCAATCTCCGAATGCAGTGTAATGACTCGATCCTGATCACACACTCGCGATATCCGAATGCAGAGGAATCACTCAATCCTGATCATAAACTCCCGATCTCTGAATGCAATGTAATGACACGATCCTGATCACACACTCCCGATCCCTGAATGCAGTGTAAACACTCGATCCTGATCACACACTCTCAATCCCTGAATGCAGAGTAATCACTCGATCTTGTTCACACTCTGCTGAACTCTGAAAGCAGGAAAATCACTCGATCCTGATCATACAATCCCGATCTCTGAATGCAGTGTAATCACTCGATACTGATCACACCTACCCGATCCCTGAAAGCAGTGTAATCACTCGATCCTGATGATACACTCCCGATCTCTGAATGCAGTGTAATCACTCGATCCTGATCATACTCTCCTGATCCCTGAATGCAGTGTAATCACTCGATCCTGATCACACACTCCCGATCTCTGAATGCAGAGTAATCACTCAATCCTGATCACACACTCCCGATTTCTGATTGCAGAGTAATCACTCGATCCTGATCGCACTCTCCCGATCTCTGAATGCAGTGTAATCACTCTATCCTGATCACACACTCCCGATCTCTGAATGCAGTGTAATCACTCAATCCTGATCACACACTCCCGATCCCTGAATGCAGTGTAATCACTCGACTCTGATCACACACTCCCGATCTCTGAGTGCAGAATAATCACTCGATCCTGATCATACTCTCCTGATCCCTGAATGCAGTATAATCACTCGATCCTGATCACACACTCCCGATCTCTGAATGCAGGGTAATCACTCAATCCTGATCACACACTCCTGATTTCTGAATGCAGAGTAATCACTTGATCCTGATCACAGTCTCCCGATCTCTGAATGCAGTGTAATCACTCTATCCTGATCACACACAACCGATGCCTGAATGGAGTGAAATCACTCGATCCTGATCACAAACTCCCGATCTCTGAATGAATTGAATGTCATCACTCGATCCGGATCACACACTCCTGATCCCTGAATGCAGAGTAATCACTCAATCTTGTTCACAATCTCCTGAACTCTGAAAGCAGAGTAATCACTCGATCCTGATCACACAATCCCGATGTCTGAATGCAGTGCAATCACTCGATCCTGATCACACCTACCCGATCCCTGAATGCAGTGTAATCACTCGATCCTGATTATACACTCCCGATCACTGAATGCAGTGTAATCACTCGATCCTGATCTCACACTCCCGATCCCTGAATGCAGTGTAATGACTCGATCCTGATCACACACTCCCGATCCCTGAATGCAGTGTAATCACTCAACTCTGATCACACACTCCCGATCTCTGAGTGCAGAGTAATCACTCTATCCTGATCATACTCTCCTGATCCCTGAATGCAGTGTAATCACTCGATCCTGATCATACTCTCCTGATCCCTGAATGCAGTGTAATCACTCGATCCTGATCACACACTCCCGATTTCTGAATGCAGAGTAATCACTCGATCCTGATCACACTCTCCCGATCTCCGAATGCAGTGTAATCACTCGATCCTGATCACACACTCCCGATCCCTGAATGCAGTGTAATCACTCGACTCTGATCACACACTCCCGACCTCTGAGTGCAGAGTAATCACTCGATCCTGATCACACAATCCCGATGTCTGAATGCAGTGCAATCACTCGATCCTGATCACACCTACCCGATCCCTGAATGCAGTGTAATCACTCGATCCTGATTATACTCTCCTGATCCCTGAATGTAGTGTAATCACTCGATCCTGATCACACACTCCCGATTTCTGAATGCAGAGTAATCACTCGATCCTGATCACACTCTCCCGATCTCCGAATGCAGTGTAATCACTCGAACCTGATCACACACTCCCGATCCCTGAATGCAGTGTAATCACTCGACTCTGATCACACACTCCCGACCTCTGAGTGCAGAGTAATCACTCGATCCTGATCACACAATCCCGATGTCTGAATGCAGTGCAATCACTCGATCCTGATCACACCTACCCGATCCCTGAATGCAGTGTAATCACTCGATCCTGATTATACACTCCCGATCACTGAATGCAGTGTAATCACTCGATCCTGATCTCACACTCCCGATCCCTGAATGCAGTGTAATGACTCGATCCTGATCACACACTCCCGATCCCTGAATGCAGTGTAATCACTCAACTCTGATCACACACTCCCGATCTCTGAGTGCAGAGTAATCACTCTATCCTGATCATACTCTCCTGATCCCTGAATGCAGTGTAATCACTCGATCCTGATCATACTCTCCTGATCCCTGAATGCAGTGTAATCACTCGATCCTGATCACACACTCCCGATTTCTGAATGCAGAGTAATCACTCGATCCTGATCACACTCTCCCGATCTCCGAATGCAGTGTAATCACTCGATCCTGATCACACACTCCCGATCCCTGAATGCAGTGTAATCACTCGACTCTGATCACACACTCCCGACCTCTGAGTGCAGAGTAATCACTCGATCCTGATCATACTCTCCTGATCCCTGAATGCAGTGTAATCACTCAATCCTGATCACAATCTCCTGATCTCTGAATACACTGTAATCACTCGATCCTGGTCACACACTCCCGATTCCTGAATGCAGTGAAATCACTTGATCCTGGTCACACACTCCCGATCTCTGAATGCAGTGTAATCAATCGAATCTGATCACACGATCCCGATCTCTGAATGCAGTGTAATCACTCAATCCTGATCACAATCTCCTGATATCTAAATGCAGTGTAATCACTCGATCCTGATCACACACTCCCGATTTCTGAATGCAGAGTAATCACTCGATCCAGATCACACTCTCCCGATCTCTGAATGCAGTGTAATAACTCTATCCTGATCACACACTCCCGATCTCTGAATGCAGTGGAATCTCTCGATCCTAATCACACACTATCAATCCCTGAATTGAGTGTCATCCCTCGATCCTGATCACATACTCCCGATCTCTGAATGCAGCGTAATCACTCGATCCTGATCACACTCTATCGATCCTTGAATGCAGGGTAATCACTCGATCCTAATCACACACTCCCGATCTCTGAATGCAGGGTAATCACTCGATCCTAATCACACACTCCCGATCTCTGAATGCAGGGTAATCACTCAATCCTGATCACACACTCCCGATCTCTGAATGTAGGGTAATCACTCAATCCTGATCACACACTCACGAGTTCTGAATGCAGGGTAATCACTCAATCCTGATCACACACTCCCGAGTTCTGAATGCAGAGTAATCACTCAATCCTGATCACACAATCCCAATCTCCAAATGCAGTGTAATGACTCGATCCTGATCACACACTCCCGATCTCTGAATGCAGCGTAATCACTCGATCCTGATCACACTCTATCGATCCTTGAATGCAGGGTAATCACTCGATCCTAATCACACACTCCCGATCTCTGAATGCAGGGTAATCACTCGATCCTAATCACACACTCCCGATCTCTGAATGCAGGGTAATCACTCAATCCTGATCACACACTCCCGATCTCTGAATGTAGGGTAATCACTCAATCCTGATCACACACTCACGAGTTCTGAATGCAGGGTAATCACTCAATCCTGATCACACACTCCCGAGTTCTGAATGCAGAGTAATCACTCGATCCTGATCACACTCTCTCGATCTCTGAATGCAGTGTAATCACTCTATCCTGATCGCACACTCCCGATCTCTGAATGCAGTGGAGTCACTCGATCCTGATCACACTCTCCTGATCCCTGAATGCAGTGTAAACACTCGATCCTGATCACACACTCTCAATCCCTGAATGCAGAGTAATCACTCGATCTTGTTCACACTCTGCTGAACTCTGAAAGCAGGAAAACCACTCGATCCTGATCATACAATCCCGATCCCTGAAAGCAGTGTAATCACTCGATCCTGATTATACACTCCCGATCTCTGAATGCAGTGTAATCACTCGATCCTGATCATACTCTCCTGATCCCTGAATGCAGTGTAATCACTCGATCCTGATCACACACTCCCGATCTCTGAATGCAGAGTAATCACTCAATCCTGATCACACACTCCCGATTTCTGATTGCAGAGTAATCACTCGATCCTGATCGCACTCTCCCGATCTCTGAATGCAGTGTAATCACTCTATCCTGATCACACACTCCCGATCTCTGAATGCAGTGTAATCACTCAATCCTGATCACACACTCCCGATCCCTGAATGCAGTGTAATCACTCGACTCTGATCACACACTCCCGATCTCTGAGTGCAGAGTAATCACTCGATCCTGATCATACTCTCCTGATCCCTGAATGCAGTATAATCACTCGATCCTGATCACACACTCCCGATCTCTGAATGCAGGGTAATCACTCAAACCTGATCACACACTCCTGATTTCTGAATGCAGAGTAATCACTTGATCCTGATCACAGTCTCCCGATTTCTGAATGCAGTGTAATCACTCTATCCTGATCACACACAACCGATGCCTGAATGGAGTGAAATCACTCGATCCTGATCACAAACTCCCGATCTCTGAATGCAGAGTAATCACTCAATCTTGTTCACAATCTCCTGAACTCTGAAAGCAGTAAAATCACTCGATCCTGATCACAATCTCCTTATCTCTGAATGCACTGTAATCACTCGATCCTGGTCACACACTCCCGATCTCTGAATGCAGAGTAATCACTCGATCCTGATCACACTCTCTCGATCTCTGAATGCAGTGTAATCACTCTATCCTGATCGCACACTCCCGATCTCTGAATGCAGTGGAGTCACTCGATCCTGATCACACACTCCCAATCCCTGAATTGAGTGTCATCACTCGATCCTGATCACACACTCTCGATCCCTGAATGCAGAGTAATCACTCAATCTTGTTCACAATCTCCTGAACTCTGAAAGCAGTAAAATCACTTGATCCTGATCACAATCTCCTGATCTCTGAATGCACTGTAATCACTCGATCCTGATCACACACTCCCGATCTCTGAATGCAGTGTAATCACTCGATCCTGATCACACAATCCCGATCTCTGAATGCAGTGTAATCACTCGATCCTGATCACAATCTCCTGATCTCTGAATGCAGTGCAATCATTCGATCCTGATCACACAATCCCGATCTCAGAATGCAGTGTAATCACTTGATCCTGACCACACACTCCCAATCTCCGAATGCAGTGTAATGACTCGATCCTGATCACACACTCGCGATATCCGAATGCAGAGGAATCACTCAATCCTGATCATAAACTCCCGATCTCTGAATGCAATGTAATGACACGATCCTGATCACACACTCCCGATCCCTGAATGCAGTGTAAACACTCGATCCTGATCACACACTCTCAATCCCTGAATGCAGAGTAATCACTCGATCTTGTTCACACTCTGCTGAACTCTGAAAGCAGGAAAATCACTCGATCCTGATCATACAATCCCGATCTCTGAATGCAGTGTAATCACTCGATACTGATCACACCTACCCGATCCCTGAAAGCAGTGTAATCACTCGATCCTGATGATACACTCCCGATCTCTGAATGCAGTGTAATCACTCGATCCTGATCATACTCTCCTGATCCCTGAATGCAGTGTAATCACTCGATCCTGATCACACACTCCCGATCTCTGAATGCAGAGTAATCACTCAATCCTGATCACACACTCCCGATTTCTGATTGCAGAGTAATCACTCGATCCTGATCGCACTCTCCCGATCTCTGAATGCAGTGTAATCACTCTATCCTGATCACACACTCCCGATCTCTGAATGCAGTGTAATCACTCAATCCTGATCACACACTCCCGATCCCTGAATGCAGTGTAATCACTCGACTCTGATCACACACTCCCGATCTCTGAGTGCAGAATAATCACTCGATCCTGATCATACTCTCCTGATCCCTGAATGCAGTATAATCACTCGATCCTGATCACACACTCCCGATCTCTGAATGCAGGGTAATCACTCAATCCTGATCACACACTCCTGATTTCTGAATGCAGAGTAATCACTTGATCCTGATCACAGTCTCCCGATCTCTGAATGCAGTGTAATCACTCTATCCTGATCACACACAACCGATGCCTGAATGGAGTGAAATCACTCGATCCTGATCACAAACTCCCGATCTCTGAATGAATTGAATGTCATCACTCGATCCGGATCACACACTCCTGATCCCTGAATGCAGAGTAATCACTCAATCTTGTTCACAATCTCCTGAACTCTGAAAGCAGAGTAATCACTCGATCCTGATCACACAATCCCGATGTCTGAATGCAGTGCAATCACTCGATCCTGATCACACCTACCCGATCCCTGAATGCAGTGTAATCACTCGATCCTGATTATACACTCCCGATCACTGAATGCAGTGTAATCACTCGATCCTGATCTCACACTCCCGATCCCTGAATGCAGTGTAATGACTCGATCCTGATCACACACTCCCGATCCCTGAATGCAGTGTAATCACTCAACTCTGATCACACACTCCCGATCTCTGAGTGCAGAGTAATCACTCTATCCTGATCATACTCTCCTGATCCCTGAATGCAGTGTAATCACTCGATCCTGATCATACTCTCCTGATCCCTGAATGCAGTGTAATCACTCGATCCTGATCACACACTCCCGATTTCTGAATGCAGAGTAATCACTCGATCCTGATCACACTCTCCCGATCTCCGAATGCAGTGTAATCACTCGATCCTGATCACACACTCCCGATCCCTGAATGCAGTGTAATCACTCGACTCTGATCACACACTCCCGACCTCTGAGTGCAGAGTAATCACTCGATCCTGATCACACAATCCCGATGTCTGAATGCAGTGCAATCACTCGATCCTGATCACACCTACCCGATCCCTGAATGCAGTGTAATCACTCGATCCTGATTATACTCTCCTGATCCCTGAATGTAGTGTAATCACTCGATCCTGATCACACACTCCCGATTTCTGAATGCAGAGTAATCACTCGATCCTGATCACACTCTCCCGATCTCCGAATGCAGTGTAATCACTCGAACCTGATCACACACTCCCGATCCCTGAATGCAGTGTAATCACTCGACTCTGATCACACACTCCCGACCTCTGAGTGCAGAGTAATCACTCGATCCTGATCACACAATCCCGATGTCTGAATGCAGTGCAATCACTCGATCCTGATCACACCTACCCGATCCCTGAATGCAGTGTAATCACTCGATCCTGATTATACACTCCCGATCACTGAATGCAGTGTAATCACTCGATCCTGATCTCACACTCCCGATCCCTGAATGCAGTGTAATGACTCGATCCTGATCACACACTCCCGATCCCTGAATGCAGTGTAATCACTCAACTCTGATCACACACTCCCGATCTCTGAGTGCAGAGTAATCACTCTATCCTGATCATACTCTCCTGATCCCTGAATGCAGTGTAATCACTCGATCCTGATCATACTCTCCTGATCCCTGAATGCAGTGTAATCACTCGATCCTGATCACACACTCCCGATTTCTGAATGCAGAGTAATCACTCGATCCTGATCACACTCTCCCGATCTCCGAATGCAGTGTAATCACTCGATCCTGATCACACACTCCCGATCCCTGAATGCAGTGTAATCACTCGACTCTGATCACACACTCCCGACCTCTGAGTGCAGAGTAATCACTCGATCCTGATCATACTCTCCTGATCCCTGAATGCAGTGTAATCACTCAATCCTGATCACAATCTCCTGATCTCTGAATACACTGTAATCACTCGATCCTGGTCACACACTCCCGATTCCTGAATGCAGTGAAATCACTTGATCCTGGTCACACACTCCCGATCTCTGAATGCAGTGTAATCAATCGAATCTGATCACACGATCCCGATCTCTGAATGCAGTGTAATCACTCAATCCTGATCACAATCTCCTGATATCTAAATGCAGTGTAATCACTCGATCCTGATCACACACTCCCGATTTCTGAATGCAGAGTAATCACTCGATCCAGATCACACTCTCCCGATCTCTGAATGCAGTGTAATAACTCTATCCTGATCACACACTCCCGATCTCTGAATGCAGTGGAATCTCTCGATCCTAATCACACACTATCAATCCCTGAATTGAGTGTCATCCCTCGATCCTGATCACATACTCCCGATCCCTGAATGCAGAGTAATCACTCGATCTTGTTCACAATCTCCTGAACTCTGAAAGCAGTAAAATCACTCGATCCTGATCACACACTCCCGATCTCTGAATGCAGTGTCATCACTCGATCCTGATCACACACTCCCGATCCCTGAATGCAGAGTAATTACTCGATAGTGATTACACTCTCACGATTTCTGAATGCAGTGTAATCACTCGATCCTGATCACACACTCTCGAACCCTGAATGCAGAGTAATCACTCAATCTTGTTCACAATCTCCTGAACTCTGAAAGCAGTAAAATCACTCGATCCTGATCACAATCTCCAGATCTCTGAATGCACTGTAATCACTCGATCCTGGTCACACACTCCCGATCCCTGAATGCAGTGCAATCACTCGATCCTGATCACGCAATCCCGATTCTGAATGCAGTGTAATCACTCGATCCTGATCACAATCTCCCGATCTCTGAATGCAGGCTAATAACTCAATCCTGATCACACACCCCCGATTTCTGAATGCAGAGTAATCACTCGATCCAGATCACACTCTCCCGATCTCTGAATGCAATGTAATCACTCTATCCTGATCACGCACTCCCGATCCCTGAATGCAGTGTAATGACTCGATCCTGATCACACACTCCCTGAAATCAGTGTAATCACTCAACTCTGATCAAACACTCCCGATCTCTGAGTGCAGAGTAATCACTCTATCCTGATCATACTCTCCTGATCCCTGAATGCAGTGTAATCATTCGATCCTGATCATACTCTCCTGATCCCTGAATGCAGTGTAATCACTCGATCCTGATCACACACTCCCGATTTCTGAATGCAGAGTAATCACTCGATCCTGATCACACTCTCCCGATCTCTGAATGCAGTGTAATAACTCTATCCTGATCACACACTCCCGATCTCTGAATGCAGTGGAATCTCTCGATCCTGATCACACACTATCAATCCCTGAATTGAGTGTCATCCCTCGATCCTGATCACATACTCCCGATCCCTGAATGCAGAGTAATCACTCGATCTTGTTCACAATCTCCTGAACTCTGAAAACAGTAAAATCACTCGATCCTGATCACACACTCCCGATCTCTGAATGCAGTGTCATCACTCGATCCTGATCACACACTCCCGAGCCCTGAATGCAGAGTAATTACTCGATAGTGATTACACTTTCACGATTTCTGAATGCAGTGTAATCACTCGATCCTGATCACACACTCTCGATCCCTGAATGCAGAGTAATCACTCAATCTTGTTCACAATCTCCTGAACTCTGAAAGCAGTAAAATCACTCGATCCTGATCACAAACCCCCGATTTCTGAATGCAGAGTAATCACTCGATCCAGATCACACTCTCCCTATCTCTGAATGCAATGTAATCACTCTATCCTGATCACACACTCCCGATCTCTAAATGCAGTGGAATCACTCGATCCTGATCACACACTCCCAATCTCCGAAAGCAGTGTAGTCACTCGATCCTGATCACACACTCCCGATATCCGAATGCAGAGTAATCACTCGATCCTGATCACACACTCCCTGAAATCAGTGTAATCACTCAACTCTGATCAAACACTCCCGATCTCTGAGTGCAGAGTAATCACTCTATCCTGATCATACTCTCCTGATCCCTGAATGCAGTGTAATCACTCGATCCTGATCACACACTCGCGATCTCTGAATGCAGAGTAATCACTCGATCCTGATCATACTCTCCTGATCCCTGAATGCAGTGTCATCACTCGATCCTGATCACACACTCCCGATCCCTGAATGCAGAGTAATTACTCGATAGTGATTACACTCTCACGATTTCTGAATGCAGTGTAATCACTCGATCCTGATCACACTCTCCCGATCTCCGAATGCAGTATAATCACTCGATCCTGATCACACACTCCCGATCTCTGAATGCAGTGTTATCACTCAATCCTGATTACACTCTCCCGATCTCCGAATGCAGTATAATCACTCGATCCTGATCACACTCTCCCGATCTCCGAATGCAGTGTAATCACTCGATCCTGATCACACTCTCCCGATCTCCGAATGCAGTATAATCACTCGATCCATGAATGCAGTGTAATCACTCGATCCTGATCACACTCTCCCGATCTCCGAATGCAGTGTAATCACTCGATCCTGATCACACTCTCCCGATCCCTGAATGCAGTGTAATCACTCGATCCTGATCACACACTCCCGATCTCTGAATGCAGGGTAATCACTCAATCCTGATTACACACTCACGAGTTCTGAATGCAGGGTAATCACTCAATCCTGATCACACACTCCCGAGTTCTGAATGCAGAGTAATCACTCGATCCTGATCACACTCTCTCGATCTCTGAATGCAGTGTAATCACTCTATCCTGATCGCACACTCCCGATCTCTGAATGCAGTGGAGTCACTCGATCCTGATCACACACTCCCAATCCCTGAATTGAGTGTCATCACTCGATCCTGATCACACACTCTCGATCCCTGAATGCAGAGTAATAACTCAATCTTGTTCACAATCTCCTGAACTCTGAAAGCAGTAAAATCACTCGATCCTGATCACAATCTCCTGATCTCTGAATGCACTGTAATCACTCGATCCTGATCACACACTCCCGATCTCTGAATGCAGTGTAATCACTCGATCCTGATCACACAATCCCGATCTCTGAATGCAGTGTAATCACTCGATCCTGATCACAATCTCCTGATCTCTGAATGCAGTGTAATCATTCGATCCTGATCACACAATCCCGATCTCAGAATGCAGTGTAATCACTTGATCCTGATCACACACTCCCAATCTCCGAATGCAGTGTAATGACTCGATCCTGATCACACACTCGCGATATCCGAATGCAGAGGAATCACTCGATCCTGATCACAAACTCCCGATCTCTGAATGCAATGTAATGACTCGATCCTGATCACACACTCCCGATCCCTGAATGCAGTGTAAACACTCGATCCTGATCACACACTCCCAATCCCTGAATGCAGAGTAATCACTCGATCTTGTTCACACTCTGCTGAACTCTGAAAGCAGGAAAATCACTCGATCCTGATCATACAATCCCGATCTCTGAATGCAGTGTAATCACTCGATACTGATCACACCTACCCGATCCCTGAAAGCAGTGTAATCACTCGATCCTGATTATACACTCCCGATCTCTGAATGCAGTGTAATCACTCAATCCTGATCACACACTCCCGATCCCTGAATGCAGTGTAATCACTCGATCCTGATCACACACTCCCGATTTCTGAATGCAGAGTAATCACTCGATCCTGATCACACACTCCCGATCTCTGAATGCAGTGTCATCACTCGATCCTGATCACACACTCCCGATCCCTGAATGCAGAGTAATTACTCGATAGTGATTACACTCTCACGATCTCTGAATGCAGTGTAATCACTCAATCCTGATCACACACTCTCGATCCCTGAATGCAGAGTAATCACTCAATCTTGTTCACAATCTCCTGAACTCTGAAAGCAGTAAAATCACTCGATCCTGATCACAATCTCCAGATCTCTGAATGCACTGTAATCACTCGATCCTGGTCACACACTCCCGATCCCTGAATGCAGTGCAATCACTCGATCCTGATCACGCAATCCCGATTCTGAATGCAGTGTAATCACTCGATCCTGATCACAATCTCCCGATCTCTGAATGCAGGGTAATCACTCAATCCTGATCACACACCCCCGATTTCTGAATGCAGAGTAATCACTCGATCCAGATCACACTCTCCCTATCTCTGAATGCAATGTAATCACTCTATCCTGATCACACACTCCCGATCTCTAAATGCAGTGGAATCACTCGATCCTGATCACACACTCCCAATCTCCGAAAGCAGTGTAGTCACTCGATCCTGATCACACACTCCCGATATCCGAATGCAGAGTAATCACTCGATCCTGATCACAAACACCCGATCTCTGAATGCAATGTAATGACTCGATCATGATCACACACTCCCGATCCCTGAATGCAGTGTAATCACTCGATCCTGATCACACACTCTCGATCCCTGAATGCAGAGTAATCACTTGATCTTGTTCACAATCTCCTGAACTCTGAAAGCAGTAAAATCACTCGATCCTGATCACAATCTCCTGATCTCTGAATGCAGAGTAATCACTCGATCCTGATCACACAATCCCGATCTCTGAATGCAGTGCAATCACTCGATCCTGATCACACCTACCAGATCCCTGAATGCAGTGTAATCACTTGATCCTGATTATACACTCCTGATCTCTGAATGCAGTGTAATCACTCGATCCTGATCACACACTCCCGATCCCTGAATACAGTGTAATCACTCGATCCTGATCACACATTCCCGATCCCTGAATGCAGTGTAATCACTCGACTCTGATCACACACTCCCGATCTCTGAGTGCAGAGAAATCACTCGATCCAAATCATACTCTCCTGATCCCTGAATGCAGTGTAATCATTCGATCCTGATCACACAACCCGATGTCTGAATGCAGTGTAACCACTCGATCCTGATCACACACTCCCGATCTCTGAATGCAGGGTAATCACTCAATCCTGATCACACACTCCCGATTTCTGAATGCAGGGTAATCACTCGATCCTGATCTCACACTCCTAATCCCTGAATGCAGTGTAATCCTTGATCAAGATCACACATTCTCGATCCCTGAATGCAGAGTAATCACTCGATCTTGTTCGCAATCTCCCGAACTCTGAAAGCAGTATAATCACACGATCCTGATCAAAAACTCCTGATCTCTGAATGCAGTGTAATCACTCGATCCTCATCACACACACCCGATCCCTGAATGCAGTGTAATCATTCGATCCTGGTCACAGACTCCCGATCCCTGAATGGAGTGAAATCACTCGATCCTAATCACACTCCTGATCTCTGAATGCAGTGTAATCACTCGATATTGGTCACACACTCCCGATCCCTGAATGGAGTGAAATCACTCGATCCTAATCACACTCGTGATTTCAGAATGCAGTGTAATCACTCGATGTTGGTCACCCACACAGAATCCCTGAATGCAATGTAATCACTCTATCCTGATCACACACTCCCGATCTCTAAATGCAGTGGAATCACTCGATCCTGATCACACACTCCCAATCTCCGAATGCAGTGTAGTCACTCGATCCTGATCACACATTCCTGATCCCTGAATGCAGTGTAATCACTCGACTCTGATCACACACTCCCGATCTCTGAGTGCAGAGTAATCACTCGATCCAGATCATACTCTCCTGATCCCTGAATGCAGTGTAATCATTCGATCCTGATCACACAACCCGATGTCTGAATGCAGTGTAACCACTCGATCCTGATCACACACACCCGATCCCTGAATGGAGTGAAATCACTTGATCCTAATCACACTCCTGATCTCTGAATGCAGTGTAATCACTCGATATTGGTCACACACTCCCGATCCCTGAATGCAGAGTAATCACTCGAACTTGTTCACAATCTCCCGAACTCTGAAAGCAGTATAATCACACGATCCTGATCAAAAACTCCTGATCTCTGAATGCAGTGTAATCACTCGATCCTCATCACACACACCCGATCCCTGAATGCAGTGTAATCATTCGATCCTGGTCACAGACTCCCGATCCCTGAATGGAGTGAAATCACTCGATCCTAATCACACAAATGATCTCTGAATGCAGTGTAATCACTTGATCCTGATGACACTCTTCCGATCCCTGAATGCAGTGTAATCATTCGATCCTGGTCACACACTCCCGATCCCTGAATGGAGTGAAATCACTCGATCCTAATCACACTCGCGATCTCGGAATGCAGTGTAATCACTTGATCCTGATGACACTCTTCCGATCCCTGAATGCAGTGTAATCACTCGATCCTGATCACATACGCCTGAACTCTGAGTGCAGAGTAATCACTCGATCCTGATCATACTCTCTTGATCCCTGAATGCAGTGTAATCACTCGATCCTGATAACACTCTCCCAATCTCTGAATGCAGTGTAATCACTCGATCCTGATCATACTCTCCCGATCTCTGAATGCAGTGTAATCACTCGATCCTGATCACACACTCCCGATCCCTGAATGCAGTGTAATCATTCGATCCTGGTCACAGACTCCCGATCCCTGAATGGAGTGAAATCACTCGATCCTAATCACACTCGTGATTTCAGAATGCAGTGTAATCACTCGATGTTGGTCACCCACACAGAATCCCTGAATGCAATGTAATCACTCTATCCTGATCACACACTCCCGATCTCTAAATGCAGTGGAATCACTCGATCCTGATCACACACTCCCAATCTCCGAATGCAGTGTAGTCACTCGATCCTGATCACACATTCCTGATCCCTGAATGCAGTGTAATCACTCGACTCTGATCACACACTCCCGATCTCTGAGTGCAGAGTAATCATTCGATCCTGATCACACAACCCGATGTCTGAATGCAGTGTAACCACTCGATCCTGATCACACACACCCGATCCCTGAATGGAGTGAAATCACTCGATCCTAATCACACTCCTGATCTCTGAATGCAGTGTAATCACTCGATATTGGTCACACACTCCCGATCCCTGAATGCAGAGTAATCACTCGATCTTGTTCACAATCTCCCGAACTCTGAAAGCAGTATAATCACACGATCCTGATCAAAAACTCCTGATCTCTGAATGCAGTGTAAACACTCGATCCTCATCACACACACCCGATCCCTGAATGCAGTGTAATCATTCGATCCTGGTCACAGACTCCCGATCCCTGAATGGAGTGAAATCACTCGATCCTAATCCCACAAATGATCTCTGAATGCAGTGTAATCACTCGATATTGGTCACACACTCCCGATCCCTGAATGGAGTGAAATCACTCGATCCTAATCACACTCACGATCTCGGAATGCAGTGTAATCACTTGATCCTGATGACACTCTTCCGATCCCTGAATGCAGTGTAATCACTCGATCCTGATCACATACGCCCGAACTCTGAGTGCAGAGTAATCACTCGATCCTGATCATACTCTCTTGATCCCTGAATGCAGTGTAATCACTCGATCCTGATCACACTCTCCCGATCTCTGAATGCAGTGTAATCACTCGATCCTGATCATACTCTCCCGATCTCTGAATGCAGTGTAATCACACGATCCTGATCAAAAACTCCTGATCTCTGAATGCAGTGTAATCACTCGATCCTCATCACACACACCCGATCCCTGAATGCAGTGTAATCATTCGATCCTGGTCACAGACTCCCGATCCCTGAATGGAGTGAAATCACTCGATCCTAATCACACAAATGATCTCTGAATGCAGTGTAATCACTCGATATTGGTCACACACTCCCGATCCCTGAATGGAGTGTAATCACTCGATCCTGATCACACACTCCCGATCCCTGAATGCAGTGTAATCACTCGATCCTGATCACACACTCTCAATCCCTGAATGCAGAGTAATCACTCGATCTTGTTCACAATCTCCTGAACTCTGAAAGCAGTAAAATCACTCGATCCTGATCACAATCTCCTGATCTCTGAATGCAGAGTAATCACTCGATCCTGATCACATACGCCCGAACTCTGAGTGCAGAGTAATCACTCGATCCTGATCATACTCTCTTGATCCCTGAATGCAGTGTAATCACTCGATCCTGATCACACTCTCCCGATCTCTGAATGCAGTGTAATCACTCGATCCTGATCATATCCTCCCGATCTCTGAATGCAGTGTAATCACACGATCCTGATCAAAAACTCCTGATCTCTGAATGCAGTGTAATCACTCGATCCTCATCACACACACCCGATCCCTGAATGCAGTGTAATCATTCGATCCTGGTCACAGACTCCCGATCCCTGAATGGAGTGAAATCACTCGATCCTAATCACACAAATGATCTCTGAATGCAGTGTAATCACTCGATATTGGTCACACACTCCCGATCCCTGAATGGAGTGTAATCACTCGATCCTGATCACACACTCCCGATCCCTGAATGCAGTGTAATCACTCGATTCTGATCACACACTCTCAATCCCTGAATGCAGAGTAATCACTCGATCTTGTTCACAATCTCCTGAACTCTGAAAGCAGTAAAATCACTCGATCCTGATCACAATCTCCTGATCTCTGAATGCAGAGTAATCACTCGATCCTGATCACACAATCCCGATCTCTGAATGCAGTGCAATCACTCGATCCTGATCACACCTACCCGATCCCTGAATGCAGTGTAATCACTCGATCCTGATTATACACTCCCGATCTCTGAATGCAGTGTAATTACTCAATCCTGATCACACACTCCCGATCCCTTGAAGACAGTGTAATCACTCGATCCTGATCACACATTCCTGATCCCTGAATGCAGTGTAATCACTCGACTCTGATCACACACTCCCGATCTCTGAGTGCAGAGTAATCACTCGATCCAGATCATACTCTCCTGATCCCTGAATGCAGTGTAATCATTCGATCCTGATCACACAACCCGATGTCTGAATGCAGTGTAACCACTCGATCCTGATCACACACACCCGATCCCTGAATGCAGTGTAATCATTCGATCCTGGTCACAGACTCCCGATCCCTGAATGGAGTGAAATCACTCGATCCTAATCACACTCCTGATCTCTGAATGCAGTGTAATCATTCGATATTGGTCACACACTCCCGATCCCTGAATGCAGAGTAATCACTCGATCTTGTTCACAATCTCCCGAACTCTGAAAGCAGTATAATCACACGATCCTGATCAAAAACTCCTGATCTCTGAATGCAGTGTAATCACTCGATCCTCATCACACACACCCGATCCCTGAATGCAGTGTAATCATTCGATCCTGGTCACAGACTCCCGATCCCTGAATGGAGTGAAATCACTCGATCCTAATCACACAAATGATCTCTGAATGCAGTGTAATCACTCGATATTGGTCACACACTCCCGATCCCTGAATGGAGTGAAATCACTCGATCCTAATCACACTCGCGATCTCGGAATGCAGTGTAATCACTTGATCCTGATGACACTCTTCCGATCCCTGAATGCAGTGTAATCACTCGATCCTGATCACATACGCCTGAACTCTGAGTGCAGAGTAATCACTCGATCCTGATCATACTCTCTTGATCCCTGAATGCAGTGTAATCACTCGATCCTGATAACACTCTCCCAATCTCTGAATGCAGTGTAATCACTCGATCCTGATCATACTCTCCCGATCTCTGAATGCAGTGTAATCACTCGATCCTGATCACACACTCCCGATCCCTGAATGCAGTGTAATCATTCGATCCTGGTCACAGACTCCCGATCCCTGAATGGAGTGAAATCACTCGATCCTAATCACACTCCTGATCTCTGAATGCAGTGTAATCACTCGATATTGGTCACACACTCCCGATCCCTGAATGGAGTGAAATCACTCGATCCTAATCACACTCGTGATTTCAGAATGCAGTGTAATCACTCGATGTTGGTCACCCACACAGAATCCCTGAATGCAATGTAATCACTCTATCCTGATCACACACTCCCGATCTCTAAATGCAGTGGAATCACTCGATCCTGATCACACACTCCCAATCTCCGAATGCAGTGTAGTCACTCGATCCTGATCACACATTCCTGATCCCTGAATGCAGTGTAATCACTCGACTCTGATCACACACTCCCGATCTCTGAGTGCAGAGTAATCACTCGATCCCGATCATACTCTCCTGATCCCTGAATGCAGTGTAATCATTCGATCCTGATCACACAACCCGATGTCTGAATGCAGTGTAACCACTCGATCCTGATCACACACACCCGATCCCTGAATGGAGTGAAATCACTCGATCCTAATCACACTCCTGATCTCTGAATGCAGTGTAATCACTCGATATTGGTCACACACTCCCGATCCCTGAATGCAGAGTAATCACTCGATCTTGTTCACAATCTCCCGAACTCTGAAAGCAGTATAATCACACGATCCTGATCAAAAACTCCTGATCTCTGAATGCAGTGTAATCACTCGATCCTCATCACACACACCCGATCCCTGAATGCAGTGTAATCATTCGATCCTGGTCACAGACTCCCGATCCCTGAATGGAGTGAAATCACTCGATCCTAATCACACAAATGATCTCTGAATGCAGTGTAATCACTCGATATTGGTCACACACTCCCGATCCCTGAATGGAGTGAAATCACTCGATCCTAATCACACTCACGATCTCGGAATGCAGTGTAATCACTTGATCCTGATGACACTCTTCCGATCCCTGAATGCAGTGTAATCACTCGATCCTGATCACATACGCCCGAACTCTGAGTGCAGAGTAATCACTCGATCCTGATCATACTCTCTTGATCCCTGAATGCAGTGTAATCACTCGATCCTGATCACACTCTCCCGATCTCTGAATGCAGTGTAATCACTCGATCCTGATCATACTCTCCCGATCTCTGAATGCAGTGTAATCACACGATCCTGATCAAAAACTCCTGATCTCTGAATGCAGTGTAATCACTCGATCCTCATCACACACACCCGATCCCTGAATGCAGTGTAATCATTCGATCCTGGTCACAGACTCCCGATCCCTGAATGGAGTGAAATCACTCGATCCTAATCACACAAATGATCTCTGAATGCAGTGTAATCACTCGATATTGGTCACACACTCCCGATCCCTGAATGGAGTGTAATCACTCGATCCTGATCACACACTCCCGATCCCTGAATGCAGTGTAATCACTCGATCCTGATCACACACTCTCAATCCCTGAATGCAGAGTAATCACTCGATCTTGTTCACAATCTCCTGAACTCTGAAAGCAGTAAAATCACTCGATCCTGATCACAATCTCCTGATCTCTGAATGCAGAGTAATCACTCGATCCTGATCACATACGCCCGAACTCTGAGTGCAGAGTAATCACTCGATCCTGATCATACTCTCTTGATCCCTGAATGCAGTGTAATCACTCGATCCTGATCACACTCTCCCGATCTCTGAATGCAGTGTAATCACTCGATCCTGATCATACTCTCCCGATCTCTGAATGCAGTGTAATCACACGATCCTGATCAAAAACTCCTGATCTCTGAATGCAGTGTAATCACTCGATCCTCATCACACACACCCGATCCCTGAATGCAGTGTAATCATTCGATCCTGGTCACAGACTCCCGATCCCTGAATGGAGTGAAATCACTCGATCCTAATCACACAAATGATCTCTGAATGCAGTGTAATCACTCGATATTGGTCACACACTCCCGATCCCTGAATGGAGTGTAATCACTCGATCCTGATCACACACTCCCGATCCCTGAATGCAGTGTAATCACTCGATTCTGATCACACACTCTCAATCCCTGAATGCAGAGTAATCACTCGATCTTGTTCACAATCTCCTGAACTCTGAAAGCAGTAAAATCACTCGATCCTGATCACAATCTCCTGATCTCTGAATGCAGAGTAATCACTCGATCCTGATCACACAATCCCGATCTCTGAATGCAGTGCAATCACTCGATCCTGATCACACCTACCCGATCCCTGAATGCAGTGTAATCACTCGATCCTGATTATACACTCCCGATCTCTGAATGCAGTGTAATTACTCAATCCTGATCACACACTCCCGATCCCTTGAAGACAGTGTAATCACTTGATCCTGATCACACATTCCTGATCCCTGAATGCAGTGTAATCACTCGACTCTGATCACACACTCCCGATCTCTGAGTGCAGAGTAATCACTCGATCCAGATCATACTCTCCTGATCCCTGAATGCAGTGTAATCATTCGATCCTGATCACACAACCCGATGTCTGAATGCAGTGTAACCACTCGATCCTGATCACACACACCCGATCCCTGAATGCAGTGTAATCATTCGATCCTGGTCACAGACTCCCGATCCCTGAATGGAGTGAAATCACTCGATCCTAATCACACTCCTGATCTCTGAATGCAGTGTAATCACTCGATATTGGTCACACACTCCCGATCCCTGAATGCAGAGTAATCACTCGATCTTGTTCGCAATCTCCCGAACTCTGAAAGCAGTATAATCACACGATCCTGATCAAAAACTCCTGATCTCTGAATGCAGTGTAATCACTCGATCCTCATCACACACACCCGATCCCTGAATGCAGTGTAATCATTCGATCCTGGTCACAGACTCCCGATCCCTGAATGGAGTGAAATCACTCGATCCTAATCACACTCCTGATCTCTGAATGCAGTGTAATCACTCGATATTGGTCACACACTCCCGATCCCTGAATGGAGTGAAATCACTCGATCCTAATCACACTCGCGATCTCGGAATGCAGTGTAATCACTTGATCCTGATGACACACTTCCGATCCCTGAATGCAGTGTAATCACTCGATCCTGATCACATACGCCTGAACTCTGAGTGCAGAGTAATCACTCGATCCTGATCATACTCTCTTGATCCCTGAATGCAGTGTAATCACTCGATCCTGATAACACTCTCCCAATCTCTGAATGCAGTGTAATCACTCGATCCTGATCATACTCTCCCGATCTCTGAATGCAGTGTAATCACTCGATCCTGATCACACACTCCCGATCCCTGAATGCAGTGTAATCATTCGATCCTGGTCACAGACTCCCGATCCCTGAATGGAGTGAAATCACTCGATCCTAATCACATAAATGATCTCTGAATGCAGTGTAATCACTCGATATTGGTCACACACTCCCGATCCATGAATGGAGTGAAATCACTCGATCCTAATCACACTCGTGATTTCAGAATGCAGTGTAATCACTCGATGTTGGTCACCCACACAGAATCCCTGAATGCAATGTAATCACTCTATCCTGATCACACACTCCCGATCTCTAAATGCAGTGTAATCACTCGATCCTCATCACACACACCCGATCCCTGAATGCAGTGTAATCATTCGATCCTGGTCACAGACTCCCGATCCCTGAATGGAGTGAAATCACTCGATCCTAATCAAACAAATGATCTCTGAATGCAGTGTAATCACTCGATATTGGTCACACACTCCCGATCCCTGAATGGAGTGAAATCACTCGATCCTAATCACACTCGCGATCTCGGAATGCAGTGTAATCACTTGATCCTGATGACACTCTTCCGATCCCTGAATGCAGTGTAATCACTCGATCCTGATCACATACGCCTGAACTCTGAGTGCAGAGTAATCACTCGATCCTGATCATACTCTCTTGATCCCTGAATGCAGTGTAATCACTCGATCCTGATAACACTCTCCCAATCTCTGAATGCAGTGTAATCACTCGATCCTGATCATACTCTCCCGATCTCTGAATGCAGTGTAATCACTCGATCCTGATCACACACTCCCGATCCCTGAATGCAGTGTAATCATTCGATCCTGGTCACAGACTCCCGATCCCTGAATGGAGTGAAATCACTCGATCCTAATCACACTCCTGATCTCTGAATGCAGTGTAGTCACTCGATATTGGTCACACACTCCCGATCCCTGAATGGAGTGAAATCACTCGATCCTAATCACACTCGTGATTTCAGAATGCAGTGTAATCACTCGATGTTGGTCACCCACACAGAATCCCTGAATGCAATGTAATCACTCTATCCTGATCACACACTCCCGATCTCTAAATGCAGTGGAATCACTCGATCCTGATCACACACTCCCAATCTCCGAATGCAGTGTAGTCACTCGATCCTGATCACACATTCCTGATCCCTGAATGCAGTGTAATCACTCGACTCTGATCACACACTCCCGATCTCTGAGTGCAGAGTAATCACTCGATCCAGATCATACTCTCCTGATCCCTGAATGCAGTGTAATCATTCGATCCTGATCACACAACCCGATGTCTGAATGCAGTGTTACCACTCGATCCTGATCACACACACCCGATCCCTGAATGGAGTGAAATCACTCGATCCTAATCACACTCCTGATCTCTGAATGCAGTGTAATCACTCGATATTGGTCACACACTCCCGATCCCTGAATGCAGAGTAATCACTCGATCTTGTTCACAATCTCCCGAACTCTGAAAGCAGTATAATCACACGATCCTGATCAAAAACTCCTGATCTCTGAATGCAGTGTAATCACTCGATCCTCATCACACACACCCGATCCCTGAATGCAGTGTAATCATTCGATCCTGGTCACAGACTCCCGATCCCTGAATGGAGTGAAATCACTCGATCCTAATCACACTCCTGATCTCTGAATGCAGTGTAATCACTCGATATTGGTCACACACTCCCGATCCCTGAATGGAGTGAAATCACTCGATCCTAATCACACTCGCGATCTCGGAATGCAGTGTAATCACTTGATCCTGATGACACTCTTCCGATCCCTGAATGCAGTGTAATCACTTGATCCTGATGACACTCTTCCGATCCCTGAATGCAGTGTAATCACTCGATCCTGATCACATACGCCCGAACTCTGAGTGCAGAGTAATCACTCGATCCTGATCATACTCTCTTGATCCCTGAATGCAGTGTAATCACTCGATCCTGATCACACTCTCCCGATCTCTGAATGCAGTGTAATCACTCGATCCTGATTATACTCTCCCGATCTCTGAATGCAGTGTAATCACACGATCCTGATCAAAAACTCCTGATCTCTGAATGCAGTGTAATCACTCGATCCTCATCACACACACCCGATCCCTGAATGCAGTGTAATCATTCGATCCTGGTCACAGACTCCCGATCCCTGAATGGAGTGAAATCACTCGATCCTAATCACACTCCTGATCTCTGAATGCAGTGTAATCACTCGATATTGGTCACACACTCCCGATCCCTGAATGGAGTGAAATCACTCGATCCTAATCACACTCGCGATCTCGGAATGCAGTGTAATCACTTGATCCTGATGACACTCTTCCGATCCCTGAATGCAGTGTAATCACTCGATCCTGATCACATACGCCCGAACTCTGAGTGCAGAGTAATCACCCGATCCTGATCATACTCTCTTGATCCCTGAATGCAGTGTAAACACTCGATCCTGATCACACTCTCCCGATCTCTGAATGCAGTGTAATCACTCGATCCTGATCATACTCTCCCGATCTCTGAATGCAGTGTAATCACACGATCCTGATCAAAAACTCCTGATCTCTGAATGCAGTGTAATCACTCGATCCTCATCACACACACCCGATCCCTGAATGCAGTGTAATCATTCGATCCTGGTCACAGACTCCCGATCCCTGAATGGAGTGAAATCACTCGATCCTAATCACACAAATGATCTCTGAATGCAGTGTAATCACTCGATATTGGTCACACACTCCCGATCCCTGAATGGAGTGTAATCACTCGATCCTGATCACACACTCCCGATCCCTGAATGCAGTGTAATCACTCGATCCTGATCACACACTCTCAATCCCTGAATGCAGAGTAATCACTCGATCTTGTTCACAATCTCCTGAACTCTGAAAGCAGTAAGATCACTCGATCCTGATCACAATCTCCTGATCTCTGAATGCAGAGTAATCACTCGATCCTGATCACACAATCCCGATCTCTGAATGCAGTGTAATCATTCGATCCTGATCACACAACCCGATGTCTGAATGCAGTGTAACCACTCGATCCTGATCACACACACCCGATCCCTGAATGCAGTGTAATCATTCGATCCTGGTCACAGACTCCCGATCCCTGAATGGAGTGAAATCACTCGATCCTAATCACACTCCTGATCTCTGAATGCAGTGTAATCACTCGATATTGGTCACACACTCCCGATCCCTGAATGCAGAGTAATCACTCGATCTTGTTCACAATCTCCCGAACTCTGAAAGCAGTATAATCACACGATCCGGATCAAAAACTCCTGATCTCTGAATGCAGTGTAATCACTCGATCCTCATCACACACACCCGATCCCTGAATGCAGTGTAATCATTCGATCCTGGTCACAGACTCCCGATCCCTGAATGGAGTGAAATCACTCGATCCTAATCACACTCCTGATCTCTGAATGCAGTGTAATCACTCGATATTGGTCACACACTCCCGATCCCTGAATGGAGTGAAATCACTCGATCCTAATCACACTCGCGATCTCGGAATGCAGTGTAATCACTTGATCCTGATGACACTCTTCCGATCCCTGAATGCAGTGTAATCACTCGATCCTGATCACATACGCCTGAACTCTGAGTGCAGAGTAATCACTCGATCCTGATCATACTCTCTTGATCCCTGAATGCAGTGTAATCACTCGATCCTGATAACACTCTCCCAATCTCTGAATGCAGTGTAATCACTCGATCCTGATCATACTCTCCCGATCTCTGAATGCAGTGTAATCACTCGATCCTGATCACACACTCCCGATCTCTGAATGCATTGTAATCACTTGATCCTGATCACACTCTTCCGATCCCTGAATGCAGGGTAATCACTCGATCCTGATCACACACTCCCGATCCCTGAATGCAGTGTAATCACTCCATCCGGATAATACACTCCCGATCTCTGAGTACAGAGTAATCACTCGATCCTTTTCATACTCTCCTGATCCCTGAATGCAGTGTAATCACTCGATCCTGATCACACACTCTCGATCCCTTAATGCAGAGTAATCACTCAATCTTGTTCACAATCTCCTGAAGTCTGAAAGCGGAATAATCACTCGATCCTGATCACAATCTCCTGATCTCTGAATGCAGTGTAATCACTTGATCCTGATGATGCACTCCCGATCCCTGAATGCAGTGTAATCACTCGATCCTGATGACACATTCCCTATCTCTGAATACAGTGTAATCACTCGATCCTGATCACACACTCCTGATCCCTGAATGGAGTGAAATCACTCGATCCTAATCACACACTCCTGATCTCTGACTGCAGTGTAATCACTCGATTCGGATCACACACTCCTGATCTCTGAATGCAGTGTAATCACTCGATCCTGATCACGCACTCCCGATTCCTGAATGCAGTATAATCACTCGATCCTGATCAAACACTCCCGATCTCTGAATGCAGAGTAATTACTCGATCCTGATCACACACTCTCGATCCCTGAATGCAGAGTAATCACTCGGATCATGTTCACAATCTCCTGAAGTCTGAAAGCAGAATAATCACTCGATCCTGATCACAATCTCCGGATCTCTGAATGCAGTGTAATCACTCGATCCTGATCACGCACTCCAGATCCCTGAATGCAGTGTAATCACTCGATCCTGATCACACATTCCCGATCTCTGAATGCAGTGTAATCACTCGATCCTGATCACACATTCCCGATCTCTGAATGCAGTGTAATCACTCGATCCTGATCACACACTCCCGATCTCTGAATGCAGAGTAATTACTCGATCCTGATCACACTCTCTCGATCCCTGAATGCTGAGTAATCACTCGGATCTTGTTCACAATCTCCTGAAGTCTGAAAGCAGAATAATCACTCGATCCTGATCACAATCTCCTGATCTCTGAATGCAGTGTAATCACTCGATCCTGATCATGCACTCCTGATCCCTGAATGCTGTCTAATCACTCGATCCTGATCACACATTCCCGATCTCTGAATGCAGTGTAATCACTCGATCCTGATCACACACTCCCGTTCTCTGAATGCAGAGTCATCACTCGATCCTGATCACAAACTTCCGAACTCTGAATGCAGACTTATTACTCGATAGTGATCATGCTCTCCCAATCCCTGAATGCAGTGTAATCACCTGATCCTGATCACACACTCCCAATCCCTGAATGCAGTGTAAGCACTCGATCCTGATCACACACTCCTGATCTCTGCATGCAGCGTAATCACTTCATCCTGATAACACTCTCCTGATCCCTGAATGCAGTGTAATCACTCGATCCTGATCACGCACTCTCGATCCCTGAATGCAGTGAAATCACTTGATCCTGATCACACATTCCCGATCTCTGAATGCAGTGTAATCACTCGATTCTGAACACACATTCCCGATCTCTGAAGGCAGTGTAATCACTCGATCCTGATCACACACTCCCGATCTCTGAATGCAGTGTAATCACTCGATCCTGATCGTACTCTTCCGATCCCTGAATGCAGTGTAATCACTCGATCCTGATCACACTCTCTCGATCCCTGAATGCAGTGTAATCACACGATCCTGATCATAATCTCCTGATCCCTGAATGCAGTGTAATCACACGATCCTGATCATAATCTCCAGATCCCTGAATGCAGTGTAATCACTCGATCCTGATCACACATTCCCGATCTCTGAATGCAGTGTAATCACTCGATTCTGAACACACATTCCCGATCTCTGAATGCAGTGTAATCACTCGATCCTGATCACACACTCCCGATCTCTGACTGCAGTGTAATCACTCGATCCTGATCACACACTCTCGGTTCCTGAATGCAGAGTAATCACTCGATCCTGATCACACTCACCCTATCCCTGAATGCAGTGTAATCACTCGATCCTGATCACACTCTCCCGATCCCTGAATGCAGTGTAATCACTCGATCCTGATCACACACTCCCGATCCCTGAATGCAGTATAATCACTCGATCCTGATCACACACTCCCGATCTCTGACTGCAGTGTAATCACTCGATCCTGATCACACACTCTCGGTTCCTGAATGCAGAGTAATCACTCGATCCTGATCACACACTCCCGATCCCTGAATGCAGTGTAATCACTCGATTCTGATCAAACACTCTCGATCACTGAATGCAGTGTAATCACTCGATCCTGATCACACACTCCCGATCCCTGAATGCAGTGTAATCACTCGATCCTGATCACACACTCCCGATCCCTGAATGCAGTGTAATCACGCGATCCTGATAACACACTCCCGATCTCTGAATGCAGTGTAATCATTCGATCCTGATCACACACTCCCGATCCCTGAATGCAGTATAATCACTTGATCCTGATCACAAATTCCTGATCTCTGAATGCAGTGTAATCATTCAATCCTGATCACACACTCCTGATCCCTGAATGCAGTGTAATCACTTGATCCTGATCACACACTCCCGATCTCCGAATGCAGTGTAATCACTTGATCCTGATCATACACTCCCGATCTCCGAATGCAGTGTAATCACTCGATCCTGATCAAACACTCCTAATCCCTGAATGCAGTTTAATCACTCGATCCTGATCACACATTCCCGATTCCTGAATGCAGTGCAATCACTCGATCCTGATCACACACTCCCGATCTCTGAATGCAGTGCAATCACTCGATCCTCATCACACCTACCCGATCTCTGAAATCAGTGTAATCACTCGATCTTGACCACATTCTCGCGATCCCTGAATGCAGTGTAATCACTCGATCCTGACCACACACTCCCGATCCCTGAATGCAGTGTAATAACTCGATCCTGATCACACACTCCCGATCCCTGAATGCAGTGTAATCACTCGATCCTGATCACACACTCCCGATCCCTGAATGCAGTGTAATCACTCGATCCTGATCACACACACCCGATCCCTGAATGCAGTGTAATCACTCGATCCTGGTCACAGACTCCTGATCCCTGAATGGAGTGAAATCACTCGATCCTAATCACACTCCTGATCTCTGAATGCAGTGTAATCACTCAATCCTGATCACACACTCCAGATTCCTGAATGGAATGAAATCACTCGATCCTAATCACACACTCCTGATCTCTGAATGCAGTGTAATCACTCGATCTTGGTCACACTCTCCCGATCCCTGAATGGAGTGAAATCACTCGATACTAATCACACGCTCCCGATCTCTGAATGCAGTGTAATCACTAGATCCTGATCACACACTCCCAATCCCTGAATGCAGTCTAATCACTCGATCCTGATCACAAATTCCCGATCTCTGAAAGCAGTGTAATCACTCGATCCTTATCACACACTCCTCATCCCTGAATGCAGAGTAATCACTCGGATCTTGTTCACAATCTCCGGAAGTCTGAGAGCAGAATAATCACTCGATCCTGATCACAATCTCCTGATCTCTGAATGCAGTGTAATCACTTGATCCTGATCATGCACTCCCGATCTCTGACTGCAGTGTAATCACTCGATTCTTATCACACATTCCCGATCTCTGAATGCAGTGTAATCACTCGATCCTGATCACACACTCCCGATCCCTGAATGGAGTGAAATCACTCGATCCTAATCACACACTCCTGATCTCTGAATGCAGTGTAATCACTCGATCTTGGTCACACACCCCTGATCCCTGAATGGAGTGAAATCACTCGATCCTAATCACATACTCCTGATCTCTGAATGCACTGTAATCACTCGATCCTGATCACACACTCCTGATCTCTACATGCAGTGTAATCACTTCATCGTGATCACACTCTCCTGATCCCTGAATGCAGTGTAATCACTCGATCCTGATCACGCCCTCCCGATCCCTGAATGCAGTGTAATCACCCGATCCTGATCACACATTCCCGATCTCTGAATGCATTGCAATCACTCGATTCTGAACACACATTCCCGATCTCTGAATGCAGTGTAATCACTCGATCCTGATCACACACTCCCGATCTCTGAATGCAGTGTAATCACTCGATCCTGATCACATTCTCTCGTTCCCTGAATGCAGTGTAACCACATGATCCTGATCACACTCTCCCGATCCCTGAATGCAGTGTAATCACTCGATCCTGATCACACACTCCCGATCCCTGAATGCAGTGTAATCACTCGATCCTGATAACACTCTCCCAATCTCTGAATGCAGTGTAATCACTCGATCCTGATCATACTCTCCCGATCTCTGAATGCAGTGTAATCACTCGATCCTGATCACACACTCCCGATCTCTGAATGCAGTGTAATCACTTGATCCTGATCACACTCTTCCGATCCCTGAATGCAGGGTAATCACTCGATCCTAATCACACACTCCCGATCCCTGAATGCAGTGTAATCACTCCATCCGGATAATACACTCCCGATCTCTGAGTACAGAGTAATCACTCGATCCTGTTCATACTCTCCTGATCCCTGAATGCAGTGTAATCACTCGATCCTCATCACACACACCCGATCCCTGAATGCAGTGTAATCATTCGATCCTGGTCACAGACTCCCGATCCCTGAATGGAGTGAAATCACTCGATCCTAATCACACTCCTGATCTCTGAATGCAGTGTAATCACTCGATATTGGTCACACACTCCCGATCCCTGAATGGAGTGAAATCACTCGATCCTAATCACACTCGCGATCTCGGAATGCAGTGTAATCACTTGATCCTGATGACACTCTTCCGATCCCTGAATGCAGTGTAATCACTCGATCCTGATCACATACGCCTGAACTCTGAGTGCAGAGTAATCACTCGATCCTGATCATACTCTCTTGATCCCTGAATGCAGTGTAATCACTCGATCCTGATAACACTCTCCCAATCTCTGAATGCAGTGTAATCACTCGATCCTGATCATACTCTCCCGATCTCTGAATGCAGTGTAATCACTCGATCCTGATCACACACTCCCGATCTCTGAATGCATTGTAATCACTTGATCCTGATCACACTCTTCCGATCCCTGAATGCAGGGTAATCACTCGATCCTGATCACACACTCCCGATCCCTGAATGCAGTGTAATCACTCCATCCGGATAATACACTCCCGATCTCTGAGTACAGAGTAATCACTCGATCCTTTTCATACTCTCCTGATCCCTGAATGCAGTGTAATCACTCGATCCTGATCACACACTCTCGATCCCTTAATGCAGAGTAATCACTCAATCTTGTTCACAATCTCCTGAAGTCTGAAAGCGGAATAATCACTCGATCCTGATCACAATCTCCTGATCTCTGAATGCAGTGTAATCACTTGATCCTGATGATGCACTCCCGATCCCTGAATGCAGTGTAATCACTCGATCCTGATGACACATTCCCTATCTCTGAATACAGTGTAATCACTCGATCCTGATCACACACTCCTGATCCCTGAATGGAGTGAAATCACTCGATCCTAATCACACACTCCTGATCTCTGACTGCAGTGTAATCACTCGATTCGGATCACACACTCCTGATCTCTGAATGCAGTGTAATCACTCGATCCTGATCACGCACTCCCGATTCCTGAATGCAGTATAATCACTCGATCCTGATCAAACACTCCCGATCTCTGAATGCAGAGTAATTACTCGATCCTGATCACACACTCTCGATCCCTGAATGCAGAGTAATCACTCGGATCATGTTCACAATCTCCTGAAGTCTGAAAGCAGAATAATCACTCGATCCTGATCACAATCTCCGGATCTCTGAATGCAGTGTAATCACTCGATCCTGATCACGCACTCCAGATCCCTGAATGCAGTGTAATCACTCGATCCTGATCACACATTCCCGATCTCTGAATGCAGTGTAATCACTCGATCCTGATCACACATTCCCGATCTCTGAATGCAGTGTAATCACTCGATCCTGATCACACACTCCCGATCTCTGAATGCAGAGTAATTACTCGATCCTGATCACACTCTCTCGATCCCTGAATGCTGAGTAATCACTCGGATCTTGTTCACAATCTCCTGAAGTCTGAAAGCAGAATAATCACTCGATCCTGATCACAATCTCCTGATCTCTGAATGCAGTGTAATCACTCGATCCTGATCATGCACTCCTGATCCCTGAATGCTGTCTAATCACTCGATCCTGATCACACATTCCCGATCTCTGAATGCAGTGTAATCACTCGATCCTGATCACACACTCCCGTTCTCTGAATGCAGAGTCATCACTCGATCCTGATCACAAACTTCCGAACTCTGAATGCAGACTTATTACTCGATAGTGATCATGCTCTCCCAATCCCTGAATGCAGTGTAATCACCTGATCCTGATCACACACTCCCAATCCCTGAATGCAGTGTAAGCACTCGATCCTGATCACACACTCCTGATCTCTGCATGCAGCGTAATCACTTCATCCTGATAACACTCTCCTGATCCCTGAATGCAGTGTAATCACTCGATCCTGATCACGCACTCTCGATCCCTGAATGCAGTGAAATCACTTGATCCTGATCACACATTCCCGATCTCTGAATGCAGTGTAATCACTCGATTCTGAACACACATTCCCGATCTCTGAAGGCAGTGTAATCACTCGATCCTGATCACACACTCCCGATCTCTGAATGCAGTGTAATCACTCGATCCTGATCGTACTCTTCCGATCCCTGAATGCAGTGTAATCACTCGATCCTGATCACACTCTCTCGATCCCTGAATGCAGTGTAATCACACGATCCTGATCATAATCTCCTGATCCCTGAATGCAGTGTAATCACACGATCCTGATCATAATCTCCAGATCCCTGAATGCAGTGTAATCACTCGATCCTGATCACACATTCCCGATCTCTGAATGCAGTGTAATCACTCGATTCTGAACACACATTCCCGATCTCTGAATGCAGTGTAATCACTCGATCCTGATCACACACTCCCGATCTCTGACTGCAGTGTAATCACTCGATCCTGATCACACACTCTCGGTTCCTGAATGCAGAGTAATCACTCGATCCTGATCACACTCACCCTATCCCTGAATGCAGTGTAATCACTCGATCCTGATCACACTCTCCCGATCCCTGAATGCAGTGTAATCACTCGATCCTGATCACACACTCCCGATCCCTGAATGCAGTATAATCACTCGATCCTGATCACACACTCTCGGTTCCTGAATGCAGAGTAATCACTCGATCCTGATCACACACTCCCGATCCCTGAATGCAGTGTAATCACTCGATTCTGATCAAACACTCTCGATCACTGAATGCAGTGTAATCACTCGATCCTGATCACACACTCCCGATCCCTGAATGCAGTGTAATCACTCGATCCTGATCACACACTCCCGATCCCTGAATGCAGTGTAATCACGCGATCCTGATAACACACTCCCGATCTCTGAATGCAGTGTAATCATTCGATCCTGATCACACACTCCCGATCCCTGAATGCAGTATAATCACTTGATCCTGATCACAAATTCCTGATCTCTGAATGCAGTGTAATCATTCAATCCTGATCACACACTCCTGATCCCTGAATGCAGTGTAATCACTTGATCCTGATCACACACTCCCGATCTCCGAATGCAGTGTAATCACTTGATCCTGATCATACACTCCCGATCTCCGAATGCAGTGTAATCACTCGATCCTGATCAAACACTCCTAATCCCTGAATGCAGTTTAATCACTCGATCCTGATCACACATTCCCGATTCCTGAATGCAGTGCAATCACTCGATCCTGATCACACACTCCCGATCTCTGAATGCAGTGCAATCACTCGATCCTCATCACACCTACCCGATCTCTGAAATCAGTGTAATCACTCGATCTTGACCACATTCTCGCGATCCCTGAATGCAGTGTAATCACTCGATCCTGACCACACACTCCCGATCCCTGAATGCAGTGTAATAACTCGATCCTGATCACACACTCCCGATCCCTGAATGCAGTGTAATCACTCGATCCTGATCACACACTCCCGATCCCTGAATGCAGTGTAATCACTCGATCCTGATCACACACACCCGATCCCTGAATGCAGTGTAATCACTCGATCCTGGTCACAGACTCCTGATCCCTGAATGGAGTGAAATCACTCGATCCTAATCACACTCCTGATCTCTGAATGCAGTGTAATCACTCGATCCTGATCACACACTCCAGATTCCTGAATGGAATGAAATCACTCGATCCTAATCACACACTCCTGATCTCTGAATGCAGTGTAATCACTCGATCTTGGTCACACTCTCCCGATCCCTGAATGGAGTGAAATCACTCGATACTAATCACACGCTCCCGATCTCTGAATGCAGTGTAATCACTAGATCCTGATCACACACTCCCAATCCCTGAATGCAGTCTAATCACTCGATCCTGATCACAAATTCCCGATCTCTGAAAGCAGTGTAATCACTCGATCCTTATCACACACTCCTCATCCCTGAATGCAGAGTAATCACTCGGATCTTGTTCACAATCTCCGGAAGTCTGAGAGCAGAATAATCACTCGATCCTGATCACAATCTCCTGATCTCTGAATGCAGTGTAATCACTTGATCCTGATCATGCACTCCCGATCTCTGACTGCAGTGTAATCACTCGATTCTTATCACACATTCCCGATCTCTGAATGCAGTGTAATCACTCGATCCTGATCACACACTCCCGATCCCTGAATGGAGTGAAATCACTCGATCCTAATCACACACTCCTGATCTCTGAATGCAGTGTAATCACTCGATCTTGGTCACACACCCCTGATCCCTGAATGGAGTGAAATCACTCGATCCTAATCACATACTCCTGATCTCTGAATGCACTGTAATCACTCGATCCTGATCACACACTCCTGATCTCTACATGCAGTGTAATCACTTCATCGTGATCACACTCTCCTGATCCCTGAATGCAGTGTAATCACTCGATCCTGATCACGCCCTCCCGATCCCTGAATGCAGTGTAATCACCCGATCCTGATCACACATTCCCGATCTCTGAATGCATTGCAATCACTCGATTCTGAACACACATTCCCGATCTCTGAATGCAGTGTAATCACTCGATCCTGATCACACACTCCCGATCTCTGAATGCAGTGTAATCACTCGATCCTGATCACATTCTCTCGTTCCCTGAATGCAGTGTAACCACATGATCCTGATCACACTCTCCCGATCCCTGAATGCAGTGTAATCACTCGATCCTGATCACACACTCCCGATCCCTGAATGCAGTGTAATCACTCGATCCTGATAACACTCTCCCAATCTCTGAATGCAGTGTAATCACTCGATCCTGATCATACTCTCCCGATCTCTGAATGCAGTGTAATCACTCGATCCTGATCACACACTCCCGATCTCTGAATGCAGTGTAATCACTTGATCCTGATCACACTCTTCCGATCCCTGAATGCAGGGTAATCACTCGATCCTAATCACACACTCCCGATCCCTGAATGCAGTGTAATCACTCCATCCGGATAATACACTCCCGATCTCTGAGTACAGAGTAATCACTCGATCCTGTTCATACTCTCCTGATCCCTGAATGCAGTGTAATCACTCGATCCTGATCACACACTCTCGATCCCTTAATGCAGAGTAATCACTCAATCTTGTTCACAATCTCCTGAAGTCTGAAAGCGGAATAATCACTCGATCCTGATCACAATCTCCTGATCTCTGAATGCAGTGTAATCACTTGATCCTGATGATGCACTCCCGATCCCTGAATGCAGTGTAATCACTCGATCCTGATGACACATTCCCTATCTCTGAATACAGTGTAATCACTCGATCCTGATCACACACTCCTGATCCCTGAATGGAGTGAAATCACTCGATCCTAATCACACACTCCTGATCTCTGACTGCAGTGTAATCACTCGATTCGGATCACACACTCCTGATCTCTGAATGCAGTGTAATCACTCGATCCTGATCACGCACTCCCGATCCCTGAATGCAGTATAATCACTCGATCCTGATCACACACTCCCGATCTCTGAATGCAGAGTAATTACTCGATCCTGATCACACACTCTCGATCCTTGAATGCAGAGTAATCACTCGGATCATGTTCACAATCTCCTGAAGTCTGAAAGCAGAATAATCACTCGATCCTGATCACAATGTCCTGATCTCTGAATGCAGTGTAATCACTCGAGCCTGATCACGCACTCCCGATTCCTGAATGCAGTATAATCACTCGATCCTGATCAAACACTCCCGATCTCTGAATGCAGAGTAATTACTCGATCCTGATCACACACTCTCGATCCCTGAATGCAGAGTAATCACTCGGATCATGTTCACAATCTCCTGAAGTCTGAAAGCAGAATAATCACTCGATCCTGATCACAATCTCCGGATCTCTGAATGCAGTGTAATCACTCGATCCTGATCACGCACTCCAGATCCCTGAATGCAGTGTAATCACTCGATCCTGATCACACATTCCCGATCTCTGAATGCAGTGCAATCACTCGATCCTGATCACACATTCCCGATCTCTGAATGCAGTGTAATCACTCGATCCTGATCACACACTCCCGATCTCTGAATGCAGAGTAATTACTCGATCCTGATCACACTCTCTCGATCCCTGAATGCTGAGTAATCACTCGGATCTTGTTCACAATCTCCTGAAGTCTGAAAGCAGAATAATCACTCGATCCTGATCACAATCTCCTGATCTCTGAATGCAGTGTAATCACTCGATCCTGATCATGCACTCCTGATCCCTGAATGCTGTCTAATCACTCGATCCTGATCACACATTCCCGATCTCTGAATGCAGTGTAATCACTCGATCCTGATCACACACTCCCGTTCTCTGAATGCAGAGTCATCACTCGATCCTGATCACAAACTTCCGAACTCTGAATGCAGACTTATTACTCGATAGTGATCATGCTCTCCCAATCCCTGAATGCAGTGTAATCACCTGATCCTGATCACACACTCCCAATCCCTGAATGCAGTGTAAGCACTCGATCCTGATCACACACTCCTGATCTCTGCATGCAGCGTAATCACTTCATCCTGATAACACTCTCCTGATCCCTGAATGCAGTGTAATCACTCGATCCTGATCACGCACTCTCGATCCCTGAATGCAGTGAAATCACTTGATCCTGATCACACATTCCCGATCTCTGAATGCAGTGTAATCACTCGATTCTGAACACACATTCCCGATCTCTGAAGGCAGTGTAATCACTCGATCCTGATCACACACTCCCGATCTCTGAATGCAGTGTAATCACTCGATCCTGATCGTACTCTTCCGATCCCTGAATGCAGTGTAATCACTCGATCCTGATCACACTCTCTCGATCCCTGAATGCAGTGTAATCACACGATCCTGATCATAATCTCCTGATCCCTGAATGCAGTGTAATCACACGATCCTGATCATAATCTCCAGATCCCTGAATGCAGTGTAATCACTCGATCCTGATCACACATTCCCGATCTCTGAATGCAGTGTAATCACTCGATTCTGAACACACATTCCCGATCTCTGAATGCAGTGTAATCACTCGATCCTGATCACACACTCCCGATCTCTGACTGCAGTGTAATCACTCGATCCTGATCACACACTCTCGGTTCCTGAATGCAGAGTAATCACTCGATCCTGATCACACTCACCCTATCCCTGAATGCAGTGTAATCACTCGATCCTGATCACACTCTCCCGATCCCTGAATGCAGTGTAATCACTCGATCCTGATCACACACTCCCGATCCCTGAATGCAGTATAATCACTCGATCCTGATCACACACTCTCGGTTCCTGAATGCAGAGTAATCACTCGATCCTGATCACACACTCCCGATCCCTGAATGCAGTGTAATCACTCGATTCTGATCAAACACTCTCGATCACTGAATGCAGTGTAATCACTCGATCCTGATCACACACTCCCGATCCCTGAATGCAGTGTAATCACTCGATCCTGATCACACACTCCCGATCCCTGAATGCAGTGTAATCACGCGATCCTGATAACACACTCCCGATCTCTGAATGCAGTGTAATCATTCGATCCTGATCACACACTCCCGATCCCTGAATGCAGTATAATCACTTGATCCTGATCACAAATTCCTGATCTCTGAATGCAGTGTAATCATTCAATCCTGATCACACACTCCCGATCCCTGAATGCAGTGTAATCACTTGATCCTGATCACACACTCCCGATCTCCGAATGCAGTGTAATCACTTGATCCTGATCATACACTCCCGATCTCCGAATGCAGTGTAATCACTCGATCCTGATCAAACACTCCTAATCCCTGAATGCAGTTTAATCACTCGATCCTGATCACACATTCCCGATTCCTGAATGCAGTGCAATCACTCGATCCTGATCACACACTCCCGATCTCTGAATGCAGTGCAATCACTCGATCCTCATCACACCTACCCGATCTCTGAAATCAGTGTAATCACTCGATCTTGACCACATTCTCGCGATCCCTGAATGCAGTGTAATCACTCGATCCTGACCACACACTCCCGATCCCTGAATGCAGTGTAATAACTCGATCCTGATCACACACTCCCGATCCCTGAATGCAGTGTAATCACTCGATCCTGATCACACACTCCCGATCCCTGAATGCAGTGTAATCACTCGATCCTGATCACACACACCCGATCCCTGAATGCAGTGTAATCACTCGATCCTGGTCACAGACTCCTGATCCCTGAATGGAGTGAAATCACTCGATCCTAATCACACTCCTGATCTCTGAATGCAGTGTAATCACTCGATCCTGATCACACACTCCAGATTCCTGAATGGAATGAAATCACTCGATCCTAATCACACACTCCTGATCTCTGAATGCAGTGTAATCACTCGATCTTGGTCACACTCTCCCGATCCCTGAATGGAGTGAAATCACTCGATACTAATCACACGCTCCCGATCTCTGAATGCAGTGTAATCACTAGATCCTGATCACACACTCCCAATCCCTGAATGCAGTCTAATCACTCGATCCTGATCACAAATTCCCGATCTCTGAAAGCAGTGTAATCACTCGATCCTTATCACACACTCCTCATCCCTGAATGCAGAGTAATCACTCGGATCTTGTTCACAATCTCCGGAAGTCTGAGAGCAGAATAATCACTCGATCCTGATCACAATCTCCTGATCTCTGAATGCAGTGTAATCACTTGATCCTGATCATGGACTCCCGATCTCTGACTGCAGTGTAATCACTCGATTCTTATCACACATTCCCGATCTCTGAATGCAGTGTAATCACTCGATCCTGATCACACACTCCCGATCCCTGAATGGAGTGAAATCACTCGATCCTAATCACACACTCCTGATCTCTGAATGCAGTGTAATCACTCGATCTTGGTCACACACCCCTGATCCCTGAATGGAGTGAAATCACTCGATCCTAATCACATACTCCTGATCTCTGAATGCACTGTAATCACTCGATCCTGATCACACACTACTGATCTCTACATGCAGTGTAATCACTTCATCGTGATCACACTCTCCTGATCCCTGAATGCAGTGTAATCACTCGATCCTGATCACGCCCTCCCGATCCCTGAATGCAGTGTAATCACCCGATCCTGATCACACATTCCCGATCTCTGAATGCATTGCAATCACTCGATTCTGAACACACATTCCCGATCTCTGAATGCAGTGTAATCACTCGATCCTGATCACACACTCCCGATCTCTGAATGCAGTGTAATCACTCGATCCTGATCACATTCTCTCGTTCCCTGAATGCAGTGTAACCACATGATCCTGATCACACTCTCCCGATCCCTGAATGCAGTGTAATCACTCGATCCTGATCACACACTCCCGATCCCTGAATGCAGTGTAATCACTCGATCCTGATCACACACTCCTGATCTCTGAATGGAATGAAATCACTCGAACCTAATCACACACTCCTGATCTCTGAATGCAGTGTAATCACTCGATCTTGGTCACACACTCCAGATCCCTGAATGGAGTGAAATCACTCGATCGTAATCACATACTCCCGATCTCTGAATGCAGTGTAATCACTCGATCCTGATCACACACTCCTGATCTCTGAATGCAGTGAAATCACTCGATCCTGATCACACACTCCTCATCCCAGAATGCAGAGTAATCACTCGGATCTTGTTCACAATCTCCTGAAGTCTGAAAGCAGAATAATCACTCGATCCTGGTCACAATCTCCTGATCTCTGAATGCAGTGTAATCACTCGATCCTGATCCTGCACTCCTGATCCTGAATGCAGTGTAATCACTCGATCCTGATCACACATTCCCGATCTCTGAATGCAGTGTAACCACTCGATCCTGATCACACTCTCCCAATCTCTGAATGCCGTGTAATCACTCGATTCTGATCACAAATTCCTGATCACTGAATGCAGTGTAATCACTCAATCCTGATCACACACTGCTAATCCCTGAATGCAGAGTAATCACTCAGATCTTGTTCACAATATCCTGAAGTCTGAGAGCAGAATAATCACTCGATCCTGATCACAATCTCCTGATCTCTGAATGCAGTGTAATCACTTGATCCTGATCATGCACTCCCGATCTCTGAATGCAGTGTAATCACTCGATCCTGATCACACATTCCCGATCTCTGAATGCAGTGTAATCACTCGATCCTGATCACACACTCCCGATGCCTGAATGGAGTGAAATCACTCGATCCTAATCACACACTGCTGATCTCTGAATGCAGTGTAATCACTCGATCTTGGTCACACACCCCCGATCCTTGAATGGAGTGAAATCACTCTATCCTAATCACATACACCCGATCTCTTAATGCACTGTAATCACTCGATCCTGATCACACACTCCTGATCTCTGAATGCAGTGTAATCACTTCATCATGATCACACACTCCTGATCTTTTAATGCAGTGTAATCACTCGATCCTGATCACACACTCCCGATCTCTGAATGCAGTGTAATCACTCGATCCTGATCGTTCTCTTCCGATCCCTGAATGCAGTGTAATCACTCGATCCTGATCACATTCTCTCGTTCCCTGAATGCAGTGTGATCACACGATCCTGATCACACTCTCCCGATCCGTGAATGCAGTGTAATCACTCGATCCTGATCACACACTCCCGATCCCTGAATGCAGTGTAATCACTCGATCCTGATCACACACTCCTGATCTCTGAATGGAATGAAATCACTCGATCTTGGTCACACACTCCAGATCCCTGAATGGAGTGATATCACTCGATCGTAATCACATACTCCCGATCTCTGAATGCAGTGTAATCACTCGATCCTGATCACACACTCCTGATCTCTGAATGCAGTGAAATCACTCGATCCTGATCACACATTCCCGATCTCTGAATGCAGTGTAACCACTCGATCCTGATCACACTCTCCCAATCTCTGAATGCAGTGTAATCACTCGATTCTGATCACAAATTCCTGATCTCTGAATGCAGTGTAATCACTCAATCCTGATCACACACTGCTAATCCCTGAATGCAGAGTAATCACTCGGATCTTGTTCACAATATCCTGAAGTCTGAGAGCAGAATAATCACTCGATCCTGATCACAATCTCCTGATCTCTGAATGCAGTGTAATCACTTGATCCTGATCATGCACTCCCGATCTCTGAATGCAGTGTAATCACTCGATCCTGATCACACATTCCCGATCTCTGAATGCAGTGTAATCACTCGATCCTGATCACACACTCCCGATGCCTGAATGGAGTGAAATCACTCGATCCAAATCACACACTGCTGATCTCTGAATGCAGTGTAATCACTCGATCTTGGTCACACACCCCCGATCCTTGAATGGAGTGAAATCACTCTATCCTAATCACATACACCCGATCTCTTAATGCACTGTAATCACTCGATCCTGATCACACACTCCTGATCTCTGAATGCAGTGTAATCACTTCATCATGATCACACTCTCCTGATCCCTGAATGCAGAGTAATCACTCGATCCTGATCACGCCCTCCCGATCCCTGAATGCAGTGTAATCACCCGATCCTGATCACACATTCCCGATCTCTGAATGCAGTGCAATCACTCGATTCTGAACACACATTCCCGATCTCTGAATGCAGTGTAATCACTCGATCCTGATCACTCACTCCCGATCTCTGAATGCAGTGCAATCACTCGATCCTGATCGTTCTCTTCCGATCCCTGAATGCAGTGTAATCACTCGATCCTGATCACATTCTCTCGTTCCCTGAATGCAGTGGAATAACACGATCCTGATCACACTCTCCCGATCCCTGAATGCAGTGTAATCACTCGATCCTGATCACACACTCCCGATCCCTGAATGCAGTGTAATCACTCGATCCTGATCACACACTCCTGATCTCTGAATGGAATGAAATCACTCGATCCTGATCACACACTCCTGATCTCTGAATGCAGTGAAATCACTCGATCCTGATCACAAATTCCCGATCTCTGAATGCAGTGTAATCACTCGATCCTGATCACACACACCTCATCCCAGAAAGCAGAGTAATCACTCGGATCTTGTTCACAATCTCCTGAAGTCTGAAAGCAGAATAATCACTCGATCCTGGTCACAATCTCCTGATCTATGAATGCAGTGTAATCACTCGATCCTGATCCTGCACTCCTGATCCTGAATGCAGTGTAATCACTCGATCCTGATCACACATTCCCGATCTCTGAATGCAGTGTAACCACTCGATCCTGATCACACTCTCCCAATCTCTGAATGCAGTGTAATCACTCGATTCTGATCACAAATTCCTGATCTCTGAATGCAGTGTAATCACTCAATCCTGATCACACACTGCTAATCCCTGAATGCAGAGTAATCACTCGGATCTTGTTCACAATCTCCTGAAGTCTGAGAGCAGAATAATCACTCGATCCTGATCACAATCTCCTGATCTCTGAATGCAGTGTAATCACTTGATCCTGATCATGCACTCCCAATCTCTGAATGCAGTGTAATCACTCGATCCTGATCATACATTCCCGATCTCTGAATGCAGTGTAATCACTCGATCCTGATCACACACTCCCGATGCCTGAATGGAGTGAAATCACTCGATCCTAATCACACACTGCTGATCTCTGAATGCAGTGTAATCACTCGATCTTGGTCACACACCCCCGATCCTCGAATGGAGTGAAATCACTCTATCCTAATCACATACACCCGATCTCTTAATGCACTGTAATCACTCGATCCTGATCACACACTCCTGATCTCTGAATGCAGTGTAATCACTCGATCCTGATCACGAACTCCCGATCCCTGAATGCAGTGTAATCACACGATCCTGATCACACACTCTCGATCCCTGAATGCAGAGTAATCACTCGGATCTTGTTCACAATCTCCTGAAGTCTGAAAGCAGAATAATCACTCGATCCTGATCACAATCTCCTGATCTCTGAATGCAGTGTAATCACTTGATCCTGATCATGCACTCCCGATCCCTGAATGCAGTGTAATCACTCGATCCTGATCACACACTGCTAATCCCAGAATGCAGAGTAATCACTCGGATCTTGTTCACAATCTCCTGAAGTCTGAGAGCAGAATAATCACTCGATCCTGATCACAATCTCCTGATCTCTGAATGCAGTGTAATCACTCGATCCTGATCACACACTCCCGATCTCTGAATGAAGGGTAATCACTCAATCCTGATCACAATGTCCCGATTTCTGAAGGCAGAGTAATCACTCCATCCTGATCAGACACTCCCGATCTCTGAATGCAGTGTAATCAGTCGATCCTGATCACACACTCCTGATCTCTGAATGAAGGGTAATCACTCAATCCTGATCACAATGTCCCGATTTCTGAATGCAGAGTAATCACTCCATCCTGATCAGACACTCCCGATCTCTGAATGCAGTGTAATCACCCGATCCTGATCACACACTCCCGATCTCTGAATGCAGTGTAATTACTCGATCCTGATCACACACTCCCGATCTCTGAATGCAGTGTAATCACTCGTTCCTGATCACGCACTCCCAATCCCTGAATGCAGTGCAATCACTCGATCCTGATCACAAATTCCTGATCTCTGAATGCAGTGTAATCACTCGATCCTGATCACACACTGCTAATCCCTGAATGCAGAGTAATCACCCGGATCTTGTTCACAATCTCCTGAAGTCTGAGAGCAGAATAATCACTCGATCCTGATCACAATCTCCTGATCTCTGAATGCAGTGTAATCACTTGATCCTGATCATGCACTCCCGATCTCTGAATGCAGTGTAATCACTCGATCCTGATCACACATTCCCGATCTCTGAATGCAGTGTAATCACTCGATCCTGATCACACACTCCCGATCCCTGAATGCAGTGTAATCACTCGATCCTGATCACACATTCCCGATCTCTGAATGCAGTGTAATCACTCGATCCTGATCACACACTCCCGATGCCTGAATGGAGTGAAATCACTCGATCTTAATCACACACTGCTGATCTCTGAATGCAGTGTAATCACTCAATCTTGGTCACACACCCCCGATCCTTGAATGGAGTGAAATCACTCTATCCTAATCACATACACCCAATCTCTGAATGCAGTGTAATCACTCGATCCTGATCACACACTCCCGATGCCTGAATGGAGTGAAATCACTCGATCCAAATCACACACTGCTGATCTCTGAATGCAGTGTAATCACTCGATCTTGGTCACACACCCCCGATCCTTGAATGGAGTGAAATCACTCTATCCTAATCACATACACCCGATCTCTTAATGCACTGTAATCACTCGATCCTGATCACACACTCCTGATCTCTGAATGCAGTGTAATCACTTCATCATGATCACACTCTCCTGATCCCTGAATGCAGAGTAATCACTCGATCCTGATCACGCCCTCCCGATCCCTGAATGCAGTGTAATCACCCGATCCTGATCACACATTCCCGATCTCTGAATGCAGTGCAATCACTCGATTCTGAACACACATTCCCGATCTCTGAATGCAGTGTAATCACTCGATCCTGATCACACACTCCCGATCTCTGAATGCAGTGCAATCACTCGATCCCGATCGTTCTCTTCCGATCCCTGAATGCAGTGTAATCACTCGATCCTGATCACATTCTCTCGTTCCCTGAATGCAGTGGAATAACACGATCCTGATCACACTCTCCCGATCCATGAATGCAGTGTAATCACTCGATCCTGATCACACACTCCCGATCCCTGAATGCAGTGTAATCACTCGATCCTGATCACACACTCCTGATCTCTGAATGGAATGAAATCACTCGATCCTGATCACACACTCCTGATCTCTGAATGCAGTGAAATCACTCGATCCTGATCACAAATTCCCGATCTCTGAATGCAGTGTAATCACTCGATCCTGATCACACACACCTCATCCCAGAAAGCAGAGTAATCACTCGGATCTTGTTCACAATCTCCTGAAGTCTGAAAGCAGAATAATCACTCGATCCTGGTCACAATCTCCTGATCTCTGAATGTAGTGTAATCACTCGATCCTGATCCTGCACTCCTGATCCTGAATGCAGTGTAATCACTCGATCCTGATCACACATTCCCGATCTCTGAATGCAGTGTAACCACTCGATCCTGATCACACTCTCCCAATCTCTGAATGCAGTGTAATCACTCGATTCTGATCACAAATTCCTGATCTCTGAATGCAGTGTAATCACTCAATCCTGATCACACACTGCTAATCCCTGAATGCAGAGTAATCACCCGGATCTTGTTCTCAATCTCCTGAAGTCTGAGAGCAGAATAATCACTCGATCCTGATCACAATCTCCTGATCTCTGAATGCAGTGTAATCACTTGATCCTGATCATGCACTCCCGATCTCTGAATGCAGTGTAATCACTCGATCCTGATCACACATTCCGGATCTCTGAATGCAGTGTAATCACTCGATCCTGATCACACACTCCCGATGCCTGAATGGAGTGAAATCACTCGATCCTAATCACACACTGCTGATCTCTGAATGCAGTGTAATCACTCGATCTTGGTCACACACCCCCGATCCTTGAATGGAGTGAAATCACTCTATCCTAATCACATACACCCGATCTCTTAATGCACTGTAATCACTCGATCCTGATCACACACTCCTGATCTCTGAATGCAGTGTAATCACTCGATCCTGATCACGAACTCCCGATCCCTGAATGCAGTGTAATCACACGATCCTGATCACACACTCTCGATCCCTGAATGCAGAGTAATCACTCGGATCTTGTTCACAATCTCCTGAAGTCTGAAAGCAGAATAATCACTCGATCCTGATCACAATCTCCTGATCTCTGAATGCAGTGTAATCACTTGATCCTGATCATGCACTCCCGATCCCTGAATGCAGTGTAATCACTCGATCCTGATCACACACTGCTAATCCCAGAATGCAGAGTAATCACTCGGATCTTGTTCACAATCTCCTGAAGTCTGAGAGCAGAATAATCACTCGATCCTGATCACAATCTCCTGATCTCTGAATGCAGTGTAATCACTCGATCCTGATCACACACTCCCGATCTCTGAATGAAGGGTAATCACTCAATCCTGATCACAATGTCCCGATTTCTGAAGGCAGAGTAATCACTCCATCCTGATCAGACACTCCCGATCTCTGAATGCAGTGTAATCACTCGATCCTGATCACACACTCCTGATCCCTGAATGCAGTGTAATCACTCGATCCTGATCACACACTGCTAATCCCAGAATGCAGAGTAATCACTCGGATCTTGTTCTCAATCTCCTGAAGTCTGAGAGCAGAATAATCACTCGATCCTGATCACAATCTCCTGATCTCTGAATGCAGTGTAATCACTTGATCCTGATCATGCACTCCCGATCTCTGAATGCAGTGTAATCACTCGATCCTGATCACACATTCCGGATCTCTGAATGCAGTGTAATCACTCGATCCTGATCACACACTCCCGATGCCTGAATGGAGTGAAATCACTCGATCCTAATCACACACTGCTGATCTCTGAATGCAGTGTAATCACTCGATCTTGGTCACACACCCCCGATCCTTGAATGGAGTGAAATCACTCTATCCTAATCACATACACCCGATCTCTTAATGCACTGTAATCACTCGATCCTGATCACACACTCCTGATCTCTGAATGCAGTGTAATCACTCGATCCTGATCACGAACTCCCGATCCCTGAATGCAGTGTAATCACACGATCCTGATCACACACTCTCGATCCCTGAATGCAGAGTAATCACTCGGATCTTGTTCACAATCTCCTGAAGTCTGAAAGCAGAATAATCACTCGATCCTGATCACAATCTCCTGATCTCTGAATGCAGTGTAATCACTTGATCCTGATCATGCACTCCCGATCCCTGAATGCAGTGTAATCACTCGATCCTGATCACACACTGCTAATCCCAGAATGCAGAGTAATCACTCGGATCTTGTTCACAATCTCCTGAAGTCTGAGAGCAGAATAATCACTCGATCCTGATCACAATCTCCTGATCTCTGAATGCAGTGTAATCACTCGATCCTGATCACACACTCCCGATCTCTGAATGAAGGGTAATCACTCAATCCTGATCACAATGTCCCGATTTCTGAAGGCAGAGTAATCACTCCATCCTGATCAGACACTCCCGATCTCTGAATGCAGTGTAATCACTCGATCCTGATCACACACTCCTGATCCCTGAATGCAGTGTAATCACTCGATCCTGATCACACACTGCTAATCCCAGAATGCAGAGTAATCACTCGGATCTTGTTCACAATCTCCTGAAGTCTGAGAGCAGAATAATCACTCGATCCTGATCACAATCTCCTGATCTCTGAATGCAGTGTAATCACTCGATCCTGATCACACACTCCCAATCCCTGAATGCAGTGCAATCACTCGATCCTGATCACAAATTCCTGATCTCTGAATGCAGTGTAATCACTCGATCCTGATCACACACTGCTAATCCCTGAATGCAGAGTAATCACCCGGATCTTGTTCACAATCTCCTGAAGTCTGAGAGCAGAATAATCACTCGATCCTGATCACAATCTCCTGATCTCTGAATGCAGTGTAATCACTCGATCCTGATCACACACTCCCGATCCCTGAATGCAGTGTAATCACTCGATCCTGATCACACATTCCCGATCTCTGAATGCAGTGTAATCACTCGATCCTGATCACACATTCCCGATCTCTGAATGCAGTGTAATCACTCGATCCTGATCACACATTCCCGATCTCTGAATGCAGTGTAATCACTCGATCCTGATCACACACTCCCGATCCCTGAATGCAGTGTAATCACTCGATCCTGATCACACATTCCCGATCTCTGAATGCAGTGTAATCACTCGATCCTGATCACACACTCCCGATGCCTGAATGGAGTGAAATCACTCGATCCTAATCACATACTCCTGATCTCTGAATGCACTGTAATCACTCGATCCTGATCACACACTCCTGATCTCTACATGCAGTGTAATCACTTCATCGTGATCACACTCTCCTGATCCCTGAATGCAGTGTAATCACTCGATCCTGATCACGCCCTCCCGATCCCTGAATGCAGTGTAATCACCCGATCCTGATCACACATTCCCGATCTCTGAATGCATTGCAATCACTCGATTCTGAACACACATTCCCGATCTCTGAATGCAGTGTAATCACTCGATCCTGATCACACACTCCCGATCTCTGAATGCAGTGTAATCACTCGATCCTGATCACATTCTCTCGTTCCCTGAATGCAGTGTAACCACATGATCCTGATCACACTCTCCCGATCCCTGAATGCAGTGTAATCACTCGATCCTGATCACACACTCCCGATCCCTGAATGCAGTGTAATCACTCGATCCTGATAACACTCTCCCAATCTCTGAATGCAGTGTAATCACTCGATCCTGATCATACTCTCCCGATCTCTGAATGCAGTGTAATCACTCGATCCTGATCACACACTCCCGATCTCTGAATGCAGTGTAATCACTTGATCCTGATCACACTCTTCCGATCCCTGAATGCAGGGTAATCACTCGATCCTAATCACACACTCCCGATCCCTGAATGCAGTGTAATCACTCCATCCGGATAATACACTCCCGATCTCTGAGTACAGAGTAATCACTCGATCCTGTTCATACTCTCCTGATCCCTGAATGCAGTGTAATCACTCGATCCTGATCACACACTCTCGATCCCTTAATGCAGAGTAATCACTCAATCTTGTTCACAATCTCCTGAAGTCTGAAAGCGGAATAATCACTCGATCCTGATCACAATCTCCTGATCTCTGAATGCAGTGTAATCACTTGATCCTGATGATGCACTCCCGATCCCTGAATGCAGTGTAATCACTCGATCCTGATGACACATTCCCTATCTCTGAATACAGTGTAATCACTCGATCCTGATCACACACTCCTGATCCCTGAATGGAGTGAAATCACTCGATCCTAATCACACACTCCTGATCTCTGACTGCAGTGTAATCACTCGATTCGGATCACACACTCCTGATCTCTGAATGCAGTGTAATCACTCGATCCTGATCACGCACTCCCGATCCCTGAATGCAGTATAATCACTCGATCCTGATCACACACTCCCGATCTCTGAATGCAGAGTAATTACTCGATCCTGATCACACACTCTCGATCCTTGAATGCAGAGTAATCACTCGGATCATGTTCACAATCTCCTGAAGTCTGAAAGCAGAATAATCACTCGATCCTGATCACAATGTCCTGATCTCTGAATGCAGTGTAATCACTCGAGCCTGATCACGCACTCCCGATTCCTGAATGCAGTATAATCACTCGATCCTGATCAAACACTCCCGATCTCTGAATGCAGAGTAATTACTCGATCCTGATCACACACTCTCGATCCCTGAATGCAGAGTAATCACTCGGATCATGTTCACAATCTCCTGAAGTCTGAAAGCAGAATAATCACTCGATCCTGATCACAATCTCCGGATCTCTGAATGCAGTGTAATCACTCGATCCTGATCACGCACTCCAGATCCCTGAATGCAGTGTAATCACTCGATCCTGATCACACATTCCCGATCTCTGAATGCAGTGCAATCACTCGATCCTGATCACACATTCCCGATCTCTGAATGCAGTGTAATCACTCGATCCTGATCACACACTCCCGATCTCTGAATGCAGAGTAATTACTCGATCCTGATCACACTCTCTCGATCCCTGAATGCTGAGTAATCACTCGGATCTTGTTCACAATCTCCTGAAGTCTGAAAGCAGAATAATCACTCGATCCTGATCACAATCTCCTGATCTCTGAATGCAGTGTAATCACTCGATCCTGATCATGCACTCCTGATCCCTGAATGCTGTCTAATCACTCGATCCTGATCACACATTCCCGATCTCTGAATGCAGTGTAATCACTCGATCCTGATCACACACTCCCGTTCTCTGAATGCAGAGTCATCACTCGATCCTGATCACAAACTTCCGAACTCTGAATGCAGACTTATTACTCGATAGTGATCATGCTCTCCCAATCCCTGAATGCAGTGTAATCACCTGATCCTGATCACACACTCCCAATCCCTGAATGCAGTGTAAGCACTCGATCCTGATCACACACTCCTGATCTCTGCATGCAGCGTAATCACTTCATCCTGATAACACTCTCCTGATCCCTGAATGCAGTGTAATCACTCGATCCTGATCACGCACTCTCGATCCCTGAATGCAGTGAAATCACTTGATCCTGATCACACATTCCCGATCTCTGAATGCAGTGTAATCACTCGATTCTGAACACACATTCCCGATCTCTGAAGGCAGTGTAATCACTCGATCCTGATCACACACTCCCGATCTCTGAATGCAGTGTAATCACTCGATCCTGATCGTACTCTTCCGATCCCTGAATGCAGTGTAATCACTCGATCCTGATCACACTCTCTCGATCCCTGAATGCAGTGTAATCACACGATCCTGATCATAATCTCCTGATCCCTGAATGCAGTGTAATCACACGATCCTGATCATAATCTCCAGATCCCTGAATGCAGTGTAATCACTCGATCCTGATCACACATTCCCGATCTCTGAATGCAGTGTAATCACTCGATTCTGAACACACATTCCCGATCTCTGAATGCAGTGTAATCACTCGATCCTGATCACACACTCCCGATCTCTGACTGCAGTGTAATCACTCGATCCTGATCACACACTCTCGGTTCCTGAATGCAGAGTAATCACTCGATCCTGATCACACTCACCCTATCCCTGAATGCAGTGTAATCACTCGATCCTGATCACACTCTCCCGATCCCTGAATGCAGTGTAATCACTCGATCCTGATCACACACTCCCGATCCCTGAATGCAGTATAATCACTCGATCCTGATCACACACTCTCGGTTCCTGAATGCAGAGTAATCACTCGATCCTGATCACACACTCCCGATCCCTGAATGCAGTGTAATCACTCGATTCTGATCAAACACTCTCGATCACTGAATGCAGTGTAATCACTCGATCCTGATCACACACTCCCGATCCCTGAATGCAGTGTAATCACTCGATCCTGATCACACACTCCCGATCCCTGAATGCAGTGTAATCACGCGATCCTGATAACACACTCCCGATCTCTGAATGCAGTGTAATCATTCGATCCTGATCACACACTCCCGATCCCTGAATGCAGTATAATCACTTGATCCTGATCACAAATTCCTGATCTCTGAATGCAGTGTAATCATTCAATCCTGATCACACACTCCCGATCCCTGAATGCAGTGTAATCACTTGATCCTGATCACACACTCCCGATCTCCGAATGCAGTGTAATCACTTGATCCTGATCATACACTCCCGATCTCCGAATGCAGTGTAATCACTCGATCCTGATCAAACACTCCTAATCCCTGAATGCAGTTTAATCACTCGATCCTGATCACACATTCCCGATTCCTGAATGCAGTGCAATCACTCGATCCTGATCACACACTCCCGATCTCTGAATGCAGTGCAATCACTCGATCCTCATCACACCTACCCGATCTCTGAAATCAGTGTAATCACTCGATCTTGACCACATTCTCGCGATCCCTGAATGCAGTGTAATCACTCGATCCTGACCACACACTCCCGATCCCTGAATGCAGTGTAATAACTCGATCCTGATCACACACTCCCGATCCCTGAATGCAGTGTAATCACTCGATCCTGATCACACACTCCCGATCCCTGAATGCAGTGTAATCACTCGATCCTGATCACACACACCCGATCCCTGAATGCAGTGTAATCACTCGATCCTGGTCACAGACTCCTGATCCCTGAATGGAGTGAAATCACTCGATCCTAATCACACTCCTGATCTCTGAATGCAGTGTAATCACTCGATCCTGATCACACACTCCAGATTCCTGAATGGAATGAAATCACTCGATCCTAATCACACACTCCTGATCTCTGAATGCAGTGTAATCACTCGATCTTGGTCACACTCTCCCGATCCCTGAATGGAGTGAAATCACTCGATACTAATCACACGCTCCCGATCTCTGAATGCAGTGTAATCACTAGATCCTGATCACACACTCCCAATCCCTGAATGCAGTCTAATCACTCGATCCTGATCACAAATTCCCGATCTCTGAAAGCAGTGTAATCACTCGATCCTTATCACACACTCCTCATCCCTGAATGCAGAGTAATCACTCGGATCTTGTTCACAATCTCCGGAAGTCTGAGAGCAGAATAATCACTCGATCCTGATCACAATCTCCTGATCTCTGAATGCAGTGTAATCACTTGATCCTGATCATGGACTCCCGATCTCTGACTGCAGTGTAATCACTCGATTCTTATCACACATTCCCGATCTCTGAATGCAGTGTAATCACTCGATCCTGATCACACACTCCCGATCCCTGAATGGAGTGAAATCACTCGATCCTAATCACACACTCCTGATCTCTGAATGCAGTGTAATCACTCGATCTTGGTCACACACCCCTGATCCCTGAATGGAGTGAAATCACTCGATCCTAATCACATACTCCTGATCTCTGAATGCACTGTAATCACTCGATCCTGATCACACACTACTGATCTCTACATGCAGTGTAATCACTTCATCGTGATCACACTCTCCTGATCCCTGAATGCAGTGTAATCACTCGATCCTGATCACGCCCTCCCGATCCCTGAATGCAGTGTAATCACCCGATCCTGATCACACATTCCCGATCTCTGAATGCATTGCAATCACTCGATTCTGAACACACATTCCCGATCTCTGAATGCAGTGTAATCACTCGATCCTGATCACACACTCCCGATCTCTGAATGCAGTGTAATCACTCGATCCTGATCACATTCTCTCGTTCCCTGAATGCAGTGTAACCACATGATCCTGATCACACTCTCCCGATCCCTGAATGCAGTGTAATCACTCGATCCTGATCACACACTCCCGATCCCTGAATGCAGTGTAATCACTCGATCCTGATCACACACTCCTGATCTCTGAATGGAATGAAATCACTCGAACCTAATCACACACTCCTGATCTCTGAATGCAGTGTAATCACTCGATCTTGGTCACACACTCCAGATCCCTGAATGGAGTGAAATCACTCGATCGTAATCACATACTCCCGATCTCTGAATGCAGTGTAATCACTCGATCCTGATCACACACTCCTGATCTCTGAATGCAGTGAAATCACTCGATCCTGATCACACACTCCTCATCCCAGAATGCAGAGTAATCACTCGGATCTTGTTCACAATCTCCTGAAGTCTGAAAGCAGAATAATCACTCGATCCTGGTCACAATCTCCTGATCTCTGAATGCAGTGTAATCACTCGATCCTGATCCTGCACTCCTGATCCTGAATGCAGTGTAATCACTCGATCCTGATCACACATTCCCGATCTCTGAATGCAGTGTAACCACTCGATCCTGATCACACTCTCCCAATCTCTGAATGCCGTGTAATCACTCGATTCTGATCACAAATTCCTGATCACTGAATGCAGTGTAATCACTCAATCCTGATCACACACTGCTAATCCCTGAATGCAGAGTAATCACTCAGATCTTGTTCACAATATCCTGAAGTCTGAGAGCAGAATAATCACTCGATCCTGATCACAATCTCCTGATCTCTGAATGCAGTGTAATCACTTGATCCTGATCATGCACTCCCGATCTCTGAATGCAGTGTAATCACTCGATCCTGATCACACATTCCCGATCTCTGAATGCAGTGTAATCACTCGATCCTGATCACACACTCCCGATGCCTGAATGGAGTGAAATCACTCGATCCTAATCACACACTGCTGATCTCTGAATGCAGTGTAATCACTCGATCTTGGTCACACACCCCCGATCCTTGAATGGAGTGAAATCACTCTATCCTAATCACATACACCCGATCTCTTAATGCACTGTAATCACTCGATCCTGATCACACACTCCTGATCTCTGAATGCAGTGTAATCACTTCATCATGATCACACACTCCTGATCTTTTAATGCAGTGTAATCACTCGATCCTGATCACACACTCCCGATCTCTGAATGCAGTGTAATCACTCGATCCTGATCGTTCTCTTCCGATCCCTGAATGCAGTGTAATCACTCGATCCTGATCACATTCTCTCGTTCCCTGAATGCAGTGTGATCACACGATCCTGATCACACTCTCCCGATCCGTGAATGCAGTGTAATCACTCGATCCTGATCACACACTCCCGATCCCTGAATGCAGTGTAATCACTCGATCCTGATCACACACTCCTGATCTCTGAATGGAATGAAATCACTCGATCTTGGTCACACACTCCAGATCCCTGAATGGAGTGATATCACTCGATCGTAATCACATACTCCCGATCTCTGAATGCAGTGTAATCACTCGATCCTGATCACACACTCCTGATCTCTGAATGCAGTGAAATCACTCGATCCTGATCACACATTCCCGATCTCTGAATGCAGTGTAACCACTCGATCCTGATCACACTCTCCCAATCTCTGAATGCAGTGTAATCACTCGATTCTGATCACAAATTCCTGATCTCTGAATGCAGTGTAATCACTCAATCCTGATCACACACTGCTAATCCCTGAATGCAGAGTAATCACTCGGATCTTGTTCACAATATCCTGAAGTCTGAGAGCAGAATAATCACTCGATCCTGATCACAATCTCCTGATCTCTGAATGCAGTGTAATCACTTGATCCTGATCATGCACTCCCGATCTCTGAATGCAGTGTAATCACTCGATCCTGATCACACATTCCCGATCTCTGAATGCAGTGTAATCACTCGATCCTGATCACACACTCCCGATGCCTGAATGGAGTGAAATCACTCGATCCAAATCACACACTGCTGATCTCTGAATGCAGTGTAATCACTCGATCTTGGTCACACACCCCCGATCCTTGAATGGAGTGAAATCACTCTATCCTAATCACATACACCCGATCTCTTAATGCACTGTAATCACTCGATCCTGATCACACACTCCTGATCTCTGAATGCAGTGTAATCACTTCATCATGATCACACTCTCCTGATCCCTGAATGCAGAGTAATCACTCGATCCTGATCACGCCCTCCCGATCCCTGAATGCAGTGTAATCACCCGATCCTGATCACACATTCCCGATCTCTGAATGCAGTGCAATCACTCGATTCTGAACACACATTCCCGATCTCTGAATGCAGTGTAATCACTCGATCCTGATCACTCACTCCCGATCTCTGAATGCAGTGCAATCACTCGATCCTGATCGTTCTCTTCCGATCCCTGAATGCAGTGTAATCACTCGATCCTGATCACATTCTCTCGTTCCCTGAATGCAGTGGAATAACACGATCCTGATCACACTCTCCCGATCCCTGAATGCAGTGTAATCACTCGATCCTGATCACACACTCCCGATCCCTGAATGCAGTGTAATCACTCGATCCTGATCACACACTCCTGATCTCTGAATGGAATGAAATCACTCGATCCTGATCACACACTCCTGATCTCTGAATGCAGTGAAATCACTCGATCCTGATCACAAATTCCCGATCTCTGAATGCAGTGTAATCACTCGATCCTGATCACACACACCTCATCCCAGAAAGCAGAGTAATCACTCGGATCTTGTTCACAATCTCCTGAAGTCTGAAAGCAGAATAATCACTCGATCCTGGTCACAATCTCCTGATCTATGAATGCAGTGTAATCACTCGATCCTGATCCTGCACTCCTGATCCTGAATGCAGTGTAATCACTCGATCCTGATCACACATTCCCGATCTCTGAATGCAGTGTAACCACTCGATCCTGATCACACTCTCCCAATCTCTGAATGCAGTGTAATCACTCGATTCTGATCACAAATTCCTGATCTCTGAATGCAGTGTAATCACTCAATCCTGATCACACACTGCTAATCCCTGAATGCAGAGTAATCACTCGGATCTTGTTCACAATCTCCTGAAGTCTGAGAGCAGAATAATCACTCGATCCTGATCACAATCTCCTGATCTCTGAATGCAGTGTAATCACTTGATCCTGATCATGCACTCCCAATCTCTGAATGCAGTGTAATCACTCGATCCTGATCATACATTCCCGATCTCTGAATGCAGTGTAATCACTCGATCCTGATCACACACTCCCGATGCCTGAATGGAGTGAAATCACTCGATCCTAATCACACACTGCTGATCTCTGAATGCAGTGTAATCACTCGATCTTGGTCACACACCCCCGATCCTCGAATGGAGTGAAATCACTCTATCCTAATCACATACACCCGATCTCTTAATGCACTGTAATCACTCGATCCTGATCACACACTCCTGATCTCTGAATGCAGTGTAATCACTCGATCCTGATCACGAACTCCCGATCCCTGAATGCAGTGTAATCACACGATCCTGATCACACACTCTCGATCCCTGAATGCAGAGTAATCACTCGGATCTTGTTCACAATCTCCTGAAGTCTGAAAGCAGAATAATCACTCGATCCTGATCACAATCTCCTGATCTCTGAATGCAGTGTAATCACTTGATCCTGATCATGCACTCCCGATCCCTGAATGCAGTGTAATCACTCGATCCTGATCACACACTGCTAATCCCAGAATGCAGAGTAATCACTCGGATCTTGTTCACAATCTCCTGAAGTCTGAGAGCAGAATAATCACTCGATCCTGATCACAATCTCCTGATCTCTGAATGCAGTGTAATCACTCGATCCTGATCACACACTCCCGATCTCTGAATGAAGGGTAATCACTCAATCCTGATCACAATGTCCCGATTTCTGAAGGCAGAGTAATCACTCCATCCTGATCAGACACTCCCGATCTCTGAATGCAGTGTAATCAGTCGATCCTGATCACACACTCCTGATCTCTGAATGAAGGGTAATCACTCAATCCTGATCACAATGTCCCGATTTCTGAATGCAGAGTAATCACTCCATCCTGATCAGACACTCCCGATCTCTGAATGCAGTGTAATCACCCGATCCTGATCACACACTCCCGATCTCTGAATGCAGTGTAATTACTCGATCCTGATCACACACTCCCGATCTCTGAATGCAGTGTAATCACTCGTTCCTGATCACGCACTCCCAATCCCTGAATGCAGTGCAATCACTCGATCCTGATCACAAATTCCTGATCTCTGAATGCAGTGTAATCACTCGATCCTGATCACACACTGCTAATCCCTGAATGCAGAGTAATCACCCGGATCTTGTTCACAATCTCCTGAAGTCTGAGAGCAGAATAATCACTCGATCCTGATCACAATCTCCTGATCTCTGAATGCAGTGTAATCACTTGATCCTGATCATGCACTCCCGATCTCTGAATGCAGTGTAATCACTCGATCCTGATCACACATTCCCGATCTCTGAATGCAGTGTAATCACTCGATCCTGATCACACACTCCCGATCCCTGAATGCAGTGTAATCACTCGATCCTGATCACACATTCCCGATCTCTGAATGCAGTGTAATCACTCGATCCTGATCACACACTCCCGATGCCTGAATGGAGTGAAATCACTCGATCTTAATCACACACTGCTGATCTCTGAATGCAGTGTAATCACTCAATCTTGGTCACACACCCCCGATCCTTGAATGGAGTGAAATCACTCTATCCTAATCACATACACCCAATCTCTGAATGCAGTGTAATCACTCGATCCTGATCACACACTCCCGATGCCTGAATGGAGTGAAATCACTCGATCCAAATCACACACTGCTGATCTCTGAATGCAGTGTAATCACTCGATCTTGGTCACACACCCCCGATCCTTGAATGGAGTGAAATCACTCTATCCTAATCACATACACCCGATCTCTTAATGCACTGTAATCACTCGATCCTGATCACACACTCCTGATCTCTGAATGCAGTGTAATCACTTCATCATGATCACACTCTCCTGATCCCTGAATGCAGAGTAATCACTCGATCCTGATCACGCCCTCCCGATCCCTGAATGCAGTGTAATCACCCGATCCTGATCACACATTCCCGATCTCTGAATGCAGTGCAATCACTCGATTCTGAACACACATTCCCGATCTCTGAATGCAGTGTAATCACTCGATCCTGATCACACACTCCCGATCTCTGAATGCAGTGCAATCACTCGATCCCGATCGTTCTCTTCCGATCCCTGAATGCAGTGTAATCACTCGATCCTGATCACATTCTCTCGTTCCCTGAATGCAGTGGAATAACACGATCCTGATCACACTCTCCCGATCCATGAATGCAGTGTAATCACTCGATCCTGATCACACACTCCCGATCCCTGAATGCAGTGTAATCACTCGATCCTGATCACACACTCCTGATCTCTGAATGGAATGAAATCACTCGATCCTGATCACACACTCCTGATCTCTGAATGCAGTGAAATCACTCGATCCTGATCACAAATTCCCGATCTCTGAATGCAGTGTAATCACTCGATCCTGATCACACACACCTCATCCCAGAAAGCAGAGTAATCACTCGGATCTTGTTCACAATCTCCTGAAGTCTGAAAGCAGAATAATCACTCGATCCTGGTCACAATCTCCTGATCTCTGAATGTAGTGTAATCACTCGATCCTGATCCTGCACTCCTGATCCTGAATGCAGTGTAATCACTCGATCCTGATCACACATTCCCGATCTCTGAATGCAGTGTAACCACTCGATCCTGATCACACTCTCCCAATCTCTGAATGCAGTGTAATCACTCGATTCTGATCACAAATTCCTGATCTCTGAATGCAGTGTAATCACTCAATCCTGATCACACACTGCTAATCCCTGAATGCAGAGTAATCACCCGGATCTTGTTCTCAATCTCCTGAAGTCTGAGAGCAGAATAATCACTCGATCCTGATCACAATCTCCTGATCTCTGAATGCAGTGTAATCACTTGATCCTGATCATGCACTCCCGATCTCTGAATGCAGTGTAATCACTCGATCCTGATCACACATTCCGGATCTCTGAATGCAGTGTAATCACTCGATCCTGATCACACACTCCCGATGCCTGAATGGAGTGAAATCACTCGATCCTAATCACACACTGCTGATCTCTGAATGCAGTGTAATCACTCGATCTTGGTCACACACCCCCGATCCTTGAATGGAGTGAAATCACTCTATCCTAATCACATACACCCGATCTCTTAATGCACTGTAATCACTCGATCCTGATCACACACTCCTGATCTCTGAATGCAGTGTAATCACTCGATCCTGATCACGAACTCCCGATCCCTGAATGCAGTGTAATCACACGATCCTGATCACACACTCTCGATCCCTGAATGCAGAGTAATCACTCGGATCTTGTTCACAATCTCCTGAAGTCTGAAAGCAGAATAATCACTCGATCCTGATCACAATCTCCTGATCTCTGAATGCAGTGTAATCACTTGATCCTGATCATGCACTCCCGATCTCTGAATGAAGGGTAATCACTCAATCCTGATCACAATGTCCCGATTTCTGAAGGCAGAGTAATCACTCCATCCTGATCAGACACTCCCGATCTCTGAATGCAGTGTAATCACTCGATCCTGATCACACACTCCTGATCCCTGAATGCAGTGTAATCACTCGATCCTGATCACACACTGCTAATCCCAGAATGCAGAGTAATCACTCGGATCTTGTTCACAATCTCCTGAAGTCTGAGAGCAGAATAATCACTCGATCCTGATCACAATCTCCTGATCTCTGAATGCAGTGTAATCACTCGATCCTGATCACACACTCCCAATCCCTGAATGCAGTGCAATCACTCGATCCTGATCACAAATTCCTGATCTCTGAATGCAGTGTAATCACTCGATCCTGATCACACACTGCTAATCCCTGAATGCAGAGTAATCACCCGGATCTTGTTCACAATCTCCTGAAGTCTGAGAGCAGAATAATCACTCGATCCTGATCACAATCTCCTGATCTCTGAATGCAGTGTAATCACTCGATCCTGATCACACACTCCCGATCCCTGAATGCAGTGTAATCACTCGATCCTGATCACACATTCCCGATCTCTGAATGCAGTGTAATCACTCGATCCTGATCACACATTCCCGATCTCTGAATGCAGTGTAATCACTCGATCCTGATCACACATTCCCGATCTCTGAATGCAGTGTAATCACTCGATCCTGATCACACACTCCCGATCCCTGAATGCAGTGTAATCACTCGATCCTGATCACACATTCCCGATCTCTGAATGCAGTGTAATCACTCGATCCTGATCACACACTCCCGATGCCTGAATGGAGTGAAATCACTCGATCCTAATCACATACTCCTGATCTCTGAATGCACTGTAATCACTCGATCCTGATCACACACTCCTGATCTCTACATGCAGTGTAATCACTTCATCGTGATCACACTCTCCTGATCCCTGAATGCAGTGTAATCACTCGATCCTGATCACGCCCTCCCGATCCCTGAATGCAGTGTAATCACCCGATCCTGATCACACATTCCCGATCTCTGAATGCATTGCAATCACTCGATTCTGAACACACATTCCCGATCTCTGAATGCAGTGTAATCACTCGATCCTGATCACACACTCCCGATCTCTGAATGCAGTGTAATCACTCGATCCTGATCACATTCTCTCGTTCCCTGAATGCAGTGTAACCACATGATCCTGATCACACTCTCCCGATCCCTGAATGCAGTGTAATCACTCGATCCTGATCACACACTCCCGATCCCTGAATGCAGTGTAATCACTCGATCCTGATAACACTCTCCCAATCTCTGAATGCAGTGTAATCACTCGATCCTGATCATACTCTCCCGATCTCTGAATGCAGTGTAATCACTCGATCCTGATCACACACTCCCGATCTCTGAATGCAGTGTAATCACTTGATCCTGATCACACTCTTCCGATCCCTGAATGCAGGGTAATCACTCGATCCTAATCACACACTCCCGATCCCTGAATGCAGTGTAATCACTCCATCCGGATAATACACTCCCGATCTCTGAGTACAGAGTAATCACTCGATCCTGTTCATACTCTCCTGATCCCTGAATGCAGTGTAATCACTCGATCCTGATCACACACTCTCGATCCCTTAATGCAGAGTAATCACTCAATCTTGTTCACAATCTCCTGAAGTCTGAAAGCGGAATAATCACTCGATCCTGATCACAATCTCCTGATCTCTGAATGCAGTGTAATCACTTGATCCTGATGATGCACTCCCGATCCCTGAATGCAGTGTAATCACTCGATCCTGATGACACATTCCCTATCTCTGAATACAGTGTAATCACTCGATCCTGATCACACACTCCTGATCCCTGAATGGAGTGAAATCACTCGATCCTAATCACACACTCCTGATCTCTGACTGCAGTGTAATCACTCGATTCGGATCACACACTCCTGATCTCTGAATGCAGTGTAATCACTCGATCCTGATCACGCACTCCCGATCCCTGAATGCAGTATAATCACTCGATCCTGATCACACACTCCCGATCTCTGAATGCAGAGTAATTACTCGATCCTGATCACACACTCTCGATCCTTGAATGCAGAGTAATCACTCGGATCATGTTCACAATCTCCTGAAGTCTGAAAGCAGAATAATCACTCGATCCTGATCACAATGTCCTGATCTCTGAATGCAGTGTAATCACTCGAGCCTGATCACGCACTCCCGATTCCTGAATGCAGTATAATCACTCGATCCTGATCAAACACTCCCGATCTCTGAATGCAGAGTAATTACTCGATCCTGATCACACACTCTCGATCCCTGAATGCAGAGTAATCACTCGGATCATGTTCACAATCTCCTGAAGTCTGAAAGCAGAATAATCACTCGATCCTGATCACAATCTCCGGATCTCTGAATGCAGTGTAATCACTCGATCCTGATCACGCACTCCAGATCCCTGAATGCAGTGTAATCACTCGATCCTGATCACACATTCCCGATCTCTGAATGCAGTGCAATCACTCGATCCTGATCACACATTCCCGATCTCTGAATGCAGTGTAATCACTCGATCCTGATCACACACTCCCGATCTCTGAATGCAGAGTAATTACTCGATCCTGATCACACTCTCTCGATCCCTGAATGCTGAGTAATCACTCGGATCTTGTTCACAATCTCCTGAAGTCTGAAAGCAGAATAATCACTCGATCCTGATCACAATCTCCTGATCTCTGAATGCAGTGTAATCACTCGATCCTGATCATGCACTCCTGATCCCTGAATGCTGTCTAATCACTCGATCCTGATCACACATTCCCGATCTCTGAATGCAGTGTAATCACTCGATCCTGATCACACACTCCCGTTCTCTGAATGCAGAGTCATCACTCGATCCTGATCACAAACTTCCGAACTCTGAATGCAGACTTATTACTCGATAGTGATCATGCTCTCCCAATCCCTGAATGCAGTGTAATCACCTGATCCTGATCACACACTCCCAATCCCTGAATGCAGTGTAAGCACTCGATCCTGATCACACACTCCTGATCTCTGCATGCAGCGTAATCACTTCATCCTGATAACACTCTCCTGATCCCTGAATGCAGTGTAATCACTCGATCCTGATCACGCACTCTCGATCCCTGAATGCAGTGAAATCACTTGATCCTGATCACACATTCCCGATCTCTGAATGCAGTGTAATCACTCGATTCTGAACACACATTCCCGATCTCTGAAGGCAGTGTAATCACTCGATCCTGATCACACACTCCCGATCTCTGAATGCAGTGTAATCACTCGATCCTGATCGTACTCTTCCGATCCCTGAATGCAGTGTAATCACTCGATCCTGATCACACTCTCTCGATCCCTGAATGCAGTGTAATCACACGATCCTGATCATAATCTCCTGATCCCTGAATGCAGTGTAATCACACGATCCTGATCATAATCTCCAGATCCCTGAATGCAGTGTAATCACTCGATCCTGATCACACATTCCCGATCTCTGAATGCAGTGTAATCACTCGATTCTGAACACACATTCCCGATCTCTGAATGCAGTGTAATCACTCGATCCTGATCACACACTCCCGATCTCTGACTGCAGTGTAATCACTCGATCCTGATCACACACTCTCGGTTCCTGAATGCAGAGTAATCACTCGATCCTGATCACACTCACCCTATCCCTGAATGCAGTGTAATCACTCGATCCTGATCACACTCTCCCGATCCCTGAATGCAGTGTAATCACTCGATCCTGATCACACACTCCCGATCCCTGAATGCAGTATAATCACTCGATCCTGATCACACACTCTCGGTTCCTGAATGCAGAGTAATCACTCGATCCTGATCACACACTCCCGATCCCTGAATGCAGTGTAATCACTCGATTCTGATCAAACACTCTCGATCACTGAATGCAGTGTAATCACTCGATCCTGATCACACACTCCCGATCCCTGAATGCAGTGTAATCACTCGATCCTGATCACACACTCCCGATCCCTGAATGCAGTGTAATCACGCGATCCTGATAACACACTCCCGATCTCTGAATGCAGTGTAATCATTCGATCCTGATCACACACTCCCGATCCCTGAATGCAGTATAATCACTTGATCCTGATCACAAATTCCTGATCTCTGAATGCAGTGTAATCATTCAATCCTGATCACACACTCCCGATCCCTGAATGCAGTGTAATCACTTGATCCTGATCACACACTCCCGATCTCCGAATGCAGTGTAATCACTTGATCCTGATCATACACTCCCGATCTCCGAATGCAGTGTAATCACTCGATCCTGATCAAACACTCCTAATCCCTGAATGCAGTTTAATCACTCGATCCTGATCACACATTCCCGATTCCTGAATGCAGTGCAATCACTCGATCCTGATCACACACTCCCGATCTCTGAATGCAGTGCAATCACTCGATCCTCATCACACCTACCCGATCTCTGAAATCAGTGTAATCACTCGATCTTGACCACATTCTCGCGATCCCTGAATGCAGTGTAATCACTCGATCCTGACCACACACTCCCGATCCCTGAATGCAGTGTAATAACTCGATCCTGATCACACACTCCCGATCCCTGAATGCAGTGTAATCACTCGATCCTGATCACACACTCCCGATCCCTGAATGCAGTGTAATCACTCGATCCTGATCACACACACCCGATCCCTGAATGCAGTGTAATCACTCGATCCTGGTCACAGACTCCTGATCCCTGAATGGAGTGAAATCACTCGATCCTAATCACACTCCTGATCTCTGAATGCAGTGTAATCACTCGATCCTGATCACACACTCCAGATTCCTGAATGGAATGAAATCACTCGATCCTAATCACACACTCCTGATCTCTGAATGCAGTGTAATCACTCGATCTTGGTCACACTCTCCCGATCCCTGAATGGAGTGAAATCACTCGATACTAATCACACGCTCCCGATCTCTGAATGCAGTGTAATCACTAGATCCTGATCACACACTCCCAATCCCTGAATGCAGTCTAATCACTCGATCCTGATCACAAATTCCCGATCTCTGAAAGCAGTGTAATCACTCGATCCTTATCACACACTCCTCATCCCTGAATGCAGAGTAATCACTCGGATCTTGTTCACAATCTCCGGAAGTCTGAGAGCAGAATAATCACTCGATCCTGATCACAATCTCCTGATCTCTGAATGCAGTGTAATCACTTGATCCTGATCATGGACTCCCGATCTCTGACTGCAGTGTAATCACTCGATTCTTATCACACATTCCCGATCTCTGAATGCAGTGTAATCACTCGATCCTGATCACACACTCCCGATCCCTGAATGGAGTGAAATCACTCGATCCTAATCACACACTCCTGATCTCTGAATGCAGTGTAATCACTCGATCTTGGTCACACACCCCTGATCCCTGAATGGAGTGAAATCACTCGATCCTAATCACATACTCCTGATCTCTGAATGCACTGTAATCACTCGATCCTGATCACACACTACTGATCTCTACATGCAGTGTAATCACTTCATCGTGATCACACTCTCCTGATCCCTGAATGCAGTGTAATCACTCGATCCTGATCACGCCCTCCCGATCCCTGAATGCAGTGTAATCACCCGATCCTGATCACACATTCCCGATCTCTGAATGCATTGCAATCACTCGATTCTGAACACACATTCCCGATCTCTGAATGCAGTGTAATCACTCGATCCTGATCACACACTCCCGATCTCTGAATGCAGTGTAATCACTCGATCCTGATCACATTCTCTCGTTCCCTGAATGCAGTGTAACCACATGATCCTGATCACACTCTCCCGATCCCTGAATGCAGTGTAATCACTCGATCCTGATCACACACTCCCGATCCCTGAATGCAGTGTAATCACTCGATCCTGATCACACACTCCTGATCTCTGAATGGAATGAAATCACTCGAACCTAATCACACACTCCTGATCTCTGAATGCAGTGTAATCACTCGATCTTGGTCACACACTCCAGATCCCTGAATGGAGTGAAATCACTCGATCGTAATCACATACTCCCGATCTCTGAATGCAGTGTAATCACTCGATCCTGATCACACACTCCTGATCTCTGAATGCAGTGAAATCACTCGATCCTGATCACACACTCCTCATCCCAGAATGCAGAGTAATCACTCGGATCTTGTTCACAATCTCCTGAAGTCTGAAAGCAGAATAATCACTCGATCCTGGTCACAATCTCCTGATCTCTGAATGCAGTGTAATCACTCGATCCTGATCCTGCACTCCTGATCCTGAATGCAGTGTAATCACTCGATCCTGATCACACATTCCCGATCTCTGAATGCAGTGTAACCACTCGATCCTGATCACACTCTCCCAATCTCTGAATGCCGTGTAATCACTCGATTCTGATCACAAATTCCTGATCACTGAATGCAGTGTAATCACTCAATCCTGATCACACACTGCTAATCCCTGAATGCAGAGTAATCACTCAGATCTTGTTCACAATATCCTGAAGTCTGAGAGCAGAATAATCACTCGATCCTGATCACAATCTCCTGATCTCTGAATGCAGTGTAATCACTTGATCCTGATCATGCACTCCCGATCTCTGAATGCAGTGTAATCACTCGATCCTGATCACACATTCCCGATCTCTGAATGCAGTGTAATCACTCGATCCTGATCACACACTCCCGATGCCTGAATGGAGTGAAATCACTCGATCCTAATCACACACTGCTGATCTCTGAATGCAGTGTAATCACTCGATCTTGGTCACACACCCCCGATCCTTGAATGGAGTGAAATCACTCTATCCTAATCACATACACCCGATCTCTTAATGCACTGTAATCACTCGATCCTGATCACACACTCCTGATCTCTGAATGCAGTGTAATCACTTCATCATGATCACACACTCCTGATCTTTTAATGCAGTGTAATCACTCGATCCTGATCACACACTCCCGATCTCTGAATGCAGTGTAATCACTCGATCCTGATCGTTCTCTTCCGATCCCTGAATGCAGTGTAATCACTCGATCCTGATCACATTCTCTCGTTCCCTGAATGCAGTGTGATCACACGATCCTGATCACACTCTCCCGATCCGTGAATGCAGTGTAATCACTCGATCCTGATCACACACTCCCGATCCCTGAATGCAGTGTAATCACTCGATCCTGATCACACACTCCTGATCTCTGAATGGAATGAAATCACTCGATCTTGGTCACACACTCCAGATCCCTGAATGGAGTGATATCACTCGATCGTAATCACATACTCCCGATCTCTGAATGCAGTGTAATCACTCGATCCTGATCACACACTCCTGATCTCTGAATGCAGTGAAATCACTCGATCCTGATCACACATTCCCGATCTCTGAATGCAGTGTAACCACTCGATCCTGATCACACTCTCCCAATCTCTGAATGCAGTGTAATCACTCGATTCTGATCACAAATTCCTGATCTCTGAATGCAGTGTAATCACTCAATCCTGATCACACACTGCTAATCCCTGAATGCAGAGTAATCACTCGGATCTTGTTCACAATATCCTGAAGTCTGAGAGCAGAATAATCACTCGATCCTGATCACAATCTCCTGATCTCTGAATGCAGTGTAATCACTTGATCCTGATCATGCACTCCCGATCTCTGAATGCAGTGTAATCACTCGATCCTGATCACACATTCCCGATCTCTGAATGCAGTGTAATCACTCGATCCTGATCACACACTCCCGATGCCTGAATGGAGTGAAATCACTCGATCCAAATCACACACTGCTGATCTCTGAATGCAGTGTAATCACTCGATCTTGGTCACACACCCCCGATCCTTGAATGGAGTGAAATCACTCTATCCTAATCACATACACCCGATCTCTTAATGCACTGTAATCACTCGATCCTGATCACACACTCCTGATCTCTGAATGCAGTGTAATCACTTCATCATGATCACACTCTCCTGATCCCTGAATGCAGAGTAATCACTCGATCCTGATCACGCCCTCCCGATCCCTGAATGCAGTGTAATCACCCGATCCTGATCACACATTCCCGATCTCTGAATGCAGTGCAATCACTCGATTCTGAACACACATTCCCGATCTCTGAATGCAGTGTAATCACTCGATCCTGATCACTCACTCCCGATCTCTGAATGCAGTGCAATCACTCGATCCTGATCGTTCTCTTCCGATCCCTGAATGCAGTGTAATCACTCGATCCTGATCACATTCTCTCGTTCCCTGAATGCAGTGGAATAACACGATCCTGATCACACTCTCCCGATCCCTGAATGCAGTGTAATCACTCGATCCTGATCACACACTCCCGATCCCTGAATGCAGTGTAATCACTCGATCCTGATCACACACTCCTGATCTCTGAATGGAATGAAATCACTCGATCCTGATCACACACTCCTGATCTCTGAATGCAGTGAAATCACTCGATCCTGATCACAAATTCCCGATCTCTGAATGCAGTGTAATCACTCGATCCTGATCACACACACCTCATCCCAGAAAGCAGAGTAATCACTCGGATCTTGTTCACAATCTCCTGAAGTCTGAAAGCAGAATAATCACTCGATCCTGGTCACAATCTCCTGATCTATGAATGCAGTGTAATCACTCGATCCTGATCCTGCACTCCTGATCCTGAATGCAGTGTAATCACTCGATCCTGATCACACATTCCCGATCTCTGAATGCAGTGTAACCACTCGATCCTGATCACACTCTCCCAATCTCTGAATGCAGTGTAATCACTCGATTCTGATCACAAATTCCTGATCTCTGAATGCAGTGTAATCACTCAATCCTGATCACACACTGCTAATCCCTGAATGCAGAGTAATCACTCGGATCTTGTTCACAATCTCCTGAAGTCTGAGAGCAGAATAATCACTCGATCCTGATCACAATCTCCTGATCTCTGAATGCAGTGTAATCACTTGATCCTGATCATGCACTCCCAATCTCTGAATGCAGTGTAATCACTCGATCCTGATCATACATTCCCGATCTCTGAATGCAGTGTAATCACTCGATCCTGATCACACACTCCCGATGCCTGAATGGAGTGAAATCACTCGATCCTAATCACACACTGCTGATCTCTGAATGCAGTGTAATCACTCGATCTTGGTCACACACCCCCGATCCTCGAATGGAGTGAAATCACTCTATCCTAATCACATACACCCGATCTCTTAATGCACTGTAATCACTCGATCCTGATCACACACTCCTGATCTCTGAATGCAGTGTAATCACTCGATCCTGATCACGAACTCCCGATCCCTGAATGCAGTGTAATCACACGATCCTGATCACACACTCTCGATCCCTGAATGCAGAGTAATCACTCGGATCTTGTTCACAATCTCCTGAAGTCTGAAAGCAGAATAATCACTCGATCCTGATCACAATCTCCTGATCTCTGAATGCAGTGTAATCACTTGATCCTGATCATGCACTCCCGATCCCTGAATGCAGTGTAATCACTCGATCCTGATCACACACTGCTAATCCCAGAATGCAGAGTAATCACTCGGATCTTGTTCACAATCTCCTGAAGTCTGAGAGCAGAATAATCACTCGATCCTGATCACAATCTCCTGATCTCTGAATGCAGTGTAATCACTCGATCCTGATCACACACTCCCGATCTCTGAATGAAGGGTAATCACTCAATCCTGATCACAATGTCCCGATTTCTGAAGGCAGAGTAATCACTCCATCCTGATCAGACACTCCCGATCTCTGAATGCAGTGTAATCAGTCGATCCTGATCACACACTCCTGATCTCTGAATGAAGGGTAATCACTCAATCCTGATCACAATGTCCCGATTTCTGAATGCAGAGTAATCACTCCATCCTGATCAGACACTCCCGATCTCTGAATGCAGTGTAATCACCCGATCCTGATCACACACTCCCGATCTCTGAATGCAGTGTAATTACTCGATCCTGATCACACACTCCCGATCTCTGAATGCAGTGTAATCACTCGTTCCTGATCACGCACTCCCAATCCCTGAATGCAGTGCAATCACTCGATCCTGATCACAAATTCCTGATCTCTGAATGCAGTGTAATCACTCGATCCTGATCACACACTGCTAATCCCTGAATGCAGAGTAATCACCCGGATCTTGTTCACAATCTCCTGAAGTCTGAGAGCAGAATAATCACTCGATCCTGATCACAATCTCCTGATCTCTGAATGCAGTGTAATCACTTGATCCTGATCATGCACTCCCGATCTCTGAATGCAGTGTAATCACTCGATCCTGATCACACATTCCCGATCTCTGAATGCAGTGTAATCACTCGATCCTGATCACACACTCCCGATCCCTGAATGCAGTGTAATCACTCGATCCTGATCACACATTCCCGATCTCTGAATGCAGTGTAATCACTCGATCCTGATCACACACTCCCGATGCCTGAATGGAGTGAAATCACTCGATCTTAATCACACACTGCTGATCTCTGAATGCAGTGTAATCACTCAATCTTGGTCACACACCCCCGATCCTTGAATGGAGTGAAATCACTCTATCCTAATCACATACACCCAATCTCTGAATGCAGTGTAATCACTCGATCCTGATCACACACTCCCGATGCCTGAATGGAGTGAAATCACTCGATCCAAATCACACACTGCTGATCTCTGAATGCAGTGTAATCACTCGATCTTGGTCACACACCCCCGATCCTTGAATGGAGTGAAATCACTCTATCCTAATCACATACACCCGATCTCTTAATGCACTGTAATCACTCGATCCTGATCACACACTCCTGATCTCTGAATGCAGTGTAATCACTTCATCATGATCACACTCTCCTGATCCCTGAATGCAGAGTAATCACTCGATCCTGATCACGCCCTCCCGATCCCTGAATGCAGTGTAATCACCCGATCCTGATCACACATTCCCGATCTCTGAATGCAGTGCAATCACTCGATTCTGAACACACATTCCCGATCTCTGAATGCAGTGTAATCACTCGATCCTGATCACACACTCCCGATCTCTGAATGCAGTGCAATCACTCGATCCCGATCGTTCTCTTCCGATCCCTGAATGCAGTGTAATCACTCGATCCTGATCACATTCTCTCGTTCCCTGAATGCAGTGGAATAACACGATCCTGATCACACTCTCCCGATCCATGAATGCAGTGTAATCACTCGATCCTGATCACACACTCCCGATCCCTGAATGCAGTGTAATCACTCGATCCTGATCACACACTCCTGATCTCTGAATGGAATGAAATCACTCGATCCTGATCACACACTCCTGATCTCTGAATGCAGTGAAATCACTCGATCCTGATCACAAATTCCCGATCTCTGAATGCAGTGTAATCACTCGATCCTGATCACACACACCTCATCCCAGAAAGCAGAGTAATCACTCGGATCTTGTTCACAATCTCCTGAAGTCTGAAAGCAGAATAATCACTCGATCCTGGTCACAATCTCCTGATCTCTGAATGTAGTGTAATCACTCGATCCTGATCCTGCACTCCTGATCCTGAATGCAGTGTAATCACTCGATCCTGATCACACATTCCCGATCTCTGAATGCAGTGTAACCACTCGATCCTGATCACACTCTCCCAATCTCTGAATGCAGTGTAATCACTCGATTCTGATCACAAATTCCTGATCTCTGAATGCAGTGTAATCACTCAATCCTGATCACACACTGCTAATCCCTGAATGCAGAGTAATCACCCGGATCTTGTTCTCAATCTCCTGAAGTCTGAGAGCAGAATAATCACTCGATCCTGATCACAATCTCCTGATCTCTGAATGCAGTGTAATCACTTGATCCTGATCATGCACTCCCGATCTCTGAATGCAGTGTAATCACTCGATCCTGATCACACATTCCGGATCTCTGAATGCAGTGTAATCACTCGATCCTGATCACACACTCCCGATGCCTGAATGGAGTGAAATCACTCGATCCTAATCACACACTGCTGATCTCTGAATGCAGTGTAATCACTCGATCTTGGTCACACACCCCCGATCCTTGAATGGAGTGAAATCACTCTATCCTAATCACATACACCCGATCTCTTAATGCACTGTAATCACTCGATCCTGATCACACACTCCTGATCTCTGAATGCAGTGTAATCACTCGATCCTGATCACGAACTCCCGATCCCTGAATGCAGTGTAATCACACGATCCTGATCACACACTCTCGATCCCTGAATGCAGAGTAATCACTCGGATCTTGTTCACAATCTCCTGAAGTCTGAAAGCAGAATAATCACTCGATCCTGATCACAATCTCCTGATCTCTGAATGCAGTGTAATCACTTGATCCTGATCATGCACTCCCGATCCCTGAATGCAGTGTAATCACTCGATCCTGATCACACACTCTCGATCCCTGAATGCAGAGTAATCACTCGGATCTTGTTCACAATCTCCTGAAGTCTGAAAGCAGAATAATCACTCGATCCTGATCACAATCTCCTGATCTCTGAATGCAGTGTAATCACTTGATCCTGATCGTTCTCTTCCGATCCCTGAATGCAGTGTAATCACTCGATCCTGATCACATTCTCTCGTTCCCTGAATGCAGTGTAATCACACGATCCTGATCACACTCTCCCGATCCCTGAATGCAGTGGATTCACTCGATCCTGATCACACACTCCTGATCTCTGAATGGAATGAAATCACTCGAACCTAATCACACACTCCTTATCTTTTAATGCAGTGTAATCACTCGATCCTGATCACACACTCCTGATCTCTGAATGGAATGAAATCACTCGAACCTAATCACACACTCCTGATCTTTGAATGCAGTGAAATCACTCGATCCTGATCACAAATTCCCGATCTCTGAATGCAGTGTAATCACTCGATCCTGATCACACACTCCTCATCCCAGAAAGCAGAGTAATCACTCGGATCTTGTTCACAATCTCCTGAAGTCTGAAAGCAGAATAATCACTCGATCCTGGTCACAATCTCCTGATCTATGAATGCAGTGTAATCACTCGATCCTGATCCTGCACTCCTGATCCTGAATGCAGTGTAATCACTCGATCCTGATCACACATTCCCGATCTCTGAATGCAGTGTAACCACTCGATCCTGATCACACTCTCCCAATCTCTGAATGCAGTGTAATCACTCGATTCTGATCACAAATTCCTGATCTCTGAATGCAGTGTAATCACTCAATCCTGATCACACACTGCTAATCCCTGAATGCAGAGTAATCACTCGGATCTTGTTCACAATATCCTGAAGTCTGAGAGCAGAATAATCACTCGATCCTGATCACAATCTCCTGATCTCTGAATGCAGTGTAATCACTTGATCCTGATCATGCACTCCCGATCTCTGAATGCAGTGTAATCACTCGATCCTGATCACACATTCTGGATCTCTGAATGCAGTGTAATCACTCGATCCTGATCACACACTCCCGATGCCTGAATGGAGTGAAATCACTCGATCCTAATCACACACTGCTGATCTCTGAATGCAGTGTAATCACTCGATCTTGGTCACACACCCCCGATCCTTGAATGGAGTGAAATCACTCTATCCTAATCACATACACCCGATCTCTTAATGCACTGTAATCACTCGATCCTGATCACACACTCCTGATCTCTGAATGCAGTGTAATCACTCGATCCTGATCACGAACTCCCATTCCCTGAATGCAGTGTAATCACACGATCCTGATCACACACTCTCGATCCCAGAATGCAGAGTAATCACTCGGATCTTGTTCACAATCTCCTGAAGTCTGAAAGCAGAATAATTACTCGATCCTGATCACAATCTCCTGATCTCTGAATGCAGTGTAATCACTTGATCCTGATCATGCACTCCCGATCCCTGAATGCAGTGTAATCACTCGATCCTGATCACACACTGCTAATCCCAGAATGCAGAGTAATCACTCGGATCTTGTTCACAATCTCCTGAAGTCTGAGAGCAGAATAATCACTCGATCCTGATCACAATCTCCTGATCTCTGAATGCAGTGTAATCACTTGATCCTGATCATGCACTCCCGATCCCTGAATGCAGTGCAATCACTCGATCCTGATCACAAATTCCTGATCTCTGAATGCAGTGTAATCACTCGATCCTGATCACACACTCCTGATCTCTGAATGAAGGGTAATCACTCAATCCTGATCACAATGTCCCGATTTCTGAATGCAGAGTAATCACTCCATCCTGATCAGACACTCCCGATCTCTGAATGCAGTGTAATCACCCGATCCTGATCACACACTCCCGATCTCTGAATGCAGTGTAATTACTCGATCCTGATCACACACTCCCGATCTCTGAATGCAGTGTAATCACTCGTTCCTGATCACGCACTCCCAATCCCTGAATGCAGTGCAATCACTCGATCCTGATCACAAATTCCTGATCTCTGAATGCAGTGTAATCACTCGATCCTGATCACACACTGCTAATCCCTGAATACAGAGTAATCACCCGGACCTTGTTCACAATCTCCTGAAGTCTGAGAGCAGAATAATCACTCGATCCTGATCACAATCTCCTGATCTCTGAATGCAGTGTAATCACTTGATCCTGATCATGCACTCCCGATCTCTGAATGCAGTGTAATCACTCGATCCTGATCACACATTCCGGATCTCTGAATGCAGTGTAATCACTCGATCCTGATCACACACTCCCGATCCCTGAATGCAGTATAATCACTCGATCCTGATCACACATTCCCGATCTCTGAATGCAGGGTAATCACTCAATCCTGATCACACACTCCTGATGTCTGAATGCAGAGTAATCACTCGATCCTGATCCCAAACTCCCGATCTCTGAATGCAGAGTGATTACACGATCCTGATCACACACTCTCGATCCCTGAATGCAGAGTAAACACTCGGATCTTGTTCACAATCTCCTGAAGTCTGAAAGCAGAATAATCACTCAATCCTGATCACAATCTCCTGATCTCTGAAATCAGTGTGATCACTTGATCCTGATCATGCACTCCCGATCCCTGAATGCAGTGTAATCACTCGATCCTGATCACACACTGCTAATCCCTGAATGCAGCGTAATCCCTCGGATCTTGTTCACAATCTCCTGAAGTCTGAGAGCAGAATAATCACTCGATCCTGATCACAATCTCCTGATCTCTGAATAAAGTGTAATCACTTGATCCTGATTATGCACTCCCGATCCCTGAATGCAGTGTAATCACTCGATCCTGATCACACATTCCCGATCCCTGAATGCAGAGTAATTACTCGATCCTGATCACCCACTCTCGATCCCTGAATGCAGAGTAATCACTTGGATCTTGTTCACAATCTCCTGAAGTCTGAAAGCAGAATAATCACTCAATCCTGATCACAATCTCCTGATCTCTGAATACAGTGTAATCACTCGATCCTGATCACGCACTCCCGATCCCTGAATGCAGCGTAATCACTCGATCCTGATCACACATTCCCGATCTCTGAATGCAGTGTAATCACTCGATCCTGATCACACACTCCCGATCTCTGAATGCAGAGTAATTACTCGATCCTGATTACACACTCTCGATCCCTGAATGCAGAGTAAACACTCGGATCTTGTTCACAATCTCCTGAAGTCTGAAAGCAGAATAATCACTCGATCCTGATCACAATCTCCTGATCTCTGAATGCAGTGTAATCACTTGATCTTGGTCACACATTCCCGACCTCTGAATGCAGTGTAATCACTCGATCCTGATCACACACTCCTGATCTCTGAATGAAGGGTAATCACTCAATCCTGATCACAATGTCCCGATTTCTGAATGCAGAGTAATCACTCCATCCTGATCAGACACTCCCGATCTCTGAATGCAGTGTAATCACCCGATCCTGATCACACACTCCCGATCTCTGAATGAAGTGTAATTACTCGATCCTGATCACACACTCCCGATCTCTGAATGCAGTGTAATCACTCGTTCCTGATCACGCACTCCCAATCCCTGAATGCAGTGCAATCACTCGATCCTGATCACAAATTCCTGATCTCTGAATGCAGTGTAATCACTCGATCCTGATCACACACTGCTAATCCCTGAATGCAGAGTAATCACCTGGATCTTGTTCACAATATCCTGAAGTCTGAGAGCAGAATAATCACTCGATCCTGATCACAATCTCCTGATCTCTGAATGCAGTGTAATCACTTGATCCTGATCATGCACTCCCGATCTCTGAATGCAGTGTAATCACTCGATACTGATCACACATTCCGGATCTCTGAATGCAGTGTAATCACTCGATCCTGATCACACACTCCCGATCTCTGAATGCAGTGTAATCACTCGATCCTGATCACACACTCCCGATCTCTGAATGCAGTGTAATCACTCGATCCTGATCACACACTCCTCATCCCAGAAAGCAGAGTAATCACTTGGATCTTGTTCACAATCTCCTGAAGTCTGAAAGCAGAATAATCACTCGATCCTGGTCACAATCTCCTGATCTCTGAATGCAGTGTAATCACTCGATCCTGATCCTGCACTCCTGATCCTGAATGCAGTGTAATCACTCGATCCTGATCACACATTCCCGATCTCTGAATGCAGTGTAACCACTCGATCCTGATCACACTCTCCCAATCTCTGAATGCAGTGTAATCACTCGATTCTGATCACAAATTCCTGATCTCTGAATGCAGTGTAATCACTCAATCCTGATCACACACTGCTAATCCCTGAATGCAGAGTAATCACTCGGATCTTGTTCACAATATCCTGAAGTCTGAGAGCAGAATAATCACTCGATCCTGATCACAATCTCCTGATCTCTGAATGCAGTGTAATCACTTGATCCTGATCATGCACTCCCAATCTCTGAATGCAGTGTAATCACTCGATCCTGATCACACATTCCGGATCTCTGAATGCAGTGTAATCACTCGATCCTGATCACACACTCCCGATGCCTGAATGGAGTGAAATCACTCGATCCTAATCACACACTGCTGATCTCTGAATGCAGTGTAATCACTCGATCTTGGTCACACACCCCCGATCCTTGAATGGAGTGAAATCACTCTATCCTAATCACATACACCCGATCTCTTAATGCACTGTAATCACTCGATCCTGATCACACACTCCTGATCTCTGAATGCAGTGTAATCACTCGATCCTGATCACGAACTCCCATTCCCTGAATGCAGTGTAATCACACGATCCTGATCACACACTCTCGATCCCAGAATGCAGAGTAATCACTCGGATCTTGTTCACAATCTCCTGAAGTCTGAAAGCAGAATAATTACTCGATCCTGATCACAATCTCCTGATCTCTGAATGCAGTGTAATCACTTGATCCTGATCATGCACTCCCGATCCCTGAATGCAGTGTAATCACTCGATCCTGATCACACACTGCTAATCCCAGAATGCAGAGTAATCACTCGGATCTTGTTCACAATCTCCTGAAGTCTGAGAGCAGAATAATCACTCGATCCTGATCACAATCTCCTGATCTCTGAATGCAGTGTAATCACTTGATCCTGATCATGCACTCCCGATCCCTGAATGCAGTGCAATCACTCGATCCTGATCACAAATTCCTGATCTCTGAATGCAGTGTAATCACTCGATCCTGATCACACACTCCTGATCTCTGAATGAAGGGTAATCACTCAATCCTGATCACAATGTCCCGATTTCTGAATGCAGAGTAATCACTCCATCCTGATCAGACACTCCCGATCTCTGAATGCAGTGTAATCACCCGATCCTGATCACACACTCCCGATCTCTGAATGCAGTGTAATTACTCGATCCTGATCACACACTCCCGATCTCTGAATGCAGTGTAATCACTCGTTCCTGATCACGCACTCCCAATCCCTGAATGCAGTGCAATCACTCGATCCTGATCACAAATTCCTGATCTCTGAATGCAGTGTAATCACTCGATCCTGATCACACACTGCTAATCCCTGAATACAGAGTAATCACCCGGACCTTGTTCACAATCTCCTGAAGTCTGAGAGCAGAATAATCACTCGATCCTGATCACAATCTCCTGATCTCTGAATGCAGTGTAATCACTTGATCCTGATCATGCACTCCCGATCTCTGAATGCAGTGTAATCACTCGATCCTGATCACACATTCCGGATCTCTGAATGCAGTGTAATCACTCGATCCTGATCACACACTCCCGATCCCTGAATGCAGTATAATCACTCGATCCTGATCACACATTCCCGATCTCTGAATGCAGGGTAATCACTCAATCCTGATCACACACTCCTGATGTCTGAATGCAGAGTAATCACTCGATCCTGATCCCAAACTCCCGATCTCTGAATGCAGAGTGATTACACGATCCTGATCACACACTCTCGATCCCTGAATGCAGAGTAAACACTCGGATCTTGTTCACAATCTCCTGAAGTCTGAAAGCAGAATAATCACTCAATCCTGATCACAATCTCCTGATCTCTGAAATCAGTGTGATCACTTGATCCTGATCATGCACTCCCGATCCCTGAATGCAGTGTAATCACTCGATCCTGATCACACACTGCTAATCCCTGAATGCAGCGTAATCCCTCGGATCTTGTTCACAATCTCCTGAAGTCTGAGAGCAGAATAATCACTCGATCCTGATCACAATCTCCTGATCTCTGAATAAAGTGTAATCACTTGATCCTGATTATGCACTCCCGATCCCTGAATGCAGTGTAATCACTCGATCCTGATCACACATTCCCGATCCCTGAATGCAGAGTAATTACTCGATCCTGATCACCCACTCTCGATCCCTGAATGCAGAGTAATCACTTGGATCTTGTTCACAATCTCCTGAAGTCTGAAAGCAGAATAATCACTCAATCCTGATCACAATCTCCTGATCTCTGAATACAGTGTAATCACTCGATCCTGATCACGCACTCCCGATCCCTGAATGCAGCGTAATCACTCGATCCTGATCACACATTCCCGATCTCTGAATGCAGTGTAATCACTCGATCCTGATCACACACTCCCGATCTCTGAATGCAGAGTAATTACTCGATCCTGATTACACACTCTCGATCCCTGAATGCAGAGTAAACACTCGGATCTTGTTCACAATCTCCTGAAGTCTGAAAGCAGAATAATCACTCGATCCTGATCACAATCTCCTGATCTCTGAATGCAGTGTAATCACTCGATCTTGGTCACACATTCCCGATCTCTGAATGCAGTGTAATCACTCGATCCTGATCACACACTCCTGATCTCTGAATGAAGGGTAATCACTCAATCCTGATCACAATGTCCCGATTTCTGAATGCAGAGTAATCACTCCATCCTGATCAGACACTCCCGATCTCTGAATGCAGTGTAATCACCCGATCCTGATCACACACTCCCGATCTCTGAATGAAGTGTAATTACTCGATCCTGATCACACACTCCCGATCTCTGAATGCAGTGTAATCACTCGTTCCTGATCACGCACTCCCAATCCCTGAATGCAGTGCAATCACTCGATCCTGATCACAAATTCCTGATCTCTGAATGCAGTGTAATCACTCGATCCTGATCACACACTGCTAATCCCTGAATGCAGAGTAATCACCTGGATCTTGTTCACAATATCCTGAAGTCTGAGAGCAGAATAATCACTCGATCCTGATCACAATCTCCTGATCTCTGAATGCAGTGTAATCACTTGATCCTGATCATGCACTCCCGATCTCTGAATGCAGTGTAATCACTCGATACTGATCACACATTCCGGATCTCTGAATGCAGTGTAATCACTCGATCCTGATCACACACTCCCGATCTCTGAATGCAGTGTAATCACTCGATCCTGATCACACACTCCCGATCTCTGAATGCAGTGTAATCACTCGATCCTGATCACACACTCCTCATCCCAGAAAGCAGAGTAATCACTTGGATCTTGTTCACAATCTCCTGAAGTCTGAAAGCAGAATAATCACTCGATCCTGGTCACAATCTCCTGATCTCTGAATGCAGTGTAATCACTCGATCCTGATCCTGCACTCCTGATCCTGAATGCAGTGTAATCACTCGATCCTGATCACACATTCCCGATCTCTGAATGCAGTGTAACCACTCGATCCTGATCACACTCTCCCAATCTCTGAATGCAGTGTAATCACTCGATTCTGATCACAAATTCCTGATCTCTGAATGCAGTGTAATCACTCAATCCTGATCACACACTGCTAATCCCTGAATGCAGAGTAATCACTCGGATCTTGTTCACAATATCCTGAAGTCTGAGAGCAGAATAATCACTCGATCCTGATCACAATCTCCTGATCTCTGAATGCAGTGTAATCACTTGATCCTGATCATGCACTCCCAATCTCTGAATGCAGTGTAATCACTCGATCCTGATCACACATTCCGGATCTCTGAATGCAGTGTAATCACTCGATCCTGATCACACACTCCCGATGCCTGAATGGAGTGAAATCACTCGATCCTAATCACACACTGCTGATCTCTGAATGCAGTGTAATCACTCGATCTTGGTCACACACCCCCGATCCTTGAATGGAGTGAAATCACTCTATCCTAATCACATACACCCGATCTCTTAATGCAGTGTAATCACTCGATCCTGATCACACACTCCTGATCTCTGAATGCAGTGTAATCACTCGATCCTGATCACGAACTCCCGATCCCTGAATGCAGTGTAATCACACGATCCTGATCACACACTCTCGATCCCTGAATGCAGAGTAATCACTCGGATCTTGTTGACAATCTCCTGAAGTCTGAAAGCAGAATAATCACTCGATCCTGATCACAATCTCCTGATCTCTAAATGCAGTGTAATCACTTGATCCTGATCATGCACTCCCAATCACTGAATGCAGTGTAATCACTCGATCCTGATCACACACTGCTAATCCCAGAATGCAGAGTAATCACTCGGATCTTGTTCACAATCTCCTGAAGTCGGAGAGCAGAATAATCACTCGATCCTGATCACAATCTCCTGATCTCTGAATGCAGTGTAATCACTCGATCCTGATCACAATGTCCCGATTTCTGAATGCAGAGTAATCACTCCATCCTGATCAGACACTCCCGATCTCTGAATGCAGTGTAATCACTCGATCCTGATCACACACTCCCGATCTCTGAATGCAGTGTAATTACTCGATCCTGATCACACACTCCCGATCTCTGAATACAGTGTAATCACTCATTCCTGATCACGCACTCCCAATCCCTGAATGCAGTGCAATCACTCGATCCTGATCACAAATTCCTGATCTCTGAATGCAGTGTAATCACTCGATCCTGATCACACACTCCTGATCTCTGAATGAAGGGTAATCACTCAATCCTGATCACAATGTCCCGATTTCTGAATGCAGAGTAATCACTCCATCCTGATCAGACACTCCCGATCTCTGAATGCAGTGTAATCACTCGATCCTGATCACACACTCCCGATCTCTGAATGCAGTGTAATTACTCGATCCTGATCACACACTCCCGATCTCTGAATGCAGTGTAATCACACGTTCCTGATCACGCACTCCCAATCCCTGAATGCAGTGCAATCACTCGATCCTGATCACAAATTCCTGATCTCTGAATGCAGTGTAATCACTCGATCCTGATCACACACTCCTGATCTCTGAATGAAGGGTAATCACTCAATCCTGATCACAATGTCCCGATTTCTGAATGCAGAGTAATGACTCCATCCTGATCAGACACTCCCGATCTCTGAATGCAGTGTAATCACCCGATCCTGATCACACACTCCCGATCTCTGAATGCAGTGTAATTACTCGATCCTGATCACACACTCCCGATCTCTGAATGCAGTGTAATCACTCGTTCCTGATCACGCACTCCCAATCCCTGAATGCAGTGCAATCACTCGATCCTGATCACAAATTCCTGATCTCTGAATGCAATGTAATCACTCGATCCTGATCACACACTGCTAATCCCTGAATACAGAGTAATCACCCGGATCTTGTTCACAATCTCCTGAAGTCTGAGAGCAGAATAATCACTCGATCCTGATCACAATCTCCTGATCTCTGAATGCAGTGTAATCACTTGATCCTGATCATGCACTCCCGATCTCTGAATGCAGTGTAATCACTCGATCCTGATCACACATTCCGGATCTCTGAATGCAGTGTAATCACTCGATCCTGATCACACACTCCCGATCCCTGAATGCAGTATAATCACTCGATCCTGATCATGCACTCCCGATCTCTGAATGAAGGGTAATCACTCAATCCTGATCACAATGTCCCGATTTCTGAATGCAGTGTAATTACTCGATCCTGATCACACACTCCCGATCTCTGAATGCAGTGTAATTACTCGATCCTGATCACACACTCCCGATCTCTGAATGCAGTGTAATTACTCGATCCTGATCACACACTCCCGATCTCTGAATGCAGTGTAATCACTCGTTCCTGATCACACACTCCCGATCTCTGAATGCAGTGTAATCACTCATTCCTGATCACGCACTCCCAATCCCTGAATGCAGTGCAATCACTCGATCCTGATCACAAATTCCTGATCTCTGAATGCAGTGTAATCACTCGATCCTGATCACACACTCCTGATCTCTGAATGAAGGGTAATCACTCAATCCTGATCACAATGTCCCGATTTCTGAATGCAGAGTAATGACTCCATCCTGATCAGACACTCCCGATCTCTGAATGCAGTGTAATCACCCGATCCTGATCACACACTCCCGATCTCTGAATGCAGTGTAATTACTCGATCCTGATCACGCACTCCCTATCCCTGAATGCAGTGCAATCACTCAATCCTGATCACAAATTCCTGATCTCTGAATGCAGTGTAATCACTCGATCCTGATCACACACTGCTAATCCCTGAATGCAGAGTAATCACCCGGATCTTGTTCACAATCTCCTGAAGTCTGAGAGCAGAATAATCACTCGATCCTGATCACAATCTCCTGATCTCTGAATGCAGTGTCATCACTTGATCCTGATCATGCACTCCCGATCTCTGAATGCAGTGTAATCACTCGATCCTGATCACACATTCCCGATCTCTGAATGCAGTGTAATCACTCGATCCTGATCACACACTCCCGATCCCTGAATGCAGTGTAATCACTCGATCCTGATCACACATTCCCGATCTCTGAATGCAGTGTAATCACTCGATCCTGATCACACACTCCCGATGCCTGAATGGAGTGAAATCACTCGATCCTAATCACACACTGCTGATCTCTGAATGCAGTGTAATCACTCGATCTTGGTCACACACCCCCGATCTCTGAATGAAGGGTAATCACTCAATCCTGATCACAATGTCCCGATTTCTGAATGCAGAGTAATCACTCCATCCTGATCAGACACTCCCGATCTCTGAATGCAGTGTAATCACCCGATCCTGATCACACACTCCCGATCTCTGAATGCAGTGTAATTACTCGATCCTGATCACACACTCCCGATCTCTGAATGCAGTGTAATCACTCGTTCCTGATCACGCACTCCCAATCCCTGAATGCAGTGCAATCACTCGATCCTGATCACAAATTCCTGCTCTCTGAATGCAGTGTAATCACTCGATCCTGATCACACACTGCTAATCCCTGAATGCAGAGTAATCACCCGGATCTTGTTCACAATCTCCTGAAGTCTGAGAGCAGAATAATCACTCGATCCTGATCACAATCTCCTGATCTCTGAATGCAGTGTAATCACTTGATCCTGATCATGCACTCCCGATCTCTGAATGCAGTGTAATCACTCGATCCTGATCACACATTCCGGATCTCTGAATGCAGTGTAATCACTCGATCCTGATCACACACTCCCGATCTCTGAATGCAGTGTAATCACTCAATCCTGATCACACACTCCCGATCTCTGAATGCAGTGTAATCACTCGATCCTGATCACACACTCCTCATCCCAGAAAGCAGAGTAATCACTCGGATCTTGTTCACAATCTCCTGAAGTCTGAAAGCAGAATAATCACTCGATCCTGGTCACAATCTCCTGATCTCTGAATGCAGTGTAATCACTCGATCCTGATCCTGCACTCCTGATCCTGAATGCAGTGTAATCACTCGATCCTGATCACACATTCCCGATCTCTGAATGCAGTGTAACCACTCGATCCTGATCACACATTCCCGATCTCTGAATGCAGTGTAATCACTCGATCCTGATCACACAGTCCCGATCTCTGAATGCAGTGTAATCACTCGATCCTGATCACACACTCCCGATCCCTGAATGCAGTGTAATCACTCGATCCTGATCACACATTCCCGATCTCTGAATGCAGTGTAATCACTCGATCCTGATCACACACTCCCGATGCCTGAATGGAGTGAAATCACTCGATCTTAATCACACACTGCTGATCTCTGAATGCAGTGTAATCACTCGATCTTGGTCACACACCCCCGATCCTTGAATGGAGTGAAATCACTCTATCCTAATCACATACACCTGATCTCTTAATGCACTGTAATCACTCGATCCTGATCACACACTCCAGATCTCTGAATGCAGTGTAATCACTTCATCATGATCACACTCTCCTGATCCCTGAATGCAGAGTAATCACTCGATGCTGATCACGCCCTCCCGATCCCTGAATGCAGTGTAATCACCCGATGCTGATCACACATTCCCGAACTCTGAATGCAGTGCAATCACTCGATTCTGAACACACATTCCCGATCTCTGAATGCAGTGTAATCACTCGATCCTGATCACACACTCCCGATCTCTGAATGCAGTGTAATCACTCGATCCTGATCGTTCTCTTCCGATCCCTGAATGCAGTGTAATCACTCGATCTTGATCACATTCTCTCGTTCCCTGAATGCAGTGTAATCACACGATCCTGATCACACTCTCCCGATCCCTGAATGCAGTGGATTCACTCGATCCTGATCACACACTCCTGATCTCTGAATGGAATGAAATCACTCGAACCTAATCACACACTCCTTATCTTTTAATGCAGTGTAATCACTCGATCCTGATCACACACTCCTGATCTCTGAATGGAATGAAATCACTCGAACCTAATCACACACTCCTGATCTTTGAATGCAGTGAAATCACTCGATCCTGATCACAAATTCCCGATCTCTGAATGCAGTGTAATCACTCGATCCTGATCACACACTCCTCATCCCAGAAAGCAGAGTAATCACTCGGATCTTGTTCACAATCTCCTGAAGTCTGAAAGCAGAATAATCACTCGATCCTGGTCACAATCTCCTGATCTATGAATGCAGTGTAATCACTCGATCCTGATCCTGCACTCCTGATCCTGAATGCAGTGTAATCACTCGATCCTGATCACACATTCCCGATCTCTGAATGCAGTGTAACCACTCGATCCTGATCACACTCTCCCAATCTCTGAATGCAGTGTAATCACTCGATTCTGATCACAAATTCCTGATCTCTGAATGCAGTGTAATCACTCAATCCTGATCACACACTGCTAATCCCTGAATGCAGAGTAATCACTCGGATTTTGTTCACAATATCCTGAAGTCTGAGAGCAGAATAATCACTCGATCCTGATCACAATCTCCTGATCTCTGAATGCAGTGTAATCACTTGATCCTGATCATGCACTCCCGATCTCTGAATGCAGTGTAATCACTCGATCCTGATCACACATTCTGGATCTCTGAATGCAGTGTAATCACTCGATCCTGATCACACACTCCCGATGCCTGAATGGAGTGAAATCACTCGATCCTAATCACACACTGCTGATCTCTGAATGCAGTGTAATCACTCGATCTTGGTCACACACCCCCGATCCTTGAATGGAGTGAAATCACTCTATCCTAATCACATACACCCGATCTCTTAATGCACTGTAATCACTCGATCCTGATCACACACTCCTGATCTCTGAATGCAGTGTAATCACTCGATCCTGATCACGAACTCCCATTCCCTGAATGCAGTGTAATCACACGATCCTGATCACACACTCTCGATCCCAGAATGCAGAGTAATCACTCGGATCTTGTTCACAATCTCCTGAAGTCTGAAAGCAGAATAATTACTCGATCCTGATCACAATCTCCTGATCTCTGAATGCAGTGTAATCACTTGATCCTGATCATGCACTCCCGATCCCTGAATGCAGTGTAATCACTCGATCCTGATCACACACTGCTAATCCCAGAATGCAGAGTAATCACTCGGATCTTGTTCACAATCTCCTGAAGTCTGAGAGCAGAATAATCACTCGATCCTGATCACAATCTCCTGATCTCTGAATGCAGTGTAATCACTTGATCCTGATCATGCACTCCCGATACCTGAATGCAGTGCAATCACTCGATCCTGATCACAAATTCCTGATCTCTGAATGCAGTGTAATCACTCGATCCTGATCACACACTCCTGATCTCTGAATGAAGGGTAATCACTCAATCCTGATCACAATGTCCCGATTTCTGAATGCAGAGTAATCACTCCATCCTGATCAGACACTCCCGATCTCTGAATGCAGTGTAATCACCCGATCCTGATCACACACTCCCGATCTCTGAATGCAGTGTAATTACTCGATCCTGATCACACACTCCCGATCTCTGAATGCAGTGTAATCACTCGTTCCTGATCACGCACTCCCAATCCCTGAATGCAGTGCAATCACTCGATCCTGATCACAAATTCCTGATCTCTGAATGCAGTGTAATCACTCGATCCTGATCACACACTGCTAATCCCTGAATACAGAGTAATCACCCGGACCTTGTTCACAATCTCCTGAAGTCTGAGAGCAGAATAATCACTCGATCCTGATCACAATCTCCTGATCTCTGAATGCAGTGTAATCACTTGATCCTGATCATGCACTCCCGATCTCTGAATGCAGTGTAATCACTCGATCCTGATCACACATTCCGGATCTCTGAATGCAGTGTAATCACTCGATCCTGATCACACACTCCCGATCCCTGAATGCAGTATAATCACTCGATCCTGATCACACATTCCCGATCTCTGAATGCAGGGTAATCACTCAATCCTGATCACACACTCCTGATGTCTGAATGCAGAGTAATCACTCGATCCTGATCACAAACTCCCGATCTCTGAATGCAGAGTGATTACACGATCCTGATCACACACTCTCGATCCCTGAATGCAGAGTAAACACTCGGATCTTGTTCACAATCTCCTGAAGTCTGAAAGCAGAATAATCACTCAATCCTGATCACAATCTCCTGATCTCTGAAATCAGTGTGATCACTTGATCCTGATCATGCACTCCCGATCCCTGAATGCAGTGTAATCACTCGATCCTGATCACACACTGCTAATCCCTGAATGCAGCGTAATCCCTCGGATCTTGTTCACAATCTCCTGAAGTCTGAGAGCAGAATAATCACTCGATCCTGATCACAATCTCCTGATCTCTGAATGCAGTGTAATCACTTGATCCTGATTATGCACTCCCGATCCCTGAATGCAGTGTAATCACTCGATCCTGATCACACATTCCCGATCCCTGAATGCAGAGTAATTACTCGATCCTGATCACACACTCTCGATCCCTGAATGCAGAGTAATCACTTGGATCTTGTTCACAATCTCCTGAAGTCTGAAAGCAGAATAATCACTCAATCCTGATCACAATCTCCTGATCTCTGAATACAGTGTAATCACTCGATCCTGATCACGCACTCCCGATCCCTGAATGCAGCGTAATCACTCGATCCTGATCACACATTCCCGATCTCTGAATGCAGTGTAATCACTCGATCCTGATCACACACTCCCGATCTCTGAATGCAGAGTAATTACTCGATCCTGATTACACACTCTCGATCCCTGAATGCAGAGTAAACACTCGGATCTTGTTCACAATCTCCTGAAGTCTGAAAGCAGAATAATCACTCGATCCTGATCACAATCTCCTGATCTCTAAATGCAGTGTAATCACTCGATCTTGGTCACACATTCCCGATCTCTGAATGCAGTGTAATCACTCGATCCTGATCACACACTCCTGATCTCTGAATGAGGGTAATCACTCAATCCTGATCACAATGTCCCGATTTCTGAATGCAGAGTAATCACTCCATCCTGATCAGACACTCCCGATCTCTGAATGCAGTGTAATCACCCGATCCTGATCACACACTCCCGATCTCTGAATGAAGTGTAATTACTCGATCCTGATCACACACTCCCGATCTCTGAATGCAGTGTAATCACTCGTTCCTGATCACGCACTCCCAATCACTGAATGCAGTGCAATCACTCGATCCTGATCACAAATTCCTGATCTCTGAATGCAGTGTAATCACTCGATCCTGATCACACACTGCTAATCCCTGAATGCAGAGTAATCACCTGGATCTTGTTCACAATATCCTGAAGTCTGAGAGCAGAATAATCACTCGATCCTGATCACAATCTCCTGATCTCTGAATGCAGTGTAATCACTTGATCCTGATCATGCACTCCCGATCTCTGAATGCAGTGTAATCACTCGATACTGATCACACATTCCGGATCTCTGAATGCAGTGTAATCACTCGATCCTGATCACACACTCCCGATCTCTGAATGCAGTGTAATCACTCGATCCTGATCACACACTCCCGATCTCTGAATGCAGTGTAATCACTCGATCCTGATCACACACTCCTCATCCCAGAAAGCAGAGTAATCACTCGGATCTTGTTCACAATCTCCTGAAGTCTGAAAGCAGAATAATCACTCGATCCTGATCACAATCTCCTGATCTCTGAATGCAGTGTAATCACTTGATCCTGATCATGCACTCCCGATCTCTGAATGCAGTGTAATCACTCGATACTGATCACACATTCCGGATCTCTGAATGCAGTGTAATCACTCGATCCTGATCACACACTCCCGATCTCTGAATGCAGTGTAATCACTCGATCCTGATCACACACTCCCGATCTCTGAATGCAGTGTAATCACTCGATCCTGATCACACACTCCTCATCCCAGAAAGCAGAGTAATCACTCGGATCTTGTTCACAATCTCCTGAAGTCTGAAAGCAGAATAATCACTCGATCCTGGTCACAATCTCCTGATCTCTGAATGCAGTGTAATCACTCGATCCTGATCCTGCACTCCTGATCCTGAATGCAGTGTAATCACTCGATCCTGATCACACATTCCCGATCTCTGAATGCAGTGTAACCACTCGATCCTGATCACACTCTCCCAATCTCTGAATGCAGTGTAATCACTCGATTCTGATCACAAATTGCTGATCTCTGAATGCAGTGTAATCACTCAATCCTGATCACACACTCCCGATCTCTGAATGCAGTGTAATCACTCGATCCTGATCACACACTCCCGATCTCTGAATGCAGTGTAATCACTCGATCCTGATCACACACTCCTCATCCCAGAAAGCAGAGTAATCACTCGGATCTTGTTCACAATATCCTGAAGTCTGAGAGCAGAATAATCACTCGATCCTGATCACAATCTCCTGATCTCTGAATGCAGTGTAATCACTTGATCCTGATCATGCACTCCCAATCTCTGAATGCAGTGTAATCACTCGATCCTGATCACACATTCCGGATCTCTGAATGCAGTGTAATCACTCGATCCTGATCACACACTCCCGATGCCTGAATGGAGTGAAATCACTCGATCCTAATCACACACTGCTGATCTCTGAATGCAGTGTAATCACTCGATCTTGGTCACACACCCCCGATCCTTGAATGGAGTGAAATCACTCTATCCTAATCACATACACCCGATCTCTTAATGCACTGTAATCACTCGATCCTGATCACACACTCCTGATCTCTGAATGCAGTGTAATCACTCGATCCTGATCACGAACTCCCGATCCCTGAATGCAGTGTAATCACACGATCCTGATCACACACTCTCGATCCCTGAATGCAGAGTAATCACTCGGATCTTGTTGACAATCTCCTGAAGTCTGAAAGCAGAATAATCACTCGATCCTGATCACAATCTCCTGATCTCTAAATGCAGTGTAATCACTTGATCCTGATCATGCACTGCCAATCACTGAATGCAGTGTAATCACTCGATCCTGATCACACACTGCTAATCCCAGAATGAAGAGTAATCACTCGGATCTTGTTCACAATCTCCTGAAGTCGGAGAGCAGAATAATCACTCGATCCTGATCACAATCTCCTGATCTCTGAATGCAGTGTAATCACTCGATCCTGATCACAATGTCCCGATTTCTGAATGCAGAGTAATCACTCCATCCTGATCAGACACTCCCGATCTCTGAATGCAGTGTAATCACTCGATCCTGATCACACACTCCCGATCTCTGAATGCAGTGTAATTACTCGATCCTGATCACACACTCCCGATCTCTGAATGCAGTGTAATCACTCGTTCCTGATCACGCACTCCCAATCCCTGAATGCAGTGCAATCACTCGATCCTGATCACAAATTCCTGATCTCTGAATGCAGTGTAATCACTCGATCCTGATCACACACTCCTGATCTCTGAATGAAGGGTAATCACTCAATCCTGATCACAATGTCCCGATTTCTGAATGCAGAGTAATCACTCCATCCTGATCAGACACTCCCGATCTCTGAATGCAGTGTAATCACTCGATCCTGATCACACACTCCCGATCTCTGAATGCAGTGTAATTACTCGATCCTGATCACACACTCCCGATCTCTGAATGCAGTGTAATCACACGTTTCTGATCACGCACTCCCAATCCCTGAATGCAGTGCAATCACTCGATCCTGATCACAAATTCCTGATCTCTGAATGCAGTGTAATCACTCGATCCTGATCACACACTCCTGATCTCTGAATGAAGGGTAATCACTCAATCCTGATCACAATGTCCCGATTTCTGAATGCAGAGTAATCACTCCATCCTGATCAGACACTCCCGATCTCTGAATGCAGTGTAATCACCCGATCCTGATCACACACTCCCGATCTCTGAATGCAGTGTAATTACTCGATCCTGATCACACACTCCCGATCTCTGAATGCAGTGTAATCACTCGTTCCTGATCACGCACTCCCAATCCCTGAATGCAGTGCAATCACTCGATCCTGATCACAAATTCCTGATCTCTGAATGCAATGTAATCACTCGATCCTGATCACACACTGCTAATCCCTGAATACAGAGTAATCACCCGGATCTTGTTCACAATCTCCTGAAGTCTGAGAGCAGAATAATCACTCGATCCTGATCACAATCTCCTGATCTCTGAATGCAGTGTAATCACTTGATCCTGATCATGCACTCCCGATCTCTGAATGCAGTGTAATCACTCGATCCTGATCACACATTCCGGATCTCTGAATGCAGTGTAATCACTCGATCCTGATCACACACTCCCGATCCCTGAATGGAGTGAAATCACTCGATCCTAATCACACACTGCTGATCTCTGAATGCAGTGTAATCACTCGATCTTGGTCACACACCCCGGATCCTTGAATGGAGTGAAATCACTCTATCCTAATCACATACACCCGATCTCTTAATGCACTGTAATCACTCGATCCTGATCACACACTCCTGATCTCTGAGTGCAGTGTAATCACTCGATCCTGATCACGAACTCCCGATCCCTGAATGCAGTGTAATCACACGATCCTGATCACACACTCTCGATCCCTGAATGGAGAGTAATCACTCGGATCTTGTTGACAATCTCCTGAAGTCTGAAAGCAGAATAATCACTCGATCCTGATCACAATCTCCTGATCTCTGAATGCAGTGTAATCACTCGATCCTGATCACACACTCCTGATCTCTGAATGCAGTATAATCACTCGATCCTGATCACGAACTCCCGATCCCTGAATGCAGTGTAATCACACGATCCTGATCACACACTCTCGATCCCTGAATGGAGAGTAATCACTCGGATCTTGTTGACAATCTCCTGAAGTCTGAAAGCAGAATAATCACTCGATCCTGATCACAATCTCCTGATCTCTGAATGCAGTGTAATCACTTGATCCTGATCATGCACTCCCGATCCCTGAATGCAGTGTAATCACTCGATCCTGATCACACACTGCTAATCCCAGAATGCAGAGTAATCACTCGGATCTTGTTCACAACCTCCTGAAGTCGGAGAGCAGAATAATCACTCGATCCTGATCACAATCTCCTGATCTCTGAATGCAGTGTAATCACTTGATCCTGATCATGCACTCCCGATCTCTGAATGAAGGGTAATCACTCAATCCTGATCACAATGTCCCGATTTCTGAATGCAGTGTAATTACTCGATCCTGATCACACACTCCCGATCTCTGAATGCAGTGTAATTACTCGATCCTGATCACACACTCCCGATCTCTGAATGCAGTGTAATTACTCGATCCTGATCACACACTCCCGATCTCTGAATGCAGTGTAATCACTCGTTCCTGATCACGCACTCCCAATCCCTGAATGCAGTGCAATCACTCGATCCTGATCACAAATTCCTGATCTCTGAATGCAGTGTAATCACTCGATCCTGATCACACACTCCTGATCTCTGAATGAAGGGTAATCACTCAATCCTGATCACAATGTCCCGATTTCTGAATGCAGAGTAATCACTCCATCCTGATCAGACACTCCCGATCTCTGAATGCAGTGTAATCACCCGATCCTGATCACACACTCCCGATCTCTGAATGCAGTGTAATTACTCGATCCTGATCACGCACTCCCTATCCCTGAATGCAGTGCAATCACTCAATCCTGATCACAAATTCCTGATCTCTGAATGCAGTGTAATCACTCGATCCTGATCACACACTGCTAATCCCTGAATGCAGAGTAATCACCCGGATCTTGTTCACAATCTCCTGAAGTCTGAGAGCAGAATAATCACTCAATCCTGATCACAATCTCCTGATCTCTGAATGCAGTGTAATCACTCGATCTTGGTCACACACCCCCGATCCTTGAATGGAGTGAAATCACTCTATCCTAATCACATACACCCGATCTCTTAATGCAGTGTAATCACTCGATCCTGATCACACACTCCTGATCTCTGAATGCAGTGTAATCACTCGATCCTGATCACGAACTCCCGATCCCTGAATGCAGTGTAATCACACGATCCTGATCACACACTCTCGATCCCTGAATGCAGAGTAATCACTCGGATCTTGTTGACAATCTCCTGAAGTCTGAAAGCAGAATAATCACTCGATCCTGATCACAATCTCCTGATCTCTAAATGCAGTGTAATCACTTGATCCTGATCATGCACTCCCAATCACTGAATGCAGTGTAATCACTCGATCCTGATCACACACTGCTAATCCCAGAATGAAGAGTAATCACTCGGATCTTGTTCACAATCTCCTGAAGTCGGAGAGCAGAATAATCACTCGATCCTGATCACAATCTCCTGATCTCTAAATGCAGTGTAATCACTTGATCCTGATCATGCACTCCCAATCACTGAATGCAGTGTAATCACTCGATCCTGATCACACACTCCTGATCTCTGAATGAAGGGTAATCACTCAATCCTGATCACAATGTCCCGATTTCTGAATGCAGAGTAATCACTCCATCCTGATCAGACACTCCCGATCTCTGAATGCAGTGTAATCACTCGATCCTGATCACACACTCCCGATCTCTGAATGCAGTGCAATCTCTCGATCCTGATCACACACTCCCGATCTCTGAATGCAGTGTAATCACACGTTCCTGATCACGCACTCCCAATCCCTGAATGCAGTGCAATCACTCGATCCTGATCACACACACCCTATCCCTGAATGCAGTGTAATTACTCGATCCTGATCACACACTCCCGATCTCTGAATGCAGTGCAATCACTTGATCCTGATCACACACTCCCGATCTCTCAATGCAGTGTAATCACTCGATCCTGATCACACACTCCCGATCTCTGCATGCAGTGTAATCACTCGATCCTGATCACGCACTCAGGATCTCTGAATGCAGTGTAATCACTCAATCCTGTTCACACAATCCTGGTCTCTGAATGCAGTGTAATCATTCAATTCTGGTCACACACGCCCGATCTCTGAATGCAGTGTAATCACTCGATTCTGATCAAACAATCCTGATCTCTGAATGCAGTGTAATCACTCGATCCTGACCACACACACCCGATCCCTGAATGCAGTGTAATCACTCGATCCGCATCACACACTCCTGATCTTGGAATGCAGTGTAATCACTCGATGCTGATCACACACTACCGATCTCTGAATGCAGTGTAATCACTCGGTCCTGATCACACTCTCCCGATCCCTGAATGCAGTGTAATCACTCGATCCGAATCACACACTCCTGATCTCTGATTGCAGGGTAATCACTCAATCCTGATCACACACTCCCGATCCCTGAATGCAGTGTAATCACTCGATCCTGATCACACACACCCGATCCCTGAATGCAGTGTAATCACTCGATCCTGGTCACAGACTCCCAATCTCTGAATGCAGTGTAATCACTCGATCTTGATCACACACTCCCGATTCCTGAATGCAGTGTAATCACTCGATCCTAATCACACACTCCCGATCTCTGAATGCAGTGTTATCACTCGATCCTGATCACACACTCCCGATCTCTGAATACAGAGTAATTACTCGATCCTGATCACACACTCGCGATCTCTGAATGCAGTGCAATCACTCGATCCTGATCACACACTCCTGATCCCTGAATGCAGTGTAATCACTCGATCCTGATCACACTCTCTCGATCCTTGAATGCAGTGTCATCACTCGATCCTGATCACACATTCCCAATCTCTGAATGCAGTGTAATCACTCGATCCTGATCACACACGAAGATCCCTGAATGCAGAGTAATCACTTGGATCTTGTTCACAATCTCCTGAAGTCTGAAAGCAGAATAATCACTCGATCTCCTGATCTCTAAATGCAGTGTAATCACTTGATCCTGATCATGCACTCCCAATCACTGAATGCAGTGTAATCACTCGATCCTGATCACACACTGCTAATCCCAGAATGAAGAGTAATCACTCGGATCTTGTTCACAATCTCCTGAAGTCGGAGAGCAGAATAATCACTCGATCCTGATCACAATCTCCTGATCTCTAAATGCAGTGTAATCACTTGATCCTGATCATGCACTCCCAATCACTGAATGCAGTGTAATCACTCGATCCTGATCACACACTCCTGATCTCTGAATGAAGGGTAATCACTCAATCCTGATCACAATGTCCCGATTTCTGAATGCAGAGTAATCACTCCATCCTGATCAGACACTCCCGATCTCTGAATGCAGTGTAATCACTCGATCCTGATCACACACTCCCGATCTCTGAATGCAGTGCAATCTCTCGATCCTGATCACACACTCCCGATCTCTGAATGCAGTGTAATCACACGTTCCTGATCACGCACTCCCAATCCCTGAATGCAGTGCAATCACTCGATCCTGATCACACACACCCTATCCCTGAATGCAGTGTAATTACTCGATCCTGATCACACACTCCCGATCTCTGAATGCAGTGCAATCACTTGATCCTGATCACACACTCCCGATCTCTCAATGCAGTGTAATCACTCGATCCTGATCACACACTCCCGATCTCTGCATGCAGTGTAATCACTCGATCCTGATCACGCACTCAGGATCTCTGAATGCAGTGTAATCACTCAATCCTGTTCACACAATCCTGGTCTCTGAATGCAGTGTAATCATTCAATTCTGGTCACACACGCCCGATCTCTGAATGCAGTGTAATCACTCGATTCTGATCAAACAATCCTGATCTCTGAATGCAGTGTAATCACTCGATCCTGACCACACACACCCGATCCCTGAATGCAGTGTAATCACTCGATCCGCATCACACACTCCTGATCTTGGAATGCAGTGTAATCACTCGATGCTGATCACACACTACCGATCTCTGAATGCAGTGTAATCACTCGGTCCTGATCACACTCTCCCGATCCCTGAATGCAGTGTAATCACTCGATCCGAATCACACACTCCTGATCTCTGATTGCAGGGTAATCACTCAATCCTGATCACACACTCCCGATCCCTGAATGCAGTGTAATCACTCGATCCTGATCACACACACCCGATCCCTGAATGCAGTGTAATCACTCGATCCTGGTCACAGACTCCCAATCTCTGAATGCAGTGTAATCACTCGATCTTGATCACACACTCCCGATTCCTGAATGCAGTGTAATCACTCGATCCTAATCACACACTCCCGATCTCTGAATGCAGTGTTATCACTCGATCCTGATCACACACTCCCGATCTCTGAATACAGAGTAATTACTCGATCCTGATCACACACTCGCGATCTCTGAATGCAGTGCAATCACTCGATCCTGATCACACACTCCTGATCCCTGAATGCAGTGTAATCACTCGATCCTGATCACACTCTCTCGATCCTTGAATGCAGTGTCATCACTCGATCCTGATCACACATTCCCAATCTCTGAATGCAGTGTAATCACTCGATCCTGATCACACACGAAGATCCCTGAATGCAGAGTAATCACTTGGATCTTGTTCACAATCTCCTGAAGTCTGAAAGCAGAATAATCACTCGATCCTGATCACAATCTCCTGATCTCTTAATGCAGTGCAATCACTCGATCCGGATCACGCACTCCTGATCCTTGAATGCAGTGTAATCACTCGATCCTAATCACACACTCCCGATCTCTGAAAACAGAGTAATTACTCGATAGTGATCACACTCTCACGATCTCTGAATGCAGAGTCACCACTCGATACTGATCACACACTCCCGATCCCTGAATGCAGTTTAATCACTCGATCCTGATCACACGCACCCGATCCCTGAATGCAGTGTAATCACTCGATGCTGATCACACACTCCCGATCTCTGAATGCAACGTAATCACTCGGTCCTGATCACACTCTCCCGAACCCTGAATGCAGTGTAATCACTCAATCCTGATCACACACTCCCGATCTCTGACTGCAGTGTAATCACTCGGTCCTGATCACACTCTCCTGATCCCTGAATGCAGTGTAATCACTCGGTCCTGATCACACTCTCCCGATCCCTGAATGCAGTGTAATCACTCGATCTTGATCACAAAATCCCGTTCTCTGAATGCAGTGTAATCACTTGATCCTCATCACACACTCCCGATCTCTGAATGCAGTGCAATCACTCGATCCTGATCACACACTCCTGATCCCTGAATGCAGCGTAATCACTCGATCCTGATCACACTCTCTCGATCCTTGAATGCAGTGTAATCACTTGATCCTGATCACACACTCCCGATCTCTCAATGCAGTGTAATCACTCGATCCGAATCACACACTCCTGATCCCTGAATGCAGTGTAATCACTCGATCCGAATCACACACTCCTGATCTCTGATTGCAGGGTAATCACTCAATCCTGATCACACACACCCGATCCCTGAATGCAGTGTAATCACTCGATCCTGGTCACAGACTCCCGATCTCTGAATGCAGTGTAATCACTCGATCTTGATCACACACTCCCGATTCCTGAATGCAGTGTAATCACTCGATCCTAATCACACTCTCCCGAACTCTGAATGCAGTGTTATCACTCGATCCTGATCACACACTCCCGATCTCTGAATACAGAGTAATTACTCGATCCTGATCACACACTCGCGATCTCTGAATGCAGTGCAATCACTCGATCCTGATCACACACTCCTGATCCCTGAATGCAGTGTAATCACTCGATCCTGATCACACTCTCTCGATCCTTGAATGCAGTGTCATCACTCGATCCTGATCACACATTCCCAATCTCTGAATGCAGTGTAATCACTCGATCCTGATCACACACGAAGATCCCTGAATGCAGAGTAATCACTTGGATCTTGTTCACAATCTCCTGAAGTCTGAAAGCAGAATAATCACTCGATCCTGATCACAATCTCCTGATCTCTTAATGCAGTGCAATCACTCGATCCGGATCACGCACTCCTGATCCTTGAATGCAGTGTAATCACTCGATCCTGATCACACACTCCCGATCTCTGAATACAGAGTAATTACTCGATAGTGATCACACTCTCACGCTCTCTGAATGCAGAGTCACCACTCGATACTGATCACACACTCCCGATCCCTGAATGCAGTGTAATCACTCGATCCTGATCACACACTCTCGATCCCTGAATGCAGAGGAATCACTCGATCTTGTTCACAATCTCCTGATCTCTGAATGCAGTGTAATCACTCGATCCTGATCACACACTCCCGAACTATGAATGCAGTGTAATCACTTGATCCTGATCACACACACCCGATCCCTGAATGGAGTGAAATCACTCGATCCTAATCACACACTCCCGATCTCTGAATGCAGTTTAATCACTCGATCCTGATCCCACAATCCTGATCTCTGAATGCAGTATAATCACTCAATCCTGATCACACAATCCCAATCGCTGATTGCAGTTTAATCACTCGAGCCTGATCACACTCTCCCGATCTCTGAATGCAGTGTAATCACTCGATCCTGATCACACAATCCTGATCTCTGAATGCAGTGTAATCATTCGATCCTGATCACACAATCCCGATCTCTGAATGCAGTGTAATCACTCGATTCTGATCAAACAATCCTGATCTCTGAATGCAGTGTAATCACTCGATCCTGATCCCATACTCCCGATCATTGAATGCAGTTTAATCACTCGATCCTGATCACACACACCCGATCCCTGAATGCAGTGTAATCACTCGATGCTGATCACACACTCCCGATCTCTGAATGTAATGTAATCACTCGGTCCTGATCACACTCTCCCGATCCCTGAATGCAGTGTAATCACTCAATCCTGATCACACACTCCCGATCTCTGACTGCAGTGTAATCACTCGGTCCTGATCACACTCTCCTGATCCCTGAATGCAGTGTAATCACTCGGTCCTGATCACACTCTCCCGATCCCTGAATGCAGTGTAATCACTCGATCCTGATCACAAAATCCCGTTCTCTGAATGCAGTGTAATCACTCGATCCTGATCGCACACTCCCGATCTCTGAATACAGAGTAATTACTCGATAGTGATCACACTCTCACGCTCTCTGAATGCAGAGTCACCACTCGATACTGATCACACACTCCCGATCCCTGAATGCAGAGTAATCTCTCGATCCTGATCACACACTCTCGATCCCTGAATGCAGAGTAATCACTCCATCTTGTTCACAATCTCCTGATCTCTGAATGCAGTGTAATCACTCGATCCTGATCACACACTCCCGAACTCTGAATGCAGTGTAATCACTCGATCCTGATCACACACACCCGATCCCTGAATGGAGTGAAATCACTCGATCCTAATCACACACTCCCAAACTCTGAAAGCAGTATAATCACTCGATCCTGGTCACACACTCCCGATCCCTGAATGGAGTGAAATCACTCGATCCTAATCACACACTCCCAAACTCTGAAAGCAGTATAATCACTCGGTCCTGGTCACACACTCCCGATCCCTGAATGCAATGTAATCCTTCGATCCTGGTCACACCCTCCCGATCCCTGAACGCAGTGTAATCCCTCGATCCTGATCACACACTCCCGATCTCTGAATGCAGTGTAATCACTCGATCCTGATCCCACAATCCTGATCTCTGAATGCAGTATAATCACTCGATCCCTGAATGCAGTAAAATCACTCGATCCTGATCACACAATCCCAATCCCTGAATGCAGTTTAATCAGTTGATCCTGATCACACACTCCCGATCTCTGAATGCAGTGTAATCACTCGATCCTGATCACACAATCCCGATCTCCGAATGCAGTGTAATCACTCGATCCTGATCACACTCTCCCGATCTCCGAATGCAGTATGATCACTCGATCCCTGAATGCAGTGTAATCACTCGATCCTGATCACACTCTCCCGATCTCTGAATGCAGTGTACTCACTCGATCCTGATCACACAATCCTGATCTCTGAATGCAGTGTAATCATTCAATCCTGATCACACAATCCCGATCTCTGAATGCAGTGTAATCACTCGATTCTGATCAAACAATCCTGATCTCTGAATGCAATGTAATCACTCGATCCTGATCCCATACTCCCGATCATTGACTGCAGTTTAATCACTCAATCCTGATCACACACACCCGATCCCTGAATGCAGTGTAATCACTCGATGTTGATCACACACTCCGGATCTCTGAATGCAGTGTAATCACTCGGTCCTGATCACACTCTCCCGATCCCTGAATGCAGTGTAATCACTCGATCCTGATCACACACTCCCGATCTCTGAATGCAGTGAAATCACTCGGTCCTGATCACACTCTCCTGATCCCTGAATGCAATTTAATCACTCGGTCCTGATCACACTCTCCCGATGCCTGAATGCAGTGTAATCACTCGATCCTGATCACACACTCCTGATCTCTGATTGCAGGGTTATCACTCGATCCTGATCACACACTCCCGATCCCTGAATGCAGTGTAATCACTCGATCCTGATCACACATTCCCAATCTCTGAATGCAGTGTAATCACTTGATCCTGATCACACTCTCCCGATCCCTGAACGCAGTGTAATCACTCGATCCTGATCACACACCCCCGATCTCCGAATGCAGTACAATCACTCGATTCTGATCACACAATCCCAATCCCTGAATGCAGTTTAATCAGTTAATCCTGATCACACACTCCCGATCTCTGAATGCAGTGTAATCACTCGATCCTGATCACACAATCCCGATCTCCGAATGCAGTGCAATCACTCGATCCTGATCACACACTCCCGATCTCTGAATGCAGTGTAATCACTCGGTCCTGATCACACTCTCCTGAGCCCTGAATGCAGTGTAATCACTCGGTCCTGATCACACTCTCCCAATCCCTGAATGCAGTGTAATCACTCGATCCTGATCACACACTCCTGATCTCTGATTGCAGGGTAATCACTCGATCCTGATCACACATTCCCAATCTCTGAATGCAGTGTCATCACATGATCCTGATCACACTCTCCCAATCCCTGAATGCGGTGCAATCACTCGATCCTGATCACACACTCCCGATCTCCGAATGCAGTATAATCACCTGATCCTGATCACACACTCCTGATCTCTGATTGCAGGGTAATCACTCGATCCTGATCACACACTCCCGATCCCTGAATGCAGTGTAATCACTCGATCCTGATCACACATTCCCAATCTCTGAATTCAGTGTAATCACTCGGTCCTGATCACACTCTCCCGATCCCTGAATGCAGTGTAATCACTCGATCCTGATCACACTCTCCCGATCCCTGAATGCAGTGTAATCACTTGATCCTGATCACACTCTCCCGATCCCTGAACGCGGTGTAATCACTCGATCCTGATCACACACTCCCGATCTCCGAATGCAGTATAATCACCCGATCCTGATCACACACACCCGATCCCTGAATGCAGTGTAATCACTCGATCCTGATCACACACTCCCGATCTCCGAATGCAGTAGAATCACCCGATCCTGATCACACACTCCAGATCTCTGAATGCAGTGTAATCACTCGATCCTGATCACACACTCCCGATCTCTGAATGCAGTGTAATCACTCGTCCCAGATCACAAAATCCCGTTCGCTGAATGCAGTGTAATCACTCGGTCCTGATCACACTCTCCCGATCCCTGAATGCAGTGTAATCACTCGATCCTGATCACACACTCCCGATCTCTGACTGCAGTGTAATCACTCGATCCTGATCACACTCGCCCGATCTCTGAATGCAGTGTAATCATTCGATCCTGATCACACACTCCCGATCTCTGAATGCAGTGTAATAACTCGATCCTGATCACACTCTCCCGATCTCTGAATGCAGTGTAATCACTCGATCCTGATCACACACTCCCGATCTCTGAATGCAGTGCAATCACTTGATCCTGATCACACACTCCCGATCTCTCAATGCAGTGTAATCACTCGATCCTGATCACACACTCCCGATCTCTGCATGCAGTGTAATCACTCGATCCTGATCACGCACTCAGGATCTCTGAATGCAGTGTAATCACTCAATCCTGTTCACACAATCCTGGTCTCTGAATGCAGTGTAATCATTCAATCCTTTTCACACACGCCCGATCTCTGAATGCAGTGTAATCACTCGATTCTGATCAAACAATCCTGATCTCTGAATGCAGTGTAATCACTCGATCCTGACCACACACACCCGATCCCTGAATGCAGTGTAATCACTCGATCCGCATCACACACTCCTGATCTTGGAATGCAGTGTAATCACTCGATGCTGATCACACACTCCCGATCTCTGAATGCAGTGTAATCACTCGGTCCTGATCACACTCTCCCGATCCCTGAATGCAGTGTAATCACTCGATCCGAATCACACACTCCTGATCTCTGATTGCAGGGTAATCACTCAATCCTGATCACACACTCCCGATCCCTGAATGCAGTGTAATCACTCGATCCTGATCACACACACCCGATCCCTGAATGCAGTGTAATCACTCGATCCTGGTCACAGACTCCCAATCTCTGAATGCAGTGTAATCACTCGATCTTGATCACACACTCCCGATTCCTGAATGCAGTGTAATCACTCGATCCTAATCACACACTCCCGATCTCTGAATGCAGTGTTATCACTCGATCCTGATCACACACTCCCGATCTCTGAATACAGAGTAATTACTCGATCCTGATCACACACTCGCGATCTCTGAATGCAGTGCAATCACTCGATCCTGATCACACACTCCTGATCCCTGAATGCAGTGTAATCACTCGATCCTGATCACACTCTCTCGATCCTTGAATGCAGTGTCATCACTCGATCCTGATCACACATTCCCAATCTCTGAATGCAGTGTAATCACTCGATCCTGATCACACACGAAGATCCCTGAATGCAGAGTAATCACTTGGATCTTGTTCACAATCTCCTGAAGTCTGAAAGCAGAATAATCACTCGATCCTGATCACAATCTCCTGATCTCTTAATGCAGTGCAATCACTCGATCCGGATCACGCACTCCTGATCCTTGAATGCAGTGTAATCACTCGATCCTAATCACACACTCCCGATCTCTGAAAACAGAGTAATTACTCGATAGTGATCACACTCTCACGATCTCTGAATGCAGAGTCACCACTCGATACTGATCACACACTCCCGATCCCTGAATGCAGTTTAATCACTCGATCCTGATCACACGCACCCGATCCCTGAATGCAGTGTAATCACTCGATGCTGATCACACACTCCCGATCTCTGAATGCAATGTAATCACTCGGTCCTGATCACACTCTCCCGAACCCTGAATGCAGTGTAATCACTCAATCCTGATCACACACTCCCGATCCCTGAATGCAGTGTAATCACTCGATCTTGATCACAAAATCCCGTTCTCTGAATGCAGTGTAATCACTTGATCCTCATCACACACTCCCGATCTCTGAATGCAGTGCAATCACTCGATCCTGATCACACACTCCCGATCTCTGAATGCAGCGTAATCACTCGATCCTGATCACACTCTATCGATCCTTGAATGCAGTGAAATCACTTGATCCTGATCACACACACCCGATCTCTCAATGCAGTGTAATCACTCGATCCGAATCACACACTCCTGATCCCTGAATGCAGTGTAATCACTCGATCCGAATCACACACTCCTGATCTCTGATTGCAGGGTAATCACTCAATCCTGATCACACACACCCGATCCCTGAATGCAGTGTAATCACTCGATCCTGGTCACAGACTCCCGATCTCTGAATGCAGTGTAATCACTCGATCTTGATCACACACTCCCGATTCCTGAATGCAGTGTAATCACTCGATCCTAATCACACTCTCCCGAACTCTGAATGCAGTGTTATCACTCGATCCTGATCACACACTCCCGATCTCTGAATACAGAGTAATTACTCGATCCTGATCACACACTCGCGATCTCTGAATGCAGTGTAATCACTCGATCCTGGTCACAGACTCCCGATCTCTGAATGCAGTGTAATCACTCGATCTTGATCACACACTCCCGATTCCTGAATGCAGTGTAATCACTCGATCCTGATCCCACAATCCTGATCTCTGAATGCAGTATAATCACTCGATCCCTGAATGCAGTAAAATCACTCGATCCTGATCACACATTCCCAATCTCTGAATGCAGTGTCATCACATGATCCTGATCACACTCTCCCAATCCCTGAATGCGGTGCAATCACTCGATCCTGATCACACACTCCCGATCTCCGAATGCAGTATAATCACCTGATCCTGATCACACACTCCTGATCTCTGATTGCAGGGTAATCACTCGATCCTGATCACACACTCCCGATCCCTGAATGCAGTGTAATCACTCGATCCTGATCACACATTCCCAATCTCTGAATTCAGTGTAATCACTCGGTCCTGATCACACTCTCCCGATCCCTGAATGCAGTGTAATCACTCGATCCTGATCACACTCTCCCGATCCCTGAATGCAGTGTAATCACTTGATCCTGATCACACTCTCCCGATCCCTGAACGCGGTGTAATCACTCGATCCTGATCACACACTCCCGATCTCCGAATGCAGTATAATCACCCGATCCTGATCACACACACCCGATCCCTGAATGCAGTGTAATCACTCGATCCTGATCACACACTCCCGATCTCCGAATGCAGTAGAATCACCCGATCCTGATCACACACTCCAGATCTCTGAATGCAGTGTAATCACTCGATCCTGATCACACACTCCCGATCTCTGAATGCAGTGTAATCACTCGTCCCAGATCACAAAATCCCGTTCGCTGAATGCAGTGTAATCACTCGGTCCTGATCACACTCTCCCGATCCCTGAATGCAGTGTAATCACTCGATCCTGATCACACACTCCCGATCTCTGACTGCAGTGTAATCACTCGATCCTGATCACACTCGCCCGATCTCTGAATGCAGTGTAATCATTCGATCCTGATCACACACTCCCGATCTCTGAATGCAGTGTAATAACTCGATCCTGATCACACTCTCCCGATCTCTGAATGCAGTGTAATCACTCGATCCTGATCACACACTCCCGATCTCTGAATGCAGTGCAATCACTTGATCCTGATCACACACTCCCGATCTCTCAATGCAGTGTAATCACTCGATCCTGATCACACACTCCCGATCTCTGCATGCAGTGTAATCACTCGATCCTGATCACGCACTCAGGATCTCTGAATGCAGTGTAATCACTCAATCCTGTTCACACAATCCTGGTCTCTGAATGCAGTGTAATCATTCAATCCTTTTCACACACGCCCGATCTCTGAATGCAGTGTAATCACTCGATTCTGATCAAACAATCCTGATCTCTGAATGCAGTGTAATCACTCGATCCTGACCACACACACCCGATCCCTGAATGCAGTGTAATCACTCGATCCGCATCACACACTCCTGATCTTGGAATGCAGTGTAATCACTCGATGCTGATCACACACTCCCGATCTCTGAATGCAGTGTAATCACTCGGTCCTGATCACACTCTCCCGATCCCTGAATGCAGTGTAATCACTCGATCCGAATCACACACTCCTGATCTCTGATTGCAGGGTAATCACTCAATCCTGATCACACACTCCCGATCCCTGAATGCAGTGTAATCACTCGATCCTGATCACACACACCCGATCCCTGAATGCAGTGTAATCACTCGATCCTGGTCACAGACTCCCAATCTCTGAATGCAGTGTAATCACTCGATCTTGATCACACACTCCCGATTCCTGAATGCAGTGTAATCACTCGATCCTAATCACACACTCCCGATCTCTGAATGCAGTGTTATCACTCGATCCTGATCACACACTCCCGATCTCTGAATACAGAGTAATTACTCGATCCTGATCACACACTCGCGATCTCTGAATGCAGTGCAATCACTCGATCCTGATCACACACTCCTGATCCCTGAATGCAGTGTAATCACTCGATCCTGATCACACTCTCTCGATCCTTGAATGCAGTGTCATCACTCGATCCTGATCACACATTCCCAATCTCTGAATGCAGTGTAATCACTCGATCCTGATCACACACGAAGATCCCTGAATGCAGAGTAATCACTTGGATCTTGTTCACAATCTCCTGAAGTCTGAAAGCAGAATAATCACTCGATCCTGATCACAATCTCCTGATCTCTTAATGCAGTGCAATCACTCGATCCGGATCACGCACTCCTGATCCTTGAATGCAGTGTAATCACTCGATCCTAATCACACACTCCCGATCTCTGAAAACAGAGTAATTACTCGATAGTGATCACACTCTCACGATCTCTGAATGCAGAGTCACCACTCGATACTGATCACACACTCCCGATCCCTGAATGCAGTTTAATCACTCGATCCTGATCACACGCACCCGATCCCTGAATGCAGTGTAATCACTCGATGCTGATCACACACTCCCGATCTCTGAATGCAATGTAATCACTCGGTCCTGATCACACTCTCCCGAACCCTGAATGCAGTGTAATCACTCAATCCTGATCACACACTCCCGATCCCTGAATGCAGTGTAATCACTCGATCTTGATCACAAAATCCCGTTCTCTGAATGCAGTGTAATCACTTGATCCTCATCACACACTCCCGATCTCTGAATGCAGTGCAATCACTCGATCCTGATCACACACTCCCGATCTCTGAATGCAGCGTAATCACTCGATCCTGATCACACTCTATCGATCCTTGAATGCAGTGTAATCACTTGATCCTGATCACACACACCCGATCTCTCAATGCAGTGTAATCACTCGATCCGAATCACACACTCCTGATCCCTGAATGCAGTGTAATCACTCGATCCGAATCACACACTCCTGATCTCTGATTGCAGGGTAATCACTCAATCCTGATCACACACACCCGATCCCTGAATGCAGTGTAATCACTCGATCCTGGTCACAGACTCCCGATCTCTGAATGCAGTGTAATCACTCGATCTTGATCACACACTCCCGATTCCTGAATGCAGTGTAATCACTCGATCCTAATCACACTCTCCCGAACTCTGAATGCAGTGTTATCACTCGATCCTGATCACACACTCCCGATCTCTGAATACAGAGTAATTACTCGATCCTGATCACACACTCGCGATCTCTGAATGCAGTGTAATCACTCGATCCTGGTCACAGACTCCCGATCTCTGAATGCAGTGTAATCACTCGATCTTGATCACACACTCCCGATTCCTGAATGCAGTGTAATCACTCGATCCTGATCCCACAATCCTGATCTCTGAATGCAGTATAATCACTCGATCCCTGAATGCAGTAAAATCACTCGATCCTGATCACACAATCCCAATCGCTGAATGCAGTTTAATCACTCGAGCCTGATCACACTCTCCCGATCTCTGAATGCAGTGTAATCACTCGATCCTGATCACACAATCCTGATCTCTGAATGCAGTGTAATCATTCGATCCTGATCACACAATCCCGATCTCTGAATGCAGTGTAATCACTCGATTCTGATCAAACAATCCTGATCTCTGACTGCAGTGTAATCACTCGGTCCTGATCACACTCTCCTGATCCCTGAATGCAGTGTAATCACTCGGTCCTGATCACACTCTCCCGATCCCTGAATGCAGTGTAATCACTCGATCCTGATCACAAAATCCCGTTCTCTGAAAGCAGTGTAATCACTCGATCCTGATCGCACACTCCCGATCTCTGAATACAGAGTAATTACTCGATAGTGATCACACTCTCACGCTCTCTGAATGCAGAGTCACCACTCGATACTGATCACACACTCCCGATCCCTGAATGCAGAGTAATCTCTCGATCCTGATCACACACTCTCGATCCCTGAATGCAGAGTAATCACTCCATCTTGTTCACAATCTCCTGATCTCTGAATGCAGTGTAATCACTCGATCCTGATCACACACTCCCGAACTCTGAATGCAGTGTAATCACTCGATCCTGATCACACACACCCGATCCCTGAATGGAGTGAAATCACTCGATCCTAATCACACACTCCCAAACTCTGAAAGCAGTATAATCACTCGATCCTGGTCACACACTCCCGTTCCCTGAATGGAGTGAAATCACTCGATCCTAATCACACACTCCCAAACTCTGAAAGCAGTATAATCACTCGGTCCTGGTCACACACTCCCGATCCCTGAATGCAATGTAATCCTTCGATCCTGGTCACACCCTCCCGATCCCTGAACGCAGTGTAATCCCTCGATCCTGATCACACACTCCCGGTCTCTGAATGCAGTGTTATCACTCGATCCTGATTCCACAATCCTGATCTCTGAATGCAGTATAATCACTCGATCCCTGAATGCAGTAAAATCACTCGATCCTGATCACACAATCCCAATCCCTGAATGCAGTTTAATCAGTTGATCCTGATCACACACACCCAATCTCTGAATGCAGTGTAATCACTCGATCCTGATCACACAATCCCGATCTCCGAATACAGTGTAATCACTCGATCCTGATCACACTCTCCCGATCTCCGAATGCAGTATGATCACTCGATCCCTGAATGCAGTGTAATCACTCGATCCTGATCACACTCTCCCGATCTCTGAATGCAGTGTACTCACTCGATCCTGATCACACAATCCTGATCTCTGAATGCAGTGTAATCATTCAATCCTGATCACACAATCCCGATCTCTGAATGCAGTGTAATCACTCGATTCTGATCAAACAATCCTGATCTCTGAATGCAATGTAATCACTCGATCCTGATCCCATACTCCCGATCATTGACTGCAGTTTAATCACTCGATCCTGATCACACACACCCGATCCCTGAATGCAGTGTAATCACTCGATGTTGATCACACACTCCCGATCTCTGAATGCAGTGTAATCACTCGGTCCTGATCACACTCTCCCGATCCCTGAATGCAGTGTAATCACTCGATCCTGATCACACACTCCCGATCTCTGAATGCAGTGAAATCACTCGGTCCTGATCACACTCTCCCGATGCCTGAATGCAGTGTAATCACTCGATCCTGATCACACACTCCTGATCTCTGATTGCAGGGTTATCACTCGATCCTGATCACACACTCCCGATCCCTGAATGCAGTGTAATCACTCGATCCTGATCACACATTCCCAATCTCTGAATGCAGTGTAATCACTTGATCCTGATCACACTCTCCCGATCCCTGAACGCAGTGTAATCACTCAATCCTGATCACACACCCCCGATCTCCGAATGCAGTACAATCACTCGATTCTGATCACACAATCCCAATCCCTGAATGCAGTTTAATCAGTTAATCCTGATCACACACTCCCGATCTCTGAATGCAGTGTAATCACTCGATCCTGGTCACACAATCCCGATCTCCGAATGCAGTGCAATCACTCGATCCTGATCACACACTCCCGATCTCTGAATGCAGTGTAATCACTCGGTCCTGATCACACTCTCCTGAGCCCTGAATGCAGTGTAATCACTCGGTCCTGATCACACTCTCCCAATCCCTGAATGCAGTGTAATCACTCGATCCTGATCACACACTCCTGATCTCTGATTGCAGGGTAATCACTCGATCCTGATCACACATTCCCAATCTCTGAATGCAGTGTCATCACATGATCCTGATCACACTCTCCCAATCCCTGAACGCGGTGCAATCACTCGATCCTGATCACACACTCCCGATCTCCGAATGCAGTATAATCACCCGATCCTGATCACACACTCCTGATCTCTGATTGCAGGGTAATCACTCGATCCTGATCACACACTCCCGATCCCTGAATGCAGTGTAATCACTCGATCCTGATCACACATTCCCAATCTCTGAATTCAGTGTAATCACTCGGTCCTGATCACACTCTCCCGATCCCTGAATGCAGTGTAATCACTCGATCCTGATCACACTCTCCCGATCCCTGAATGCAGTGTAATCACTTGATCCTGATCACACTCTCCCGATCCCTGAACGCGGTGTAATCACTCGATCCTGATCACACACTCCCGATCTCCGAATGCAGTATAATCACCCGATCCTGATCACACACACCCGATCCCTGAATGCAGTGTAATCACTCGATCCTGATCACACACTCCCGATCTCCGAATGCAGTAGAATCACCCGATCCTGATCACACACTCCAGATCTCTGAATGCAGTGTAATCACTCGATCCTGATCACACACTCCCGATCTCTGAATGCAGTGTAATCACTCGTCCCAGATCGCAAAATCCCGTTCGCTGAATGCAGTGTAATCACTCGGTCCTGATCACACTCTCCCGATCCCTGAATGCAGTGTAATCACTCGATCCTGATCACACACTCCCGATCTCTGACTGCAGTGTAATCACTCGATCCTGATCACACTCGCCCGATCTCTGAATGCAGTGTAATCATTCGATCCTGATCACACACTCCCGATCTCTGAATGCAGTGTAATAACTCGATCCTGATCACACTCTCCCGATCTCTGAATGCAGTGTAATCACTCGATCCTGATCACACACTCCCGATCTCTGAATGCAGTGCAATCACTTGATCCTGATCACACACTCCCGATCTCTCAATGCAGTGTAATCACTCGATCCTGATCACACACTCCCGATCTCTGCATGCAGTGTAATCACTCGATCCTGATCACGCACTCAGGATCTCTGAATGCAGTGTAATCACTCAATCCTGTTCACACAATCCTGGTCTCTGAATGCAGTGTAATCATTCAATTCTGGTCACACACGCCCGATCTCTGAATGCAGTGTAATCACTCGATTCTGATCAAACAATCCTGATCTCTGAATGCAGTGTAATCACTCGATCCTGACCACACACACCCGATCCCTGAATGCAGTGTAATCACTCGATCCGCATCACACACTCCTGATCTTGGAATGCAGTGTAATCACTCGATGCTGATCACACACTACCGATCTCTGAATGCAGTGTAATCACTCGGTCCTGATCACACTCTCCCGATCCCTGAATGCAGTGTAATCACTCGATCCGAATCACACACTCCTGATCTCTGATTGCAGGGTAATCACTCAATCCTGATCACACACTCCCGATCCCTGAATGCAGTGTAATCACTCGATCCTGATCACACACACCCGATCCCTGAATGCAGTGTAATCACTCGATCCTGGTCACAGACTCCCAATCTCTGAATGCAGTGTAATCACTCGATCTTGATCACACACTCCCGATTCCTGAATGCAGTGTAATCACTCGATCCTAATCACACACTCCCGATCTCTGAATGCAGTGTTATCACTCGATCCTGATCACACACTCCCGATCTCTGAATACAGAGTAATTACTCGATCATGATCACACACTCGCGATCTCTGAATGCAGTGCAATCACTCGATCCTGATCACACACTCCTGATCCCTGAATGCAGTGTAATCACTCGATCCTGATCACACTCTCTCGATCCTTGAATGCAGTGTCATCACTCGATCCTGATCACACATTCCCAATCTCTGAATGCAGTGTAATCACTCGATCCTGATCACACACGAAGATCCCTGAATGCAGAGTAATCACTTGGATCTTGTTCACAATCTCCTGAAGTCTGAAAGCAGAATAATCACTCGATCCTGATCACAATCTCCTGATCTCTTAATGCAGTGCAATCACTCGATCCGGATCACGCACTCCTGATCCTTGAATGCAGTGTAATCACTCGATCCTAATCACACACTCCCGATCTCTGAAAACAGAGTAATTACTCGATAGTGATCACACTCTCACGATCTCTGAATGCAGAGTCACCACTCGATACTGATCACACACTCCCGATCCCTGAATGCAGTTTAATCACTCGATCCTGATCACACGCACCCGATCCCTGAATGCAGTGTAATCACTCGATGCTGATCACACACTCCCGATCTCTGAATGCAACGTAATCACTCGGTCCTGATCACACTCTCCTGAACCCTGAATGCAGTGTAATCACTCAATCCTGATCACACACTCCCGATCTCTGACTGCAGTGTAATCACTCGGTCCTGATCACACTCTCCTGATCCCTGAATGCAGTGTAATCACTCGGTCCTGATCACACTCTCCCGATCCCTGAATGCAGTGTAATCACTCGATCTTGATCACAAAATCCCGTTTTCTGAATGCAGTGTAATCACTTGATCCTCATCACACACTCCCGATCTCTGAATGCAGTGCAATCACTCGATCCTGATCACACACTCCTGATCCCTGAATGCAGCGTAATCACTCGATCCTGATCACACTCTCTCGATCCTTGAATGCAGTGTAATCACTTGATCCTGATCACACACTCCCGATCTCTCAATGCAGTGTAATCACTCGATCCGAATCACACACTCCTGATCCCTGAATGCAGTGTAATCACTCGATCCGAATCACACACTCCTGATCTCTGATTGCAGGGTAATCACTCAATCCTGATCACACACACCCGATCCCTGAATGCAGTGTAATCACTCGATCCTGGTCACAGACTCCCGATCTCTGAATGCAGTGTAATCACTCGATCTTGATCACACACTCCCGATTCCTGAATGCAGTGTAATCACTCGATCCTAATCACACTCTCCCGAACTCTGAATGCAGTGTTATCACTCGATCCTGATCACACACTCCCGATCTCTGAATACAGAGTAATTACTCGATCCTGATCACACACTCGCGATCTCTGAATGCAGTGCAATCACTCGATCCTGATCACACACTCCTGATCCCTGAATGCAGTGTAATCACTCGATCCTGATCACACTCTCTCGATCCTTGAATGCAGTGTCATCACTCGATCCTGATCACACATTCCCAATCTCTGAATGCAGTGTAATCACTCGATCCTGATCACACACGAAGATCCCTGAATGCAGAGTAATCACTCGGATCTTGTTCACAATCTCCTGAAGTCTGAAAGCAGAATAATCACTCGATCCTGATCACAATCTCCTGATCTCTTAATGCAGTGCAATCACTCGATCCGGATCACGCACTCCTGATCCTTGAATGCAGTGTAATCACTCGATCCTGATCACACACTCCCGATCTCTGAATACAGAGTAATTACTCGATAGTGATCACACTCTCACGCTCTCTGAATGCAGAGTCACCACTCGATACTGATCACACACTCCCGATCCCTGAATGCAGTGTAATCACTCGATCCTGATCACACACTCTCGATCCCTGAATGCAGAGGAATCACTCGATCTTGTTCACAATCTCCTGATCTCTGAATGCAGTGTAATCACTCGATCCTGATCACACACTCCCGAACTATGAATGCAGTGTAATCACTTGATCCTGATCACACACACCCGATCCCTGAATGGAGTGAAATCACTCGATCCTAATCACACACTCCCGATCTCTGAATGCAGTTTAATCACTCGATCCTGATCCCACAATCCTGATCTCTGAATGCAGTATAATCACTCGATCCTGATCACACAATCCCAATCGCTGATTGCAGTTTAATCACTCGAGCCTGATCACACTCTCCCGATCTCTGAATGCAGTGTAATCACTCGATCCTGATCACACATTCCCAATCTCTGAATGCAGTGTCATCACATGATCCTGATCACACAATCCCGATCTCTGAATGCAGTGTAATCACTCGATTCTGATCAAACAATCCTGATCTCTGAATGCAGTGTAATCACTCGATCCTGATCCCATACTCCCGATCATTGAATGCAGTTTAATCACTCGATCCTGATCACACACACCCGATCCCTGAATGCAGTGTAATCACTCGATGCTGATCACACACTCCCGATCTCTGAATGTAATGTAATCACTCGGTCCTGATCACACTCTCCCGATCCCTGAATGCAGTGTAATCACTCAATCCTGATCACACACTCCCGATCTCTGACTGCAGTGTAATCACTCGGTCCTGATCACACTCTCCTGATCCCTGAATGCAGTGTAATCACTCGGTCCTGATCACACTCTCCCGATCCCTGAATGCAGTGTAATCACTCGATCCTGATCACAAAATCCCGTTCTCTGAATGCAGTGTAATCACTCGATCCTGATCGCACACTCCCGATCTCTGAATACAGAGTAATTACTCGATAGTGATCACACTCTCACGCTCTCTGAATGCAGAGTCACCACTCGATACTGATCACACACTCCCGATCCCTGAATGCAGAGTAATCTCTCGATCCTGATCACACACTCTCGATCCCTGAATGCAGAGTAATCACTCCATCTTGTTCACAATCTCCTGATCTCTGAATGCAGTGTAATCACTCGATCCTGATCACACACTCCCGAACTCTGAATGCAGTGTAATCACTCGATCCTGATCACACACACCCGATCCCTGAATGGAGTGAAATCACTCGATCCTAATCACACACTCCCAAACTCTGAAAGCAGTATAATCACTCGATCCTGGTCACACACTCCCGATCCCTGAATGGAGTGAAATCACTCGATCCTAATCACACACTCCCAAACTCTGAAAGCAGTATAATCACTCGGTCCTGGTCACACACTCCCGATCCCTGAATGCAATGTAATCCTTCGATCCTGGTCACACCCTCCCGATCCCTGAACGCAGTGTAATCCCTCGATCCTGATCACACACTCCCGATCTCTGAATGCAGTGTAATCACTCGATCCTGATCCCACAATCCTGATCTCTGAATGCAGTATAATCACTCGATCCCTGAATGCAGTAAAATCACTCGATCCTGATCACACAATCCCAATCCCTGAATGCAGTTTAATCAGTTGATCCTGATCACACACTCCCGATCTCTGAATGCAGTGTAATCACTCGATCCTGATCACACAATCCCGATCTCCGAATGCAGTGTAATCACTCGATCCTGATCACACTCTCCCGATCTCCGAATGCAGTATGATCACTCGATCCCTGAATGCAGTGTAATCACTCGATCCTGATCACACTCTCCCGATCTCTGAATGCAGTGTACTCACTCGATCCTGATCACACAATCCTGATCTCTGAATGCAGTGTAATCATTCAATCCTGATCACACAATCCCGATCTCTGAATGCAGTGTAATCACTCGATTCTGATCAAACAATCCTGATCTCTGAATGCAATGTAATCACTCGATCCTGATCCCATACTCCCGATCATTGACTGCAGTTTAATCACTCGATCCTGATCACACACACCCGATCCCTGAATGCAGTGTAATCACTCGATGTTGATCACACACTCCCGATCTCTGAATGCAGTGTAATCACTCGGTCCTGATCACACTCTCCCGATCCCTGAATGCAGTGTAATCACTCGATCCTGATCACACACTCCCGATCTCTGAATGCAGTGAAATCACTCGGTCCTGATCACACTCTCCTGATCCCTGAATGCAATTTAATCACTCGGTCCTGATCACACTCTCCCGATGCCTGAATGCAGTGTAATCACTCGATCCTGATCACACACTCCTGATCTCTGATTGCAGGGTTATCACTCGATCCTGATCACACACTCCCGATCCCTGAATGCAGTGTAATCACTCGATCCTGATCACACATTCCCAATCTCTGAATGCAGTGTAATCACTTGATCCTGATCACACTCTCCCGATCCCTGAACGCAGTGTAATCACTCGATCCTGATCACACACCCCCGATCTCCGAATCCAGTACAATCACTCGATTCTGATCACACAATCCCAATCCCTGAATGCAGTTTAATCAGTTAATCCTGATCACACACTCCCGATCCCTGAATGCAGTGTAATCACTCGATCCTGATCACACAATCCCGATCTCCGAATGCAGTGCAATCACTCGATCCTGATCACACACTCCCGATCTCTGAATGCAGTGTAATCACTCGGTCCTGATCACACTCTCCTGAGCCCTGAATGCAGTGTAATCACTCGGTCCTGATCACACTCTCCCAATCCCTGAATGCAGTGTAATCACTCGATCCTGATCACACACTCCTGATCTCTGATTGCAGGGTAATCACTCGATCCTGATCACACATTCCCAATCTCTGAATGCAGTGTCATCACATGATCCTGATCACACTCTCCCAATCCCTGAACGCGGTGCAATCACTCGATCCTGATCACACACTCCCGATCTCCGAATGCAGTATAATCACCTGATCCTGATCACACACTCCTGATCTCTGATTGCAGGGTAATCACTCGATCCTGATCACACACTCCCGATCCCTGAATGCAGTGTAATCACTCGATCCTGATCACACATTCCCAATCTCTGAATTCAGTGTAATCACTCGGTCCTGATCACACTCTCCCGATCCCTGAATGCAGTGTAATCACTCGATCCTGATCACACTCTCCCGATCCCTGAATGCAGTGTAATCACTTGATCCTGATCACACTCTCCCGATCCCTGAACGCGGTGTAATCACTCGATCCTGATCACACACTCCCGATCTCCGAATGCAGTATAATCACCCGATCCTGATCACACACACCCGATCCCTGAATGCAGTGTAATCACTCGATCCTGATCACACACTCCCGATCTCCGAATGCAGTAGAATCACCCGATCCTGATCACACACTCCAGATCTCTGAATGCAGTGTAATCACTCGATCCTGATCACACACTCCCGATCTCTGAATGCAGTGTAATCACTCGTCCCAGATCACAAAATCCCGTTCGCTGAATGCAGTGTAATCACTCGGTCCTGATCACACTCTCCCGATCCCTGAATGCAGTGTAATCACTCGATCCTGATCACACACTCCCGATCTCTGACTGCAGTGTAATCACTCGATCCTGATCACACTCGCCCGATCTCTGAATGCAGTGTAATCATTCGATCCTGATCACACACTCCCGATCTCTGAATGCAGTGTAATAACTCGATCCTGATCACACTCTCCCGATCTCTGAATGCAGTGTAATCACTCGATCCTGATCACACACTCCCGATCTCTGAATGCAGTGCAATCACTTGATCCTGATCACACACTCCCGATCTCTCAATGCAGTGTAATCACTCGATCCTGATCACACACTCCCGATCTCTGCATGCAGTGTAATCACTCGATCCTGATCACGCACTCAGGATCTCTGAATGCAGTGTAATCACTCAATCCTGTTCACACAATCCTGGTCTCTGAATGCAGTGTAATCATTCAATCCTTTTCACACACGCCCGATCTCTGAATGCAGTGTAATCACTCGATTCTGATCAAACAATCCTGATCTCTGAATGCAGTGTAATCACTCGATCCTGACCACACACACCCGATCCCTGAATGCAGTGTAATCACTCGATCCGCATCACACACTCCTGATCTTGGAATGCAGTGTAATCACTCGATGCTGATCACACACTCCCGATCTCTGAATGCAGTGTAATCACTCGATCCGAATCACACACTCCTGATCTCTGATTGCAGGGTAATCACTCAATCCTGATCACACACTCCCGATCCCTGAATGCAGTGTAATCACTCGATCCTGATCACACACACCCGATCCCTGAATGCAGTGTAATCACTCGATCCTGGTCACAGACTCCCAATCTCTGAATGCAGTGTAATCACTCGATCTTGATCACACACTCCCGATTCCTGAATGCAGTGTAATCACTCGGTCCTGATCACACTCTCCCGATCCCTGAATGCAGTGTAATCACTCGATCCGAATCACACACTCCTGATCTCTGATTGCAGGGTAATCACTCAATCCTGATCACACACTCCCGATCCCTGAATGCAGTGTAATCACTCGATCCTGATCACACACACCCGATCCCTGAATGCAGTGTAATCACTCGATCCTGGTCACAGACTCCCAATCTCTGAATGCAGTGTAATCACTCGATCTTGATCACACACTCCCGATTCCTGAATGCAGTGTAATCACTCGATCCTAATCACACACTCCCGATCTCTGAATGCAGTGTTATCACTCGATCCTGATCACACACTCCCGATCTCTGAATACAGAGTAATTACTCGATCATGATCACACACTCGCGATCTCTGAATGCAGTGCAATCACTCGATCCTGATCACACACTCCTGATCCCTGAATGCAGTGTAATCACTCGATCCTGATCACACTCTCTCGATCCTTGAATGCAGTGTCATCACTCGATCCTGATCACACATTCCCAATCTCTGAATGCAGTGTAATCACTCGATCCTGATCACACACGAAGATCCCTGAATGCAGAGTAATCACTTGGATCTTGTTCACAATCTCCTGAAGTCTGAAAGCAGAATAATCACTCGATCCTGATCACAATCTCCTGATCTCTTAATGCAGTGCAATCACTCGATCCGGATCACGCACTCCTGATCCTTGAATGCAGTGTAATCACTCGATCCTAATCACACACTCCCGATCTCTGAAAACAGAGTAATTACTCGATAGTGATCACACTCTCACGATCTCTGAATGCAGAGTCACCACTCGATACTGATCACACACTCCCGATCCCTGAATGCAGTTTAATCACTCGATCCTGATCACACGCACCCGATCCCTGAATGCAGTGTAATCACTCGATGCTGATCACACACTCCCGATCTCTGAATGCAATGTAATCACTCGGTCCTGATCACACTCTCCCGAACCCTGAATGCAGTGTAATCACTCAATCCTGATCACACACTCCCGATCCCTGAATGCAGTGTAATCACTCGATCTTGATCACAAAATCCCGTTCTCTGAATGCAGTGTAATCACTTGATCCTCATCACACACTCCCGATCTCTGAATGCAGTGCAATCACTCGATCCTGATCACACACTCCCGATCTCTGAATGCAGCGTAATCACTCGATCCTGATCACACTCTATCGATCCTTGAATGCAGTGTAATCACTTGATCCTGATCACACACTCCCGATCTCTCAATGCAGTGTAATCACTCGATCCGAATCACACACTCCTGATCCCTGAATGCAGTGTAATCACTCGATCCGAATCACACACTCCTGATCTCTGATTGCAGGGTAATCACTCAATCCTGATCACACACACCCGATCCCTGAATGCAGTGTAATCACTCGATCCTGGTCACAGACTCCCGATCTCTGAATGCAGTGTAATCACTCGATCTTGATCACACACTCCCGATTCCTGAATGCAGTGTAATCACTCGATCCTAATCACACTCTCCCGAACTCTGAATGCAGTGTTATCACTCGATCCTGATCACACACTCCCGATCTCTGAATACAGAGTAATTACTCGATCCTGATCACACACTCGCGATCTCTGAATGCAGTGTAATCACTCGATCCTGGTCACAGACTCCCGATCTCTGAATGCAGTGTAATCACTCGATCTTGATCACACACTCCCGATTCCTGAATGCAGTGTAATCACTCGATCCTGATCCCACAATCCTGATCTCTGAATGCAGTATAATCACTCGATCCCTGAATGCAGTAAAATCACTCGATCCTGATCACACAATCCCAATCGCTGAATGCAGTTTAATCACTCGAGCCTGATCACACTCTCCCGATCTCTGAATGCAGTGTAATCACTCGATCCTGATCACACAATCCTGATCTCTGAATGCAGTGTAATCATTCGATCCTGATCACACAATCCCGATCTCTGAATGCAGTGTAATCACTCGATTCTGATCAAACAATCCTGATCTCTGAATGCAGTGTAATCACTCGATCCTGATCCCATACTCCCGATCATTGAATGCAGTTTAATCACTCGATCCTGATCACACACACCCGATCCCTGAATGCAGTGTAATCACTCGATGCTGATCACACACTCCCGATCTCTGAATGTAATGTAATCACTCGGTCCTGATCACACTCTCCCGATCCCTGAATGCAGTGTAATCACTCAATCCTGATCACACACTCCCGATCTCTGACTGCAGTGTAATCACTCGGTCCTGATCACACTCTCCTGATCCCTGAATGCAGTGTAATCACTCGGTCCTGATCACACTCTCCCGATCCCTGAATGCAGTGTAATCACTCGATCCTGATCACAAAATCCCGTTCTCTGAAAGCAGTGTAATCACTCGATCCTGATCGCACACTCCCGATCTCTGAATACAGAGTAATTACTCGATAGTGATCACACTCTCACGCTCTCTGAATGCAGAGTCACCACTCGATACTGATCACACACTCCCGATCCCTGAATGCAGAGTAATCTCTCGATCCTGATCACACACTCTCGATCCCTGAATGCAGAGTAATCACTCCATCTTGTTCACAATCTCCTGATCTCTGAATGCAGTGTAATCACTCGATCCTGATCACACACTCCCGAACTCTGAATGCAGTGTAATCACTCGATCCTGATCACACACACCCGATCCCTGAATGGAGTGAAATCACTCGATCCTAATCACACACTCCCAAACTCTGAAAGCAGTATAATCACTCGATCCTGGTCACACACTCCCGTTCCCTGAATGGAGTGAAATCACTCGATCCTAATCACACACTCCCAAACTCTGAAAGCAGTATAATCACTCGGTCCTGGTCACACACTCCCGATCCCTGAATGCAATGTAATCCTTCGATCCTGGTCACACCCTCCCGATCCCTGAACGCAGTGTAATCCCTCGATCCTGATCACACACTCCCGGTCTCTGAATGCAGTGTTATCACTCGATCCTGATTCCACAATCCTGATCTCTGAATGCAGTATAATCACTCGATCCCTGAATGCAGTAAAATCACTCGATCCTGATCACACAATCCCAATCCCTGAATGCAGTTTCATCAGTTGATCCTGATCACACACTCCCGATCTCTGAATGCAGTGTAATCACTCGATCCTGATCACACAATCCCGATCTCCGAATACAGTGTAATCACTCGATCCTGATCACACTCTCCCGATCTCCGAATGCAGTATGATCACTCGATCCCTGAATGCAGTGTAATCACTCGATCCTGATCACACTCTCCCGATCTCTGAATGCAGTGTACTCACTCGATCCTGATCACACAATCCTGATCTCTGAATGCAGTGTAATCATTCAATCCTGATCACACAATCCCGATCTCTGAATGCAGTGTAATCACTCGATTCTGATCAAACAATCCTGATCTCTGAATGCAATGTAATCACTCGATCCTGATCCCATACTCCCGATCATTGACTGCAGTTTAATCACTCGATCCTGATCACACACACCCGATCCCTGAATGCAGTGTAATCACTCGATGTTGATCACACACTCCCGATCTCTGAATGCAGTGTAATCACTCGGTCCTGATCACACTCTCCCGATCCCTGAATGCAGTGTAATCACTCGATCCTGATCACACACTCCCGATCTCTGAATGCAGTGAAATCACTCGGTCCTGATCACACTCTCCCGATGCCTGAATGCAGTGTAATCACTCGATCCTGATCACACACTCCTGATCTCTGATTGCAGGGTTATCACTCGATCCTGATCACACACTCCCGATCCCTGAATGCAGTGTAATCACTCGATCCTGATCACACATTCCCAATCTCTGAATGCAGTGTAATCACTTGATCCTGATCACACTCTCCCGATCCCTGAACGCAGTGTAATCACTCAATCCTGATCACACACCCCCGATCTCCGAATGCAGTACAATCACTCGATTCTGATCACACAATCCCAATCCCTGAATGCAGTTTAATCAGTTAATCCTGATCACACACTCCCGATCTCTGAATGCAGTGTAATCACTCGATCCTGGTCACACAATCCCGATCTCCGAATGCAGTGCAATCACTCGATCCTGATCACACACTCCCGATCTCTGAATGCAGTGTAATCACTCGGTCCTGATCACACTCTCCTGAGCCCTGAATGCAGTGTAATCACTCGGTCCTGATCACACTCTCCCAATCCCTGAATGCAGTGTAATCACTCGATCCTGATCACACACTCCTGATCTCTGATTGCAGGGTAATCACTCGATCCTGATCACACATTCCCAATCTCTGAATGCAGTGTCATCACATGATCCTGATCACACTCTCCCAATCCCTGAACGCGGTGCAATCACTCGATCCTGATCACACACTCCCGATCTCCGAATGCAGTATAATCACCCGATCCTGATCACACACTCCTGATCTCTGATTGCAGGGTAATCACTCGATCCTGATCACACACTCCCGATCCCTGAATGCAGTGTAATCACTCGATCCTGATCACACATTCCCAATCTCTGAATTCAGTGTAATCACTCGGTCCTGATCACACTCTCCCGATCCCTGAATGCAGTGTAATCACTCGATCCTGATCACACTCTCCCGATCCCTGAATGCAGTGTAATCACTTGATCCTGATCACACTCTCCCGATCCCTGAACGCGGTGTAATCACTCGATCCTGATCACACACTCCCGATCTCCGAATGCAGTATAATCACCCGATCCTGATCACACACACCCGATCCCTGAATGCAGTGTAATCACTCGATCCTGATCACACACTCCCGATCTCCGAATGCAGTAGAATCACCCGATCCTGATCACACACTCCAGATCTCTGAATGCAGTGTAATCACTCGATCCTGATCACACACTCCCGATCTCTGAATGCAGTGTAATCACTCGTCCCAGATCACAAAATCCCGTTCGCTGAATGCAGTGTAATCACTCGGTCCTGATCACACTCTCCCGATCCCTGAATGCAGTGTAATCACTCGATCCTGATCACACACTCCCGATCTCTGACTGCAGTGTAATCACTCGATCCTGATCACACTCGCCCGATCTCTGAATGCAGTGTAATCATTCGATCCTGATCACACACTCCCGATCTCTGAATGCAGTGTAATAACTCGATCCTGATCACACTCTCCCGATCTCTGAATGCAGTGTAATCACTCGATCCTGATCACACACTCCCGATCTCTGAATGCAGTGCAATCACTTGATCCTGATCACACACTCCCGATCTCTCAATGCAGTGTAATCACTCGATCCTGATCACACACTCCCGATCTCTGCATGCAGTGTAATCACTCGATCCTGATCACGCACTCAGGATCTCTGAATGCAGTGTAATCACTCAATCCTGTTCACACAATCCTGGTCTCTGAATGCAGTGTAATCATTCAATTCTGGTCACACACGCCCGATCTCTGAATGCAGTGTAATCACTCGATTCTGATCAAACAATCCTGATCTCTGAATGCAGTGTAATCACTCGATCCTGACCACACACACCCGATCCCTGAATGCAGTGTAATCACTCGATCCGCATCACACACTCCTGATCTTGGAATGCAGTGTAATCACTCGATGCTGATCACACACTACCGATCTCTGAATGCAGTGTAATCACTCGGTCCTGATCACACTCTCCCGATCCCTGAATGCAGTGTAATCACTCGATCCGAATCACACACTCCTGATCTCTGATTGCAGGGTAATCACTCAATCCTGATCACACACTCCCGATCCCTGAATGCAGTGTAATCACTCGATCCTGATCACACACACCCGATCCCTGAATGCAGTGTAATCACTCGATCCTGGTCACAGACTCCCAATCTCTGAATGCAGTGTAATCACTCGATCTTGATCACACACTCCCGATTCCTGAATGCAGTGTAATCACTCGATCCTAATCACACACTCCCGATCTCTGAATGCAGTGTTATCACTCGATCCTGATCACACACTCCCGATCTCTGAATACAGAGTAATTACTCGATCATGATCACACACTCGCGATCTCTGAATGCAGTGCAATCACTCGATCCTGATCACACACTCCTGATCCCTGAATGCAGTGTAATCACTCGATCCTGATCACACTCTCTCGATCCTTGAATGCAGTGTCATCACTCGATCCTGATCACACATTCCCAATCTCTGAATGCAGTGTAATCACTCGATCCTGATCACACACGAAGATCCCTGAATGCAGAGTAATCACTTGGATCTTGTTCACAATCTCCTGAAGTCTGAAAGCAGAATAATCACTCGATCCTGATCACAATCTCCTGATCTCTTAATGCAGTGCAATCACTCGATCCGGATCACGCACTCCTGATCCTTGAATGCAGTGTAATCACTCGATCCTAATCACACACTCCCGATCTCTGAAAACAGAGTAATTACTCGATAGTGATCACACTCTCACGATCTCTGAATGCAGAGTCACCACTCGATACTGATCACACACTCCCGATCCCTGAATGCAGTTTAATCACTCGATCCTGATCACACGCACCCGATCCCTGAATGCAGTGTAATCACTCGATGCTGATCACACACTCCCGATCTCTGAATGCAACGTAATCACTCGGTCCTGATCACACTCTCCCGAACCCTGAATGCAGTGTAATCACTCAATCCTGATCACACACTCCCGATCTCTGACTGCAGTGTAATCACTCGGTCCTGATCACACTCTCCTGATCCCTGAATGCAGTGTAATCACTCGGTCCTGATCACACTCTCCCGATCCCTGAATGCAGTGTAATCACTCGATCTTGATCACAAAATCCCGTTCTCTGAATGCAGTGTAATCACTTGATCCTCATCACACACTCCCGATCTCTGAATGCAGTGCAATCACTCGATCCTGATCACACACTCCTGATCCCTGAATGCAGCGTAATCACTCGATCCTGATCACACTCTCTCGATCCTTGAATGCAGTGTAATCACTTGATCCTGATCACACACTCCCGATCTCTCAATGCAGTGTAATCACTCGATCCGAATCACACACTCCTGATCCCTGAATGCAGTGTAATCACTCGATCCGAATCACACACTCCTGATCTCTGATTGCAGGGTAATCACTCAATCCTGATCACACACACCCGATCCCTGAATGCAGTGTAATCACTCGATCCTGGTCACAGACTCCCGATCTCTGAATGCAGTGTAATCACTCGATCTTGATCACACACTCCCGATTCCTGAATGCAGTGTAATCACTCGATCCTAATCACACTCTCCCGAACTCTGAATGCAGTGTTATCACTCGATCCTGATCACACACTCCCGATCTCTGAATACAGAGTAATTACTCGATCCTGATCACACACTCGCGATCTCTGAATGCAGTGCAATCACTCGATCCTGATCACACACTCCTGATCCCTGAATGCAGTGTAATCACTCGATCCTGATCACACTCTCTCGATCCTTGAATGCAGTGTCATCACTCGATCCTGATCACACATTCCCAATCTCTGAATGCAGTGTAATCACTCGATCCTGATCACACACGAAGATCCCTGAATGCAGAGTAATCACTCGGATCTTGTTCACAATCTCCTGAAGTCTGAAAGCAGAATAATCACTCGATCCTGATCACAATCTCCTGATCTCTTAATGCAGTGCAATCACTCGATCCGGATCACGCACTCCTGATCCTTGAATGCAGTGTAATCACTCGATCCTGATCACACACTCCCGATCTCTGAATACAGAGTAATTACTCGATAGTGATCACACTCTCACGCTCTCTGAATGCAGAGTCACCACTCGATACTGATCACACACTCCCGATCCCTGAATGCAGTGTAATCACTCGATCCTGATCACACACTCTCGATCCCTGAATGCAGAGGAATCACTCGATCTTGTTCACAATCTCCTGATCTCTGAATGCAGTGTAATCACTCGATCCTGATCACACACTCCCGAACTATGAATGCAGTGTAATCACTTGATCCTGATCACACACACCCGATCCCTGAATGGAGTGAAATCACTCGATCCTAATCACACACTCCCGATCTCTGAATGCAGTTTAATCACTCGATCCTGATCCCACAATCCTGATCTCTGAATGCAGTATAATCACTCGATCCTGATCACACAATCCCAATCGCTGATTGCAGTTTAATCACTCGAGCCTGATCACACTCTCCCGATCTCTGAATGCAGTGTAATCACTCGATCCTGATCACACATTCCCAATCTCTGAATGCAGTGTCATCACATGATCCTGATCACACAATCCCGATCTCTGAATGCAGTGTAATCACTCGATTCTGATCAAACAATCCTGATCTCTGAATGCAGTGTAATCACTCGATCCTGATCCCATACTCCCGATCATTGAATGCAGTTTAATCACTCGATCCTGATCACACACACCCGATCCCTGAATGCAGTGTAATCACTCGATGCTGATCACACACTCCCGATCTCTGAATGTAATGTAATCACTCGGTCCTGATCACACTCTCCCGATCCCTGAATGCAGTGTAATCACTCAATCCTGATCACACACTCCCGATCTCTGACTGCAGTGTAATCACTCGGTCCTGATCACACTCTCCTGATCCCTGAATGCAGTGTAATCACTCGGTCCTGATCACACTCTCCCGATCCCTGAATGCAGTGTAATCACTCGATCCTGATCACAAAATCCCGTTCTCTGAATGCAGTGTAATCACTCGATCCTGATCGCACACTCCCGATCTCTGAATACAGAGTAATTACTCGATAGTGATCACACTCTCACGCTCTCTGAATGCAGAGTCACCACTCGATACTGATCACACACTCCCGATCCCTGAATGCAGAGTAATCTCTCGATCCTGATCACACACTCTCGATCCCTGAATGCAGAGTAATCACTCCATCTTGTTCACAATCTCCTGATCTCTGAATGCAGTGTAATCACTCGATCCTGATCACACACTCCCGAACTCTGAATGCAGTGTAATCACTCGATCCTGATCACACACACCCGATCCCTGAATGGAGTGAAATCACTCGATCCTAATCACACACTCCCAAACTCTGAAAGCAGTATAATCACTCGATCCTGGTCACACACTCCCGATCCCTGAATGGAGTGAAATCACTCGATCCTAATCACACACTCCCAAACTCTGAAAGCAGTATAATCACTCGGTCCTGGTCACACACTCCCGATCCCTGAATGCAATGTAATCCTTCGATCCTGGTCACACCCTCCCGATCCCTGAACGCAGTGTAATCCCTCGATCCTGATCACACACTCCCGATCTCTGAATGCAGTGTAATCACTCGATCCTGATCCCACAATCCTGATCTCTGAATGCAGTATAATCACTCGATCCCTGAATGCAGTAAAATCACTCGATCCTGATCACACAATCCCAATCCCTGAATGCAGTTTAATCAGTTGATCCTGATCACACACTCCCGATCTCTGAATGCAGTGTAATCACTCGATCCTGATCACACAATCCCGATCTCCGAATGCAGTGTAATCACTCGATCCTGATCACACTCTCCCGATCTCCGAATGCAGTATGATCACTCGATCCCTGAATGCAGTGTAATCACTCGATCCTGATCACACTCTCCCGATCTCTGAATGCAGTGTACTCACTCGATCCTGATCACACAATCCTGATCTCTGAATGCAGTGTAATCATTCAATCCTGATCACACAATCCCGATCTCTGAATGCAGTGTAATCACTCGATTCTGATCAAACAATCCTGATCTCTGAATGCAATGTAATCACTCGATCCTGATCCCATACTCCCGATCATTGACTGCAGTTTAATCACTCGATCCTGATCACACACACCCGATCCCTGAATGCAGTGTAATCACTCGATGTTGATCACACACTCCCGATCTCTGAATGCAGTGTAATCACTCGGTCCTGATCACACTCTCCCGATCCCTGAATGCAGTGTAATCACTCGATCCTGATCACACACTCCCGATCTCTGAATGCAGTGAAATCACTCGGTCCTGATCACACTCTCCTGATCCCTGAATGCAATTTAATCACTCGGTCCTGATCACACTCTCCCGATGCCTGAATGCAGTGTAATCACTCGATCCTGATCACACACTCCTGATCTCTGATTGCAGGGTTATCACTCGATCCTGATCACACACTCCCGATCCCTGAATGCAGTGTAATCACTCGATCCTGATCACACATTCCCAATCTCTGAATGCAGTGTAATCACTTGATCCTGATCACACTCTCCCGATCCCTGAACGCAGTGTAATCACTCGATCCTGATCACACACCCCCGATCTCCGAATCCAGTACAATCACTCGATTCTGATCACACAATCCCAATCCCTGAATGCAGTTTAATCAGTTAATCCTGATCACACACTCCCGATCCCTGAATGCAGTGTAATCACTCGATCCTGATCACACAATCCCGATCTCCGAATGCAGTGCAATCACTCGATCCTGATCACACACTCCCGATCTCTGAATGCAGTGTAATCACTCGGTCCTGATCACACTCTCCTGAGCCCTGAATGCAGTGTAATCACTCGGTCCTGATCACACTCTCCCAATCCCTGAATGCAGTGTAATCACTCGATCCTGATCACACACTCCTGATCTCTGATTGCAGGGTAATCACTCGATCCTGATCACACATTCCCAATCTCTGAATGCAGTGTCATCACATGATCCTGATCACACTCTCCCAATCCCTGAACGCGGTGCAATCACTCGATCCTGATCACACACTCCCGATCTCCGAATGCAGTATAATCACCTGATCCTGATCACACACTCCTGATCTCTGATTGCAGGGTAATCACTCGATCCTGATCACACACTCCCGATCCCTGAATGCAGTGTAATCACTCGATCCTGATCACACATTCCCAATCTCTGAATTCAGTGTAATCACTCGGTCCTGATCACACTCTCCCGATCCCTGAATGCAGTGTAATCACTCGATCCTGATCACACTCTCCCGATCCCTGAATGCAGTGTAATCACTTGATCCTGATCACACTCTCCCGATCCCTGAACGCGGTGTAATCACTCGATCCTGATCACACACTCCCGATCTCCGAATGCAGTATAATCACCCGATCCTGATCACACACACCCGATCCCTGAATGCAGTGTAATCACTCGATCCTGATCACACACTCCCGATCTCCGAATGCAGTAGAATCACCCGATCCTGATCACACACTCCAGATCTCTGAATGCAGTGTAATCACTCGATCCTGATCACACACTCCCGATCTCTGAATGCAGTGTAATCACTCGTCCCAGATCACAAAATCCCGTTCGCTGAATGCAGTGTAATCACTCGGTCCTGATCACACTCTCCCGATCCCTGAATGCAGTGTAATCACTCGATCCTGATCACACACTCCCGATCTCTGACTGCAGTGTAATCACTCGATCCTGATCACACTCGCCCGATCTCTGAATGCAGTGTAATCATTCGATCCTGATCACACACTCCCGATCTCTGAATGCAGTGTAATAACTCGATCCTGATCACACTCTCCCGATCTCTGAATGCAGTGTAATCACTCGATCCAGATCACACACTCCCGATCTCTGAATGCAGTGCAATCACTTGATCCTGATCACACACTCCCGATCTCTCAATGCAGTGTAATCACTCGATCCTGATCACACACTCCCGATCTCTGCATGCAGTGTAATCACTCGATCCTGATCACGCACTCAGGATCTCTGAATGCAGTGTAATCACTCAATCCTGTTCACACAATCCTGGTCTCTGAATGCAGTGTAATCATTCAATCCTTTTCACACACGCCCGATCTCTGAATGCAGTGTAATCACTCGATTCTGATCAAACAATCCTGATCTCTGAATGCAGTGTAATCACTCGATCCTGACCACACACACCCGATCCCTGAATGCAGTGTAATCACTCGATCCGCATCACACACTCCTGATCTTGGAATGCAGTGTAATCACTCGATGCTGATCACACACTCCCGATCTCTGAATGCAGTGTAATCACTCGGTCCTGATCACACTCTCCCGATCCCTGAATGCAGTGTAATCACTCGATCCGAATCACACACTCCTGATCTCTGATTGCAGGGTAATCACTCAATCCTGATCACACACTCCCGATCCCTGAATGCAGTGTAATCACTCGATCCTGATCACACACACCCGATCCCTGAATGCAGTGTAATCACTCGATCCTGGTCACAGACTCCCAATCTCTGAATGCAGTGTAATCACTCGATCTTGATCACACACTCCCGATTCCTGAATGCAGTGTAATCACTCGATCCTAATCACACACTCCCGATCTCTGAATGCAGTGTTATCACTCGATCCTGATCACACACTCCCGATCTCTGAATACAGAGTAATTACTCGATCATGATCACACACTCGCGATCTCTGAATGCAGTGCAATCACTCGATCCTGATCACACACTCCTGATCCCTGAATGCAGTGTAATCACTCGATCCTGATCACACTCTCTCGATCCTTGAATGCAGTGTCATCACTCGATCCTGATCACACATTCCCAATCTCTGAATGCAGTGTAATCACTCGATCCTGATCACACACGAAGATCCCTGAATGCAGAGTAATCACTTGGATCTTGTTCACAATCTCCTGAAGTCTGAAAGCAGAATAATCACTCGATCCTGATCACAATCTCCTGATCTCTTAATGCAGTGCAATCACTCGATCCGGATCACGCACTCCTGATCCTTGAATGCAGTGTAATCACTCGATCCTAATCACACACTCCCGATCTCTGAAAACAGAGTAATTACTCGATAGTGATCACACTCTCACGATCTCTGAATGCAGAGTCACCACTCGATACTGATCACACACTCCCGATCCCTGAATGCAGTTTAATCACTCGATCCTGATCACACGCACCCGATCCCTGAATGCAGTGTAATCACTCGATGCTGATCACACACTCCCGATCTCTGAATGCAATGTAATCACTCGGTCCTGATCACACTCTCCCGAACCCTGAATGCAGTGTAATCACTCAATCCTGATCACACACTCCCGATCCCTGAATGCAGTGTAATCACTCGATCTTGATCACAAAATCCCGTTCTCTGAATGCAGTGTAATCACTTGATCCTCATCACACACTCCCGATCTCTGAATGCAGTGCAATCACTCGATCCTGATCACACACTCCCGATCTCTGAATGCAGCGTAATCACTCGATCCTGATCACACTCTATCGATCCTTGAATGCAGTGTAATCACTTGATCCTGATCACACACTCCCGATCTCTCAATGCAGTGTAATCACTCGATCCGAATCACACACTCCTGATCCCTGAATGCAGTGTAATCACTCGATCCGAATCACACACTCCTGATCTCTGATTGCAGGGTAATCACTCAATCCTGATCACACACACCCGATCCCTGAATGCAGTGTAATCACTCGATCCTGGTCACAGACTCCCGATCTCTGAATGCAGTGTAATCACTCGATCTTGATCACACACTCCCGATTCCTGAATGCAGTGTAATCACTCGATCCTAATCACACTCTCCCGAACTCTGAATGCAGTGTTATCACTCGATCCTGATCACACACTCCCGATCTCTGAATACAGAGTAATTACTCGATCCTGATCACACACTCGCGATCTCTGAATGCAGTGTAATCACTCGATCCTGGTCACAGACTCCCGATCTCTGAATGCAGTGTAATCACTCGATCTTGATCACACACTCCCGATTCCTGAATGCAGTGTAATCACTCGATCCTGATCCCACAATCCTGATCTCTGAATGCAGTATAATCACTCGATCCCTGAATGCAGTAAAATCACTCGATCCTGATCACACAATCCCAATCGCTGAATGCAGTTTAATCACTCGAGCCTGATCACACTCTCCCGATCTCTGAATGCAGTGTAATCACTCGATCCTGATCACACAATCCTGATCTCTGAATGCAGTGTAATCATTCGATCCTGATCACACAATCCCGATCTCTGAATGCAGTGTAATCACTCGATTCTGATCAAACAATCCTGATCTCTGAATGCAGTGTAATCACTCGATCCTGATCCCATACTCCCGATCATTGAATGCAGTTTAATCACTCGATCCTGATCACACACACCCGATCCCTGAATGCAGTGTAATCACTCGATGCTGATCACACACTCCCGATCTCTGAATGTAATGTAATCACTCGGTCCTGATCACACTCTCCCGATCCCTGAATGCAGTGTAATCACTCAATCCTGATCACACACTCCCGATCTCTGACTGCAGTGTAATCACTCGGTCCTGATCACACTCTCCTGATCCCTGAATGCAGTGTAATCACTCGGTCCTGATCACACTCTCCCGATCCCTGAATGCAGTGTAATCACTCGATCCTGATCACAAAATCCCGTTCTCTGAAAGCAGTGTAATCACTCGATCCTGATCGCACACTCCCGATCTCTGAATACAGAGTAATTACTCGATAGTGATCACACTCTCACGCTCTCTGAATGCAGAGTCACCACTCGATACTGATCACACACTCCCGATCCCTGAATGCAGAGTAATCTCTCGATCCTGATCACACACTCTCGATCCCTGAATGCAGAGTAATCACTCCATCTTGTTCACAATCTCCTGATCTCTGAATGCAGTGTAATCACTCGATCCTGATCACACACTCCCGAACTCTGAATGCAGTGTAATCACTCGATCCTGATCACACACACCCGATCCCTGAATGGAGTGAAATCACTCGATCCTAATCACACACTCCCAAACTCTGAAAGCAGTATAATCACTCGATCCTGGTCACACACTCCCGTTCCCTGAATGGAGTGAAATCACTCGATCCTAATCACACACTCCCAAACTCTGAAAGCAGTATAATCACTCGGTCCTGGTCACACACTCCCGATCCCTGAATGCAATGTAATCCTTCGATCCTGGTCACACCCTCCCGATCCCTGAACGCAGTGTAATCCCTCGATCCTGATCACACACTCCCGGTCTCTGAATGCAGTGTTATCACTCGATCCTGATTCCACAATCCTGATCTCTGAATGCAGTATAATCACTCGATCCCTGAATGCAGTAAAATCACTCGATCCTGATCACACAATCCCAATCCCTGAATGCAGTTTCATCAGTTGATCCTGATCACACACTCCCGATCTCTGAATGCAGTGTAATCACTCGATCCTGATCACACAATCCCGATCTCCGAATACAGTGTAATCACTCGATCCTGATCACACTCTCCCGATCTCCGAATGCAGTATGATCACTCGATCCCTGAATGCAGTGTAATCACTCGATCCTGATCACACTCTCCCGATCTCTGAATGCAGTGTACTCACTCGATCCTGATCACACAATCCTGATCTCTGAATGCAGTGTAATCATTCAATCCTGATCACACAATCCCGATCTCTGAATGCAGTGTAATCACTCGATTCTGATCAAACAATCCTGATCTCTGAATGCAATGTAATCACTCGATCCTGATCCCATACTCCCGATCATTGACTGCAGTTTAATCACTCGATCCTGATCACACACACCCGATCCCTGAATGCAGTGTAATCACTCGATGTTGATCACACACTCCCGATCTCTGAATGCAGTGTAATCACTCGGTCCTGATCACACTCTCCCGATCCCTGAATGCAGTGTAATCACTCGATCCTGATCACACACTCCCGATCTCTGAATGCAGTGAAATCACTCGGTCCTGATCACACTCTCCCGATGCCTGAATGCAGTGTAATCACTCGATCCTGATCACACACTCCTGATCTCTGATTGCAGGGTTATCACTCGATCCTGATCACACACTCCCGATCCCTGAATGCAGTGTAATCACTCGATCCTGATCACACATTCCCAATCTCTGAATGCAGTGTAATCACTTGATCCTGATCACACTCTCCCGATCCCTGAACGCAGTGTAATCACTCAATCCTGATCACACACCCCCGATCTCCGAATGCAGTACAATCACTCGATTCTGATCACACAATCCCAATCCCTGAATGCAGTTTAATCAGTTAATCCTGATCACACACTCCCGATCTCTGAATGCAGTGTAATCACTCGATCCTGATCACACACGAAGATCCCTGAATGCAGAGTAATCACTTGGATCTTGTTCACAATCTCCTGAAGTCTGAAAGCAGAATAATCACTCGATCCTGATCACAATCTCCTGATCTCTTAATGCAGTGCAATCACTCGATCCGGATCACGCACTCCTGATCCTTGAATGCAGTGTAATCACTCGATCCTAATCACACACTCCCGATCTCTGAAAACAGAGTAATTACTCGATAGTGATCACACTCTCACGATCTCTGAATGCAGAGTCACCACTCGATACTGATCACACACTCCCGATCCCTGAATGCAGTTTAATCACTCGATCCTGATCACACGCACCCGATCCCTGAATGCAGTGTAATCACTCGATGCTGATCACACACTCCCGATCTCTGAATGCAATGTAATCACTCGGTCCTGATCACACTCTCCCGAACCCTGAATGCAGTGTAATCACTCAATCCTGATCACACACTCCCGATCCCTGAATGCAGTGTAATCACTCGATCTTGATCACAAAATCCCGTTCTCTGAATGCAGTGTAATCACTTGATCCTCATCACACACTCCCGATCTCTGAATGCAGTGCAATCACTCGATCCTGATCACACACTCCCGATCTCTGAATGCAGCGTAATCACTCGATCCTGATCACACTCTATCGATCCTTGAATGCAGTGTAATCACTTGATCCTGATCACACACTCCCGATCTCTCAATGCAGTGTAATCACTCGATCCGAATCACACACTCCTGATCCCTGAATGCAGTGTAATCACTCGATCCGAATCACACACTCCTGATCTCTGATTGCAGGGTAATCACTCAATCCTGATCACACACACCCGATCCCTGAATGCAGTGTAATCACTCGATCCTGGTCACAGACTCCCGATCTCTGAATGCAGTGTAATCACTCGATCTTGATCACACACTCCCGATTCCTGAATGCAGTGTAATCACTCGATCCTAATCACACTCTCCCGAACTCTGAATGCAGTGTTATCACTCGATCCTGATCACACACTCCCGATCTCTGAATACAGAGTAATTACTCGATCCTGATCACACACTCGCGATCTCTGAATGCAGTGTAATCACTCGATCCTGGTCACAGACTCCCGATCTCTGAATGCAGTGTAATCACTCGATCTTGATCACACACTCCCGATTCCTGAATGCAGTGTAATCACTCGATCCTGATCCCACAATCCTGATCTCTGAATGCAGTATAATCACTCGATCCCTGAATGCAGTAAAATCACTCGATCCTGATCACACAATCCCAATCGCTGAATGCAGTTTAATCACTCGAGCCTGATCACACTCTCCCGATCTCTGAATGCAGTGTAATCACTCGATCCTGATCACACAATCCTGATCTCTGAATGCAGTGTAATCATTCGATCCTGATCACACAATCCCGATCTCTGAATGCAGTGTAATCACTCGATTCTGATCAAACAATCCTGATCTCTGAATGCAGTGTAATCACTCGATCCTGATCCCATACTCCCGATCATTGAATGCAGTTTAATCACTCGATCCTGATCACACACACACCCGATCCCTGAATGCAGTGTAATCACTCGATGCTGATCACACACTCCCGATCTCTGAATGTAATGTAATCACTCGGTCCTGATCACACTCTCCCGATCCCTGAATGCAGTGTAATCACTCAATCCTGATCACACACTCCCGATCTCTGACTGCAGTGTAATCACTCGGTCCTGATCACACTCTCCTGATCCCTGAATGCAGTGTAATCACTCGGTCCTGATCACACTCTCCCGATCCCTGAATGCAGTGTAATCACTCGATCCTGATCACAAAATCCCGTTCTCTGAAAGCAGTGTAATCACTCGATCCTGATCGCACACTCCCGATCTCTGAATACAGAGTAATTACTCGATAGTGATCACACTCTCACGCTCTCTGAATGCAGAGTCACCACTCGATACTGATCACACACTCCCGATCCCTGAATGCAGAGTAATCTCTCGATCCTGATCACACACTCTCGATCCCTGAATGCAGAGTAATCACTCCATCTTGTTCACAATCTCCTGATCTCTGAATGCAGTGTAATCACTCGATCCTGATCACACACTCCCGAACTCTGAATGCAGTGTAATCACTCGATCCTGATCACACACACCCGATCCCTGAATGGAGTGAAATCACTCGATCCTAATCACACACTCCCAAACTCTGAAAGCAGTATAATCACTCGGTCCTGGTCACACACTCCCGATCCCTGAATGCAATGTAATCCTTCGATCCTGGTCACACCCTCCCGATCCCTGAACGCAGTGTAATCCCTCGATCCTGATCACACACTCCCGGTCTCTGAATGCAGTGTTATCACTCGATCCTGATTCCACAATCCTGATCTCTGAATGCAGTATAATCACTCGATCCCTGAATGCAGTAAAATCACTCGATCCTGATCACACAATCCCAATCCCTGAATGCAGTTTCATCAGTTGATCCTGATCACACACTCCCGATCTCTGAATGCAGTGTAATCACTCGATCCTGATCACACAATCCCGATCTCCGAATACAGTGTAATCACTCGATCCTGATCACACTCTCCCGATCTCCGAATGCAGTATGATCACTCGATCCCTGAATGCAGTGTAATCACTCGATCCTGATCACACTCTCCCGATCTCTGAATGCAGTGTACTCACTCGATCCTGATCACACAATCCTGATCTCTGAATGCAGTGTAATCATTCAATCCTGATCACACAATCCCGATCTCTGAATGCAGTGTAATCACTCGATTCTGATCAAACAATCCTGATCTCTGAATGCAATGTAATCACTCGATCCTGATCCCATACTCCCGATCATTGACTGCAGTTTAATCACTCGATCCTGATCACACACACCCGATCCCTGAATGCAGTGTAATCACTCGATGTTGATCACACACTCCCGATCTCTGAATGCAGTGTAATCACTCGGTCCTGATCACACTCTCCCGATCCCTGAATGCAGTGTAATCACTCGATCCTGATCACACACTCCCGATCTCTGAATGCAGTGAAATCACTCGGTCCTGATCACACTCTCCCGATGCCTGAATGCAGTGTAATCACTCGATCCTGATCACACACTCCTGATCTCTGATTGCAGGGTTATCACTCGATCCTGATCACACACTCCCGATCCCTGAATGCAGTGTAATCACTCGATCCTGATCACACATTCCCAATCTCTGAATGCAGTGTAATCACTTGATCCTGATCACACTCTCCCGATCCCTGAACGCAGTGTAATCACTCAATCCTGATCACACACCCCCGATCTCCGAATGCAGTACAATCACTCGATTCTGATCACACAATCCCAATCCCTGAATGCAGTTTAATCAGTTAATCCTGATCACACACTCCCGATCTCTGAATGCAGTGTAATCACTCGATCCTGGTCACACAATCCCGATCTCCGAATGCAGTGCAATCACTCGATCCTGATCACACACTCCCGATCTCTGAATGCAGTGTAATCACTCGGTCCTGATCACACTCTCCTGAGCCCTGAATGCAGTGTAATCACTCGGTCCTGATCACACTCTCCCAATCCCTGAATGCAGTGTAATCACTCGATCCTGATCACACACTCCTGATCTCTGATTGCAGGGTAATCACTCGATCCTGATCACACATTCCCAATCTCTGAATGCAGTGTCATCACATGATCCTGATCACACTCTCCCAATCCCTGAACGCGGTGCAATCACTCGATCCTGATCACACACTCCCGATCTCCGAATGCAGTATAATCACCCGATCCTGATCACACACTCCTGATCTCTGATTGCAGGGTAATCACTCGATCCTGATCACACACTCCCGATCCCTGAATGCAGTGTAATCACTCGATCCTGATCACACATTCCCAATCTCTGAATTCAGTGTAATCACTCGGTCCTGATCACACTCTCCCGATCCCTGAATGCAGTGTAATCACTCGATCCTGATCACACTCTCCCGATCCCTGAATGCAGTGTAATCACTTGATCCTGATCACACTCTCCCGATCCCTGAACGCGGTGTAATCACTCGATCCTGATCACACACTCCCGATCTCCGAATGCAGTATAATCACCCGATCCTGATCACACACACCCGATCCCTGAATGCAGTGTAATCACTCGATCCTGATCACACACTCCCGATCTCCGAATGCAGTAGAATCACCCGATCCTGATCACACACTCCAGATCTCTGAATGCAGTGTAATCACTCGATCCTGATCACACACTCCCGATCTCTGAATGCAGTGTAATCACTCGTCCCAGATCGCAAAATCCCGTTCGCTGAATGCAGTGTAATCACTCGGTCCTGATCACACTCTCCCGATCCCTGAATGCAGTGTAATCACTCGATCCTGATCACACACTCCCGATCTCTGACTGCAGTGTAATCACTCGATCCTGATCACACTCGCCCGATCTCTGAATGCAGTGTAATCATTCGATCCTGATCACACACTCCCGATCTCTGAATGCAGTGTAATAACTCGATCCTGATCACACTCTCCCGATCTCTGAATGCAGTGTAATCACTCGATCCTGATCACACACTCCCGATCTCTGAATGCAGTGCAATCACTTGATCCTGATCACACACTCCCGATCTCTCAATGCAGTGTAATCACTCGATCCTGATCACACACTCCCGATCTCTGCATGCAGTGTAATCACTCGATCCTGATCACGCACTCAGGATCTCTGAATGCAGTGTAATCACTCAATCCTGTTCACACAATCCTGGTCTCTGAATGCAGTGTAATCATTCAATTCTGGTCACACACGCCCGATCTCTGAATGCAGTGTAATCACTCGATTCTGATCAAACAATCCTGATCTCTGAATGCAGTGTAATCACTCGATCCTGACCACACACACCCGATCCCTGAATGCAGTGTAATCACTCGATCCGCATCACACACTCCTGATCTTGGAATGCAGTGTAATCACTCGATGCTGATCACACACTACCGATCTCTGAATGCAGTGTAATCACTCGGTCCTGATCACACTCTCCCGATCCCTGAATGCAGTGTAATCACTCGATCCGAATCACACACTCCTGATCTCTGATTGCAGGGTAATCACTCAATCCTGATCACACACTCCCGATCCCTGAATGCAGTGTAATCACTCGATCCTGATCACACACACCCGATCCCTGAATGCAGTGTAATCACTCGATCCTGGTCACAGACTCCCAATCTCTGAATGCAGTGTAATCACTCGATCTTGATCACACACTCCCGATTCCTGAATGCAGTGTAATCACTCGATCCTAATCACACACTCCCGATCTCTGAATGCAGTGTTATCACTCGATCCTGATCACACACTCCCGATCTCTGAATACAGAGTAATTACTCGATCCTGATCACACACTCGCGATCTCTGAATGCAGTGCAATCACTCGATCCTGATCACACACTCCTGATCCCTGAATGCAGTGTAATCACTCGATCCTGATCACACTCTCTCGATCCTTGAATGCAGTGTCATCACTCGATCCTGATCACACATTCCCAATCTCTGAATGCAGTGTAATCACTCGATCCTGATCACACACGAAGATCCCTGAATGCAGAGTAATCACTTGGATCTTGTTCACAATCTCCTGAAGTCTGAAAGCAGAATAATCACTCGATCCTGATCACAATCTCCTGATCTCTTAATGCAGTGCAATCACTCGATCCGGATCACGCACTCCTGATCCTTGAATGCAGTGTAATCACTCGATCCTAATCACACACTCCCGATCTCTGAAAACAGAGTAATTACTCGATAGTGATCACACTCTCACGATCTCTGAATGCAGAGTCACCACTCGATACTGATCACACACTCCCGATCCCTGAATGCAGTTTAATCACTCGATCCTGATCACACGCACCCGATCCCTGAATGCAGTGTAATCACTCGATGCTGATCACACACTCCCGATCTCTGAATGCAACGTAATCACTCGGTCCTGATCACACTCTCCCGAACCCTGAATGCAGTGTAATCACTCAATCCTGATCACACACTCCCGATCTCTGACTGCAGTGTAATCACTCGGTCCTGATCACACTCTCCTGATCCCTGAATGCAGTGTAATCACTCGGTCCTGATCACACTCTCCCGATCCCTGAATGCAGTGTAATCACTCGATCTTGATCACAAAATCCCGTTCTCTGAATGCAGTGTAATCACTTGATCCTCATCACACACTCCCGATCTCTGAATGCAGTGCAATCACTCGATCCTGATCACACACTCCTGATCCCTGAATGCAGCGTAATCACTCGATCCTGATCACACTCTCTCGATCCTTGAATGCAGTGTAATCACTTGATCCTGATCACACACTCCCGATCTCTCAATGCAGTGTAATCACTCGATCCGAATCACACACTCCTGATCCCTGAATGCAGTGTAATCACTCGATCCGAATCACACACTCCTGATCTCTGATTGCAGGGTAATCACTCAATCCTGATCACACACACCCGATCCCTGAATGCAGTGTAATCACTCGATCCTGGTCACAGACTCCCGATCTCTGAATGCAGTGTAATCACTCGATCTTGATCACACACTCCCGATTCCTGAATGCAGTGTAATCACTCGATCCTAATCACACTCTCCCGAACTCTGAATGCAGTGTTATCACTCGATCCTGATCACACACTCCCGATCTCTGAATACAGAGTAATTACTCGATCCTGATCACACACTCGCGATCTCTGAATGCAGTGCAATCACTCGATCCTGATCACACACTCCTGATCCCTGAATGCAGTGTAATCACTCGATCCTGATCACACTCTCTCGATCCTTGAATGCAGTGTCATCACTCGATCCTGATCACACATTCCCAATCTCTGAATGCAGTGTAATCACTCGATCCTGATCACACACGAAGATCCCTGAATGCAGAGTAATCACTCGGATCTTGTTCACAATCTCCTGAAGTCTGAAAGCAGAATAATCACTCGATCCTGATCACAATCTCCTGATCTCTTAATGCAGTGCAATCACTCGATCCGGATCACGCACTCCTGATCCTTGAATGCAGTGTAATCACTCGATCCTGATCACACACTCCCGATCTCTGAATACAGAGTAATTACTCGATAGTGATCACACTCTCACGCTCTCTGAATGCAGAGTCACCACTCGATACTGATCACACACTCCCGATCCCTGAATGCAGTGTAATCACTCGATCCTGATCACACACTCTCGATCCCTGAATGCAGAGGAATCACTCGATCTTGTTCACAATCTCCTGATCTCTGAATGCAGTGTAATCACTCGATCCTGATCACACACTCCCGAACTATGAATGCAGTGTAATCACTTGATCCTGATCACACACACCCGATCCCTGAATGGAGTGAAATCACTCGATCCTAATCACACACTCCCGATCTCTGAATGCAGTTTAATCACTCGATCCTGATCCCACAATCCTGATCTCTGAATGCAGTATAATCACTCGATCCTGATCACACAATCCCAATCGCTGATTGCAGTTTAATCACTCGAGCCTGATCACACTCTCCCGATCTCTGAATGCAGTGTAATCACTCGATCCTGATCACACAATCCTGATCTCTGAATGCAGTGTAATCATTCGATCCTGATCACACAATCCCGATCTCTGAATGCAGTGTAATCACTCGATTCTGATCAAACAATCCTGATCTCTGAATGCAGTGTAATCACTCGATCCTGATCCCATACTCCCGATCATTGAATGCAGTTTAATCACTCGATCCTGATCACACACACACCCGATCCCTGAATGCAGTGTAATCACTCGATGCTGATCACACACTCCCGATCTCTGAATGTAATGTAATCACTCGGTCCTGATCACACTCTCCCGATCCCTGAATGCAGTGTAATCACTCAATCCTGATCACACACTCCCGATCTCTGACTGCAGTGTAATCACTCGGTCCTGATCACACTCTCCTGATCCCTGAATGCAGTGTAATCACTCGGTCCTGATCACACTCTCCCGATCCCTGAATGCAGTGTAATCACTCGATCCTGATCACAAAATCCCGTTCTCTGAAAGCAGTGTAATCACTCGATCCTGATCGCACACTCCCGATCTCTGAATACAGAGTAATTACTCGATAGTGATCACACTCTCACGCTCTCTGAATGCAGAGTCACCACTCGATACTGATCACACACTCCCGATCCCTGAATGCAGAGTAATCTCTCGATCCTGATCACACACTCTCGATCCCTGAATGCAGAGTAATCACTCCATCTTGTTCACAATCTCCTGATCTCTGAATGCAGTGTAATCACTCGATCCTGATCACACACTCCCGAACTCTGAATGCAGTGTAATCACTCGATCCTGATCACACACACCCGATCCCTGAATGGAGTGAAATCACTCGATCCTAATCACACACTCCCAAACTCTGAAAGCAGTATAATCACTCGATCCTGGTCACACACTCCCGATCCCTGAATGGAGTGAAATCACTCGATCCTAATCACACACTCCCAAACTCTGAAAGCAGTATAATCACTCGGTCCTGGTCACACACTCCCGATCCCTGAATGCAATGTAATCCTTCGATCCTGGTCACACCCTCCCGATCCCTGAACGCAGTGTAATCCCTCGATCCTGATCACACACTCCCGATCTCTGAATGCAGTGTAATCACTCGATCCTGATCCCACAATCCTGATCTCTGAATGCAGTATAATCACTCGATCCCTGAATGCAGTAAAATCACTCGATCCTGATCACACAATCCCAATCCCTGAATGCAGTTTAATCAGTTGATCCTGATCACACACTCCCGATCTCTGAATGCAGTGTAATCACTCGATCCTGATCACACAATCCCGATCTCCGAATGCAGTGTAATCACTCGATCCTGATCACACTCTCCCGATCTCCGAATGCAGTATGATCACTCGATCCCTGAATGCAGTGTAATCACTCGATCCTGATCACACTCTCCCGATCTCTGAATGCAGTGTACTCACTCGATCCTGATCACACAATCCTGATCTCTGAATGCAGTGTAATCATTCAATCCTGATCACACAATCCCGATCTCTGAATGCAGTGTAATCACTCGATTCTGATCAAACAATCCTGATCTCTGAATGCAATGTAATCACTCGATCCTGATCCCATACTCCCGATCATTGACTGCAGTTTAATCACTCGATCCTGATCACACACACCCGATCCCTGAATGCAGTGTAATCACTCGATGTTGATCACACACTCCCGATCTCTGAATGCAGTGTAATCACTCGGTCCTGATCACACTCTCCCGATCCCTGAATGCAGTGTAATCACTCGATCCTGATCACACACTCCCGATCTCTGAATGCAGTGAAATCACTCGGTCCTGATCACACTCTCCTGATCCCTGAATGCAATTTAATCACTCGGTCCTGATCACACTCTCCCGATGCCTGAATGCAGTGTAATCACTCGATCCTGATCACACACTCCTGATCTCTGATTGCAGGGTTATCACTCGATCCTGATCACACACTCCCGATCCCTGAATGCAGTGTAATCACTCGATCCTGATCACACATTCCCAATCTCTGAATGCAGTGTAATCACTTGGTCCTGATCACACTCTCCCGATCCCTGAACGCAGTGTAATCACTCGATCCTGATCACACACCCCCGATCTCCGAATGCAGTACAATCACTCGATTCTGATCACACAATCCCAATCCCTGAATGCAGTTTAATCAGTTAATCCTGATCACACACTCCCGATCTCTGAATGCAGTGTAATCACTCGATCCTGATCACACAATCCCGATCTCCGAATGCAGTGCAATCACTCGATCCTGATCACACACTCCCGATCTCTGAATGCAGTGTAATCACTCGGTCCTGATCACACTCTCCTGAGCCCTGAATGCAGTGTAATCACTCGGTCCTGATCACACTCTCCCAATCCCTGAATGCAGTGTAATCACTCGATCCTGATCACACACTCCTGATCTCTGATTGCAGGGTAATCACTCGATCCTGATCACACATTCCCAATCTCTGAATGCAGTGTCATCACATGATCCTGATCACACTCTCCCAATCCCTGAACGCGGTGCAATCACTCGATCCTGATCACACACTCCCGATCTCCGAATGCAGTATAATCACCTGATCCTGATCACACACTCCTGATCTCTGATTGCAGGGTAATCACTCGATCCTGATCACACACTCCCGATCCCTGAATGCAGTGTAATCACTCGATCCTGATCACACATTCCCAATCTCTGAATTCAGTGTAATCACTCGGTCCTGATCACACTCTCCCGATCCCTGAATGCAGTGTAATCACTCGATCCTGATCACACTCTCCCGATCCCTGAATGCAGTGTAATCACTTGATCCTGATCACACTCTCCCGATCCCTGAACGCGGTGTAATCACTCGATCCTGATCACACACTCCCGATCTCCGAATGCAGTATAATCACCCGATCCTGATCACACACACCCGATCCCTGAATGCAGTGTAATCACTCGATCCTGATCACACACTCCCGATCTCCGAATGCAGTAGAATCACCCGATCCTGATCACACACTCCAGATCTCTGAATGCAGTGTAATCACTCGATCCTGATCACACACTCCCGATCTCTGAATGCAGTGTAATCACTCGTCCCAGATCACAAAATCCCGTTCGCTGAATGCAGTGTAATCACTCGGTCCTGATCACACTCTCCCGATCCCTGAATGCAGTGTAATCACTCGATCCTGATCACACACTCCCGATCTCTGACTGCAGTGTAATCACTCGATCCTGATCACACTCGCCCGATCTCTGAATGCAGTGTAATCATTCGATCCTGATCACACACTCCCGATCTCTGAATGCAGTGTAATAACTCGATCCTGATCACACTCTCCCGATCTCTGAATGCAGTGTAATCACTCGATCCTGATCACACACTCCCGATCTCTGAATGCAGTGCAATCACTTGATCCTGATCACACACTCCCGATCTCTCAATGCAGTGTAATCACTCGATCCTGATCACACACTCCCGATCTCTGCATGCAGTGTAATCACTCGATCCTGATCACGCACTCAGGATCTCTGAATGCAGTGTAATCACTCAATCCTGTTCACACAATCCTGGTCTCTGAATGCAGTGTAATCATTCAATCCTTTTCACACACGCCCGATCTCTGAATGCAGTGTAATCACTCGATTCTGATCAAACAATCCTGATCTCTGAATGCAGTGTAATCACTCGATCCTGACCACACACACCCGATCCCTGAATGCAGTGTAATCACTCGATCCGCATCACACACTCCTGATCTTGGAATGCAGTGTAATCACTCGATGCTGATCACACACTCCCGATCTCTGAATGCAGTGTAATCACTCGGTCCTGATCACACTCTCCCGATCCCTGAATGCAGTGTAATCACTCGATCCGAATCACACACTCCTGATCTCTGATTGCAGGGTAATCACTCAATCCTGATCACACACTCCCGATCCCTGAATGCAGTGTAATCACTCGATCCTGATCACACACACCCGATCCCTGAATGCAGTGTAATCACTCGATCATGGTCACAGACTCCCAATCTCTGAATGCAGTGTAATCACTCGATCTTGATCACACACTCCCGATTCCTGAATGCAGTGTAATCACTCGATCCTAATCACACACTCCCGATCTCTGAATCCAGTGTTATCACTCGATCCTGATCACACACTCCCGATCTCTGAATACAGAGTAATTACTCGATCCTGATCACACACTCGCGATCTCTGAATGCAGTGCAATCACTCGATTCTGATCACACACTCCTGATCCCTGAATGCAGTGTAATCACTCGATCCTGATCACACTCTCTCGATCCTTGAATGCAGTGTCATCACTCGATCCTGATCACACATTCCCAATCTCTGAATGCAGTGTAATCACTCGATCCTGATCACACACGAAGATCCCTGAATGCAGAGTAATCACTTGGATCTTGTTCACAATCTCCTGAAGTCTGAAAGCAGAATAATCACTCGATCCTGATCACAATCTCCTGATCTCTTAATGCAGTGCAATCACTCGATCCGGATCACGCACTCCTGATCCTTGAATGCAGTGTAATCACTCGATCCTAATCACACACTCCCGATCTCTGAAAACAGAGTAATTACTCGATAGTGATCACACTCTCACGATCTCTGAATGCAGAGTCACCACTCGATACTGATCACACACTCCCGATCCCTGAATGCAGTTTAATCACTCGATCCTGATCACACGCACCCGATCCCTGAATGCAGTGTAATCACTCGATGCTGATCACACACTCCCGATCTCTGAATGCAATGTAATCACTCGGTCCTGATCACACTCTCCCGAACCCTGAATGCAGTGTAATCACTCAATCCTGATCACACACTCCCGATCCCTGAATGCAGTGTAATCACTCGATCTTGATCACAAAATCCCGTTCTCTGAATGCAGTGTAATCACTTGATCCTCATCACACACTCCCGATCTCTGAATGCAGTGCAATCACTCGATCCTGATCACACACTCCCGATCTCTGAATGCAGCGTAATCACTCGATCCTGATCACACTCTATCGATCCTTGAATGCAGTGTAATCACTTGATCCTGATCACACACTCCCGATCTCTCAATGCAGTGTAATCACTCGATCCGAATCACACACTCCTGATCCCTGAATGCAGTGTAATCACTCGATCCGAATCACACACTCCTGATCTCTGATTGCAGGGTAATCACTCAATCCTGATCACACACACCCGATCCCTGAATGCAGTGTAATCACTCGATCCTGGTCACAGACTCCCGATCTCTGAATGCAGTGTAATCACTCGATCTTGATCACACACTCCCGATTCCTGAATGCAGTGTAATCACTCGATCCTCATCACACTCTCCCGAACTCTGAATGCAGTGTTATCACTCGATCCTGATCACACACTCCCGATCTCTGAATACAGAGTAATTACTCGATCCTGATCACACACTCGCGATCTCTGAATGCAGTGTAATCACTCGATCCTGGTCACAGACTCCCGATCTCTGAATGCAGTGTAATCACTCGATCTTGATTACACACTCCCGATTCCTGAATGCAGTGTAATCACTCGATCCTAATCACACTCTCCCGATCCCTGAATGCAGTGTAATCACTCAATCCTGATCACACACTCCCGATCTCTGACTGCAGTGTAATCACTCGGTCCTGATCACACTCTCCTGATCCCTGAATGCAGTGTAATCACTCGGTCCTGATCACACTCTCCCGATCCCTGAATGCAGTGTAATCACTCGATCCTGATCACAAAATCCCGTTCTCTGAAAGCAGTGTAATCACTCGATCCTGATCGCACACTCCCGATCTCTGAATACAGAGTAATTACTCGATAGTGATCACACTCTCACGCTCTCTGAATGCAGAGTCACCACTCGATACTGATCACACACTCCCGATCCCTGAATGCAGAGTAATCACTCCATCTTGTTCACAATCTCCTGATCTCTGAATGCAGTGTAATCACTCGATCCTGATCACACACACCCGATCCCTGAATGGAGTGAAATCACTCGATCCTAATCACACACTCCCAAACTCTGAAAGCAGTATAATCACTCGATCCTGGTCACACACTCCCGATCCCTGAATGGAGTGAAATCACTCGATCCTAATCACACACTCCCAAACTCTGAAAGCAGTATAATCACTCGGTCCTGGTCACACACTCCCGATCCCTGAACGCAGTGTAATCCCTCGATCCTGATCACACACTCCCGATCTCTGAATGCAGTGTAATCACTCGATCCTGATCCCACAATCCTGATCTCTGAATGCAGTATAATCACTCGATCCCTGAATGCAGTAAAATCACTCGATCCTGATCACACAATCCCAATCCCTGAATGCAGTTTAATCAGTTGATCCTGATCACACACTCCCGATCTCTGAATGCAGTGTAATCACTCGATCCTGATCACACAATCCCGATCTCCGAATGCAGTGTAATCACTCGATCCTGATCACACTCTCCCGATCTCCGAATGCAGTATGATCACTCGATCCCTGAATGCAGTGTAATCACTCGATCCTGATCACACTCTCCCGATCTCTGAATGCAGTGTACTCACTCGATCCTGATCACACAATCCTGATCTCTGAATGCAGTGTAATCATTCAATCCTGATCACACAATCCCGATCTCTGAATGCATTGTAATCACTCGATTCTGATCAAACAATCCCGATCTCTGAATGCAATGTAATCACTCGATCCTGATCACACCCACCTGATCTCTGAATGATGTGTAATCACTCGATCCTGATCACACAATCCTATTCTCTGAATGCAGTGTAATCACTCGATTTTGATCCCATACTCCCGATCATTGAATGCAGTGTAATCACTCGATCCGAATCACACAATCCTGATCTCCGAATGCAGTGTAATCACTCGATCCTGATCACACTCTCCTGATCTCTGAATGCAGTGTAATCACTCGGTCCTGGTCACACGCTCCCGATCTCTGAATGCAGTGTAATCCCTCGATCCTGATCACACTCTCCTGATCTCCGAATGCAGTGTAATCACTCGATCCTGATAACACACTCCCGATCTCGGAATGCAGTGTACTCACTCGATCCTGATCACACACTCCTGATCTCTGAATGCAGTGTAATGACTCGATCCTGTTCACACACTCCCGATTCCTGAATGCAGTGTAATCACTCGATCCTGATCCCACAATCCTGATCTCCGAAAGCAGTATAATCACTCGATCTCAGAATGCAGTGTAATCACTCGATCTTGATTACACTCTCCCGATCTCCGAATGCAGTAAAATCACTCGATCCTGATCACACTCTCCCGATCTCCGAATGCAGTGTAATCACTCGATCCTGATCACACTCTCCCGATCTCCGAATGCAGTATAATCACTCGATCCCAGAATGCAGTGTAATCACTTGATCCTGATCACACTCTCCCAATCCCTGAATGCAGTTTAATCAGTTGATCCTGATCACACACTCCCGATCTCTGAATGCAGTGTAATCACTCGATCCTGATCGCACAATCCCGATCTCTGAATGCAGTGAAATCGTTCGATCCTGATCACACACTCCCGATCTCCGAATGCAGTGTAATCACTCGATCCTGATCACACCCACCTGATCTCTGAATGATGTGTAATCACTCGATCCTGATCACACAATCCTGGTCTCTGAATGCAGAGTAATCACTCGATCCTGATCACACCCACCTGATCTCTGAATGATGTGTAATCACTCGATCCTGATCACACAATCCTGTTCTCTGAATGCAGTGTAATCACTCGATTCTGATCCCATACTCCCGATCATTGAATGCAGTGTAATCACTCGATCCTAATCACACAATCCTGATCTCCGAATGCAGTGTAATCACTCGATCCTGATCACACTCTCCTGATCTCTGAATGCAGTGTAATCCCTCGATCCTGATCACACTCTCCTGATCTCCGAATGCAGTGTAATCACTCGATCCTGATAACACACTCCCGATCTCCGAATGCAGTATAATCACTCGATCCTGATCACACAATCCCAATCCCTGAATGCAGTTTAATCAGTTGATCCTGATCACACACTCCCGATCTCTGAATGCAGTGTAATCACTCGATCCTGATCACACAATCCCGATCTCCGAATGCAGTGTAATCACTCGATCCTGATCACACTCTCCCGATCTCCGAATGCAGTGTAATCACTCGATCCTGATCACACTCTCTTGATCTCTGAATGCAGTATAATCATTTGATCCTGATCACATTCTCACGATCTCCGAATTCAGTGTAATCACTCGATCATGATCATGATGTCCCGATCTCTGAATGCAGTGAAATCACTCGATCCTGATCACACAATCCCGATCTCTGAATGCGGTGAAATCATTCGATCCTGATCACACACTCCCGATCTCCGAATGCAGTGTAATCACTCGATCCTGATCACACCCACCTGATCTCTGAATGATGTGTAATCACTCGATCCTGATCACACAATCCTGTTCTCTGAATGCAGTGTAATCACTCGATTCTGATCCCATACTCCCGATCATTGAATGCAGTGTAATCACTCGATCCTAATCACACAATCCTGACCTCCGAATGCAGTGTAATCACTCGATCCTGATCAAACTCTCCTGATCTCTGAATGCAGTGTAATCACTCGGTCCTGGTCACACACTCCGGATCCCTGAACGGAGTGTAATCCCTCGATCCTGATCACACTCTCCTGATCTCTGAATGCAGTGTAATCACTCGATCCTGATAACACACTCCCGATCCCTGAATGCAATGTAATCCTTCGATCCTGGTCACACACTCCCGATCCCTGAACGCAGTGTAATCCCTCGATCCTGATAACACACTCCCGATCTCGGAATGCAGTGTAATCACTTGCTCCTGATCACACACTCCTGATCTCTGAATGCAGTGTAATCACTCGATCCTGTTCACACACTCCCGATTCCTGAATGCAGTGTAATCACTCGATCCTGATCCCACAATCCTGATCTCCGAATGCAGTATAATCACTCGATCCCTGAATGCAGTGTAATCACTCGATCCTGATCACACTCTCCCGATCTCCGAATGCAGTATAATCACTCGATCCTGATCACACTCTCCCGATCTCCGAATGCAGTGTAATCACTCGATCCTGATCACACTCTCCCGATCTCCGAATACAGTATAATCACTCGATCCCTGAATGCAGTGTAATCACTCGATCCTGATCACACTCTCCCGATCTCCGAATGCAGTATAATCACTCGATCCTGATCACACTCTCCCGATCTCCGAATGCAGTGTAATCACTCGATCCTGATCACACTCTCCCGATCTCCGAATACAGTATAATCACTCGATCCCTGAATGCAGTGTAATCACTCGATCCTGATCACACTCTCCCGATCTCCGAATGCAGTATAATCACTCGATCCTGATCACACAATCCCAATCCCTGAATGCAGTTTAATCAGTTGATCCTGATCACACACTCCCGATCTCTGAATGCAGTGTAATCACTCGATCCTGATCACACAATCCCGATCTCCGAATGCAGTGTAATCACTCGATCCTGATCACATTCTCCCAATCTCCGAATGCAGTGTAATCACTCGATCCTGATCACACTCTCCTGATCTCTGAATGCAGTATAATCATTTGATCCTGATCACATTCTCACGATCTCCGAATTCAGTGTAATCACTCGATCATGATCATGATGTCCCGATCTCTGAATGCAGTGAAATCACTCGATCCTGATCACACACTCCCGATCTCCGAATGCAGTGTAATCACTCGATCCGGATCACACCCACCTGATCTCTGAATGATGTGTAATCACTCGATCCTGATCACACACTCCCGATCTCTGACTGCAGTGTAATCACTCGATCCTGATCACACACTCCCGATCTCTGACTGCAGTGTAATCACTCGATCCTGATCACACTCGCCCGATCTCTGAATGCAGTGTAATCATTCGATCCTGATCACACACTCCCGATCTCTGAATGCAGTGTAATAACTCGATCCTGATCACACTCTCCCGATCTCTGAATGCAGTGTAATCACTCGATCCTGATCACACAATCCTGATCTCTGAATGCAGTGTAATCACTCGATCCTGATCACACTCTCCTGAGCCCTGAATGCAGTGTAATCACTCGGTCCTGATCACACTCTCCCGATCCCTGAATGCAGTGTAATCACTCGATCCTGATCACACACTCCTGATCTCTGATTGCAGGGTAATCACTCGATCCTGATCACACATTCCCAATCTCTGAATGCAGTGTCATCACATGATCCTGATCACACTCTCCCAATCCCTGAACACGGTGCAATCACTCGATCCTGATCACACACACCCGATCTCCGAATGCAGTATAATCACCCGATCCTGATCACACACTCCTGATCTCTGATTGCAGGGTAATCACTCGATTCTGATCACACACTCCCGATCCCTGAATGCAGTGTAATCACTCGATCCTGATCACACATTCCCAATCTCTGAATTCAGTGTAATCACTCGGTCCTGATCACACTCTCCCGATCCCTGAATGCAGTGTAATCACTCGATCCTGATCACACATTCCCAATCTCTGAATGCAGTGTAATCACTTGATCCTGATCACACTCTCCCGATCCCTGAATGCAGTGTAATCACTCGATCCTGATCACACACTCCCGATCTCTGAATGCAGTGTAATCACTCGATCCTGATCACACACTCCCGATCTCTGAATGCAGTGTAATCACTCGACCCAGATCACAAAATCCCGTTCGCTGAATGCAGTGTAATCACTCGGTCCTGATCACACTCTCCCGATACCTGAATGCAGTGTAATCACTCGATCCTGATCACACACTCCCGATCTCTGACTGCAGTGTAATCACTCGATCCTGATCACACTCTCCCGATCTCTGAATGCAGTGTAATCACTCGATCCTGGTCACACACTCCCGATCTCTGAATGCAGTGTAATCACTCGATCCTGATCACACTCTCCCGATCTCTGAATGCAGTGTCATCACTCGATCCTGATCACACACTCCCGATCTCTGAATGCAGTGCAATCACTCGATCCTGATCACACTCTCCCGATCTCTGAATGCAGTGTAATCACTCGATCCTGGTCACACACTCCCGATCTCTGAATGCAGTGTAATCACTCGATCCTGATCACACTCTCCCGATCTCTGAATGCAGTGTCATCACTCGATCCTGATCACAAAATCCCGTTCGCTGAATGCAGTGTAATCACTCGGTCCTGATCACACTCTCCCGATACCTGAATGCAGTGTAATCACTCGATCCTGATCACACACTCCCGATCTCTGACTGCAGTGTAATCACTCGATCCTGATCACACTCTCCCAATCTCTGAATGCAGTGTAATCACTCGATCCTGGTCACACACTCCCGATCTCTGAATGCAGTGTAATCACTCGATCCTGATCACACTCTCCCGATCTCTGAATGCAGTGTCATCACTCGATCCTGATCACACACTCCCGATCTCTGAATGCAGTGCAATCACTCGATCCTGATCACACTCTCCCGATCTCTGAATGCAGTGCAATCACTCGATCCTGGTCACACACTCCCGATCTCTGAATGCAGTGTAATCACTCGATCCTGATCACACTCTCCCGATCTCTGAATGCAGTGTCATCACTCGATCCTGATCACACACTCCCGATCTCTGAATGCAGTGTAATCACTCGATCCTGATCACACTCTCCCGATCTCTGAATGCAGTGTAATCACTCGATCCTGATCACACACTCCCGATCTCTGAATGCAGTGTAATCACTCGACCCAGATCACAAAATCCCGTTCGCTGAATGCAGTGTAATCACTCGGTCCTGATCACACTCTCCCGATACCTGAATGCAGTGTAATCACTCGATCCTGATCACACACTCCCGATCTCTGACTGCAGTGTAATCACTCGATCCTGATCACACTCTCCCGATCTCTGAATGCAGTGTAATCACTCGATCCTGGTCACACACTCCCGATCTCTGAATGCAGTGTAATCACTCGATCCTGATCACACTCTCCCGATCTCTGAATGCAGTGTCATCACTCGATCCTGATCACACACTCCCGATCTCTGAATGCAGTGCAATCACTCGATCCTGATCACACACTCCTGATCCCTGAATGCAGTGTAATCACTCGACCCAGATCACAAAATCCCGTTCGGTGAATGCAGTGTAATCACTCGGTCCTGATCACACTCTCCCGATACCTGAATGCAGTGTAATCACTCGATCCTGATCACACACTCCCGATCTCTGACTGCAGTGTAATCACTCGATCCTGATCACACTCTCCCGATCTCTGAATGCAGTGTAATCACTCGATCCTGGTCACACACTCCCGATCTCTGAATGCAGTGTCATCACTCGATCCTGATCACACTCTCCCGATCTCTGAATGCAGTGTAATCACTCGATCCTGATCACACTCTCCCGATCTCTGAATGCAGTGTAATCACTCGATCCTGGTCACACACTCCCGATCTCTGAAAGCAGTGTAATCACTCGATCCTGATCACACTCTCCCGATCTCTGAATGCAGTGTCATCACTCGATCCTGATCACACACTCCCGATCTCTGAATGCAGTGCAATCACTCGATCCTGATCACACACTCCTGATCCCTGAATGCAGTGTAATCACTCGATCCTGATCACACACTCCCGATCTCTGAATGCAGTGCAATCACTCGATCCTGATCACACACTCCTGATCCCTGAATGCAGTGTAATCACTCGATCCTGATCACACAATCCTGATCTCTGAATGCAGTGTAATCACTCGATCCTGATCACACAATCCCGATCTCTGAATGCAGTGAAATCACTCGATCCTGATCACACACTCTCGATCTCAGAATGCAGTGTAATCACTCGATCGTGATCACACACTCCCGATCTCTCAATGCAGTGTAATCACTCGATCCTGATCACACAATCCTGATCTCTGAATGCAGTGTAATCACTCGATCCTGATCACACAAACCCGATCTCTGAATGCAGTGAAATCACTCGATCCTGATCCCACAATCCCGATCTCTGAATGCAGTGAAATCACTCGATCCTGATCACACACTCCCGATCTCTGAATGCAGTGTAATCACTCGATCCTGATCACACCCACCTGATCTCTGAATGATGTGTAATCACTCGATCCTGATCACACAATCCTGTTCTCTGAATGCAGAGTAATCACTCGATCCTGATCACACAATCCCGATCTCCGAATGCAGTGTAATCACTCGATCCTGATCACACTCTCCCGATCTCCGAATGCAGTGTAATCACTCGATCCTGATCACACTCTCTTGATCTCTGAATGCAGTATAATCATTTGATCCTGATCACATTCTCACGATCTCCGAATTCAGTGTAATCACTCGATCATGATCATGATGTCCCGATCTCTGAATGCAGTGAAATCACTCGATCCTGATCACACAATCCCGATCTCTGAATGCGGTGAAATCATTCGATCCTGATCACACACTCCCGATCTCTGAATGCAGTGTAATCACTCGATCCTGATCACACCCACCTGATCTCTGAATGATGTGTAATCACTCGATCCTGATCACACAATCCTGTTCTCTGAATGCAGAGTAATCACTCGATCCTGATCACACCCACCTGATCTCTGAATGATGTGTAATCACTCGATCCTGATCACACAATCCTGTTCTCTGAATGCAGTGTAATCACTCGATTTTGATCCCATTCTCCCGATCATTGAATGCAGTGGAATCACTCGATCCGAATCACACAATCCTGATCTCCGAATGCAATGTAATCACTCGATCCTGATCACACTCTCCTGATCTCTGAATGCAGTGTAATCACTCGGTCCTGGTCACACACTCCCGATCTCTGAACGCAGTGTAATCCCTCGATCCTGATCACACTCTCCTGATCTCCGAATGCAGTGTAATCACTCGATCCTGATAACACTCTCCCGATCTCGGAATGCAGTGTAATCACTCGATCCTGATCACACACTCCTGATCTCTGAATCCAGTGTAATGACTCGATCCTGTTCACACACTCCCGATTCCTGAATGCAGTGTAATCACTCGATCCTGATCCCACAATCCTGATCTCCGAATGCAGTATAATCACTCGATCCTGATCACACTCTCCCGATCTCCGAATGCAGTGTAATCACTCGATCCTGATCACACTCTCCCGATCTCCGAATGCAGTATAATCACTCGATCCCTGAATGCAGTGTAATAACTCGATCCTGATCACACTCTCCCGATCTCCGAATGCAGTATAATCACTCGATCCTGATCACACAATCCCAATCCCTGAATGCAGTTTAATCAGTTGATCCTGATCACACACTCCCGATCTCTGAATGCAGTGTAATCACTCGATCCTGATCACACAATCCCGATCTCCGCATGCAGTGTAATCACTCGATCCTGATCACACTCTCCCGATCTCCGAATGCAGTGTAATCACTCGATCCTGATCACACTCTCCTGATCTCTGAATGCAGTATAATCATTTGATCCTGATCACATTCTCACGATCTCCGAATTCAGTGTAATCACTCGATCCTGATCACACACTCCCGATCTCTGAATGCAGTGAAATCACACGATCCTGATCACACACTCCGAATCCGTGAATGCAGTGTAATCACTCGATCCTGATCGCACAATCCCGATCTCTGAATGCAGTGAAATCGTTCGATCCTGATCACACACTCCCGATCTCCGAATGCAGTGTAATCACTCGATCCTGATCACACCCACCTGATCTCTGAATGATGTGATAATCACTCGATCCTGATCACACAATCCTGGTCTCTGAATGCAGAGTAATCACTCGATCCTGATCACACCCACCTGATCTCTGAATGATGTGTAATCACTCGATCCTGATCACACAATCCTGTTCTCTGAATGCAGTGTAATCACTCGATTCTGATCCCATACTCCCGATCATTGAATGCAGTGTAATCACTCGATCCTAATCACACAATCCTGATCTCCGAATGCAGTGTAATCACTCGATCCTGATCACACTCTCATGATCTCTGCATGCAGTGTAATCCCTCGATCCTCATCACACTCTCCTGATCTCCGAATGCAGTGTAATCACTCGATCCTGATAACACACTCCCGATCTCCGAATGCAGTATAATCACTCGATCCTGATCACACAATCCCAATCCCTGAATGCAGTTTAATCAGTTGATCCTGATCACACACTCCCGATCTCTGAATGCAGTGTAATCACTCGATCCTGATCACACAATCCCGATCTCCGAATGCAGTGTAATCACTCGATCCTGATCACACTCTCCCGATCTCCGAATGCAGTGTAATCACTCGATCCTGATCACACTCTCCTGATCTCTGAATGCAGTATAATCATTTGATCCTGATCACATTCTCACGATCTCCGAATTCAGTGTAATCACTCGATCATGATCATGATGTCCCGATCTCCGAATGCAGTGTAATCACTCGATCCTGATCACACCCACCTGATCTCTGAATGATGTGTAATCACTCGATCCTGATCACACAATCCTGTTCTCTGAATGCAGTGTAATCACTCGATTCTGATCCCATACTCCCGATCATTGAATGCAGTGTAATCACTCGATCCTAATCACACAATCCTGATCTCCGAATGCAGTGTAATCACTCGGTCCTGGTCACACACTCCCGATCCCTGAATGCAGTGTAATCACTCGATCCTGATCACACACACCCGATCCCTGAATGCAGTGTAATCACTCGATCCTGGTCACAGACTCCCAATCTCTGAATGCAGTGTAATCACTCGATCTTGATCACACACTCCCGATTCCTGAATGCAGTGTAATCACTCGATCCTAATCACACACTCCCGATCTCTGAATGCAGTGTTATCACTCGATCCTGATCACACACTCCCGATCTCTGAATACAGAGTAATTACTCGATCCTGATCACACACTCGCGATCTCTGAATGCAGTGCAATCACTCGATCCTGATCACACACTCCTGATCCCTGAATGCAGTGTAATCACTCGATCCTGATCACACTCTCTCGATCCTTGAATGCAGTGTCATCACTTGATCCTGATCACACATTCCCAATCTCTGAATGCAGTGTAATCACTCGATCCTGATCACACACGAAGATCCCTGAATGCAGAGTAATCACTTGGATCTTGTTCACAATCTCCTGAAGTCTGAAAGCAGAATAATCACTCGATCCTGATCACAATCTCCTGATCTCTTAATGCAGTGCAATCACTCGATCCGGATCACGCACTCCTGATCCTTGAATGCAGTGTAATCACTCGATCCTAATCACACACTCCCGATCTCTGAAAACAGAGTAATTACTCGATAGTGATCACACTCTCACGATCTCTGAATGCAGAGTCACCACTCGATACTGATCACACACTCCCGATCCCTGAATGCAGTTTAATCACTCGATCCTGATCACACGCACCCGATCCCTGAATGCAGTGTAATCACTCGATGCTGATCACACACTCCCGATCTCTGAATGCAACGTAATCACTCGGTCCTGATCACACTCTCCCGAACCCTGAATGCAGTGTAATCACTCAATCCTGATCACACACTCCCGATCTCTGACTGCAGTGTAATCACTCGGTCCTGATCACACTCTCCTGATCCCTGAATGCAGTGTAATCACTCGGTCCTGATCACACTCTCCCGATCCCTGAATGCAGTGTAATCACTCGATCTTGATCACAAAATCCCGTTCTCTGAATGCAGTGTAATCACTTGATCCTCATCACACACTCCCGATCTCTGAATGCAGTGCAATCACTCGATCCTGATCACACACTCCTGATCCCTGAATGCAGCGTAATCACTCGATCCTGATCACACTCTCTCGATCCTTGAATGCAGTGTAATCACTTGATCCTGATCACACACTCCCGATCTCTCAATGCAGTGTAATCACTCGATCCGAATCACACACTCCTGATCCCTGAATGCAGTGTAATCACTCGATCCGAATCACACACTCCTGATCTCTGATTGCAGGGTAATCACTCAATCCTGATCACACACACCCGATCCCTGAATGCAGTGTAATCACTCGATCCTGGTCACAGACTCCCGATCTCTGAATGCAGTGTAATCACTCGATCTTGATCACACACTCCCGATTCCTGAATGCAGTGTAATCACTCGATCCTAATCACACTCTCCCGAACTCTGAATGCAGTGTTATCACTCGATCCTGATCACACACTCCCGATCTCTGAATACAGAGTAATTACTCGATCCTGATCACACACTCGCGATCTCTGAATGCAGTGCAATCACTCGATCCTGATCACACACTCCTGATCCCTGAATGCAGTGTAATCACTCGATCCTGATCACACTCTCTCGATCCTTGAATGCAGTGTCATCACTCGATCCTGATCACACATTCCCAATCTCTGAATGCAGTGTAATCACTCGATCCTGATCACACACGAAGATCCCTGAATGCAGAGTAATCACTCGGATCTTGTTCACAATCTCCTGAAGTCTGAAAGCAGAATAATCACTCGATCCTGATCACAATCTCCTGATCTCTTAATGCAGTGCAATCACTCGATCCGGATCACGCACTCCTGATCCTTGAATGCAGTGTAATCACTCGATCCTGATCACACACTCCCGATCTCTGAATACAGAGTAATTACTCGATAGTGATCACACTCTCACGCTCTCTGAATGCAGAGTCACCACTCGATACTGATCACACACTCCCGATCCCTGAATGCAGTGTAATCACTCGATCCTGATCACACACTCTCGATCCCTGAATGCAGAGGAATCACTCGATCTTGTTCACAATCTCCTGATCTCTGAATGCAGTGTAATCACTCGATCCTGATCACACACTCCCGAACTATGAATGCAGTGTAATCACTTGATCCTGATCACACACACCCGATCCCTGAATGGAGTGAAATCACTCGATCCTAATCACACACTCCCGATCTCTGAATGCAGTTTAATCACTCGATCCTGATCCCACAATCCTGATCTCTGAATGCAGTATAATCACTCGATCCTGATCACACAATCCCAATCGCTGATTGCAGTTTAATCACTCGAGCCTGATCACACTCTCCCGATCTCTGAATGCAGTGTAATCACTCGATCCTGATCACACAATCCTGATCTCTGAATGCAGTGTAATCATTCGATCCTGATCACACAATCCCGATCTCTGAATGCAGTGTAATCACTCGATTCTGATCAAACAATCCTGATCTCTGAATGCAGTGTAATCACTCGATCCTGATCCCATACTCCCGATCATTGAATGCAGTTTAATCACTCGATCCTGATCACACACACCCGATCCCTGAATGCAGTGTAATCACTCGATGCTGATCACACACTCCCGATCTCTGAATGTAATGTAATCACTCGGTCCTGATCACACTCTCCCGATCCCTGAATGCAGTGTAATCACTCAATCCTGATCACACACTCCCGATCTCTGACTGCAGTGTAATCACTCGGTCCTGATCACACTCTCCTGATCCCTGAATGCAGTGTAATCACTCGGTCCTGATCACACTCTCCCGATCCCTGAATGCAGTGTAATCACTCGATCCTGATCACAAAATCCCGTTCTCTGAAAGCAGTGTAATCACTCGATCCTGATCGCACACTCCCGATCTCTGAATACAGAGTAATTACTCGATAGTGATCACACTCTCACGCTCTCTGAATGCAGAGTCACCACTCGATACTGATCACACACTCCCGATCCCTGAATGCAGAGTAATCTCTCGATCCTGATCACACACTCTCGATCCCTGAATGCAGAGTAATCACTCCATCTTGTTCACAATCTCCTGATCTCTGAATGCAGTGTAATCACTCGATCCTGATCACACACTCCCGAACTCTGAATGCAGTGTAATCACTCGATCCTGATCACACACACCCGATCCCTGAATGGAGTGAAATCACTCGATCTTAATCACACACTCCCAAACTCTGAAAGCAGTATAATCACTCGATCCTGGTCACACACTCCCGATCCCTGAATGGAGTGAAATCACTCGATCCTAATCACACACTCCCAAACTCTGAAAGCAGTATAATCACTCGGTCCTGGTCACACACTCCCGATCCCTGAATGCAATGTAATCCTTCGATCCTGGTCACACCCTCCCGATCCCTGAACGCAGTGTAATCCCTCGATCCTGATCACACACTCCCGATCTCTGAATGCAGTGTAATCACTCGATCCTGATCCCACAATCCTGATCTCTGAATGCAGTATAATCACTCGATCCCTGAATGCAGTAAAATCACTCGATCCTGATCACACAATCCCAATCCCTGAATGCAGTTTAATCAGTTGATCCTGATCACACACTCCCGATCTCTGAATGCAGTGTAATCACTCGATCCTGATCACACAATCCCGATCTCCGAATGCAGTGTAATCACTCGATCCTGATCACACTCTCCCGATCTCCGAATGCAGTATGATCACTCGATCCCTGAATGCAGTGTAATCACTCGATCCTGATCACACTCTCCCGATCTCTGAATGCAGTGTACTCACTCGATCCTGATCACACAATCCTGATCTCTGAATGCAGTGTAATCATTCAATCCTGATCACACAATCCCGATCTCTGAATGCAGTGTAATCACTCGATTCTGATCAAACAATCCTGATCTCTGAATGCAATGTAATCACTCGATCCTGATCCCATACTCCCGATCATTGACTGCAGTTTAATCACTCGATCCTGATCACACACACCCGATCCCTGAATGCAGTGTAATCACTCGATGTTGATCACACACTCCCGATCTCTGAATGCAGTGTAATCACTCGGTCCTGATCACACTCTCCCGATCCCTGAATGCAGTGTAATCACTCGATCCTGATCACACACTCCCGATCTCTGAATGCAGTGAAATCACTCGGTCCTGATCACACTCTCCTGATCCCTGAATGCAATTTAATCACTCGGTCCTGATCACACTCTCCCGATGCCTGAATGCAGTGTAATCACTCGATCCTGATCACACACTCCTGATCTCTGATTGCAGGGTTATCACTCGATCCTGATCACACACTCCCGATCCCTGAATGCAGTGTAATCACTCGATCCTGATCACACATTCCCAATCTCTGAATGCAGTGTAATCACTTGGTCCTGATCACACTCTCCCGATCCCTGAACGCAGTGTAATCACTCGATCCTGATCACACACCCCCGATCTCCGAATGCAGTACAATCACTCGATTCTGATCACACAATCCCAATCCCTGAATGCAGTTTAATCAGTTAATCCTGATCACACACTCCCGATCTCTGAATGCAGTGTAATCACTCGATCCTGATCACACAATCCCGATCTCCGAATGCAGTGCAATCACTCGATCCTGATCACACACTCCCGATCTCTGAATGCAGTGTAATCACTCGGTCCTGATCACACTCTCCTGAGCCCTGAATGCAGTGTAATCACTCGGTCCTGATCACACTCTCCCAATCCCTGAATGCAGTGTAATCACTCGATCCTGATCACACACTCCTGATCTCTGATTGCAGGGTAATCACTCGATCCTGATCACACATTCCCAATCTCTGAATGCAGTGTCATCACATGATCCTGATCACACTCTCCCAATCCCTGAACGCGGTGCAATCACTCGATCCTGATCACACACTCCCGATCTCCGAATGCAGTATAATCACCTGATCCTGATCACACACTCCTGATCTCTGATTGCAGGGTAATCACTCGATCCTGATCACACACTCCCGATCCCTGAATGCAGTGTAATCACTCGATCCTGATCACACATTCCCAATCTCTGAATTCAGTGTAATCACTCGGTCCTGATCACACTCTCCCGATCCCTGAATGCAGTGTAATCACTCGATCCTGATCACACTCTCCCGATCCCTGAATGCAGTGTAATCACTTGATCCTGATCACACTCTCCCGATCCCTGAACGCGGTGTAATCACTTGATCCTGATCACACACTCCCGATCTCCGAATGCAGTATAATCACCCGATCCTGATCACACACACCCGATCCCTGAATGCAGTGTAATCACTCGATCCTGATCACACACTCCCGATCTCCGAATGCAGTAGAATCACCCGATCCTGATCACACACTCCAGATCTCTGAATGCAGTGTAATCACTCGATCCTGATCACACACTCCCGATCTCTGAATGCAGTGTAATCACTCGTCCCAGATCACAAAATCCCGTTCGCTGAATGCAGTGTAATCACTCGGTCCTGATCACACTCTCCCGATCCCTGAATGCAGTGTAATCACTCGATCCTGATCACACACTCCCGATCTCTGACTGCAGTGTAATCACTCGATCCTGATCACACTCGCCCGATCTCTGAATGCAGTGTAATCATTCGATCCTGATCACACACTCCCGATCTCTGAATGCAGTGTAATAACTCGATCCTGATCACACTCTCCCGATCTCTGAATGCAGTGTAATCACTCGATCCTGATCACACACTCCCGATCTCTGAATGCAGTGCAATCACTTGATCCTGATCACACACTCCCGATCTCTCAATGCAGTGTAATCACTCGATCCTGATCACACACTCCCGATCTCTGCATGCAGTGTAATCACTCGATCCTGATCACGCACTCAGGATCTCTGAATGCAGTGTAATCACTCAATCCTGTTCACACAATCCTGGTCTCTGAATGCAGTGTAATCATTCAATCCTTTTCACACACGCCCGATCTCTGAATGCAGTGTAATCACTCGATTCTGATCAAACAATCCTGATCTCTGAATGCAGTGTAATCACTCGATCCTGACCACACACACCCGATCCCTGAATGCAGTGTAATCACTCGATCCGCATCACACACTCCTGATCTTGGAATGCAGTGTAATCACTCGATGCTGATCACACACTCCCGATCTCTGAATGCAGTGTAATCACTCGGTCCTGATCACACTCTCCCGATCCCTGAATGCAGTGTAATCACTCGATCCGAATCACACACTCCTGATCTCTGATTGCAGGGTAATCACTCAATCCTGATCACACACTCCCGATCCCTGAATGCAGTGTAATCACTCGATCCTGATCACACACACCCGATCCCTGAATGCAGTGTAATCACTCGATCCTGGTCACAGACTCCCAATCTCTGAATGCAGTGTAATCACTCGATCTTGATCACACACTCCCGATTCCTGAATGCAGTGTAATCACTCGATCCTAATCACACACTCCCGATCTCTGAATGCAGTGTTATCACTCGATCCTGATCACACACTCCCGATCTCTGAATACAGAGTAATTACTCGATCCTGATCACACACTCGCGATCTCTGAATGCAGTGCAATCACTCGATTCTGATCACACACTCCTGATCCCTGAATGCAGTGTAATCACTCGATCCTGATCACACTCTCTCGATCCTTGAATGCAGTGTCATCACTCGATCCTGATCACACATTCCCAATCTCTGAATGCAGTGTAATCACTCGATCCTGATCACACACGAAGATCCCTGAATGCAGAGTAATCACTTGGATCTTGTTCACAATCTCCTGAAGTCTGAAAGCAGAATAATCACTCGATCCTGATCACAATCTCCTGATCTCTTAATGCAGTGCAATCACTCGATCCGGATCACGCACTCCTGATCCTTGAATGCAGTGTAATCACTCGATCCTAATCACACACTCCCGATCTCTGAAAACAGAGTAATTACTCGATAGTGATCACACTCTCACGATCTCTGAATGCAGAGTCACCACTCGATACTGATCACACACTCCCGATCCCTGAATGCAGTTTAATCACTCGATCCTGATCACACGCACCCGATCCCTGAATGCAGTGTAATCACTCGATGCTGATCACACACTCCCGATCTCTGAATGCAATGTAATCACTCGGTCCTGATCACACTCTCCCGAACCCTGAATGCAGTGTAATCACTCAATCCTGATCACACACTCCCGATCCCTGAATGCAGTGTAATCACTCGATCTTGATCACAAAATCCCGTTCTCTGAATGCAGTGTAATCACTTGATCCTCATCACACACTCCCGATCTCTGAATGCAGTGCAATCACTCGATCCTGATCACACACTCCCGATCTCTGAATGCAGCGTAATCACTCGATCCTGATCACACTCTATCGATCCTTGAATGCAGTGTAATCACTTGATCCTGATCACACACTCCCGATCTCTCAATGCAGTGTAATCACTCGATCCGAATCACACACTCCTGATCCCTGAATGCAGTGTAATCACTCGATCCGAATCACACACTCCTGATCTCTGATTGCAGGGTAATCACTCAATCCTGATCACACACACCCGATCCCTGAATGCAGTGTAATCACTCGATCCTGGTCACAGACTCCCGATCTCTGAATGCAGTGTAATCACTCGATCTTGATCACACACTCCCGATTCCTGAATGCAGTGTAATCACTCGATCCTCATCACACTCTCCCGAACTCTGAATGCAGTGTTATCACTCGATCCTGATCACACACTCCCGATCTCTGAATACAGAGTAATTACTCGATCCTGATCACACACTCGCGATCTCTGAATGCAGTGTAATCACTCGATCCTGGTCACAGACTCCCGATCTCTGAATGCAGTGTAATCACTCGATCTTGATTACACACTCCCGATTCCTGAATGCAGTGTAATCACTCGATCCTAATCACACTCTCCCGATCCCTGAATGCAGTGTAATCACTCAATCCTGATCACACACTCCCGATCTCTGACTGCAGTGTAATCACTCGGTCCTGATCACACTCTCCTGATCCCTGAATGCAGTGTAATCACTCGGTCCTGATCACACTCTCCCGATCCCTGAATGCAGTGTAATCACTCGATCCTGATCACAAAATCCCGTTCTCTGAAAGCAGTGTAATCACTCGATCCTGATCGCACACTCCCGATCTCTGAATACAGAGTAATTACTCGATAGTGATCACACTCTCACGCTCTCTGAATGCAGAGTCACCACTCGATACTGATCACACACTCCCGATCCCTGAATGCAGAGTAATCACTCCATCTTGTTCACAATCTCCTGATCTCTGAATGCAGTGTAATCACTCGATCCTGATCACACACACCCGATCCCTGAATGGAGTGAAATCACTCGATCCTAATCACACACTCCCAAACTCTGAAAGCAGTATAATCACTCGATCCTGGTCACACACTCCCGATCCCTGAATGGAGTGAAATCACTCGATCCTAATCACACACTCCCAAACTCTGAAAGCAGTATAATCACTCGGTCCTGGTCACACACTCCCGATCCCTGAACGCAGTGTAATCCCTCGATCCTGATCACACACTCCCGATCTCTGAATGCAGTGTAATCACTCGATCCTGATCCCACAATCCTGATCTCTGAATGCAGTATAATCACTCGATCCCTGAATGCAGTAAAATCACTCGATCCTGATCACACAATCCCAATCCCTGAATGCAGTTTAATCAGTTGATCCTGATCACACACTCCCGATCTCTGAATGCAGTGTAATCACTCGATCCTGATCACACAATCCCGATCTCCGAATGCAGTGTAATCACTCGATCCTGATCACACTCTCCCGATCTCCGAATGCAGTATGATCACTCGATCCCTGAATGCAGTGTAATCACTCGATCCTGATCACACTCTCCCGATCTCTGAATGCAGTGTACTCACTCGATCCTGATCACACAATCCTGATCTCTGAATGCAGTGTAATCATTCAATCCTGATCACACAATCCCGATCTCTGAATGCATTGTAATCACTCGATTCTGATCAAACAATCCCGATCTCTGAATGCAATGTAATCACTCGATCCTGATCACACCCACCTGATCTCTGAATGATGTGTAATCACTCGATCCTGATCACACAATCCTATTCTCTGAATGCAGTGTAATCACTCGATTTTGATCCCATACTCCCGATCATTGAATGCAGTGTAATCACTCGATCCGAATCACACAATCCTGATCTCCGAATGCAGTGTAATCACTCGATCCTGATCACACTCTCCTGATCTCTGAATGCAGTGTAATCACTCGGTCCTGGTCACACGCTCCCGATCTCTGAATGCAGTGTAATCCCTCGATCCTGATCACACTCTCCTGATCTCCGAATGCAGTGTAATCACTCGATCCTGATAACACACTCCCGATCTCGGAATGCAGTGTACTCACTCGATCCTGATCACACACTCCTGATCTCTGAATGCAGTGTAATGACTCGATCCTGTTCACACACTCCCGATTCCTGAATGCAGTGTAATCACTCGATCCTGATCCCACAATCCTGATCTCCGAAAGCAGTATAATCACTCGATCTCAGAATGCAGTGTAATCACTCGATCTTGATTACACTCTCCCGATCTCCGAATGCAGTAAAATCACTCGATCCTGATCACACTCTCCCGATCTCCGAATGCAGTGTAATCACTCGATCCTGATCACACTCTCCCGATCTCCGAATGCAGTATAATCACTCGATCCCAGAATGCAGTGTAATCACTTGATCCTGATCACACTCTCCCAATCCCTGAATGCAGAGTAATCTCTCGATCCTGATCACACACTCTCGATCCCTGAATGCAGAGTAATCACTCCATCTTGTTCACAATCTCCTGATCTCTGAATGCAGTGTAATCACTCGATCCTGATCACACACTCCCGAACTCTGAATGCAGTGTAATCACTCGATCCTGATCACACACACCCGATCCCTGAATGGAGTGAAATCACTCGATCTTAATCACACACTCCCAAACTCTGAAAGCAGTATAATCACTCGATCCTGGTCACACACTCCCGATCCCTGAATGGAGTGAAATCACTCGATCCTAATCACACACTCCCAAACTCTGAAAGCAGTATAATCACTCGGTCCTGGTCACACACTCCCGATCCCTGAATGCAATGTAATCCTTCGATCCTGGTCACACCCTCCCGATCCCTGAACGCAGTGTAATCCCTCGATCCTGATCACACACTCCCGATCTCTGAATGCAGTGTAATCACTCGATCCTGATCCCACAATCCTGATCTCTGAATGCAGTATAATCACTCGATCCCTGAATGCAGTAAAATCACTCGATCCTGATCACACAATCCCAATCCCTGAATGCAGTTTAATCAGTTGATCCTGATCACACACTCCCGATCTCTGAATGCAGTGTAATCACTCGATCCTGATCACACAATCCCGATCTCCGAATGCAGTGTAATCACTCGATCCTGATCACACTCTCCCGATCTCCGAATGCAGTATGATCACTCGATCCCTGAATGCAGTGTAATCACTCGATCCTGATCACACTCTCCCGATCTCTGAATGCAGTGTACTCACTCGATCCTGATCACACAATCCTGATCTCTGAATGCAGTGTAATCATTCAATCCTGATCACACAATCCCGATCTCTGAATGCAGTGTAATCACTCGATTCTGATCAAACAATCCTGATCTCTGAATGCAATGTAATCACTCGATCCTGATCCCATACTCCCGATCATTGACTGCAGTTTAATCACTCGATCCTGATCACACACACCCGATCCCTGAATGCAGTGTAATCACTCGATGTTGATCACACACTCCCGATCTCTGAATGCAGTGTAATCACTCGGTCCTGATCACACTCTCCCGATCCCTGAATGCAGTGTAATCACTCGATCCTGATCACACACTCCCGATCTCTGAATGCAGTGAAATCACTCGGTCCTGATCACACTCTCCTGATCCCTGAATGCAATTTAATCACTCGGTCCTGATCACACTCTCCCGATGCCTGAATGCAGTGTAATCACTCGATCCTGATCACACACTCCTGATCTCTGATTGCAGGGTTATCACTCGATCCTGATCACACACTCCCGATCCCTGAATGCAGTGTAATCACTCGATCCTGATCACACATTCCCAATCTCTGAATGCAGTGTAATCACTTGGTCCTGATCACACTCTCCCGATCCCTGAACGCAGTGTAATCACTCGATCCTGATCACACACCCCCGATCTCCGAATGCAGTACAATCACTCGATTCTGATCACACAATCCCAATCCCTGAATGCAGTTTAATCAGTTAATCCTGATCACACACTCCCGATCTCTGAATGCAGTGTAATCACTCGATCCTGATCACACAATCCCGATCTCCGAATGCAGTGCAATCACTCGATCCTGATCACACACTCCCGATCTCTGAATGCAGTGTAATCACTCGGTCCTGATCACACTCTCCTGAGCCCTGAATGCAGTGTAATCACTCGGTCCTGATCACACTCTCCCAATCCCTGAATGCAGTGTAATCACTCGATCCTGATCACACACTCCTGATCTCTGATTGCAGGGTAATCACTCGATCCTGATCACACATTCCCAATCTCTGAATGCAGTGTCATCACATGATCCTGATCACACTCTCCCAATCCCTGAACGCGGTGCAATCACTCGATCCTGATCACACACTCCCGATCTCCGAATGCAGTATAATCACCTGATCCTGATCACACACTCCTGATCTCTGATTGCAGGGTAATCACTCGATCCTGATCACACACTCCCGATCCCTGAATGCAGTGTAATCACTCGATCCTGATCACACATTCCCAATCTCTGAATTCAGTGTAATCACTCGGTCCTGATCACACTCTCCCGATCCCTGAATGCAGTGTAATCACTCGATCCTGATCACACTCTCCCGATCCCTGAATGCAGTGTAATCACTTGATCCTGATCACACTCTCCCGATCCCTGAACGCGGTGTAATCACTTGATCCTGATCACACACTCCCGATCTCCGAATGCAGTATAATCACCCGATCCTGATCACACACACCCGATCCCTGAATGCAGTGTAATCACTCGATCCTGATCACACACTCCCGATCTCCGAATGCAGTAGAATCACCCGATCCTGATCACACACTCCAGATCTCTGAATGCAGTGTAATCACTCGATCCTGATCACACACTCCCGATCTCTGAATGCAGTGTAATCACTCGTCCCAGATCACAAAATCCCGTTCGCTGAATGCAGTGTAATCACTCGGTCCTGATCACACTCTCCCGATCCCTGAATGCAGTGTAATCACTCGATCCTGATCACACACTCCCGATCTCTGACTGCAGTGTAATCACTCGATCCTGATCACACTCGCCCGATCTCTGAATGCAGTGTAATCATTCGATCCTGATCACACACTCCCGATCTCTGAATGCAGTGTAATAACTCGATCCTGATCACACTCTCCCGATCTCTGAATGCAGTGTAATCACTCGATCCTGATCACACACTCCCGATCTCTGAATGCAGTGCAATCACTTGATCCTGATCACACACTCCCGATCTCTCAATGCAGTGTAATCACTCGATCCTGATCACACACTCCCGATCTCTGCATGCAGTGTAATCACTCGATCCTGATCACGCACTCAGGATCTCTGAATGCAGTGTAATCACTCAATCCTGTTCACACAATCCTGGTCTCTGAATGCAGTGTAATCATTCAATCCTTTTCACACACGCCCGATCTCTGAATGCAGTGTAATCACTCGATTCTGATCAAACAATCCTGATCTCTGAATGCAGTGTAATCACTCGATCCTGACCACACACACCCGATCCCTGAATGCAGTGTAATCACTCGATCCGCATCACACACTCCTGATCTTGGAATGCAGTGTAATCACTCGATGCTGATCACACACTCCCGATCTCTGAATGCAGTGTAATCACTCGGTCCTGATCACACTCTCCCGATCCCTGAATGCAGTGTAATCACTCGATCCGAATCACACACTCCTGATCTCTGATTGCAGGGTAATCACTCAATCCTGATCACACACTCCCGATCCCTGAATGCAGTGTAATCACTCGATCCTGATCACACACACCCGATCCCTGAATGCAGTGTAATCACTCGATCCTGGTCACAGACTCCCAATCTCTGAATGCAGTGTAATCACTCGATCTTGATCACACACTCCCGATTCCTGAATGCAGTGTAATCACTCGATCCTAATCACACACTCCCGATCTCTGAATGCAGTGTTATCACTCGATCCTGATCACACACTCCCGATCTCTGAATACAGAGTAATTACTCGATCCTGATCACACACTCGCGATCTCTGAATGCAGTGCAATCACTCGATTCTGATCACACACTCCTGATCCCTGAATGCAGTGTAATCACTCGATCCTGATCACACTCTCTCGATCCTTGAATGCAGTGTCATCACTCGATCCTGATCACACATTCCCAATCTCTGAATGCAGTGTAATCACTCGATCCTGATCACACACGAAGATCCCTGAATGCAGAGTAATCACTTGGATCTTGTTCACAATCTCCTGAAGTCTGAAAGCAGAATAATCACTCGATCCTGATCACAATCTCCTGATCTCTTAATGCAGTGCAATCACTCGATCCGGATCACGCACTCCTGATCCTTGAATGCAGTGTAATCACTCGATCCTAATCACACACTCCCGATCTCTGAAAACAGAGTAATTACTCGATAGTGATCACACTCTCACGATCTCTGAATGCAGAGTCACCACTCGATACTGATCACACACTCCCGATCCCTGAATGCAGTTTAATCACTCGATCCTGATCACACGCACCCGATCCCTGAATGCAGTGTAATCACTCGATGCTGATCACACACTCCCGATCTCTGAATGCAATGTAATCACTCGGTCCTGATCACACTCTCCCGAACCCTGAATGCAGTGTAATCACTCAATCCTGATCACACACTCCCGATCCCTGAATGCAGTGTAATCACTCGATCTTGATCACAAAATCCCGTTCTCTGAATGCAGTGTAATCACTTGATCCTCATCACACACTCCCGATCTCTGAATGCAGTGCAATCACTCGATCCTGATCACACACTCCCGATCTCTGAATGCAGCGTAATCACTCGATCCTGATCACACTCTATCGATCCTTGAATGCAGTGTAATCACTTGATCCTGATCACACACTCCCGATCTCTCAATGCAGTGTAATCACTCGATCCGAATCACACACTCCTGATCCCTGAATGCAGTGTAATCACTCGATCCGAATCACACACTCCTGATCTCTGATTGCAGGGTAATCACTCAATCCTGATCACACACACCCGATCCCTGAATGCAGTGTAATCACTCGATCCTGGTCACAGACTCCCGATCTCTGAATGCAGTGTAATCACTCGATCTTGATCACACACTCCCGATTCCTGAATGCAGTGTAATCACTCGATCCTCATCACACTCTCCCGAACTCTGAATGCAGTGTTATCACTCGATCCTGATCACACACTCCCGATCTCTGAATACAGAGTAATTACTCGATCCTGATCACACACTCGCGATCTCTGAATGCAGTGTAATCACTCGATCCTGGTCACAGACTCCCGATCTCTGAATGCAGTGTAATCACTCGATCTTGATTACACACTCCCGATTCCTGAATGCAGTGTAATCACTCGATCCTAATCACACTCTCCCGATCCCTGAATGCAGTGTAATCACTCAATCCTGATCACACACTCCCGATCTCTGACTGCAGTGTAATCACTCGGTCCTGATCACACTCTCCTGATCCCTGAATGCAGTGTAATCACTCGGTCCTGATCACACTCTCCCGATCCCTGAATGCAGTGTAATCACTCGATCCTGATCACAAAATCCCGTTCTCTGAAAGCAGTGTAATCACTCGATCCTGATCGCACACTCCCGATCTCTGAATACAGAGTAATTACTCGATAGTGATCACACTCTCACGCTCTCTGAATGCAGAGTCACCACTCGATACTGATCACACACTCCCGATCCCTGAATGCAGAGTAATCACTCCATCTTGTTCACAATCTCCTGATCTCTGAATGCAGTGTAATCACTCGATCCTGATCACACACACCCGATCCCTGAATGGAGTGAAATCACTCGATCCTAATCACACACTCCCAAACTCTGAAAGCAGTATAATCACTCGATCCTGGTCACACACTCCCGATCCCTGAATGGAGTGAAATCACTCGATCCTAATCACACACTCCCAAACTCTGAAAGCAGTATAATCACTCGGTCCTGGTCACACACTCCCGATCCCTGAACGCAGTGTAATCCCTCGATCCTGATCACACACTCCCGATCTCTGAATGCAGTGTAATCACTCGATCCTGATCCCACAATCCTGATCTCTGAATGCAGTATAATCACTCGATCCCTGAATGCAGTAAAATCACTCGATCCTGATCACACAATCCCAATCCCTGAATGCAGTTTAATCAGTTGATCCTGATCACACACTCCCGATCTCTGAATGCAGTGTAATCACTCGATCCTGATCACACAATCCCGATCTCCGAATGCAGTGTAATCACTCGATCCTGATCACACTCTCCCGATCTCCGAATGCAGTATGATCACTCGATCCCTGAATGCAGTGTAATCACTCGATCCTGATCACACTCTCCCGATCTCTGAATGCAGTGTACTCACTCGATCCTGATCACACAATCCTGATCTCTGAATGCAGTGTAATCATTCAATCCTGATCACACAATCCCGATCTCTGAATGCATTGTAATCACTCGATTCTGATCAAACAATCCCGATCTCTGAATGCAATGTAATCACTCGATCCTGATCACACCCACCTGATCTCTGAATGATGTGTAATCACTCGATCCTGATCACACAATCCTATTCTCTGAATGCAGTGTAATCACTCGATTTTGATCCCATACTCCCGATCATTGAATGCAGTGTAATCACTCGATCCGAATCACACAATCCTGATCTCCGAATGCAGTGTAATCACTCGATCCTGATCACACTCTCCTGATCTCTGAATGCAGTGTAATCACTCGGTCCTGGTCACACGCTCCCGATCTCTGAATGCAGTGTAATCCCTCGATCCTGATCACACTCTCCTGATCTCCGAATGCAGTGTAATCACTCGATCCTGATAACACACTCCCGATCTCGGAATGCAGTGTACTCACTCGATCCTGATCACACACTCCTGATCTCTGAATGCAGTGTAATGACTCGATCCTGTTCACACACTCCCGATTCCTGAATGCAGTGTAATCACTCGATCCTGATCCCACAATCCTGATCTCCGAAAGCAGTATAATCACTCGATCTCAGAATGCAGTGTAATCACTCGATCTTGATTACACTCTCCCGATCTCCGAATGCAGTAAAATCACTCGATCCTGATCACACTCTCCCGATCTCCGAATGCAGTGTAATCACTCGATCCTGATCACACTCTCCCGATCTCCGAATGCAGTATAATCACTCGATCCCAGAATGCAGTGTAATCACTTGATCCTGATCACACTCTCCCAATCCCTGAATGCAGTTTAATCAGTTGATCCTGATCACACACTCCCGATCTCTGAATGCAGTGTAATCACTCGATCCTGATCGCACAATCCCGATCTCTGAATGCAGTGAAATCGTTCGATCCTGATCACACACTCCCGATCTCCGAATGCAGTGTAATCACTCGATCCTGATCACACCCACCTGATCTCTGAATGATGTGTAATCACTCGATCCTGATCACACAATCCTGGTCTCTGAATGCAGAGTAATCACTCGATCCTGATCACACCCACCTGATCTCTGAATGATGTGTAATCACTCGATCCTGATCACACAATCCTGTTCTCTGAATGCAGTGTAATCACTCGATTCTGATCCCATACTCCCGATCATTGAATGCAGTGTAATCACTCGATCCTAATCACACAATCCTGATCTCCGAATGCAGTGTAATCACTCGATCCTGATCACACTCTCCTGATCTCTGAATGCAGTGTAATCCCTCGATCCTGATCACACTCTCCTGATCTCCGAATGCAGTGTAATCACTCGATCCTGATAACACACTCCCGATCTCCGAATGCAGTAAAATCACTCGATCCTGATCACACAATCCCAATCCCTGAATGCAGTTTAATCAGTTGATCCTGATCACACACTCCCGATCTCTGAATGCAGTGTAATCACTCGATCCTGATCACACAATCCCGATCTCCGAATGCAGTGTAATCACTCGATCCTGATCACACTCTCCCGATCTCCGAATGCAGTGTAATCACTCGATCCTGATCACACTCTCTTGATCTCTGAATGCAGTATAATCATTTGATCCTGATCACATTCTCACGATCTCCGAATTCAGTGTAATCACTCGATCATGATCATGATGTCCCGATCTCTGAATGCAGTGAAATCACTCGATCCTGATCACACAATCCCGATCTCTGAATGCGGTGAAATCATTCGATCCTGATCACACACTCCCGATCTCCGAATGCAGTGTAATCACTCGATCCTGATCACACCCACCTGATCTCTGAATGATGTGTAATCACTCGATCCTGATCACACAATCCTGTTCTCTGAATGCAGTGTAATCACTCGATTCTGATCCCATACTCCCGATCATTGAATGCAGTGTAATCACTCGATCCTAATCACACAATCCTGATCTCCGAATGCAGTGTAATCACTCGATCCTGATCAAACTCTCCTGATCTCTGAATGCAGTGTAATCACTCAGTCCTGGTCACACACTCCGGATCCCTGAACGGAGTGTAATCCCTCGATCCTGATCACACTCTCCTGATCTCTGAATGCAGTGTAATCACTCGATCCTGATAACACACTCCCGATCCCTGAATGCAATGTAATCCTTCGATCCTGGTCACACACTCCCGATCCCTGAACGCAGTGTAATCCCTCGATCCTGATAACACACTCCCGATCTCGGAATGCAGTGTAATCACTTGCTCCTGATCACACACTCCTGATCTCTGAATGCAGTGTAATCACTCGATCCTGTTCACACACTCCCGATTCCTGAATGCAGTGTAATCACTCGATCCTGATCCCACAATCCTGATCTCCGAATGCAGTATAATCACTCGATCCCTGAATGCAGTGTAATCACTCGATCCTGATCACACTCTCCCGATCTCCGAATGCAGTATAATCACTCGATCCTGATCACACTCTCCCGATCTCCGAATGCAGTGTAATCACTCGATCCTGATCACACTCTCCCGATCTCCGAATACAGTATAATCACTCGATCCCTGAATGCAGTGTAATCACTCGATCCTGATCACACTCTCCCGATCTCCGAATGCAGTATAATCACTCGATCCTGATCACACAATCCCAATCCCTGAATGCAGTTTAATCAGTTGATCCTGATCACACACTCCCGATCTCTGAATGCAGTGTAATCACTCGATCCTGATCACACAATCCCGATCTCCGAATGCAGTGTAATCACTCGATCCTGATCACATTCTCCCAATCTCCGAATGCAGTGTAATCACTCGATCCTGATCACACTCTCCTGATCTCTGAATGCAGTATAATCATTTGATCCTGATCACATTCTCACGATCTCCGAATTCAGTGTAATCACTCGATCATGATCATGATGTCCCGATCTCTGAATGCAGTGAAATCACTCGATCCTGATCACACACTCCCGATCTCCGAATGCAGTGTAATCACTCGATCCGGATCACACCCACCTGATCTCTGAATGATGTGTAATCACTCGATCCTGATCACACACTCCCGATCTCTGACTGCAGTGTAATCACTCGATCCTGATCACACACTCCCGATCTCTGACTGCAGTGTAATCACTCGATCCTGATCACACTCGCCCGATCTCTGAATGCAGTGTAATCATTCGATCCTGATCACACACTCCCGATCTCTGAATGCAGTGTAATAACTCGATCCTGATCACACTCTCCCGATCTCTGAATGCAGTGTAATCACTCGATCCTGATCACACAATCCTGATCTCTGAATGCAGTGTAATCACTCGATCCTGATCACACTCTCCTGAGCCCTGAATGCAGTGTAATCACTCGGTCCTGATCACACTCTCCCGATCCCTGAATGCAGTGTAATCACTCGATCCTGATCACACACTCCTGATCTCTGATTGCAGGGTAATCACTCGATCCTGATCACACATTCCCAATCTCTGAATGCAGTGTCATCACATGATCCTGATCACACTCTCCCAATCCCTGAACACGGTGCAATCACTCGATCCTGATCACACACACCCGATCTCCGAATGCAGTATAATCACCCGATCCTGATCACACACTCCTGATCTCTGATTGCAGGGTAATCACTCGATTCTGATCACACACTCCCGATCCCTGAATGCAGTGTAATCACTCGATCCTGATCACACATTCCCAATCTCTGAATTCAGTGTAATCACTCGGTCCTGATCACACTCTCCCGATCCCTGAATGCAGTGTAATCACTCGATCCTGATCACACATTCCCAATCTCTGAATGCAGTGTAATCACTTGATCCTGATCACACTCTCCCGATCCCTGAATGCAGTGTAATCACTCGATCCTGATCACACACTCCCGATCTCTGAATGCAGTGTAATCACTCGATCCTGATCACACACTCCCGATCTCTGAATGCAGTGTAATCACTCGACCCAGATCACAAAATCCCGTTCGCTGAATGCAGTGTAATCACTCGGTCCTGATCACACTCTCCCGATACCTGAATGCAGTGTAATCACTCGATCCTGATCACACACTCCCGATCTCTGACTGCAGTGTAATCACTCGATCCTGATCACACTCTCCCGATCTCTGAATGCAGTGTAATCACTCGATCCTGGTCACACACTCCCGATCTCTGAATGCAGTGTAATCACTCGATCCTGATCACACTCTCCCGATCTCTGAATGCAGTGTCATCACTCGATCCTGATCACACACTCCCGATCTCTGAATGCAGTGCAATCACTCGATCCTGATCACACTCTCCCGATCTCTGAATGCAGTGTAATCACTCGATCCTGGTCACACACTCCCGATCTCTGAATGCAGTGTAATCACTCGATCCTGATCACACTCTCCCGATCTCTGAATGCAGTGTCATCACTCGATCCTGATCACAAAATCCCGTTCGCTGAATGCAGTGTAATCACTCGGTCCTGATCACACTCTCCCGATACCTGAATGCAGTGTAATCACTCGATCCTGATCACACACTCCCGATCTCTGACTGCAGTGTAATCACTCGATCCTGATCACACTCTCCCAATCTCTGAATGCAGTGTAATCACTCGATGCTGGTCACACACTCCCGATCTCTGAATGCAGTGTAATCACTCGATCCTGATCACACTCTCCCGATCTCTGAATGCAGTGTCATCACTCGATCCTGATCACACACTCCCGATCTCTGAATGCAGTGCAATCACTCGATCCTGATCACACTCTCCCGATCTCTGAATGCAGTGCAATCACTCGATCCTGGTCACACACTCCCGATCTCTGAATGCAGTGTAATCACTCGATCCTGATCACACTCTCCCGATCTCTGAATGCAGTGTCATCACTCGATCCTGATCACACACTCCCGATCTCTGAATGCAGTGTAATCACTCGATCCTGATCACACTCTCCCGATCTCTGAATGCAGTGTAATCACTCGATCTTGATCACACACTCCCGATCTCTGAATGCAGTGTAATCACTCGACCCAGATCACAAAATCCCGTTCGCTGAATGCAGTGTAATCACTCGGTCCTGATCACACTCTCCCGATACCTGAATGCAGTGTAATCACTCGATCCTGATCACACACTCCCGATCTCTGACTGCAGTGTAATCACTCGATCCTGATCACACTCTCCCGATCTCTGAATGCAGTGTAATCACTCGATCCTGGTCACACACTCCCGATCTCTGAATGCAGTGTAATCACTCGATCCTGATCACACTCTCCCGATCTCTGAATGCAGTGTCATCACTCGATCCTGATCACACACTCCCGATCTCTGAATGCAGTGCAATCACTCGATCCTGATCACACACTCCTGATCCCTGAATGCAGTGTAATCACTCGACCCAGATCACAAAATCCCGTTCGGTGAATGCAGTGTAATCACTCGGTCCTGATCACACTCTCCCGATACCTGAATGCAGTGTAATCACTCGATCCTGATCACACACTCCCGATCTCTGACTGCAGTGTAATCACTCGATCCTGATCACACTCTCCCGATCTCTGAATGCAGTGTAATCACTCGATCCTGGTCACACACTCCCGATCTCTGAATGCAGTGTAATCACTCGATCCTGATCACACTCTCCCGATCTCTGAATGCAGTGTAATCACTCGATCCTGATCACACTCTCCCGATCTCTGAATGCAGTGTAATCACTCGATCCTGGTCACACACTCCCGATCTCTGAAAGCAGTGTAATCACTCGATCCTGATCACACTCTCCCGATCTCTGAATGCAGTGTCATCACTCGATCCTGATCACACACTCCCGATCTCTGAATGCAGTGCAATCACTCGATCCTGATCACACACTCCTGATCCCTGAATGCAGTGTAATCACTCGATCCTGATCACACACTCCCGATCTCTGAATGCAGTGCAATCACTCGATCCTGATCACACACTCCTGATCCCTGAATGCAGTGTAATCACTCGATCCTGATCACACAATCCTGATCTCTGAATGCAGTGTAATCACTCGATCCTGATCACACAATCCCGATCTCTGAATGCAGTGAAATCACTCGATCCTGATCACACACTCTCGATCTCAGAATGCAGTGTAATCACTCGATCGTGATCACACACTCCCGATCTCTCAATGCAGTGTAATCACTCGATCCTGATCACACAATCCTGATCTCTGAATGCAGTGTAATCACTCGATCCTGATCACACAAACCCGATCTCTGAATGCAGTGAAATCACTCGATCCTGATCCCACAATCCCGATCTCTGAATGCAGTGAAATCACTCGATCCTGATCACACACTCCCGATCTCTGAATGCAGTGTAATCACTCGATCCTGATCACACCCACCTGATCTCTGAATGATGTGTAATCACTCGATCCTGATCACACAATCCTGTTCTCTGAATGCAGAGTAATCACTCGATCCTGATCACACCCACCTGATCTCTGAATGATGTGTAATCACTCGATCCTGATCACACAATCCTGTTCTCTGAATGCAGTGTAATCACTCGATTTTGATCCCATTCTCCCGATCATTGAATGCAGTGGAATCACTCGATCCGAATCACACAATCCTGATCCCTGAATGCAGTGTAATAACTCGATCCTGATCACACTCTCCCGATCTCCGAATGCAGTATAATCACTCGATCCTGATCACACAATCCCAATCCCTGAATGCAGTTTAATCAGTTGATCCTGATCACACACTCCCGATCTCTGAATGCAGTGTCATCACTCGATCCTGATCACACACTCCCGATCTCTGAATGCAGTGCAATCACTCGATCCTGATCACACACTCCTGATCCCTGAATGCAGTGTAATCACTCGATCCTGATCACACACTCCCGATCTCTGAATGCAGTGCAATCACTCGATCCTGATCACACACTCCTGATCCCTGAATGCAGTGTAATCACTCGATCCTGATCACACAATCCTGATCTCTGAATGCAGTGTAATCACTCGATCCTGATCACACAATCCCGATCTCTGAATGCAGTGAAATCACTCGATCCTGATCACACACTCTCGATCTCAGAATGCAGTGTAATCACTCGATCGTGATCACACACTCCCGATCTCTCAATGCAGTGTAATCACTCGATCCTGATCACACAATCCTGATCTCTGAATGCAGTGTAATCACTCGATCCTGATCACACAAACCCGATCTCTGAATGCAGTGAAATCACTCGATCCTGATCCCACAATCCCGATCTCTGAATGCAGTGAAATCACTCGATCCTGATCACACACTCCCGATCTCTGAATGCAGTGTAATCACTCGATCCTGATCACACCCACCTGATCTCTGAATGATGTGTAATCACTCGATCCTGATCACACAATCCTGTTCTCTGAATGCAGAGTAATCACTCGATCCTGATCACACCCACCTGATCTCTGAATGATGTGTAATCACTCGATCCTGATCACACAATCCTGTTCTCTGAATGCAGTGTAATCACTCGATTTTGATCCCATTCTCCCGATCATTGAATGCAGTGGAATCACTCGATCCGAATCACACAATCCTGATCTCCGAATGCAATGTAATCACTCGATCCTGATCACACTCTCCTGATCTCTGAATGCAGTGTAATCACTCGGTCCTGGTCACACACTCCCGATCTCTGAACGCAGTGTAATCCCTCGATCCTGATCACACTCTCCTGATCTCCGAATGCAGTGTAATCACTCGATCCTGATAACACTCTCCCGATCTCGGAATGCAGTGTAATCACTCGATCCTGATCACACACTCCTGATCTCTGAATCAAGTGTAATGACTCGATCCTGTTCACACACTCCCGATTCCTGAATGCAGTGTAATCACTCGATCCTGATCCCACAATCCTGATCTCCGAATGCAGTATAATCACTCGATCCTGATCACACTCTCCCGATCTCCGAATGCAGTGTAATCACTCGATCCTGATCACACTCTCCCGATCTCCGAATGCAGTATAATCACTCGATCCCTGAATGCAGTGTAATAACTCGATCCTGATCACACTCTCCCGATCTCCGAATGCAGTATAATCACTCGATCCTGATCACACAATCCCAATCCCTGAATGCAGTTTAATCAGTTGATCCTGATCACACACTCCCGATCTCTGAATGCAGTGTAATCACTCGATCCTGATCACACAATCCCGATCTCCGCATGCAGTGTAATCACTCGATCCTGATCACACTCTCCCGATCTCCGAATGCAGTGTAATCACTCGATCCTGATCACACTCTCCTGATCTCTGAATGCAGTATAATCATTTGATCCTGATCACATTCTCACGATCTCCGAATTCAGTGTAATCACTCGATCCTGATCACACACTCCCGATCTCTGAATGCAGTGAAATCACTCGATCCTGATCACACACTCCGAATCCGTGAATGCAGTGTAATCACTCGATCCTGATCGCACAATCCCGATCTCTGAATGCAGTGAAATCGTTCGATCCTGATCACACACTCCCGATCTCCGAATGCAGTGTAATCACTCGATCCTGATCACACCCACCTGATCTCTGAATGATGTGATAATCACTCGATCCTGATCACACAATCCTGGTCTCTGAATGCAGAGTAATCACTCGATCCTGATCACACCCACCTGATCTCTGAATGATGTGTAATCACTCGATCCTGATCACACAATCCTGTTCTCTGAATGCAGTGTAATCACTCGATTCTGATCCCATACTCCCGATCATTGAATGCAGTGTAATCACTCGATCCTAATCACACAATCCTGATCTCCGAATGCAGTGTAATCACTCGATCCTGATCACACTCTCATGATCTCTGCATGCAGTGTAATCCCTCGATCCTCATCACACTCTCCTGATCTCCGAATGCAGTGTAATCACTCGATCCTGATAACACACTCCCGATCTCCGAATGCAGTATAATCACTCGATCCTGATCACACAATCCCAATCCCTGAATGCAGTTTAATCAGTTGATCCTGATCACACACTCCCGATCTCTGAATGCAGTGTAATCACTCGATCCTGATCACACAATCCCGATCTCCGAATGCAGTGTAATCACTCGATCCTGATCACACTCTCCCGATCTCCGAATGCAGTGTAATCACTCGATCCTGATCACACTCTCCTGATCTCTGAATGCAGTATAATCATTTGATCCTGATCACATTCTCACGATCTCCGAATTCAGTGTAATCACTCGATCATGATCATGATGTCCCGATCTCCGAATGCAGTGTAATCACTCGATCCTGATCACACCCACCTGATCTCTGAATGATGTGTAATCACTCGATCCTGATCACACAATCCTGTTCTCTGAATGCAGTGTAATCACTCGATTCTGATCCCATACTCCCGATCATTGAATGCAGTGTAATCACTCGATCCTAATCACACAATCCTGATCTCCGAATGCAGTGTAATCACTCGGTCCTGGTCACACACTCCCGATCCCTGAACGCAGTGTAATCCCTCGATCCTGATCACACTCTCCTGATCTCTGAATGCAGTGTAATCACTCGATCCTGATAACACACTCCCGATCCCTGAATGCAATGTAATCCTTCGATCCTGGTCACACACTCCCGATCCCTGAACACAGTGTAATCCCTCGATCCTGATAACACACTCCCGATCTCGGAATGCAGTGTAATCACTTGATCCTGATCACACACTCCTGATCTCTGAATGCAGTGTAATCACTCGATCCTGTTCACACACTCCCGATTCCTGAATGCAGTGTAATCACTCGATCCTGATCCCACAATCCTGATCTCCGAATGCAGTATAATCACTCGATCCCTGAATGCAGTGTAATCACTCGATCCTGATCACACTCTCCCGATCTCCGAATGCAGTATAATCACTCGATCCTGATCACACACTCCCGATCTCTGAATGCAGTGTAATCACTCGATCCTGATTACACTCTCCCGATCTCCGAATGCAGTATGATCACTCGATCTTGATCACACTCTCCCGATCTCCGAATGCAGTGTAATCACTCGATCCTGATCACACTCTCCCGATCTCCGAATACAGTATAATCACTCGATCCCTGAATGCAGTGTAATCACTCGATCCTGATCACACTTTCCCGATCTCCGAATGCAGTATAATCACTCGATCCTGATCACACAATCCCAATCCCTGAATGCAGTTTAATCAGTTGATCCTGATCACACACTCCCGATCTCTGAATGCAGTGTAATCACTCGATCCTGATCACACAATCCCGATCTCCGAATGCAGTGTAATCACTCGATCCTGATCACATTCTCCCGATCGCCGAATGCAGTGTAATCACTCGATCCTGATCACACTCTCCTGATCTCTGAATGCAGTATAATCATTTGATCCTGATCACATTCTCACGATCTCCGAATTCAGTGTAATCACTCGATCATGATCATGATGTCCCGATCTCTGAATGCAGTGAAATCACTCGATCCTGATCACACACTCCCGATCTCCGAATGCAGTGTAATCACTCGATCCTGATCACACCCACCTGATCTCTGAATGATGTGTAATCACTCGATCCTGATCACACACTCCCGATCTCTGACTGCAGTGTAATCACTCGATCCTGATCACACACTCTCGATCTCTGACTGCAGTGTAATCACTCGATCCTGATCACACTCGCCCGATCTCTGAATGCAGTGTAATCATTCGATCCTGATCACACACTCCCGATCTCTGAATGCAGTGTAATAACTCGATCCTGATCACACTCTCCCGATCTCTGAATGCAGTGTAATCACTCGATCCTGATCACACAATCCTGATCTCTGAATGCAGTGTAATCACTCGATCCTGATCACACAATCCCGATCTCTGAATGCAGTGAAATCACTCGATCCTGATCACACACTCTCGATCTCAGAATGCAGTGTAATCACTCGATCCTGATCACACACTCCCGATCTCTCAATGCAGTGTAATCACTCGATCCTGATCACACAATCCTGATCTCTGAATGCAGTGTAATCACGCGATTCTGATCACACAATCCCGATCTCTGAATGCAGTGAAATCACTCGATCCTGATGCCACAATCCCGATCTCTGAATGCAGTGAAATCACTCGATCCTGATCACACACTCCCGATCTCTGAATGCAGTGTAATCACTCGATCCTGATCACACCCACCTGATCTCTGAATGATGTGTAATCACTCGATCCTGATCACACAATCCTGTTCTCTGAATGCAGAGTAATCACTCGATCCTGATCACACCCACCTGATCTCTGAATGATGTGTAATCACTCGATCCTGATCACACAATCCTATTCTCTGAATGCAGTGTAATCACTCGATTTTGATCCCATACTCCCGATCATTGAATGCAGTGTAATCACTCGATCCGAATCACACAATCCTGATCTCCGAATGCAGTGTAATCACACGATCCTGATCACACTCTCCTGATCTCTGAATGCAGTGTAATCACTCGGTCCTGGTCACACACTCCCGATCTCTGAACGCAGTGTAATCCCTCGATCCTGATCACACTCTCCTGATCTCCGAATGCAGTGTAATCACTCGATCCTGATAACACACTCCCGATCTCGGAATGCAGTGTAATCACTCGATCCTGATCACACACTCCTGATCTCTGAATGCAGTGTAATGACTCGATCCTGTTCACACACTCCCAATTCCTGAATGCAGTGTAATCACTCGATCCTGATCCCACAATCCTGATCTCCGAATGCAGTATAATCACTCGATCTCAGAATGCAGTGTAATCACTCGATCTTGATTACACTCTCCCGATCTCCGAATGCAGTATAATCACTCGATCCCTGAATGCAGTGTAATCACTCGATCCTGATCACACTCTCCCGATCTCCGAATGCAGTATAATCACTCGATCCTGATCACACAATCCCAATCCCTGAATGCAGTTTAATCAGTTGATCCTGATCACACACTCCCGATCTCTGAATGCAGTGTAATCACTCGATCCTGATCACACAATCCCGATCTCCGAATGCAGTGTAATCACTCGATCCTGATCACACTCTCCCGATCTCCGAATGCAGTGTAATCACTCGATCCTGATCACACTCTCCTGATCTCTGAATGCAGTATAATCATTTGATCCTGATCACATTCTCACGATCTCCGAATTCAGTGTAATCACTCGATCATGATCATGATGTCCCGATCTCTGAATGCAGTGAAATCACTCGATCCTGATCACACAATCCCGATCTCTGAATGCAGTGAAATCATTCGATCCTGATCACACACTCCCGATCTCCGAATGCAGTGTAATCACTCGATCCTGATCACACCCACCTGATCTCTGAATGATGTGTAATCACTCGATCCTGATCACACAATCCTGTTCTCTGAATGCAGTGTAATCACTCGATTCTGATCCCATACTCCCGATCATTGAATGCAGTGTAATCACTCGATCCTAATCACACAATCCTGATCTCCGAATGCAGTGTAATCACTCGATCCTGATCACACTCTCCTGATCTCTGAATGCAGTGTAATCACTCGGTCCTGGTCACACACTCCCGATCCCTGAACGCAGTGTAATTCCTCGATCCTGATCACACTCTCCTGATCTCTGAATGCAGTGTAATCACTCGATCCTGATAACACACTCCCGATCCCTGAATGCAATGTAATCCTTCGATCCTGGTCACACACTCCCGATCCCTGAACGCAGTGTAATCCCTCGATCCTGATAACACACACCCGATCTCGGAATGCAGTGTAATCACTTGATCCTGATCACACACTCCTGATCTCTGAATGCAGTGTAATCACTCGATCCTGTTCACACACTCCCGATTCCTGAATGCAGTGTAATCACTCGATCCTGATCCCACAATCCTGATCTCCGAATGCAGTATAATCACTCGATCCCTGAATGCAGTGTAATCACTCGATCCTCATCACACTCTCCCGATCTCCGAATGCAGTATAATCACTCGATCCTGATCACACACTCCCGATCTCTGAATGCAGTGTAATCACTCGATCCTGATTACACTCTCCCGATCTCCGAATGCAGTATACTCACTCGATCCTGATCACACTCTCCCGATCTCCGAATGCAGTGTAATCACTCGATCCTGATCACACTCTCCCGATCTCCGAATGCAGTATAATCACTCGATCCCTGAATGCAGTGTAATCACTCGATCCTGATCACACTATCCCGATCTCCGAATGCAGTATAATCACTCGATCCTGATCACACAATCCCAATCCCTGAATGCAGTTTAATCAGTTGATCCTGATCACACACTCCCGATCTCTGAATGCAGTGTAATCACTCGATCCTGATCAAACAATCCCGATCTCCGAATGCAGTGTAATCACTCGATCCTGATCACACTCTCCCGATCTCTGAATGCAGTGTAATCACTCGATCCTGATCACACTCTCCTGATCTCTGAATGCAGTATAATCATTTGATCCTGATCACATTCTCACGATCTCCGAATTCAGCGTAATCACTCGATCATGATCATGATGTCCCGATCTCTGAATGCAGTGAAATCACTCGATCCTGATCACACACTCCCGATCTCCGAATGCAGTGTAATCACTCGATCCTGATCACACCCACCTGATCTCTGAATGATGTGTAATCACTCGATCCTGATCACACAATCCTGTTCTCTGAATGCAGAGTAATCACTCGATCCTGATCACACCCACCTGATCTCTGAATGATGTGTAATCACTCGATCCTGATCACACAATCCTGTTCTCTGAATGCAGTGTAATCACTCGATTCTGATCCCATTCTGCCGATCATTGAATGCAGTGTAATCACTCGATCCTAATCACACAATCCTGATCTCCGAATGAAGTGTAATCACTCGATCCTGATCACACAATCCCGATCTATGAATGCAGTGTAATGACTCGATCCTGTTCACACACTCCCGATTCCTGAATGCAGTGTAATCACTCGATCCTGATCCCACAATCCTGATCTCCGAATGCAGTATAATCACTCGATCTCAGAATGCAGTGTAATCACTCGATCCTGATTACACTCTCCCGATCTCCGAATGCAGTATAATCACTCGATCCTGATCACACTCTCCCGATCTCCGAATGCAGTGTAATCACTCGATCCTGATCACACTCTCCCGATCTCCGAATGCAGTATAATCACTCGATCCCTGAATGCAGTGTAATAACTCGATCCTGATCACACTCTCCCGATCTCCGAATGCAGTATAATCACTCGATCCTGATCACACAATCCCAATCACTGAATGCAGTTTAATCAGTTGATCCTGATTACACACTCCCGATCTCTGAATGCAGTGTAATCACTCGATCCTGATCACACTCTCCCGATCTCCGAATGCAGTGTAATCACTCGATCCTGATCACACTCTCCTGATCTCTGAATGCAGTATAATCATTTGATCCTGATCACATTCTCACGATCTCCGAATTCAGTGTAATCACTCGATCCTGATCACACACTCCAGATCTCTGAATGCAGTGAAATCACTCGATCCTGATCACACACTCCCAATCCGTGAATGCAGTGTAATCATTCGATCCTGATCGCACAATCCCGATCTCTGAATGCAGTGAAATCGTTCGATCCTGATCACACACTCCCGATCTCCGAATGCAGTGTAATCACTCGATCCTGATCACACCCACCTGATCTCTGAATGATGTGTAATCACTCGATCCTGATCACACAGTCATGGTCTCTGAACGCAGAGTAATCACTCGAACCTGATCACACCCACCTGATCTCTGAATGATGTGTAATCACTCGATCCTGATCACACAATCCTGTTCTCTGAATGCAGTGTAATCACTCGATTCTGATCCCATACTCCCGATCATTGAATGCAGTGTAATCACTCGATCCTAATCACACAATCCTGATCTCCGAATGCAGTGTAATCACTCGATCCTGATCACACTCTCCTGATCTCTGAATGCAGTGTAATCCCTCGATCCTGATCACACTCTCCTGATCTCCGAATGCAGTGTAATCACTCGATCCTGATAACACACTCCCGATCTCCGAATGCAGTATAATCACTCGATCCTGATCACACAATCCCGATCTCCGAATGCAGTGTAATCACTCGATCCTGATCACATTCTCCCGATCTCCGAATGCAATGTAATCACTCGATCCTGATCACACTCTCCTGATCTCTGAATGCAGTATAATCATTTGATCCTGATCACATTCTCACGATCTCCGAATTCAGTGTAATCACTCGATCATGATCATGATGTCCCGATCTCTGAATGCAGTGAAATCACTCGATCCTGATCACACACTCCCGATCTCCGAATGCAGTGTAATCACTCGATCCTGATCACACCCACCTGATCTCTGAATGATGTGTAATCACTCGATCCTGATCACACAATCCTGTTCTCTGAATGCAGAGTAATCACTCGATCCTGATCACACCCACCTGATCTCTGAATGATGTGTAATCACTCGATCCTGATCACACAATCCTGTTCTCTGAATGCAGTGTAATCACTCGATTTTGATCCCATTCTCCCGATCATTGAATGCAGTGTAATCACTCGATCCTAATCACACAATCCTGATCTCCGAATGCAGTGTAATCACTCTATCCTGATCACACAATCCCGATCACTGAATGCAGTGTAATCACTCGATCCTGATCACACTCTCCTGATCTCTGAATGCAGTATAATCATTTGATCCTGATCACATTCTCACGATCTCCGAATTCAGTGTAATCACTCGATCATGATCATGATGTCCCGATCTCTGAATGCAGTGAAATGACTCGATCCTGATCACACAATCCCGATCTCTGAATGCAGTGAAATCATTCGATCCTGATCACACACTCCCGATCTCCGAATGCAGTGTAATCACTCGATCCTGATCACACCCACCTGATCTCTGAATGATGTGTAATCACTCGATCCTGATCACACAATCCTGTTCTCTGAATGCAGTGTAATCACTCGATTCTGATCCCATACTCCCGATCATTGAATGCAGTGTAATCACTCGATCCTAATCACACAATCCTGATCTCCGAATGCAGTGTAATCACTCGATCCTGATCAAACTCTCCTGATCTCTGAATGCAGTGTAGTCACTCGGTCCTGGTCACACACTCCCGATCCCTGAACGCAGTGTAATCCCTCGATCCTGATCACACTCTCCTGATCTCTGAATGCAGTGTAATCACTCGATCCTGATAACACACTCCCGATCCCTGAATGCAATGTAATCCTTCGATCCTGGTCACACACTCCCGATCCCTGAACGCAGTGTAATCCCTCGATCCTGATAACACACTCCCGATCTCGGAATGCAGTGTAATCACTTGATCCTGATCACACACTCCTGATCTCTGAATGCAGTGTAATCACTCGATCCTGTTCACACACTCCCGATTCCTGAATGCAGTGTAATCACTCGATCCTGATCCCACAATCCTGATCTCCGAATGCAGTATAATCACTCGATCCCTGAATGCAGTGTAATCACTCGATCCTGATCACACTCTCCCGATCTCCGAATGCAGTATAATCACTCGATCCTGATCACACACTCCCGATCTCTGAATGCAGTGTAATCACTCGATCCTGATTACACTCTCCCGATCTCCGAATGCAGTATAATCACTCGATCCTGATCACACTCTCCCGATCTCCGAATGCAGTGTAATCACTCGATCCTGATCACACTCTCCCGATCGCCGAATACAGTATAATCACTCGATCCCTGAATGCAGTGTAATCACTCGATCCTGATCACACTCTCCCGATCTCCGAATGCAGTATAATCACTCGATCCTGATCACACAATCCCAATCCCTGAATGCAGTGTAATCAGTTGATCCTGATCACACACTCCCGATCTCTGAATGCAGTGTAATCACTCGATCCTGATCACACAATCCCGATCTCCGAATGCAGTGTAATCACTCGATCCTGATCACATTCTCCCGATCTCCGAATGCAATGTAATCACTCGATCCTGATCACACTCTCCTGATCTCTGAATGCAGTATAATCATTTGATCCTGATCACATTCTCACGATCTCCGAATTCAGTGTAATCACTCGATCATGATCATGATGTCCCGATCTCTGAATGCAGTGAAATCACTCGATCCTGATCACACACTCCCGATCTCCGAATGCAGTGTAATCACTCGATCCTGATCACACCCACCTGATCTCTGAATGATGTGTAATCACTCGATCCTGATCACACAATCCTGTTCTCTGAATGCAGAGTAATCACTCGATCCTGATCACACCCACCTGATCTCTGAATGATGTGTAATCACTCGATCCTGATCACACAATCCTGTTCTCTGAATGCAGTGTAATCACTCGATTTTGATCCCATTCTCCCGATCATTGAATGCAGTGTAATCACTCGATCCTAATCACACAATCCTGATCTCCGAATGCAGTGTAATCACTCTATCCTGATCACACAATCCCGATCACTGAATGCAGTGTAATCACTCGGTCCTGATCACACTCTCCCGATCCCTGAATGCAGTGTAATCACTCGATCCTGATCACACACTCCTGATCTCTGATTGCAGGGTAATCACTCGATCCTGATCACACATTCCCAATCTCTGAATGCAGTGTCATCACATGATCCTGATCACACTCTCCCAATCCCTGAACGCGGTGCAATCACTCGATCCTGATCACACACTCCCGATCTCCGAATGCAGTATAATCACCCGATCCTGATCACACACTCCTGATCTCTGATTGCAGGGTAATCACTCAATTCTGATCACACACTCCCGATCCCTGAATGCAGTGTAATCACTCGATCCTGATCACACATTCCCAATCTCTGAATGCAGTGTAATCACTCGGTCCTGATCACACTCTCCCGATTCCTGAATGCAGTGTAATCACTCGATCCTGATCACACATTCCCAATCTCTGAATGCAGTGTAATCACTTGATCCTGATCACACTCTCCCGATCCATGAATGCAGTGTAATCACACGATCCTGATCACACACTCCCGATCTCCGAATGCAGTATAATCACCCGATCCTGATCACACACTCCCGATCTCTGAATGCAGTGTAATCACTCGATCCTGATCACACACTCCCGATCTCTGAATGCAGTGTAATCACTCGACCCAGATCACAAAATCCCGTTCGCTGAATGCAGTGTAATCACTCGGTCCTGATCACACTCTCCCGATCCCTGAATGCAGTGTAATCACTCGATCCTGATCACACACTCCCGATCTCTGACTGCAGTGTAATCACTCGATACTGATCACACTCTCCCGATCTCTGAATGCAGTGTAACCACTCGATCCTGATCACACACTCCCGATCTCTGAATGCAGTGTAATCACTCGATCCTGATCACACTCTCCCGATTTCTGAATGCAGTGTCATCACTCGATCCTGATCACATACTCCCGATCTCTGAATGCAGTGCAATCACTCGATCCTGATCACACACTCCTGATCCCTGAATGCAGTGTAATCACTCGATCCTGATCACACAATCCTGATCTCTGAATGCAGTGTAATCACTCGATCCTGATCACACAATCCCGATCTCTGAATGCAGTGAAATCACTCGATCCTGATCACACACTCTCGATCTCAGAATGCAGTGTAATCACTCGATCGTGATCACACACTCCCGATCTCTCAATGCAGTGTAATCACTCGATCCTGATCACACAATCCTGATCTCTGAATGCAGTGTAATCACTCGATCCTGATCACACAATCCCGATCTCTGAATGCAGTGAAATCACTCGATCCTGATCCCACAATCCCGATCTCTGAATGCAGTGAAATCACTCGATCCTGATCACACACTCCCGATCTCTGAATGCAGTGTAATCACTCGATCCTGATCACACCCACCTGATCTCTGAATGATGTGTAATCACTCGATCCTGATCACACAATCCTGTTCTCTGAATGCAGAGTAATCACTCGATCCTGATCACACCCACCTGATCACTGAATGATGTGTAATCACTCGATCCTGATCACACAATCCTGTTCTCTGAATGCAGTGTAATCACTCGATTTTGATCCCATACTCCCGATCATTGAATGCAGTGTAATCACTCGATCCGAATCACACAATCCTGATCTCCGAATGCAGTGTAATCACTCGATCCTGATCACACTCTCCTGACCTCTGAATGCAGTGTAATCACTCGGTCCTGGTCACACACTCCCGATCTCTGAACGTAGTGTAATCCCTCGATCCTGATCACACTCTCCTGATCTCCGAATGCAGTTTAATCACTCGATCCTGATAACACACTCCCGATCTCGGAATGCAGTGTAATCACTCGATCCTGATCACACACTCCTGATCTCTGAATGCAGTGTAATGACTCGATCCTGTTCACACACTCCCGATTCCTGAATGCAGTGTAATCACTCGATCCTGATCCCACAATCCTGATCTCCGAATGCAGTATAATCACTCGATCTCAGAATGCAGTGTAATCACTCGATCCTGATCACACTCTCCCGATCTCCGAATGCAGTGTAATCACTCGATCCTGATCACACTCTCCCGATCTCCGAATGCAGTATAATCACTCGATCTCAGAATGCAGTGTAATCACTCGATCCTGATCACACTCTCCCGATCTCCGAATGCAGTGTAATCACTCGATCCTGATCACACTCTCCCGATCTCCGAATGCAGTGTAATCACTCGATCCTGATCACACTCTCCCGATCTCCGAATGCAGTATAATCACTCGATCCCTGAATGCAGTGTAATCACTCGATCCTGATCACACTCTCCCGATCTCCGAATGCAGTATAATCACTCGATCCTGATCACACAATCCCAATCCCTGAATGCAGTTTAATCAGTTGATCCTGATCACACACTCCCGATCTCTGAATGCAGTGTAATCACTCGATCCTGATCACACAATCCCGATCTCCGAACGCAGTGTAATCACTCGATCCTGATCACACTCTCCCGATCTCCGAATGCAGTGTAATCACTCGATCCTGATCACACTCTCCTGATCTCTGAATGCAGTATAATCATTTGATCCTGATCACATTCTCAGGATCTCCGAATTCAGTGTAATGACTCGATCATGATCACACACTCCCAATCCGTGAATGCAGTGTAATCACTCAATCCTGATCGCACAATCCCGATCTCTGAATGCAGTGAAATCATTCGATCCTGATCACACACTCCCGATCTCCGAATGCAGTGTAATCACTCGATCCTGATCACACCCACCTGATCTCTGAATGATGTGTAATCACTCGATCCTGATCACACAATCCTGATCTCTGAATGCAGAGTAATCACTCGATCCTGATCACACCCACCTGATCTCTGAATGATGTGTAATCACTCGATCCTGATCACACAATCCTGTTCTCTGAATGCAGTGTAATCACTCGATTCTGATCCCATACTCCCGATCATTGAATGCAGTGTAATCACTCGATCCTAATCACACAATCCTGATCTCCGAATGCAGTGTAATCACTCGATCCTGATCACACTCTCCTGATCTCTGAATGCAGTGTAATCACTCGATCCTGGTCACACACTCCCGATCCCTGAACGCAGTGTAATCCCTCGATCCTGAGCACACTCTCCTGATCTCCGAATGCAGTGTAATCACTCGATCCTGATAACACACTCCCAATCCCTGAATGCAATGTTATCCTTAGATCCTGGTCACACACTCCCGATCCCTGAACGCAGTGTATTCCCTCGATCCTGATAACACACTCCCGATCTCGGAATGCAGTGTAATCACTTGATCCTGATCACACACTCCTGATCTCTGAATGCAGTGTAATCACTCGATCCTGTTCACACACTCCCGATTCCTGAATGCAGTGTAATCACTCGATCCTGATCCCACAATCCTGATCTCCGAATGCAGTATAATCACTCGATCCTGATCACACACTCCCGATCTCTGAATGCAGTGTAATCACTCGATCCTGATTACACTCTCCCGATCTCCGAATGCAGTATAATCACTCGATCCTGATCACACTCTCCCGATCTCCGAATGCAGTGTAATCACTCGATCCTGATCACACTCTCCCGATCTCCGAATGCAGTATAATCACACGATCCCTGAATGCAGTGTAATCACTCGATCCTGATCACACTCTCCCGATCTCCGAATGCAGTATAATCACTCGATCCTGATCACACAATCCCAATCCCTGAATGCAGTTTAATCAGTTGATCCTGATCACACACTCCCGATCTCTGAATGCAGTGTAATCACTCGATCCTGATCACACAATCCTGTTCTCTGAATGCAGAGTAATCACTCGATCCTGATCACACCCACCTGATCACTGAATGATGTGTAATCACTCGATCCTGATCACACAATCCTGTTCTCTGAATGCAGTGTAATCACTCGATTTTGATCCCATACTCCCGATCATTGAATGCAGTGTAATCACTCGATCCGAATCACACAATCCTGATCTCCGAATGCAGTGTAATCACTCGATCCTGATCACACTCTCATGATCTCTGAATGCAGTGTAATCACTCGGTCCTGGTCACACACTCCCGATCTCTGAACGCAGTGTAATCCCTCGATCCTGATCACACTCTCCTGATCTCCGAATGCAGTGTAATCACTCGATCCTGATAACACACTCCCGATCTCGGAATGCAGTGTAATCACTCGATCCTGATCACACACTCCTGATCTCTGAATGCAGTGTAATGACTCGATCCTGTTCACACACTCCCGATTCCTGAATGCAGTGTAATCACTCGATCCTGATCCCACAATCCTGATCTCCGAATGCAGTATAATCCCTCGATCTCAGAATGCAGTGTAATCACTCGATCCTGATCACACTCTCCCGATCTCCGAATGCTGTATAATCACTCGATCCCTGAATGCAGTGTAATCACTCGATCCTGATCACACTCTCCCGATCTCCGAATGCAGTATAATCACTCGATCCTGATCACACAATCCCAATCCCTGAATGCAGTTTAATCAGTTGATCCTGATCACACACTCCCGATCTCTGAATGCAGTGTAATCACTCGATCCTGATCACACAATCCCGATCTCCGAATGCAGTGTAATCACTCGATCCTGATCACACTCTCCCGATCTCCGAATGCAGTGTAATCACTCGATCCTGATCACACTCTCCTGATCTCTGAATGCAGTATAATCATTTGATCCTGATCACATTCTAACGATCTCCGAATTCAGTGTAATCACTCGATCATGATCATGATGTCCCGATCTCTGAATGCAGTGAAATCACTCGATCCTGATCACACACTCCCAATCCGTGAATGCAGTGTAATCACTCGATCCTGATCGCACAATCCCGATCTCTGAATGCAGTGAAATCATTCGATCCTGATCACACACTCCCGATCTCCGAATGCAGTGTAATCACTCGATCCTGATCACACCCACCTGATCTCTGAATGATGTGTAATCACTCGATCCTGATCACACAATCCTGTTCTCTGAATGCAGAGTAATCACTCGATCCTGATCACACCCACCTGATCTCTGAATGATGTGTAATCACTCGATCCTGATCACACAATCCTGTTCTCTGAATGCAGTGTAATCACTCGATTCTGATCCCATACTCCCGATCATTGAATGCAGTGTAATCACTCGATCCTAATCACACAATCCTGATCTCCGAATGCAGTGTAATCACTCGATCCTGATCACACTCTCCTGATCTCTGAATGCAGTGTAATCACTCGGTCCTGGTCACACACTCCCGATCCCTGAACGCAGTGTAATCCCTCGATCCTGATCACACTCTCCTGACGCCGAATGCAGTGTAATCACTCGATCCTGATAACACACTCCCGATCCCTGAATGCAATGTAATCCTTCGATCCTGGTCACACACTCCCGATCCCTGAACGCAGTGTAATCCCTCGATCCTAATAACACACTCCCGATCTCGGAATGCAGTGTAATCACTTGATCCTGATCACACACTCCTGATCTCTGAATGCAGTGTAATCACTCGATCCTGTTCACACACTCCCGATTCCTGAATGCAGTGTAATCACTCGATCCTGATCCCACAATCCTGATCTCCGAATGCAGTATAATCACTCGATCCCTGAATGCAGTGTAATCACTCGATCCTGATCACACTCTCCCGATCTCCGAATGCAGTATAATCACTCGATCCTGATCACACACTCCCGATCTCTGAATGCAGTGTAATCACTCGATACTGATTACACTCTCCCGATCTCCGAATGCAGTATAATCACTCGATCCTGATCACACTCTCCCGATCTCCGAATGCAGTGTAATCACTCGATCCTGATCACACTCTCCCGATCTCCGAATGCAGTATAATCACTCGATCCCTGAATGCAGTGTAATCACTCGATCCTGATCACACTCTCCCGATCTCCGAATGCAGTATAATCACTCGATCCTGATCACACAATCCCAATCCCTGAATGCAGTTTAATCAGTTGATCCTGATCACACACTCCCGATCTCTGAATGCAGTGTAATCACTCGATCCTGATCACACAATCCCGATCTCCGAATGCAGTGTAATCACTCGATCCTGATCACACTCTCCCGATCTCCGAATGCAGTGTAATCACTCGATCCTGATCACACTCTCCTGATCTCTGAATGCAGTATAATCATTTGATCCTGATCACATTCTCACGATCTCCGAATTCAGTGTAATCACTCGATCATGATCTTGATGTCCCGATCTCTGAATGCAGTGAAATCACTCGATCCTGATCACTCAATCCCGATCTCCGAATGCAGTGTAATCACTCGATCCTGATCACACCCACCTGATCTCTGAATGATGTGTAATCACTCGATCCTGATCACACAATCCTGTTCTCTGAATGCAGAGTAATCACTCGATCCTGATCACACCCACCTGATCTCTGAATGATGTGTAATCACTCGATCCTGATCACACAATCCTGTTCTCTGAATGCAGTGTAATCACTCGATTCTGATCCCATACTCCCGATCATTGAATGCAGTGTAATCACTCGATCCTACTCACACAATCCTGATCTCCGAATGCAGTGTAATCACTCGATCCTGATCACACTCTCCTGATCTCTGAATGCAGTGTAATCACTCGGTCCTGGTCACACACTCCCGATCCCTGAACGCAGTGTAATCCCTCGACCCTGATCACACTCTCCTGATCTCTGAATGCAGTGTAATCACTCGATCCTGATCACACACTCCCGATCCCTGAATGCAATGTAATCCTTCGATCCTGGTCCCACACTCCCGATCCCTGAACGCAGTGTAATCCCTCGATCCTGATAACACTCTCCCGATCACCGAATGCAGTGTAATCACTCGATCCTGATCACACTCTCCTGATCTCTGAATGCGGTATAATCATTTGATCCTGATCACATTCTAACGATCTCCGAATTCAGTGTAATCACTCGATCATGATCATGATGTCCCGATCTCTGAATGCAGTGAAATCACTCGATCCTGATCACACACTCCCAATCCGTGAATGCAGTGTAATCACTCGATCCTGATCGCACAATCCCGATCTCTGAATGCAGTGAAATCATTCGATCCTGATCACACACTCCCGATCTCCGAATGCAGTGTAATCACTCGATCCTGATCACACCCACCTGATCTCTGAATGATGTGTAATCACTCGATCCTGATCACACAATCCTGTTCTCTGAATGCAGAGTAATCACTCGATCCTGATCACACCCACCTGATCTCTGAATGATGTGTAATCACTCGATCCTGATCACACAATCCTGTTCTCTGAATGCAGTGTAATCACTCGATTCTGATCCCATACTCCCGATCATTGAATGCAGTGTAATCACTCGATCCTAATCACACAATCCTGATCTCTGAATGCAGTGTAATCACTCGGTCCTGGTCACACACTCCCGATCCCTGAACGCAGTGTAATCCCTCGATCCTGATCACACTCTCCTGACGCCGAATGCAGTGTAATCACTCGATCCTGATAACACACTCCCGATCCCTGAATGCAATGTAATCCTTCGATCCTGGTCACACACTCCCGATCCCTGAACGCAGTGTAATCCCTCGATCCTAATAACACACTCCCGATCTCGGAATGCAGTGTAATCACTTGATCCTGATCACACACTCCTGATCTCTGAATGCAGTGTAATCACTCGATCCTGTTCACACACTCCCGATTCCTGAATGCAGTGTAATCACTCGATCCTGATCCCACAATCCTGATCTCCGAATGCAGTATAATCACTCGATCCCTGAATGCAGTGTAATCACTCGATCCTGATCACACTCTCCCGATCTCCGAATGCAGTATAATCACTCGATCCTGATCACACACTCCCGATCTCTGAATGCAGTGTAATCACTCGATACTGATTACACTCTCCCGATCTCCGAATGCAGTATAATCACTCGATCCTGATCACACTCTCCCGATCTCCGAATGCAGTGTAATCACTCGATCCTGATCACACTCTCCCGATCTCCGAATGCAGTATAATCACTCGATCCCTGAATGCAGTGTAATCACTCGATCCTGATCACACTCTCCCGATCTCCGAATGCAGTATAATCACTCGATCCTGATCACACAATCCCAATCCCTGAATGCAGTTTAATCAGTTGATCCTGATCACACACTCCCGATCTCTGAATGCAGTGTAATCACTCGATCCTGATCACACAATCCCGATCTCCGAATGCAGTGTAATCACTCGATCCTGATCACACTCTCCCGGTCTCCGAATGCAGTGTAATCACTCGATCCTGATCACACTCTCCTGATCTCTGAATGCAGTATAATCATTTGATCCTGATCACATTCTCACGATCTCCGAATTCAGTGTAATCACTCGATCATGATCATGATGTCCCGATCTCTGAATGCAGTGAAATCACTCGATCCTGATCACTCAATCCCGATCTCCGAATGCAGTGTAATCACTCGATCCTGATCACACCCACCTGATCTCTGAATGATGTGTAATCACTCGATCCTGATCACACAATCCTGTTCTCTGAATGCAGAGTAATCACTCGATCCTGATCACACCCACCTGATCTCTGAATGATGTGTAATCACTCGATCCTGATCACACAATCCTGTTCTCTGAATGCAGTGTAATCACTCGATTCTGATCCCATACTCCCGATCATTGAATGCAGTGTAATCACTCGATCCTAATCACACAATCCTGATCTCCGAATGCAGTGTAATCACTCGATCCTGATCACACTCTCCTGATCTCTGAATGCAGTGTAATCACTCGGTCCTGGTCACACACTCCCGATCCCTGAACGCAGTGTAATCCCTCGACCCTGATCACACTCTCCTGATCTCTGAATGCAGTGTAATCACTCGATCCTGATCACACACTCCCGATCCCTGAATGCAATGTAATCCTTCGATCCTGGTCTCACACTCTCGATCCCTGAACGGAGTGTAATCCCTCGATCCTGATAACACACTCCCGATCTCGGAATGCAGTGTAATCACTTGATCCTGATCACACACTCCTGATCTCTGAATGCAGTGTAATCACTCGATCCTATTCACACACTCCCGATTCCTGAATGCAGTGTAATCACTCGATCCTGATCCCACAATCCTGATCTCCGAATGCAGTATAATCACTCGATCCCTGAATGCAGTGTAATCACTCGATCCTGATCACACTCTCCCGATCTCCGAATGCAGTATAATCACTCGATCCTGATCACACACTCCCGATCTCTGAATGCAGTGTAATCACTCCATCCTGATTACACTCTCCCGATCTCCGAATGCAGTATAATCACTCGATCCTGATCACACTCTCCCGATCTCCGAATGCAGTGTAATCACTCGATCCTGATCACACTCTCCCGATCTCCGAATGCTGTATAATCACTCGATCCCTGAATGCAGTGTAATCACTCGATCCTGATCACACTCTCCCGATCTCCGAATGCAGTATAATCACTCGATCCTGATCACACAATCCCAATCCCTGAATGCAGTTTAATCAGTTGATCCTGATCACACACTCCCGATCTCTGAATGCAGTGTAATCACTCGATCCTGATCACACAATCCCGATCTCCGAATGCAGTGTAATCACTCGATCCTGATCACACTCTCCCGGTCTCCGAATGCAGTGTAATCACTCGATCCTGATCACACTCTCCTGATCTCTGAATGCAGTATAATCATTTGATCCTGATCACATTCTCACGATCTCCGAATTCAGTGTAATCACTCGATCATGATCATGATGTCCCGATCTCTGAATGCAGTGAAATCACTCGATCCTGATCACACACTCCCGATCTCCGAATGCAGTGTAATCACTCGATCCTGATCACACCCACCTGATCTCTGAATGATGTGTAATCACTCGATCCTGATCACACAATCCTGTTCTCTGAATGCAGTGTAATCACTCGATCCTGATCACACCCACCTGATCTCTGAATGATGTGTAATCACTCGATCCTGATCACACAATCCTGTTCTCTGAATGCAGTGTAATCACTCGATTCTGATCCCATACTCCCGATCATTGAATGCAGTGTAATCACTCGATCCTAATCACACAATCCTGATCTCCGAATGCAGTGTAATCACTCGATCCTGATCACACTCTCCTGATCTCTGAATGCAGTGTAATCACTCGGTCCTGGTCACACACTCCCGATCCCGGAACGCAGTGTAATCCCTCGACCCTGATCACACTCTCCTGATCTCTGAATGCAGTGTAATCACTCGATCCTGATCACACACTCCCGATCCCTGAATGCAATGTAATCCTTCGATCCTGGTCCCACACTCCCGATCCCTGAATGCAGTGTAATCCCTCGATCCTGATAACACACTCCCGATCTCGGAATGCAGTGTAATCACTTGATCCTGATCACACACTCCTGATCTCTGAATGCAGTGTAATCACTCGATCCTGTTCACACACTCCCGATTCCTGAATGCAGTGTAATCACTCGATCCTGATCCCACAATCCTGATCTCCGAATGCAGTATAATCACTCGATCCCTGAATGCAGTGTAATCACTCGATCCTGATCACACTCTCCCGATCTCCGAATGCAGTATAATCACTCGATCCTGATCACACACTCCCGATCTCTGAATGCAGTGTAATCACTCCATCCTGATTACACTCTCCCGATCTCCGAATGCAGTATTATCACTCGATCCTGATCACACTCTCCCGATCTCCGAATGCAGTGTAATCACTCGTTCCTGATCACACTCTCCCGATCTCCGAATGCTGTATAATCACTCGATCCCTGAATGCAGTGTAATCACTCGATCCCGATCACACTCTCCCGATCTCCGAATGCAGTATAATCACTCGATCCTGATCACACAATCCCAATCCCTGAATGCAGTTTAATCAGTTGATCCTGATCACACACTCCCGATCTCTGAATGCAGTGTAATCACTCGATCCTGATCACACAATCCCGATCTCCGAATGCAGTGTAATCACTCGATCCTGATCACACTCTCCCGGTCTCTGAATGCAGTGTTATCACTCGATCCTGATCACACTCTCCTGATCTCTGAATGCAGTATAATCATTTGATCCTGATCACATTCTCACGATCTCCGAATTCAGTGTAATCACTCGATCATGATCATGATGTCCCGATCTCTGAATGCAGTGAAATCACTCGATCCTGATCACACACTCCCGATCTCCGAATGCAGTGTAATCACTCGATCCTGATCACACCCACCTGATCTCTGAATGATGTGTAATCACTCGATCCTGATCACACAATCCTGTTCTCTGAATGCAGTGTAATCACTCGATCCTGATCACACCCACCTGATCTCTGAATGATGTGTAATCACTCGATCCTGATCACACAATCCTGTTCTCTGAATGCAGTGTAATCACTCGATTCTGATCCCATACTCCCGATCATTGAATGCAGTGTAATCACTCGATCCTAATCACACAATCCTGATCTCCGAATGCAGTGTAATCACTCGATCCTGATCACACTCTCCTGATCTCTGAATGCAGTGTAATCACTCGGTCCTGGTCACACACTCCCGATCCCTGAACGCAGTGTAATCCCTCGATCCTGATCACACTCTCCTGACGCCGAATGCAGTGTAATCACTCGATCCTGATAACACACTCCCGATCCCTGAATGCAATGTAATCCTTCGATCCTGGTCACACACTCCCGATCCCTGAACGCAGTGTAATCCCTCGATCCTAATAACACACTCCCGATCTCGGAATGCAGTGTAATCACTTGATCCTGATCACACACTCCTGATCTCTGAATGCAGTGTAATCACTTGATCCTGTTCACACACTCCCGATTCCTGAATGCAGTGTAATCACTCGATCCTGATCCCACAATCCTGATCTCCGAATGCAGTATAATCACTCGATCCCTGAATGCAGTGTAATCACTCGATCCTGATCACACTCTCCCGATCTCCGAATGCAGTATAATCACTCGATCCTGATCACACACTCCCGATCTCTGAATGCAGTGTAATCACTCGATACTGATTACACTCTCCCGATCTCCGAATGCAGTATAATCACTCGATCCTGATCACACTCTCCCGATCTCCGAATGCAGTGTAATCACTCGATCCTGATCACACTCTCCCGATCTCCGAATGCAGTATAATCACTCGATCCCTGAATGCAGTGTAATCACTCGATCCTGATCACACTCTCCCGATCTCCGAATGCAGTATAATCACTCGATCCTGATCACACAATCCCAATCCCTGAATGCAGTTTAATCAGTTGATCCTGATCACACACTCCCGATCTCTGAATGCAGTGTAATCACTCGATCCTGATCACACAATCCCGATCTCCGAATGCAGTGTAATCACTCGATCCTGATCACACTCTCCCGGTCTCCGAATGCAGTGTAATCACTCGATCCTGATCACACTCTCCTGATCTCTGAATGCAGTATAATCATTTGATCCTGATCACATTCTCACGATCTCCGAATTCAGTGTAATCACTCGATCATGATCTTGATGTCCCGATCTCTGAATGCAGTGAAATCACTCGATCCTGATCACTCAATCCCGATCTCCGAATGCAGTGTAATCACTCGATCCTGATCACACCCACCTGATCTCTGAATGATGTGTAATCACTCGATCCTGATCACACAATCCTGTTCTCTGAATGCAGAGTAATCACTCGATCCTGATCACACCCACCTGATCTCTGAATGATGTGTAATCACTCGATCCTGATCACACAATCCTGTTCTCTGAATGCAGTGTAATCACTCGATTCTGATCCCATACTCCCGATCATTGAATGCAGTGTAATCACTCGATCCTACTCACACAATCCTGATCTCCGAATGCAGTGTAATCACTCGATCCTGATCACACTCTCCTGATCTCTGAATGCAGTGTAATCACTCGGTCCTGGTCACACACTCCCGATCCCTGAACGCAGTGTAATCCCTCGACCCTGATCACACTCTCCGGATCTCTGAATGCAGTGTAATCACTCGATCCTGATCACACACTCCCGATCCCTGAATGCAATGTAATCCTTCGATCCTGGTCCCACACTCCCGATCCCTGAACGCAGTGTAATCCCTCGATCCTGATAACACACTCCCGATCTCAGAATGCAGTGTAATCACTTGATCCTGATCACACACTCCTGATCTCTGAATGCAGTGTAATCACTCGATCCTGTTCACACACTCCCGATTCCTGAATGCAGTGTAATCACTCGATCCTGATCCCACAATCCTGATCTCCGAATGCAGTATAATCACTCGATCCCTGAATGCAGTGTAATCACTCGATCCTGATCACACTCTCCCGATCTCCGAATGCAGTATAATCACTCGATCCTGATCACACACTCCCGATCTCTGAATGCAGTGTAATCACTCCATCCTGATTACACTCTCCCGATCTCCGAATGCAGTATAATCACTCGATCCTGATCACACTCTCCCGATCTCCGAATGCAGTGTAATCACTCGATCCTGATCACACTCTCCCGATCTCCGAATGCTGTATAATCACTCGATCCCTGAATGCAGTGTAATCACTCGATCCTGATCACACTCTCCCGATCTCCGAATGCAGTATAATCACTCGATCCTGATCACACAATCCCAATCCCTGAATGCAGTTTAATCAGTTGATCCTGATCACACACTCCCGATCTCCGAATGCAGTGTAATCACTCGATCCTGATCACACTCTCCCGGTCTCCGAATGCAGTGTAATCACTCGATCCTGATCACACTCTCCTGATCTCTGAATGCAGTATAATCATTTGATCCTGATCACATTCTCACGATCTCCGAATTCAGTGTAATCACTCGATCATGATCATGATGTCCCGATCTCTGAATGCAGTGAAATCACTCGATCCTGATCACACACTCCCGATCTCCGAATGCAGTGTAATCACTCGATCCTGATCACACCCACCTGATCTCTGAATGATGTGTAATCACTCGATCCTGATCACACAATCCTGTTCTCTGAATGCAGTGTAATCACTCGATCCTGATCACACCCACCTGATCTCTGAATGATGTGTAATCACTCGATCCTGATCACACAATCCTGTTCTCTGAATGCAGTGTAATCACTCGATTCTAATCCCATACTCCCGATCATTGAATGCAGTGTAATCACTCGATCCTAATCACACAATCCTGATCTCCGAATGCAGTGTAATCACTCGATCCTGATCACACTCTCCTGATCTCTGAATGCAGTGTAATCACTCGGTCCTGGTCACACACTCCCGATAACTGAACGCAGTGCAATCCCTCGACCCTGATCACACTCTCCTGATCTCCGAATGCAGTGTAATCACTCGATCCTGATCACACACTCCCGATCCCTGAATGCAATGTAATCCTTCGATCCTGGTCACACACTGCCGATCCCTGAACGCAGTGTAATCCCTCGATTCAGATAACACACTCCCGATCTCTGAATGCAGTGTAATCACTCGGTCCTGGTCACACACTCCCGATCCCTGAACGCAGTGTAATCCCTCGATCCTGATCACACTCTCCTGATCTCTGAATGCAGTGTAATCACTCGATCCTGATCACACTCTCCCGATCTCCAAATGCAGTGTAATCACTCGATTCTGATAACACACTCCCGATCTCTGAATGCAGTGTAATCACTCGATCCTGATCACACACTCCTGATCTCTGAATGCAGTGTAATCACTCGATCCTGATCACACACTCCCGATTCCTGAATGCAGTGTAATCACTCGATCCTGATCCCACAATCCTGATCTCTGAATGCAGTATAATCACTCGATCCCTGAATGCAGTGTAATCACTCGATCCTGATCACACTCTCCCGATCTCCGAATGCAGTATAATCACTCGATCCTGATCACACTCTCCCGATCTCTGAATGCAGTGTATTCACTCGATCCTGATCACACTCTCCCGATCTCCGAATGCAGTATAATCACTCGATCCCTGAATGCAGTGTAATCACTCGATCCTGATCACACTCTGCCAATCTCCGAATGCAGTATAATCACTCGATCCTGATCACACAATCCCAATCCCTGAATGCAGTTTAATCAGTTGATCCTGATCACACACTCCCGATCTCTGAATGCAGTGTAATCACTCGATCCTGATCACACAATCCCGATCTCCGAATGCAGTGTAATCACTCGATCCTGATCACACTCTCCCGATCTCCGAATGCAGTGTAATCTCTTGATCCTGATCACACAATCCCGATCTCCGAATGCAGTGTAATCACTCGATCCTGATCACACTCTCCCGATCTCCGAATGCAGTGTAATCTCTCGATCCTGATCACATTCTCACGATCTCTGAATGCAGTGTAATCACTCGATCCTGATCACCCACTCCCAATCCGTGAATGCAGTATAATCACTCGATCCTCATCCCACATTCCCGTTCTCGGAATGCAGAGTAATCAGTCGATACTGATCACACTCTCCCGATCCCTGAATGCAGTGTAAATATCGAACAGTAATTTGCTATGGAGGGGGTGGCATGGTGGAAAGTGCCCCCTTGAGGGTCACTACAAATCACCCAGTGTGGTTGAGTTTGGATGTTTGGAGATCAGCCATAATCCCCAGGGACTGATCACTGACCAAACCCCAGTTACTGTCCACTACGTCCTGTTGAAAGCTGGCCTCAGATTGCCTCCAGCTGAGGATAGGATAGGATAGGTCTGGGAATATGTTCACTTCCCTCATCCACATCGTCGGATGGTCTGTCAAAGTTCTTGCATGAAAAATGGGCAACTGGACTCTGGTAAATGAAGGCCTGGGTCTCAGGAGAACTAATGTCAGAGGGGGGAGGGAGAAATTTAATTTAATGGGTTTGTAATGTGCCTATACCCCTACAGACAATATTGAAAAGGGAATACAACCCTGCATCTAATAAAATGATTTACTTGCAATTTTGCCAAGAATGCACATGTGTGCTCGAAGTATCAGTAAACCTATCAGACTGTGAGCTTGTACTGCATAGCTCTGTATTGTTTCACCAACCCCCCCCTCCCATCCCTCTCCCATACAGTCTCTTATTCCCGCTGCCCTGTCCAAGCTCCACATCCTGAAACCTCCATTCCAGCAACACATCTGCTCATTGCTTCACTTTTAACCCGTGCACAGTGAGCCCATCCTCTCGAGTGCAGTGATGGGGGGAGGCTGGTCTCCGTAATGATTGCTATAAATTGCAACCAGTCCCCTGCCAAATCATAAAATGGCCTGCCACTCCCTGGGAGAGCTTCGAAACCTTTTGCAGATGTGCAGCACTATGACTCACACAGAGTCTGGTATTTCTTTTGTTTAGATTCTCTGACAAGCTTCTCACATTCTTATAATTTCAAACTGAGAGAAACATTCTCCCAAGGCACGCAATGTTTAAAGACTGCTCACCTTTTCGTTTTACCTTTCCGATATATCCTCCCTACCTACTCTCAATGTTTCCAAGATTAGAAGCCTACTCTCTTCCTCTCCTGTGTAACACTTTAATTTCCTCACTTCTTTGATGAAGTGCTAGCCTTCTCTTGACTCCACCCTGGGGTACAGTCACACCGACAGACTCCACCCTAGAGTACAGTCACACTGACAGACTCCACACTGGTGTACAGTCACACAGACAGAACCCACCCTGGCCTACAGTCACACTGACAGACACCACCCTGGGGTACAGTCACACAGACTCCACCCTGGAGTACACTCACACCGACAGACTCCACCCTCGAGTACAGTCACACCGACAGACCCCACCTGGGGTATAGTCACACTAACAGACATGACCCTGGAGTACAGTCAACCAACAGAATCCATCTTGGAGTATAGGCACACCAACAGACTCCACCCTGGAGTACAGTTACACAGACAGACTCCACCCTCGTGTACCATCACACTAACAGACATGACCCTGGAGTACAGTCAACCAACAGAATCCATCTTGGAGTACAGGCATACCAACAGACTCCACCCTGGAGTACAGTCACACAGACAGACTCCACCCTCGTGTACTGTCACACTAACAGACACAACCCTGGAGTACAGTCACACTGATTGACCCCACACTGGAGTACAGTCACAGCGATAGACCCCACCCTGGGGTACAGTCACACCGAAATGCCTCACCCTGGAGTACAGTCACACTGACAGACTCCACCCTGGAGTACAGTCACACCGACAGACTCCACCCTGGAGTACAGTCACACCGACATGCCTCACCCTGGAGTACAGTCACACCGACAGACTCCACCCTGGTTTACAGTCACACTGACAGACTCCATCCTGGAGTACAGTCACACCGACAGACTCCACCCTGGTTTACAGTCACACTGACAGACTCCACCCTGGAGTACAGTCACACCAACTGACTCCACCCTAGAGTACAGTCACACCGACAGACCCCACCTGGGGTATAGTCACACTAACAGACATGACCCTGGAGTACAGTCAACCAACAGAATCCATCTTGGAGTACAGGCACACCAACAGACTCCACCCTGGAGTACAGTTACACAGACAGACTCCACCCTCGTGTACCATCACACTAACAGACATGACCCTGGAGTACAGTCAACCAACAGAATCCATCTTGGAGTACAGGCACACCAACAGACTCCACCCTAGAGTACAGTCACACAGACAGACTCCACCTTGGGAAACAGTCACACTAACTGTCACCACCTTGGAGTACAGTCACACCGACAGACTCTACCCTAGAGTACAGTCACACTGACAGACTCCACGCTGGAGTACAGTCACACAGACAGAACCCACCCTGGCCTACAGTCACACTAACATTCACCACCCTGGGGTACAGTCACACCGACAGACTCACACCCTGCAGTACAGTCACACCGACAGACTCCATCCTAGAGTACAGTCACACAGCCAGGTTCCACCATGGCCTACAGTCACACTAACAGACTTCACCCTGGGGTACAGTCACACCGACAGACTCCACCCTGGCGTACAGTCACACCAACAAGACTCCACCCTGGAGTACAGTCACACCGACAGTCTCACCCTGGAGTAGAGTCACACCGACAGTCCCTACCCTGGAGTACAGTCACACCGACAGACCCTACCCTGGAGTACAGTCACACAGACCTCCACCCTGGGGTACAGTCACACTGACAGACCCCACCCTGGAGTACAGTCACACTGACAGACCCCACCCTGGAGTACAGTCACACCGACAGACTCCACCCTGGGGTACAGTCACACAGAGACTCCACCCTGGGGTACAGTCTCACTAACAGACTCCACCCTGGAGTACAGTCATACTTACAAAATACACCCTGGAGTAGTCACACCGACAGACTCCACCCTGGAGTACAGTCACACAGACCTCCATCCTGGAGTACAGTCACACTGACAGAATCCACCCTGGTGTGCAGTCACACCGACAAGACTCCACCCTGGAGTACAGTCACACAGCCATAGGCATCGACCCGGGGACCAATTGCACAGGCACTGTGGGTACAGCTGCATGGACAGACTGCATTCTGTGGAACAGTCACATGGACAACAGCATCATCCTGGGGTACAGGCACATACATATTGACTTCGCCCTCATGCTGCATCAACACTGACACCAGTCTGGGGTAATGCTGACAGGTACCAGTATCATCCTGTGGTTATTACAGCATAGAAACTGACCCTGCACTGGGGAGCAGCTACACAGAGACAGGTATTGACCTGGCACAGTTGCACAGACTCCTGTATTACCCTCGTACAGCAACACACAGACATTGACATGGCCAGGGTTGGAGGATTTGAGCTATAGGGAGAGGCTGAATCGGCTGGTGCTGTTTTCTCTGGAGGGTCGAGGCTGAGGGGTGACCTTATAGAGGTTTACAAAATCATGAGGGGCATGGATCGGGTAAATAGACAAAGTCTTTTCCCTGAGATGGGTGAGTCCAGAACTAGAGGGCATAGGTTTAAGGTGAGAGGGGGAAGATATAAAAGAGACCTAAATGGCAATGTTTTCACACAGAGGGTGGTACGTGTATGGAATGAGCTGCCAGAGGATGTGGTGGAGGCTGGTACAATTGCAACATTTAAGAGGCATCTGGATGGGTATATGAATAGGAAGGGTTTGGAGGGATATGGGCCGGGCGCTGGCAGGTGGGACTAGATTGGATTGGGATATCTGGTTAGCATGGACGGGTTGGACCGAAGGGTCTGTTTCCATGCTGTACATCTCTATGACACTATGACATTACACTGGGATATCATTCTACAGGCAAGGAATATTTATGACTAGAGAAAGCCAGAGGGTGAGGGGAGAATGATGGTGACTGGGGTGAGGGGGGCAACACATGGGGCAGGGGAGCGGACAGGGGTCGGACGGTGCATGGAGGTGGGCGGGGGGCAATGTTGGGGGGGTTGGGGGTAGGCGGGGGACAGTGTTGGAGGGAGTTGGGGGTGGGTGGGGAGCAGTGTTGGATGGGGTTGGGGAGGGGGCGATGTTGGAGGGGGTTGAGGTGGGTGGGGAGCGGTGTTGGATGGGGTTGGGGATGGGCGCGGATGTGGTGCTGGATTGGTGTTGGATGGCGGGGGCGGTGTTGGATGGGGTTGGAGGGTGGGCACGCGGACGGTGTTGTACGGGGTTGGGGGTGGGGTGGGGGCGGTGTTGGATGGGGTTAGGGTGGGGGCGGTATTGGATGGGGTTGTGGGTTGGGCGCGGGGGCGGTATTGGTTGGGGTTGGAGGGTGGTATTGGATGGGGTTGGAGGGTGTGCGGGGGGCGGTGTTGGATGGGGATGGGGTGGGTGGGGGCGGTGTTGGATGGGGTTGGGGTGTGGGGGCGGGGGGACGGTGTTGGATGGGGTTGGGGTTGGCGGGGGCAGTGTTGGACGGGGTTGGGGCGGGTGGGGTGCAGTGTTGGATGGGGTTGGGGTGGGTGGGGGCAGTGTTGGATATGGTTGGGTAGGGTGGGCGGGGGTGGTGTTGGATGGGGTTGGGGGAGGGCAGGGGGCAGTCTTGGGGGTGGGCGGGAGTTGGTGTTGTACGGGGTTGGGGATGCAGGCCAGGGGGCAGTGTTGGGGGGTGGGCAGGTGGCGGTGTTGGATGGGGTTGGGGCGCAGGGCCGGGGGTGGTGTTAGACGGGGTTGGGGGACGCAAGGTGGGGGTGGTGTTGTGGGGTGGGTGCAGGGTCGGTTTTGGGGGGTGGGCGGGGAGCGGTGTTGTGGGCTGGGCGGGGGGCGGTGTTGGGTGGGTGCAGGGTTGGTGTTGGGTGTGCGGGGGGGTGGTGTTGGAGGGTGGGTGCAGGGCCAGTGTTGGGGGGTGGGCGAGGGGCAGTATTGTGGGGTGGGCGGGGGGCGGTGTTGGGATTAGATGGGGCAGTGTAGGACAGGGTTGGGGTGTGGGCAATGTTGGAGGGGGTTGGGGGTGGGCGGGGAATGGTGTTGGAGGGTGGGTGCAGGGCCAGTGTTGGGGAGTGGGCGGGGGGCGGTGTTGAAGGATGGGTGCGGGGGTGGTGGCAGGGGCGGTGTTGGGGGATGGGCGGGGATGGTGTTGGAGGGTGGATGTGGGGCCGCTGTTGGGGGGTAGGCAGGGGGCGGTGTTGGACAGGGTTGGGTTGGGGGCGATGTTGGAGGGGGTTGGGGGTGGCCGGGGGACGGTGTTGGAGGGGGTTGGAGGTGGGCGTGGGGCGGTGTTGGGAGTAGATGGGGCAGTGTAGGAGGGTGGGTGGGGAGTGGCGTTGGGGGGTGGGCGGGGGGATGTTGGGGGGTAGGTGGGGGGAGGTGTTGGAGGGTGGGTGCAGGGTCGGTGTTGGGGGTGGGCGGGGGACAGTGTTGGGGGGTTGCTGGGGGTAGGCGGGGAGCAGTGTTCGGGGTAGGCAGGGGGCAGTGTTGGAGGGTGGGTGGGGGCGGTGTTCAGGGTTGGATGGGGGACGGTGTTGGAAGGTAGGCAGGGCAGTGTTGGGGTGGGTGCAGGGACGGTGTTGGTGGATGGGCGGGGCGGTGTTGGAGGGTGCATGTGGGGCCGCTGTTGGGGAGTGGGCGGGGGGGTGGTGTTGGAGGATGGGTGCGGGGGCGGTGTTGTGGGTGGTGGCGGGGGACGGTGTTGGAGGATGGGTGCGGGGGCGGTATTGGCGGTGGTGGCGGGGGCGGTGTTGGGGAATGGGCGGGGACAGTGTTGGAGGGTGGATGTGGGGCCGCTGTTGGGGAGTAGGCAGGGGGCAGTGTTGGACAGGGTTGGGGTGGGGGCGATGTTGGAGGGGGTTGGGGTGGGCGAGGAATGGTGTTAGAGGGTGGGTGCAGGGCCAGTGTTGGGGAGTGGGCGGTGTTGGATGGGGTTGGGGCGGGTCGATGGGGCTGTGCGGGGAGCGGTGTTGGAGGGCATTGGGGGTGGCTGGGGGGCGGTGTTGGAGGGGGTTGGGGCATGTCGATGTTGGGACTGGGCGGGGAGCGGTGTTGGAGGGGGTTGGGGTGGGCAGGGGCGGTGTTGGAAGGGGTTGGGGCGGGTTGATGTTGGGGCTGGGCGGGGAGCGGTGTTGGAGGGGGTTGGGTGTGGCTGGGGGGCGGTGTTGGAGGAGGTTGGGGGTGGGCGGGGGTGTGGTGTTGGACGGGGTTGGGGCGGGGAGTGGTGTTGGAGGGGGTTGGGGGTGGCCGGGGGGTGGTGTTGGAGGGGGTTGTGGGTGGGTGGGGGCGGTACTGCATGGGGTTGGTGTGGGGGGGGTATTGGATGGGGTTTGGCATAGGGGTGGTGTTGGATTGGTGTTGGAGGGCAGGGGCGGTGTTGGATGGGGTTGGAGGGTGGGCACATGGGTGGTGTCATACGGGGGTGGGCGGGGACCGGTGTTGGATGGGGTTGGGGTGGGGGCGGGGGGCGGTGTTGGATTAGTGTTGGAGGTTGAGCGCGGATGTGGTGTTGGATGGGGTTGGAGTGAGGGCGCAGGGGTGGTTTTGGATGGGGTTGGGGGTGGGGGCAGTGTTTACGGGGTTGGGGGTGGGCTGGGGGCGGTGTTGGATGGGGTAGGGGCGTGTGGTGTTGGATGGGGTTGGGGGTGGGTGCAGGTGCGGTGTTGGATGGGGTTGGAGGGTGGGCGCGGGGATGGTTTTGGATGGGGTTGGGGGTGGGGGCAGAATTACGGGGTTGGGGGTGGGCTGGGGGCGGTGTTGGATTGGTGTTGGAGGGTGGGTGCGGGGGCGTTGTTGGATGGGGTTGGAGGGTGGGCGCGTGGATGGTTTTGGATGGGGTTGGGGGTGGGGTTAGTGTTTACAGGGTTGGGGGTGGGCTGGGGGCGGTGTTGGATTGGTGTTGGAGGGTGGGTGCGGGGGCGTTGTTGGATGGGGTTGGGTGCAGGGGAGGTGTTGGACTGGTGTTGGAGGGTGGGCACAGGTGCGGTGTTGGATTGGTGTTGGAGGGTGGGCAGGGGTCAGTGTTGGATGGGGTTGAGGAGTGGGCGGGGGTCAGTGTTGGATGGGGTTGGGGAGTGGGCGGGGGGCAGTGTTGGATGGGATTGGGGATGGGCGTGGGGGGGCAGTGTTGGATGGGGTTGAGGAGTGGGCGGGGGTCAGTGTTGGATGGGGTTGGGGGTGGGTGGGGGGGGCGGTGTTGGATGGGGTTAGGGATGGGCGGGGGGTGAGGTGTTGGAGGGGGTTGGGGGTGGCCGGGGGTGGTTTTGGAGGGGGTTGGGGGTGGGCGGGGGCGGTGTTGCATGGGCTTGGAGTGGAGGCGGTATTAGATGGGATTGGGGGGTGGGCGTAGGGGTGGTGTTGGAGGGCGGGAGCGGTGTTGGATGGGGTTGGAGGGTGGGCATGTGGGTGGTGTCATATGAGGGTGGGCAGGGGCGGTGTTGGATGGGGTTCGTGGGCGCGAGGGCTGAATTTGTTGGGGTTGGAGGGTGGGCGCAGGGGTGGTGCTGGATGGGGTTGGGGGTGGGGGCGGTGTTGAATTGGTATTGGAGGTTGAGCACGGGTGCGGTGTTGGATGGGGTTGGGGTGTGGGCGGGGGACAGTGTTGGATGGGATTGGGTGATGGGTGGGGGGGCGGTGTTGGATGGGGTTGGAGGGTGGGCGGGGTGGCGGTGTTGGATGGGGTTGGGGGTGGGTTGGTGCGGTGTTGGATGGGGTTGGGGTGGGCGGGGGCGCGGTGTTGGATGGGGTTGGGGTGTGGGCGGGGGACAGTGTTGGATGGGATTGGGTGATGGGTGGGGGGGCGGTGTTGGATGGGGTTGGGGTGGGCGGGGAGCGGTGTTGGAGGGTGGGTGCAGGGTTGGTATTGGAGGGTGGGTGCAGGGTCGGTGTTGGAGGGTGGGCAGGGGCCGGTGTTGGGGGGTGGGTAGGGGGCGGTGTTGTGGGGTACGCAGGGGGTGGTGTTGTGGAGTGGGTGCAGGGTTGGTGTTGTGGGGTGGGTGCAGGATCGGTGTTGTGGGGTGGGTGGGGAGCGGTGTTGGAGGGTGGGTGTAGGGTCGGTGTTGGGTGTTAGGCGAGGGGCGGTGTTGTGGAGTAGGCGAGGGGCGGTGTTGGGGGGGTAGGCGGGGGGTGGTGTTGTGGGGTGGGCAGGGGGTAGTGTTTTGGGGTGGGTGGGGGTGGTGTTGTGGGGGTAGGCGGGGATAGTGCTGGGGGGTAGGCGGGGGGCGTTGTTGTGGAGTAGGTGAGGGGCGGTGTTGGGGGGGTAGGCGGGGGGCGGTGTTGTGGGGTGGGCAGGGGGTAGTGTTTTGGGGTGGGTGGGGGTGGTGTTGTGGGGGTAGGCGGGGATAGTGCTGGGGGGTAGGCGGGGGGCGTTGTTGGAGGGTGGGTGCAGAGCCGGTGTTGGGGTGGGTGGGGGGTCGGTGTTGAGGGGTGGGTGGGGGGTCGGTGTTGAGGGGTGGGTGGGGGGCGGTGTTGAGGGGTGGGTGTAGGGTCGGTGTTGGGGGGGTAGGCGGGGGGCGGTGTTGTGGGGGTAGGCGGGGGGCGGTGTTGTGGGGGTAGGCGGGGGGGCGGTGTTGTGGGGGTAGGCGGGGGGCGTTGTTGTGGGGGTAGGCGGGGGGCGGTGTTGTGGGGGTAGGCGGGGGGCGGTGTTGTGGGGGTAGGCGGGGGGCGTTGTTGTGGGGGTAGGCGGGGGGCGGTGTTGTGGGGGGTAGGCGGGGGGCGGTGTTGTGGGGGTAGGCGGGGGGCGGTGTTGTGGGGGTAGGCGGGGGGCGTTGTTGGAGGGTGGGTGCGGGGCCGGTGTTGTGGGTTGGGCGAGGGCGATGTGGGGTGGGTGGGGGGGTGGTGATGGAGGGTAGGTGCAGGGCCGGTGTTGGGGGGTGGTGGCTGGGGGCGGTGTTGGAGGGTGGGTGTGGGGCCGGTGTTGGGGGTGGGTGGGGTGGCGGTGTTGGGTGGTGGGTGTGGGGCGGTGTTGGGGTGTGAGCGGGGCCGGTGTTGGGGGGTGGATGGGGGCAGTGTTGGTGGGTGGGCGGGGGGTGGAGTTGGAGGGTGGGTGTGGGGCCAGTGTTGGGGGTGAGTGGGAGGGCTGTGTTGGAGGGTGGGTGCGGGGCTGGTGCTGGGGGGTGATTGAGGAGCTGTGTTGGAGGGTGGGCAGGGTGTGGTGTTGGTGGGTGGGCGGGGGGCTGTGTTGGAGGGTGGGTAGGGAGCGGCATTGGGGGATGGGTGGGTGGCTGTGTTTGAGGGTGGGTGGGGGGGCGGTGTTGGGTGGGTGCGGGGCCGGTGTTGGGGCGTGGGTGGGGGGCGATGTTGGGGGGTGGGTGCAGGGTCAGTGTTGGGTGGTAGGAGAGGGCCGGTGTTGTGGGGTGGGCGGGGGGGCGGTGTTGGAGGGTGGGTGTGGGGCTGGTGTTGGGGGTGGGCGGTGTTGGGTCATGGGTGCGGGGCCGGTGTTGGGGTGTAGGCGGGGCCGGTGATGGGTGGTGGGTGCAGGGCTAGTGTTGGGGGGTGTGCGGGGTCGGTGTTGGAGGGTGGGCGGGAGGCAGTGTTGGTGGGTGGGTGGGGGGCTGTGTTGGAGGGTGGGTGCAGAGCCGGTGTTGGGGTGGGTGGGGGGTCGGTGTTGAGGGGTGGGTGGGGGGGGCGGCGTTGGAGGGTGGGTGTAGGGCCAGTGTAGGGGGGTGGTGTTGGGGGTTTGGGCAGGGGGGCGGTGTTGCGGGTTGGACGGGGGCGGTGTTGGGGGATGGTTGGGGGGGTGGTGTTGGGGGGGTGGGCGTGTGGCCAGTTTTATGGTGTTGGCGGGGGCCAGTGTTGGGGTGTGGGCGGGGGGCAGTGTTCGAGGGTGTGCGGGGGCAGTGTTGAAGGGTGGGTGCAGGGCCGGTGTTGGGGAGTGGTCAAGGGGCGGTGTTGTGAGGTTGGCAGCGGCCAGTGTTGGGGGGTGGGTGGGTGCAGGGCCGGTGTTGGGGGGTGGGTGGGGGATGATGTTGGAGGGTGTGCGGGGGCGGTGTTGGGGAGTGGGCGGGGGCAGTGTTGGGGGGTGGGCGGGGGGCGGTGTTGGGGGGTGGGCGGGGTGTGGTGTTGGGCGGTGGGCGTGTTGGAGAGTGGGTGCGGGGCAGTGTTGGAGGGTGGGCGGGGGGCGGTGTTGTGGGGTGGGAAGGGGTGTTGGAGGGTGGGTGCGGGGCTGGTGTTGAGTGTTGGGCGGGGTGGCGGTGTTGGAGTTTGGGTGGAGGGCTGTGTTGGAGGGTGGGTGCGGGGCCGGTTTGGGGGGTGGGTTGGGGGTGGCTTTGGAGGGTGGGTGTGGGGCCGGTGTTGGGGGGTGGGCAGGGGGGGGCGGTGTTGGAGGGTGGGTGGGGAGCATTGTTGGGGGTGGGCAGGGTGCGGTGTTGGGGTGTGGGCAGGGGACGGTGTTGGAGGGTAGGTGCGGGGCCGCTGTTGGGGGGTGGGTGGGGAGCGGTGTTGACAGGTGGGTGGTTTTGGAGGTGGGTGTGGGGCCAGTGTTGGGGGTGGGCGGGAGGGCTGTGTTAGAGGGTGGGTGCGAGGCTGGTGTTGGGTGGTGGGCTGTGTTGGAGGGTGGGTGGGGAGCGGTGTTGGTGGGTGGGCGGGGGGCGGTGTTGGGGGGTAGGCAGGGTGCGGTGTGGGGGGGTGGGCGGGGGGCGGTATTGGAGGGTGGGTGTGGGGCCGGTGTTGGGGGGTGGGTGGGGGGTGGTGTTGGGGGGTTGGTTGGGGGGGGGCGGTGTTGTGGGGTGGGCGGGGGGATGGTGTTGGAGGGTGGATGTGGGGCTGGTGTTGAGGGGTGGGCGGGAGGTGGTGTTGGGGGGTAGGTGCGGGGGCGGTTTTGGGGGTTGGCCGGGGCCGGTGATGGGTGGTGGGTGCAGGGCCAATGTTGGGGGGTGTGCGGGGTTGGTGTTGGAGGGGAGGCAGGGGCGGTATTGGGGGGGGTGGGTGCAGGGGGCGCTGTCTGTGGGGTGGGCAGGGGTGCGGTGTTGGAGGGTGGGTGCGGGGCCGGTATTGTGGGGTGTTGCGGGGGGGGGCGGTATTGGAGGGTGGGTGCAGGGGGCGCTGTCTGTGGGGTGGGCAGGGGTGCGGTGTTGGAGGGTGGGTGCGGGGCCAGTGTTGGGGGGTGTTGCGGGGGGGCGGTGTTGGAGGGTGGGTGCGGGGCCAGTGTTGGGGGGTGTTGCGGGGGGGGCGGTGTTGGAGGGTGGGTGCGGGGCCAGTGTTGGGGGGTGGGCGAGGGTGGTGTTGAGGGGTAGGCCTGGGCCAGTGTTGGGGTGTGAGTGGGGGACCGTGTTGGAGGGGGGCGGGGGCGGTGTTGAAGGGTGGGTGCGGGGCCGGTGTTGGGGCTTGGGTGGGGAGCATTGTTGGGGGGTGGGCAGGCTGCGGTGTTGGGGTGTGGGCAGGGGACGGTGTTGGAGGGTAGGTGCGGGGCCGCTGTTGGGGGGTGGGTGGGGAGCGGTGTTGACAGGTGGGTGGTTTTGGAGGTGGGTGTGGGGCCAGTGTTGGGGGTGGGTGGGAGGGCTGTGTTAGAGGGTGGGTGGGGAGCAGTGTTGGTGGGTGGGCGGGGGGCTGTGTTGGAGGGTGGGCAGGAGGCGGTGTTGGGGGGTGGGCAGGGTGCGGTGTGGGGGTGGGCGGGGGGCGGTGTTGGGGGGTTGGTTGGGGGGGTAGTGTTGTGGGGTGGGCGGGGGGACGGTGTTGGAGGGTGGATGTGGGGCTGGTGTTGGGGGGTGGGCGGGAGGCGGTGTTGGGGGGTGGGTGCAGGGCCGGTGTTGGAGGATGGGTGCCGGGGCGGTGTTGGGGGGTGGGCGGGGGGCAGTGTTGGATGGAGTTGGGCGACATAGGGAGGGGGCTGGCATGCTGTGTGCTACTGCCTAGTTTCCTGAACGGGGAGCAGACTTAATAGAAAACTCCGAGCTTTGGAGGAAAGGCATTGAATCGATTAACTGAATAATCAATTATCCAAACGAAATAGTGCCTGCCTATCTCATTTGTATAATCGAGGTTCCTCTGTATACCACCGTCTGATATACACCACACTCCAATATACACCGTCCTGTACAATACACCACCCAGTGATATACACCACCATGTGTTATACACCACCGTATGATATCTGTAATATACACACCGCCCTGTGTTATAAACCACGCTGTGATTTTCACCATCCTGTTGTATATGCCATGCTGTGGTATACTATACTACTCCCTGATATATTACATTTGATAATACAAATACCATGTCCTCATTTATACCACATGATGATATGATACATTGTTATGACATGTTTCTATTACACCCCCATTGCTGATCAGCAGTCTAACACTATGCACATGTACTTCCACATTAAAAGAGCAACCCGTTGATGTGTTTTGTTCACCCCAGGTGCTTCACTGTCATTCAGTCTCTGCATTGGGATCAGTGTTCACACTAGTCCACTTGTCCCAGCAGCTGAAGTGATCCTGGGGCAGTGAGTTTGGTGCAAACACATATAGGACCTCCCCAGCTGCAGCATTGGTTTGATCCGAGATGAGTGTATTTTCTTTTTGATTACACAGTCCAGGAATGAAATGTCATTCGCTTTCAAATTCAAATCTCTACAGCAGGAAGGGGGTGGGCAGTTGCTGATTGAATTTTGAACAAAGGCCAATTGCTTTATATTTTTATTTAGTTACATAGTTCACTCCATGTTCAAATCCCATTCTGGTGTGAACATAAGATTCCAATGTGGCAAAAAACTTCTCAATCAGCCCCCAGAACGGTGGATGCTGCTTGATTACATCGTCCAGTTCTAGGGTTGTAAATCCATTTTACAAATCCACACCTCAGAGAAAGGTTTATGTTTTGTGCAGCATTTTATTGCATGTCTCTGAAACAGCCCACGGCAACTCACTCAGATGAGATTGCCTTGAAATGCAGTCACTGTTGCTGCCATGTAATCGAACACATCTCCAAAGGTGCACAGAAAGATCCCACATATGGCAACTAAATGAAAGGTCAGTTTACCCACTGTGGCTTGGCGGGTCGCAGTTGAGAGTTTGGGGGTGAATTTGTACAGGACACCTGTTTGCCCCTTGGAACTGGTGTCACCGAACCTTGAACGTCTGCCTGAATCAGTGGAGCGAGCAAGCAGGGCCTCTGTTTAACCTTCCAATTGGTGGACATCAATTTCTGTAGTGTAGCACCTCCTCACTACTGCCATGTTGTCAGTCAGCGTTAAGTGGCTACGTCCCAGCACAGGACTTGAGTTCAATATTTTTTGTTGGAGAAATGAGCCAAAATCGAGCTGATATTCACAAAACCTTAACCTTAAGACAATATTATCCTTGTCCAAAATCAAACTACAACGGATGTTGAAAATGCAAAAGTCTAACAGAAAACGCTGGAAACTCTCAGCAGGTCAGACAACGTGTGTGGAGAAAGCAACAGAGTTAATATTTCAGGTTGATGACCTTTCATAAGAACAATGTTTGTTTAAACTATTTGCTTTGGATTTTACAAAACAGATCTTGTTCATTTTTTTAAAATCCACTTCCTTCACACCCCTTTAGCCAATTCCACAGCTGATAGGATCTCGGAGTGACTCTCCCACGATTCAGTGCCTGTGAGGCATGTGGTGAATTGTTATCTGATCTGCTCTCCCATACCTCTGCTCAGCTTTACAAGTGGAGAATGGATCCAGCATGATCAAAGCAGAACATGGAGAATTCTGGGCATTGCTTGGAATGTAACCAGTCTCTACTGCTTCACATTGTGAACTATTCAGGGCACTGACCGTAACTTACTTCCTGTGTAAATTATCATCGCTAAGTTGGATGGTCAGGTGACTGACAAGAAGAATCATCATGAAGAGATGACATAGTGGCTCAGTGGTTAGCACTGCTGCCTCACAGCGCCAGGGACCTGGGTTCGATTCCCACCTCGGGTGATGTCTGTGTGGAGTTTGCACATTCTCCCCATGTCTGCATGGGTGTCCTCTGGGTGCTCTGATTTCCTCCCACAGTCCAAAGATGTGCAGGTCAGGTGAATTGGCCATACTAAATTGCCCGTGGTGATAGATGCATTAGTCAGGGGTAAATATAGGGTAGGGGAATGGGTCTGGGTGGATTACTCTTCGGAGGGTCGCTGTGGACTTGTTGGGCTGAAGGGCCTGTTGCCATACTGTAGGGAATCTCAACAAGAGGAAAACTCTACTGCTTGCTTAGCATAGGGGCAAACACTAGGGTCAAAGGTGACAGTGGTGGATTGTGCTCTAATTTCTGAGGCAGAAGATTGGAGGTTCAAGTTGGCTCTTGAGAGCACAGCGTATGAATATCTGGCTATCTTTTGTCCAGTATTGAGGGAGTGCGGCACTGTCAGCGGTGCTGTGTTTTGTATGTGATATAACTTCGATGCTCTGTCTGCCCTGACATAAAAGTCCTTTCTTGTAAATAGTTGGGGATTTCTTGTTATTTTTAGGCTAACATTTAGCCCTCAATCAATATCACTAAAACGATTGTCTGGTCATTGTCCCATTTTTGTTTGTTGATTTAGTTATTATATTTCCTACATTATTGGAGTGACTCCACTTCTAAAGTATTCCATTGTCAGTGAAGCAGTTTGTGATGTCCCAATGATTATCAGGACAACCAACACCTTATCCAATAACAAGCCGAAGAAGGAGCTGTTAAATAAATCCACTGAAGCTTTTCCAGCATTGCACCCTCCTCCAGAGGGATCTCCTTCAGTTGAACCAAGTTTAAATGAGTCACAGATGGGGTTTAAGTGTACTGTTGCTTTATCCAAAGTTTTGTATCTGAGCTGTTTTCAGTGAGACTCAGATGCAGAGCAAATAGTTAAATGGGAAAAGATACAACTGGCCAGTTTCTTTATTTTTAGAGAAGTCCTGAAAGTCCTGACTCTGGCATAAATGGATTCTAAGTGTTACATTTTTCAGGCACAGTCTCATCAGAGCCTAATGTTTCTTGGCAATCGATCTGCGTGTTTACCAGGAGTACAACTGTGTATTTGCAACATGTACTGTTTGCATTCCCCCTCTATGGCTGCCTTTAGCTCATAGACTCTGGCGCATTTCAGAAACATTAACATTCCTCTGTACTGTAGTCTGGAAACATCTCAAATTCTTATTGAACCATAACTGTGGTCAGAGTTCCAATGGACCAAATCACATCCCATTCAGTAGAATTCCAAATAGACTAATTCATTTCCTATTCTACCCAGCTCATCCTGCTTGGCTCACCCATGTTACTAACAATCAGTATTGACTGTCATCCAGAAAGGATCTAGGGACAGAGTATGGGGAGAGAAAGATTTTAAAAGAAGTTTTTCAGTTTTAAAAAATATTGATGATTGTACTGTTCCAATGGAATAAAACCCTTCTCCATTCATTTTCCATTTCATGTCATTTGGATCTATTATCCTGTTTGCCTTGTTTATTTCCAGGAAACTGTAGTTGGTCTACCACAGTGAACACACTCTTGATTCTGAATAAGACAACTGTGGGTTCAAATACCTCTGCCATACCTTGAGACTAAGCTGACAGTCCAGTACAGTACTGAGAGAATGCTGCACTGTCAGAGGTGTGATCTCTAGGATGAGATGTTACAAGCCAAATCCCAATTTGCAGACCCAGTGAGGGTAAAAAATTGCAGGCCAATATGTTTGGAGAAGAACAAGAGAGATCAACACCGATATTAAATGGCAGTGAAGGTATCTTGAGGAGCCTCAGAGAAAGAATCATACAGTCATAGAGATGTACAGCATGGAAACAGACCCTTCAGTCCAACCTGTCCATGCCGATTAGATATCCCAACCCAATCTAGTCCCACCTGCCAGTACCCGGCCCATATCCCTCCAAACCCTTCCTATTCATATACCCATCCAAATGCCTCTTAAGTGTTGCAATTGTACCAGCCTCCACCACATCCTCTGGCAGTTCATTCCATACACGTACCACCCTCTGTGTGAAAAAGTTGCCCCTTAGGTCTCTTTTATATCTTTCCCCTCTCACCCTAAACCTATGCCCTCTACTTCTGGACTCACCCATCTCAGGGAAAAGACTTTGTCTATTTATCCTATCCATGCCCCTCATAATTTTATAAACCTCTATAAGGTCACCCCTCAGCCTCCGACGCTCCAGGGAAAACAGCCCCAGCCTGTTCAGCCTCTCCCTATAGCTCAAATCCTCCAACCCTGGCAACATCCTTGTAAATCTTTTCTGAACCCTTTCAAGTTTCACAACATCTTTCCGAAAGGAAGAAGACCAGAAATGCACGCAATATTCCAACAGTGGCCTAACCAATGTCCTGTACAGCCGCAACATGACCTCCCAACTCCTGTACTCAACACTCCAACCATATGCTAGCACACTGAAACCTAGGACAACTGCAGGGAGGTAAAGAACCTAAAAAAGGTAGTGAAATGGAGTAACTGGGAGGGGGAAGATAGGATTGAGAGCAATGGGTCCGGGTGGGTTACTCTTCAGAGGATCGGTGTGGACTTGTTGGGCCGAAGGGCCTGTTTCCACACTGTAGGGGGTCTAATCTAACTTGATCTAGGGAAAAGGGTATGGGAGAAAACAAGAAGCCTACTGCATTGGACGTTCAGCCATTTAACGATTAGGGGTGACACGATGGCATAGTGGTTAGCACTGCTGCCTCACAATGCCAGGGACCAGTGTTCAAATCCATCCTCGGGCAACTGTCTGTGTGGAGTTTGCACATTCTCCCCGTATCTGTGTGGGTTTCCTCCGGGTGCTCCGGTTTCCTCCCACAGTCCAAAAGATGTGTAGGTCAGGTGAATTGGCCATGCTAATTTGCCCAAAGTGTTAGGTGCATCATTCAGAGGGAAATGGGTCTGGGTAGGTTACTCTTCAGAGGGTCGCTGTGGGCTCGTTGGGCCGAAGGGCCTGTTTCCACACTGCAGGGAATCTAATCTAATAAATCTAAAATCTAATCGGCACAATAAATCATTGAACAGTCAAACTTAGTAAATTGGATTGAGACTGACTTCCAAATGCCATTTATACATTTCACTTACCAACTAAACATAGCGTCAAGCAATTAAAGAGATGTAGAACTACATAATCAATGGTATTTTTTCCACGTAAGATAATTTTACAAATAATAAATAAGAGAACAAAAGATTTCAAGTAAAATTTGAAAAGCATATGCTTTCTAACGTGCCTCTAACACACGGATTATTAGTTTATACCGAGAGAGCGAGGGCAATCCTGAAGGGTTGGTAACCCAATCTCTGATCCTTCATCATTCTTTTAAAATTATTCCAGATTCATTTGTTTGGTTGTGGCATTTTGTAATTCGCTAAACCCCACTGACTAACCTCTTCCTTTGGGATTCATTTCCTTTGGAAAGTTCAAACAATCGAGTCTAGTCAGTGATTCAAATGGAAAGTAAATGTTTAACCCTTTTCTTCATGTATCATCTGCTGATTTAGGCTCATTTTGAAGCAGAAGAGAAGGAACTTGTGCTTATCATATCCTCAGGAAGTTTCACGCTTAGAATTAATTCAGTATTTTTGAAGTGTTATGTTGTCAAACTTAGGGGCCACAAAATATATTTCTGGTGCTCAGATTATAAAAAGGATGCCGAGACATTGGAGAAGTTGAAACTAAGAATGACACGAGCACTGAGATATTATAGCTATCAGGCTGCAAAGGCTAAAACTCTTCTCTTCAGAAAAGAGAAAGTTGAGGGGTGACTTGATGGAGGTTTTTAATATTATGAAGAGATTAGTTCAGGCTGACATACAGAAACTGCTTCTCCTTGCTGGGGAGAGCAGAATTAGGGCCGTCAATTTAAGATATTCACTAACAAATTCAGTTTGATATTAAGAAGAAATTAATTTCTTCAAAGAATCAGTAAAATGTGGCACTCACTGCCATCGAGGTTATCTGAAGCAAGTAGCTTAGATGCATGTAAGGGGAAGCCAATTAAACCCATGAAGAAGAAAGGAATTAAAGATTATAGTGAAGTGGACTGGGGGACAAAAGATGGCAGGAGGCTCATAAGAACAGGAAATGAACACTAAATGACAGTTTGGAGATGTGGAAGTGAGAATTGAACTATAACAAAAACAGAGGTTGTTGGAAAAGCTCAGCAGGTCTGACAGCATCTATCGCGAGAAATCAGAACATTTTGGGTCCAGTGACACTTCTTTAGAACTGATTGGAGCAAGGTAAATGTTATTTTTGATGCAGAAGATAGGGTGGGGGGTAAGGATACGTCAGGATAGAGCCCAAAGAGAGAGAACAATTGGACAGACAAAGGAGTGGAAAAGCCAACTTTTTCCGAGCTACCATCAGTTCTGAGCAAGGTTCATTTGACCCAAAATATTAACTGATTTCTCTCTGCAAATGCTGCCAGACTTCATAGAGTCATAAAGATGTACAGCACGGAAACAGACTCTTCAGTTCAACTCGTCCATACCGACCAGACATCCCAACCTAATCTAGTCCCATGTGCCAGCGCCCGGCCCATATCCCTCCAAACCCTTCCTATTCATTTACCCATCTAGATCCTTTTAAATGTTGTTATTGTACCAGCCTCCACCACATCCTCTGGCAGCTCATTCCATACATGCACCACCCTCTGTGTGAAAAGGTTGCTCCTTTGGTCTCTTTTACATCTTTCCCCTCTCACCCTAAACCTATGCCCTCTACTTCTGAACTCCCCCATCTCAGGGAAAAGACTTTGTCTATTTATCCTATCCATGCTTTTATTAACCTTGATAAGGTCACCCTTCAGCCTCCGACACTCCAGGGAAAACAGCCCCAGCCTGTTCAGCCTCTCCCTATAGCTCAAATCCACAAACCCTGGCAGCGTCCTTGTAAATCTTTTCTGAAACCTTTCAAGTTTCACAACATCTTTCTGATAGGAAGGAGACCAGAATTGCATGCAATATTCCAAAAGTGACCGAACTAACGTCATGACCTCCCAACTCCTGTACTCAGTACTCTGACCAGTAAAGGAAAACATACCAAACGCCTTCTTCACTATCCTATCTACCTGCGGCTCCACTTTCAAGGAGCTATGAACCTGCACTCCAAGGTCTCTTTGTACAGCAACACTCCCTAGGACCTTACCATTAAGTGTATAAGTCCTGCTAAGATGACCTGCTGAGTTTTTCCAACAACTTCTGTTTTTGTTTCTCATTTCCAGTGTCCACAGTTCTTTCAGTTTTTATTTAGCATTGAACAGTAATCTGTAAATAAAATGCTATAGTTGAAAATCTCTTTGACCTCTTTGGAGGACGTGAGTGACCATGAAGGGGCAGAGAACACATTTTGCACTTCCTTTAAATATGAAATCATCCTTGCCTGCATTGGAACTCAGATTAAATCCTTTCATTCGTCACTCAAGTGTTCACGGATTTGGCCTCTGAAAACACTTTAATTTTAAAATTTCTGTGCTTGCTTGTTTCGTTTCCTCATCCTTCTCTACCTCTGTACTCTCCCCTGCCCAACAACTCTCTGAGATATCTTCACATCACTGAAGAGGTGACTAAAATAGTGGACATGGGAATGTCTATGGATGTTGTTTCATAGAATCCCTAGTATGGAAACAGACCATTCAGCCCAACAAGTCCACACTAACCCTCCGAAGAGTATCCCACCCAGACCCATTCCCCTACACTATTACTCTACATTTCCCATGACTAATGCAACTAACCCACACACCCTGAATACGATGGGCAATTTAGCATGGGCAATTCACCTAACCTGCACATCTCTTGGATGTTGGAAGAAACTGGAGCACCCAGAGGAAACCCATGCAGGCACAGGGAGAATGTGACCAGTGGTCTCCCATAAAGATCTGTGTTTGTGCCTGAGTTATTCACAATATCTATTAAAGACTTGGATAAGAGCACGGAAAGTCACATATCCAAATTTGCTGATAACATGAGGTAAGGCACCGTGGTAGACAGGATAAAATTACAAAGGGATATTGATCGACTAAGTGAATGGGCAAACCTGTAGCAGATGGAGTTCAATGTGAGAAAGTGAGATTATCCTTTTGGATTGAAAAAGGATAGATCAGGGTACTTTCCAGATGGGATGAAGTCAATTACAGTGGATCTCCAAAGAGACTTAAGGTTTCAGGTGCATAGATCTTTAAAATGCCATAAACAGGTATAGAAAATATTCAACAAAACTAATGGAATATTAGCCTTTAGATCCAGTGCACTGGCAGACAAGGAGGCAGGAGATATGTTGCAGTTATACAAAACCCTGTTTAATGGACACCACACCTTAGGAAGGATATATTGGCCTTTGAGGGAGTATAATGTGTGTTTACAAGAATGACATCTGGATTTCAGGGCTAATTTATGAGGAGAGATTATAGAAATTAGGCCTGTTTTCTCAAGAATTTACAAGGTTAAGGGAATCTCATCAAAGTCTTAACAGGAAAAGACAGGATAGATAACGATAACATTAGAACTACATTGGTGCTCTAGTTTTATCTTTATCTACCCTGTCTTTTTCTGTTAAGACTTTGATGAGCTGGACTCTAGATTAGAAACTCTAGAACTAGGGGCATAGTCTGAGAATTAGGGCTAGACCATTTGGAAGAGATGTTGGGGAGCACATCTACACACAAAGCATGAAAGATATTTGAAACTGTCTTCTGGCCCTTACTCTCACACTTAATTACCTTCACTCCACCATTCACAGGCCTGTCTTAGGTTCCAAAATTCTCACCCTATATCTTTCACGCTCTCTGACTCTCTCACCTCCATTGAGACCATCCGTAAAACTCACCTTTTTGACCAAATTCTTTGGTCATCTGTTAATATATTTACCAAATGTCAAATGTAGTTTGATTACATTCCCACGAAGTGTCGTTGGAAAATGCTATACTAAAGGAGTTATATAACTGCAAGTCATAATTTGTTTATTGGAGAATTGAATGCAGGACAGTATTGGGGATGTACAAGAATCTGTATTGGTGCATTACTAATGTAAGAAGGTAATAGAAGTGATTTGTAAATTAACAAGGTAGTGATTTGCCTATCAGGGGTAGCTTTCTTTGTGTACTTTATGTTGTGAAATTGTAAACTATTTTTTCATGGACAGAGCTGTGCACAGGAGAAAACAACTGTCCCCACCAGAATCACAAAGATTAAATCAAGGCCATTCAGCCTATCATGTCCTTGCTAGCTGAAAAGGATTGAGCTAGCTAAATGAGGCCCATTTTCCAGCCCCTGGTCTGTAGCCTATAAAGTTCCAACATTTCAGTACATTTGTAAGAATGTTTGAATGTTTTGAGGGATTCCTAAGGCAGGGGGTTCCAAATCCTATCCCTCTGGGTATAAAACATTTCCTGTCTTTAAACCAATCACTTTAATCAATGTCCCCTGGTACTTAAACTTCTGTGAAAAAGAATAGTTCCTCCCCAGCCACTCTATCTGAACCTCAGTTAAATCTTCAATCAACCTCCCCAGTTCTACGTAAAATAATTCCAGCCTTTGCAATCTTCCCTCAAAACTAAAATTCTCCAGACCTGGCAATATTCTCATAAATCCTCTCTGTGTTCTCTCTCCATACAATCACATCCTGCCAGTGATGTGGTGACCAGAACTGTACACAGTACACTAGATGTGGCATTCCAGTATTTTACATAGTTCCAGAATTACCTCCATGTTGTTTTATTCCGTGGTCTCTGTTCAGAAAGGCAAGTATCCTGTGTGCCTTATCATAACCAACGTATTTGTTGGGCTATTACTTTCAGGAATCTACAGGCATGTACAGACCCAAGTTGAAGCCCAGCAAAGACATGTCTACTCTGTCTGTCTTTATCTTTTTTCTCTCTTTCTATTTAGAGGGATTGTAATGCTGAACTTCTGACTTTATTTTTTGAATTTATACCTAAGATTTGGTAGCCATGCACCTTTGTACCTAAGATACCTCCAGAAATGGTGACTTTCTACATTTTTCACTATACTCCTGTATCCCTTTACAGGAGTACATGTGACAATAAAACCTCTTTCTAATTCTAAATCTAATTCTGATTCTGATTTTTTTGTTCCTCTAGTCTTTTCATCATCCTGCCATCTATAGTGCTTTTGCTCACTTTATTTGATCTGCCCAAATACACTACCTCACATTTCTTTAAATTCCTATGTATGTTTTGAGAGCACAGCTAGATATCAACACACAATACAATGAAGGCCAGATAATATGCTTTTAGTTCTTGCTGAAATGACATTCATTGACCATGATATTAGGAATTCTGGTCGCCCCCTTACCAGAAGGATATGGATGCTTTAGAGAGGGTGCAAAGAAGGTTTACCGGAATGTTGCCTAGTCTGGAGAGGTTTAGTTTAGATTAGATTCCCTGCAGTAGGGAAACAGGCCCTTTGGCCCAACAAGTCCACATCCGACCCTTCGAAGAGTAACCCACCTAGACACCTTCCCCTACCCTATATTTACCCCTGACTAATGCACCTAACACTATAAGCAATTTAGCATGGCCAGTTCACCTGACCTGCACATCTTTGGAATGCTGACAAGAAGTTGGATAAACTTGGATTGTTTTCACTGGAAAGGTAGAGGCTGAGGGGGTGACCTTATAGAGGTCTACAAATTTATGAGAGACATAGACAGGGTGGATAGTCAGAGGCATTTTCCCAGGTTGGAATGGTCAACTACAAGAGGGCACAGGTCCAAGGGAGAGGGGGAAAGTTGAGGGGAGAAGTACAGGGAAAATCTTCCACCCAGAGGGTGGTGGGTGCCTGGAATTCACTGCCAGTGGAGGTGGTGGGAGCAGGCACGTTAGCAACATTTAAGGTGAATCTTGTTGAGCACATGAACAGGAGGCAAACAGAGGCACAGAAACCAGGTATGGGCAATAAGAAGCAGGTCTAAATAAGGATTAGAAATTGGCGCAGACTTGGTGAGCTGAAGGACCTTTTCCTGTGTTTTGTTGTATTGTATTTGTAAAAACTCACCTTCTCTTCTTTGACAACGTGCTGTGGGATATTTTCAGAACCTCAGTTTAACATTTTGTCCAAAAGACAGCACCACACTCACTCAGACCTATACGGCAGTGTCAGCCTAGACTTTGTGATATTGAAAAAAAAAACTCCTTTGAGTGAGGGACTTGAACTCAAAGAGACAAGAGTGCTACCCACTGTGACACAGCTGACTCTGAAAGAAGCTAACAGCATTGACTGCCAGAAAATGTTTAAAGAGGGTGTAATGACAACTGGCTTATCTTTCCCAGCACTTAATTTCACCCTGTAAAACCGTCAAGGAAAGGCGTTGAAAATCTATCTGTGGTCAACAGCTGCTCTCAATGATGAACCTGGCAGGGGCTCAGACACAGCTCTGAATAGCCTCTCCCCCATTCCTGGCCTTTTCCAACTCACAGATAAAAATTCGATTTGCAGTGTTTACGAAAGAGGAAGTGTTGCAGCACCGTAGAATCCTTATCTCAGTTCTCTCACTGAGAACTCAACACCTCTTGCTGATCGGATGTGGGAGGAAAGTTCCCTCAGACCTGCTCCATAATTCTGACTCAAAATGACATTTGTCAGACCCGACATAGTCAAGGATTCGTGCGGCCACTCCTGAACAGACAGGCTGATGACAGGTTATATGACCATGCGAAGGAAGTTATGCTGAACCTTTATAAATCATTGGTAAGGCCTCAGAGTATTACATTGAGTATTAATGCAGGGATCAAAATGATGGCAAGGCCTTAGAGAAGGTTTAGAGAAATGTTCTCAGTATAACAAAAAAAAGACAAGCAGCTTGGTTGTTCTCTTTGGAGCAGAAAAATGGTGAACAGAGATTGAACAGAAGCGTGCAAAACTACGAAGGGATTTGTTTGGGTGGTTAGACAGAAATTGTTTGCACTGGCAGGAGGCTTGGTAACCAGAGAACACAGATTTAAGGTCATTTACGTAAAAAAAACAGTGGGGTGGGGGGGAAGTTGAGGGAAAACCTTTCATGCAGTGGGTTGGTGTGATCTGAAATGCATTGCCTCAAAAGGTGGAGGAAGCAGATTCAATGATAACTTTCAATATGGAGTTGGGTAAATATTTGACAGAGGAAAATATTGCAGGGCTATGGGGAATGAGTAGGAGAGTGGCACTAATCAGAGAGTTCTTTCAAAGAGCTGGCACAGGCATGGTACACTGTATGGACCCTCCTTCTGTGCAGTAAGGTTCTCTCTTACTACGTTCCTACCTGAGCCACATGTGTGCTGTCCTTTGGGCCTCTTTGGTGGTACCTCTTTGGCTACATTCCCAGGGATTGACTAAACAGGACAACCACTCAGTTCCACCAAAAACAAGGAGGAGTGTTGCCATCACTGTCAGCCAGTGAGTTGGAGATGGGACAGGACTTACATCCGGCTCTCAACCAAAAGTCTATTTTACAGCAAACAATGAACAGTGTCCATTTAAACAAAGCCTAATCTGAACTACAGCCAACACATCTCAGGACTGAAACCCCAGTATAGCTATCTGATAAAAGTAGGTCCACCTCTTCAGCCAAATGTGCTTAACGGAGGATAGTTACATATAAATTCTGAACATAAGTCCAACCCCAGTCCTGTTTCCACACCCTCCCACCCCTGATTGGTATAGAAATGACTCATCACATCCTTTCTGGCCTCTATGTAGACCCAAGAATACTGCAAGAAGGACTGGAATTGGTCAATGTGTTGTTGTTTGTTCATTGGAGCCCTGGGTTACTTGACGTGACTGGGTGTCAGTGCCGATCTCAGGGTCTCTGTAAGCCAGTGTCAGGAGGGGGTGGCTGTCACATGGTCAGGGTTTCTAATTCTGAGCATGTGCAGGGGCACTTCAACCACCCCCCTCAACAGTTGGCACTCAACCAGGACCAGGTCTGGCTTTCCGTTGTTTCAAGGACAACAGAGTTGCTAACAGCGGAGTGTCGGAGCAGGTACTTGTGGAATCCTTTCTGCAGAAGGGGACAGGCAGTGAGAACAATTGTTAGGAGAGAGGAAGGAAACTATTCAGGAAAGTGGGAAAGATTCACTGATCACTCTAGATAATACCACAGGCTAACAAGTTGATAGAAGATGCAAACATAGTGCAGAGGGTCACTTTTCAAAGGAAAGAATTAAAAAGGGAAGCTCTGTTAAACTTGCTCAGACTTGGTTAGATCACACTTGGGATACTGTTCTCTTGTTCTCCGCAGTATCAAAAGGATACAGAGTCAACAACAATCACTTGCATTTGAGTGACAACTTCAATGTAGTAAAGCATCTCAAGGTGCTTCACAGGAGCAACAGAATTTGACACCAAGGCTTGTAAAGTGATACGAGAACAGTTGTTCAAAGTCAGGCTCAGTCTCAGACAAGGTGATATGGTGGAGAGAAGGAAAGGTTCAGGGAGGAAATTCCAGAGCTTGGGGCCTGGGCAGCTGATGGGGCTGGCATACATGGAATCTTGGAAATCAGGGATCTGCAAGAGGCCAGAAGTGAGGGAGCACAGTGATCTTGGAGGGTTGGAAGGCTGCAGGTTCTGGGGATAGGAACTGCTGAAGCTATAGAAGGATTTGAACAAAGAGTCAGAATTTTGAAATTGCTGTACTCGGAGTCATTGTAGGTCAGTGAGAAGGGAGTGATGGATAGGTGCTCTTGCTGGTGCAATAATGATCTAGGAGAGATTTACAACCCCAGAACTGACAGCGCACAATTACCAGGAAAGGCTGAAGTAATTGGGACTCTCAAAAAGCAAAGGCTGAGGGATGATCCAATGGAGGTCCTTAAAGGTCTGAAGACACTTGATAGAAGCATGTGGCGAATATAAAATTGGTGGCTACGCGTGAAAGTTGGCCATTAATAATTCTAAAAGTGGGATTGAAGAGAAACCTGGTAAAAACAATGACTGCAGATGCTGAAAACCAAATACTGGATTAGAGGTGCTGGAAGAGCACAGCAGTTCAGGCAGCATCCAACGAGCAGCGAAATCAACGTTTCGGGCAAAAGCCCTTCATCAGGAATTTACCCAGAGAAAGCCAGGTGCATTTTTCTGGCACATGGAGTAGTCGAGGTGAACAGCACGAATGTATTTAAGGGGAAGCGAGAGAAACAAGTGAGGGAGAATGGAACAGAAGGGTTTGGAGATAAGTCGAGATAAATACAAAATTGGTGGGAGGAGGCCGATGTGGTGCATTAATGCTGGTTTTGTCTGGCTAGTGTGAATGACCTGTTTCTGTGCTGTAACTTCGATGTAATTCTGTTTTAAAGATAAGTGGGACAAATTGACTTTTACCGATAAACAGAGAAAGGAATAAGTGTGACCTGGTATTCGGAGAAATTCCAGGTCATTGTCTGATTAGGACTGTGCCTTTTGGCCACAGTGAAGAATGGCAGCCAGCCATTGCTGTAATAACACAGGGATGGGCTGCCTGTACTAGTGAGCTGTCAGGCACAGAGAGAGGGTATGTCACTGTTGGTTTTCAGATACAGCTGTTAAGAATGTGGAGCTGAAAGGAGCCTCTCATGAGGCAGGAAGCTGAGATGGAATGCGATGCCCTCCCAGTGCTGAGCTGAAGCCAACTGCTGGCCTTCTCTTGCACTCTCTCAGGCAGCCTGCAGTGAGAGGACCACAGGCATTAACCCCGTCATTCCTCTGGCACTGCTCCTTGTTCAGTTAAACGCACTGCAGATCGCTTTGTTTTTAACTCTTTGAGTGACTTCCGTGAAGGAGTTTAAAACAAAATTGCCATTTGTTGGTTTATAAAAAAAAACTTTATTATTTTCGTGGGCTGCCAGAAAAGGTAAGGGTTTTGTGGCCTATTGTTAATTAGTTGCCCGTGGATTGAGTGGCCCGCTCAGTCATTTCAGAAAGCAGCTCAGGGTCAGTTAGTGCTCACTGGGATTGTAGCACTGGGGCTGAGCCACCCTGCTCTGGATCCCATACCTGTGCTGGGCCAGCCAAAACAGAAGCTCTCCTTGAACTGATTGTCAGCAAGGGTAGCTCACTACCATGCTGAAACCCACTGGAGTTCAAGTCCAGGAGTATCCAACTCAGGCAAGATGCATACTAAAGTCGAATAACCTGGTAAATAGCCTCTTTAGTACTGGAGACTGTCACTGTCTGTAGCACCCCAAGGAGAGTCAATGCCTTCAGGAGGTTTGGGGGGGGTGGGGGTTGGTGCAGGGTTGAAGGAGGTGGTGGTAGAGAGGATGGGGACGGGGAGGGGGTTTGGAACCTGGCCCTCTGCATATCTAATCTCCATCAGCAGCACAGAGTTCTACATTCCACACACAGTGCAAGACCAGGCAAGCCGAGCAAAAGGAGCATTAAGAACCTGGGAAATAGGCTATCACTTGCGCCTCGGGAGTTGGAAATATGCAGGAGTTAAGGAGGAGAAATATTCCATGCCAGTTATTTAAAAGTAAAACATTTCCTTTGAGGTGAGCAAGGGAAGGGGAGCAGTGAGGAATGGAATGGTTTTCTTAATATTATTAACACACCACTTGCCCAACTCATGCAGTTGCAAGGCAGAGATCCCTGAGACTTGCCCAAACAGTGTGCCTTAGCTTCCAACCTCACAAGAGTGCCCCCTAGTGCCCAGTTGTGGACTTCTGACCATTGGCCACCCAAGAGGTTATTGGAGGCATTTTCATCCAGCTATTAGGAGCTGGAGGGAAAGTGGGAGGCCAGCGTCTAGCACATTGCTCATTTTGAAAAAAATACCCCAAACTCTGGGTAACTTTAACAAAATACCACCTCTGGGCAAAATTAAATAATTGAGATTGGATTTAATGAGTGCAGTTATAAATGAAAGTAAGACTTGCATTGATAATAAATTTACATTCTCAGGATGTCCCCAAAGTGCTTTCCAACCAATGAAATGGTTTTGAAATGTAGGAAACCCAGCAGCAAATAAACTGTGTTAACAGCAGAGTGCTAATGACCAGATAATCAGCTTTTTTAGTGATGCATGTTGAAGGATAAATGAGGACCAAAACAAGTCCACTCATGAGGACAGATGTAAAATTTTTGTAGATTTAATCCCATTGTAAATAGTTAAGAACTGGTGTAAACCTTATCAGAATGATGACGTTCTGATAGTATTCAATTCTCTGCAGTAGTTATTTGCATAAACATTCCCAGTGCCAGACGTTGAGTTGATTGGCTGAAGAAGCCATGATATTCGGAATGGAGCGTTGCATTGTCGGGAATATGTCAGAGGCTGTAGAGAATTAAAGCTGCATTTCCTGCCATCACAAACACAGGGGGTGCACTCACTGCCGTGTAATCACAGTGCTGTGATCTCATGGGCAGTAACACCGTGGGATATGCAATGGATTCAAAGTTAAACATTGTTTCAAGTAGCAGCCTGCTGTCCCTGAAATAAACTCCACAGCCACAGACCCAAAGGGGGCACTGAGAGCAAGAACTCCTGATACAGTGACCACCGCGTCAGCAGCTGCCCCACTCCTGAAATCAAGCAGGAAGTGGGGCAAGAGGGGAGTGGGATATGAGGTAAGGGGAGATCAGGATCTAGGAAAGAGAGGAGAATGGGGCAGAGAGGATGAATGGGAGAAGGCCCACAATCGATCTTCTCAGGGCAATGGGATGGGCAATAAATGCCAACTCATGATGTCTCCATTTTGAATGCATTTTGTAAAGGTGCCCTGTGGCACAACTCTGTATCTGAGTCATTGCTGACCCCTGATCGACTGGAGACAATTTGCATTAGTCATTGCAAGGCAGGTACAAACATCATCTCCAAACATGAAACAGTGGCATTTTATTGGCAGCTGTTCATCTTCTCATCTTGTACCACCTCAACCCCTGAGATTGTGATTAGTGTGTTTCCAAAGAGCCATCTAGCATTGCTGCTGGGTCTGTTATCATGGTAACCTTTGGAAACAGGAGTTTGGGATTTCCAGCTCACGCTCAGCCACAGAATCGTTTAGTGAATCTGTGCAGTAAAGGCAAGTGTAAAAGTCACCATTTGACCTAATCTTCTTCTTCCAAAAAAGGCAATCGTTGGGGCTGAATTCTCCTCACTGGCAGTGAAAATGGAAGAAAAATATGGCAGTGCAGTTACTATGCGCTCAAGTGGAACTGAAAGTCAGGGAGCCCAGGCACCAACATTGCTGAAAGGGTTGTTTTAGTGGAGTCCTTAAACATCCCTCTGTATATAGCTCAGCAGCTGGTAAAACTGCTCGGTGTGGACACCGGTTGAACATCAGTGTCAGCATGATCCAAAAATAACAAATGAGGCATCAAGATGTCAACTCCACTTTGTTGAAAGAAGACTGCTCCAAGGAGGCTAGTGTTGGCCCTGATCCTGAGTAAAGGTGTGGTCCCTTTAAAAGCATCAGCTTTAGAAGGTTAAAAATTGAAAGAGCTTCAGCTGCTGGAAATCAGAAACAAAAACAGAAATTGCTGGAAAGCCTCTACTGGTCTGGCAGCATCTGGGGAGAGAAATCAGTTCATGTTTTGGGTTGAGTGACCCTTCCTGAGAACCTTTAGAAGGTTATTACAACTGGAGTGAGGTGGGGGATGGTGCAAAGCTCTTACCAGTCAATTAACTATAATTTGGAGATGTCAGTGTTGGACTGGGGTGGACAAAGTTAAAAATCACACAACACCAGGTTATAGCCCAACAGGTTTAATTGGAAGCACTAGCTGTTGGAGTGCTGCTCCTTCATCAGGGGGTGAGGAGAACAAGGAGCAGTGCTTCCAAATAAACCTGTTGGACTATAATTAACTATAAAAGACTGAGATTCAGGGGAAGTAGGAATAGCTGAAGGATATATTGTGAGGTCTTGAATCAGGTTGGGTAAATTCTAAAATGTGTTTAAAACTCATATTATTGAAGGAATGCAGTTTCTTGTCAAAGGAATCAGTAAGATTCTGTAACAGTAAATGCAGAACTCTGGAGGAGGTGCAAAATAGGATTACATGGCTACAAAACCTGAGAGTTTGTAAGTAACAGAGAACATTGAACTGGTTGATGCAATGTCTTCTGAAGAAGAGAAGGTTACGAGCTGGTCTCACACACAGGGGTCCGAGTGGGTTGAATCGAGGAAAGGAGGAGATGTATACACTTGTGGGGTGTTCAGATAGCCCTGCTCTCTCTCATCAATTGTTTTCTGTGCAATCAGCTCACCAAAAGTGTGAAATGAAGACAAGTTGATTCTTGGACCTTGTTGCCTGCATGCCTCAGGATCACACTGGGTGAGAACCCAGCCCAGCTTGTACCAGATGTACTTCCTGCGGAAAGGATACAAATAGAAGTAAAGGTTATCGGTAATATTAAAAAAAATTGCTTATCTATCATTTCATTTCCTTTCCTGAGACACAAACAGATAAGTAGCAAATTCTGACCTCACAATTTATACAATTTGTCGAATCGAATTACTATTTCTTTCAAAACTGCAACATTCCTGCAGCCAAACATCCTGTGTGAGGAATACCGGTTGGGATACAATTCTACTCATAGCAGACACCAGGCTGTGTGCAGTTCAGACACCTCAGACACCAGGCCTGAGTATAGTTCCACCCACAGCAGATATGATCCATGACAAGAGTGTGGTTTCACTCTGAGCAGATTTTGCTCTGACAGACCCCAGTTTTGTATGAGGCAGATGTTGAAGGAGAAGATGCTAACTCAGTTTCCGCCGCCATTTGTGGATGAAAGCTCCAAATGTCTACCATCCTTTGCATGTAGTTTCATCCCTAGTTTCACTCTTGAAAAGACTGTTTCCAACTTTAGTTTATGTCCCCTAGTCCTAAACGCCAGTGAGCGGAAACAGTTTCCCTCATTTGATATTGTTGATTCTCATAAAACCTAGATAGTGACAATAAAATTACCAGAAACTGAACTGCACCAGTCATGTAATCTCTGTACATAGGAAAGCAGGTTTGGGGCTAGGAAATCTTAGAGGAGTGACTCACAGATACATTAGTCTGTACTATCGACAAGACGCACTACAGTAATTCACCAAGGCTCCTCCTCCACCTTCCCAAACTGTGAACTCTAGCACCTAGAAGGACAAGGGCAGTAAATAACACCACCCCCTGCAGGTTCCCTTCCATGCCACACACCATTCAATCCTGGACCTCAGGCACCATTCCTTCAATGTTGCTGTCAGCTTCCTTCCTGACAGCTCCCTGTACCTCATGGGGACTGCTCTGGAAGGCAGCTCATTGGCACCTTCTCAAGGCCTTTTAGAGTTGGACAATAAATGCTGGCCTAGTCAGTGATTCCCACATGCTTTGAATGAACAAAATTAAAGTTTGAGACAGTACAATCCTAACTTGTTTGAGTAAACTCTCATCATGATTTAATCTTTATGTTTCCTAATAAACTGATGCTGCACTCCCTCTGATTCTAACATAAACCTCTTAAGGTGAAGTGGCTAGAACTTAACACAGTTAAATTCTGTCACAGCTCACCCTTCTGTCCCTACTCTGTGATCTCTCAGACTTCCATGAATTTTTAGTCTTTCTGCTCATTATACAGCCAGCAAATGTAATCAATCCCTTTGATCACTGAGTGATCTTGTTTATTCCTTCTCTCTCCAGCTGATACTTTAACTTTAACACCTGCCATTCCTGTCAAAGGATTTCCCCCTTTTTCCAATAAACCTATCACTATAAAGAAAGTTAAGAGGAAAACAAATCTATCGAGTGTATGGTGTTAATGAATTATCCCGTACAGATTAAGAACTAAATCCACCAACATTGGAGTCAGAGGGGTGAAATCAAGTATGAATATGTATGAAGAAATGATGTTTAAAGGCAAATTGACAGGATGCCATCAAGTTTCCTGAAGAAGGGCTTTTGCCCGAAACATCGATTTTCCTGCTCCTCGGATGCTGCCTGACCTGCTGTGCTTTTCCAGCATCACTCTAACCTTGACTCTGATCTCCAGCATCTGCAGTGCTCACTTTCGCCTAGGATGCCACTCTCGGAGTGGTGTCACATGTGCTTTATTTCAGAAAAGAATCATTCTCTGGATATGGGCTTTACTGGCATTTATTGCCCAGCTTGAGTTGCCCTGAGAAGTTGGTAACCTTCAATTCACTAAAGTGCTGGATTGTGCAAATATATTTGTTTTAAATGTTTACTTCTTGATGTATTTCTTGTTATCATTGAATGAAAAAACTCTGTGTTTGAGAGTTGCTGCTACATTGTCTCTAGCCAAGTTGAATGGCTGATTCATCTTGGACAGTTACCATAGTGACTATTGGCTTTATTCTGGTTCCATTCTGTTTATCCAGATCAGCTTGGTTTACAGTTAATATCAAAGATCTTCTCCTCAAAAACCTCTGAGGTCTCCTTGCAATAAAATGCAAATATTCGGGCTCCCCAATAACTGATGAACCACATTCAAAAGCACAGATCAGGCAGTAACCTGATGTATCCATGCCCAGCAACTTCAATGTGACGGCTTCTCTTAAGACACAGTACATGAGGACATTGAGGTATGGCAGTGGTATTGGGAATATGGCTGGCACAAGCCAGGGGATTTCCCAGAGCTCTCCACCACAGGGTGTTTTCCTCACCTCATGTCTGGGTCCATTGCAAACTGATAGAACATAGAAAATAGAAAACAGAACAGTACAGCACAGTACAGGCCTTTTGGGCCTCATGTTGTGCCGACCTTTTATCCTACTCTAAGATCAGACTAACCTACAATACCCTTCATTGAACTATCATCCATGCGCCTATCCGAGAGGCGCTTAAATGTCCCTAATGTATCTGATTCTACTACCACCATCGGCAGAGCATTCCGCACACCCACCACTCTCTGCGTAAAGAACTTGCCTCTGACATCTCCCCTAAACCTTCCTCCAATCACTTAAAATTATGTCCCCTCGTGATAGCCATTTCCATCCTGGGAGAAAGTCCCTGGCTATCCACTCGATCTATGCCTCTCATCATCTTGTACACCTCGATCAAGTCACCTCTAATCCTTCTTTGTTCCAATGAGAAAAGTGCTAGCTCCCTCAACCTTTCTTCATAACCCTCCAGTCCAGGCAGCATCCTGATAAATCTCCTCTGCACTCTCTCTAAAGCTTCCACATCCTTCCCGTAATGAGACAACCAGAACTGAACACAACATTCCAAGAGTGGTCTAACCAGGACTATATAGAGCTGCAGTATAACCTCGCGGCTCTTAAACTCAAAACCCCTGTTAATGAAAGCCAACACACCATACACCTTAACAACTGTCTCAACTTGAGTGGCAACTTTGAGGGATCTATGGGCGTGGACCCCAAGATCCCTCTGTTCCTCTACAAGGATCCTGCCTTTAACCCTGTAATCTGCATTCAAATTTGACCTTCCAAAATGAATCATTTCACACTTTTCCAGGTTGAACTCCATCTGCCACTTCTCAGCCCATTTCTGCATACTGTCAATATTCCGTGGCAACCTACAATAGCCCTCCACACTATCCACAACTCCACCAACCTTCATATCATCGGCAAACTTACTAACTCACCCTTCCACTTTCTCATCCAAGTCAGTTATAAAAATCACAAAGAACAGAGGTCCCAGAACAGATCCCTGTGGAACACCACTAACCACCGAGCTCTAGGCTGAATACTTTCCATCTACTACCACCCTCTGTCCTCCAAGGGCCAGTCAATTCTGTATTCAGACAGCCAAACTTCCCTGTATCCCATGCCTTCTTACTTTCTAAAAGAGCCTACCAGGGGAACCTTATCAAATGCCTTGCTAAAATCGAGATACACCACATCCACTGCTCTACCTTCATCAATGTGTTTTGTCACATCCTCAAAGAGTTCAATAAGGCTTGTGAGGCATGACCTGCCCCTCACAAAGCCATGCTGACCGTCTCTAATCAGACTATGCTTTTCCAAATAATCATAAATCCTGTCTCTCAGAATCCTGACAATAATTTTCCCACCACCGATGTAAGATTGACTGGTCTGCAATTCCCAGGGTTATCCCTATTCTCTTTCTTGGGAAAGCGAGATTGATTAGGCTGGTACAATAATAACATCTAAAAGGCACCTGGACGGATATATGAATAGGAAGGATTTAGAGGGATATCGGGCAAATGCTGGCAAATGGGACTAGATTCATTTAGGATATCTGGTTGGCATGGTCTGTTTCCGAGCTGTACAGCTCTATAACTCCATACTTGGTCCACAGCTCCATTTTCATTTTGTCAGGCATCCACCAGTAATTGCAATATTCAGAAGGAAGAATGGGAAGGGTCTCTCATCCTGTTTGTGCATAAACCCACCTCCATAAATACTTCCATTCCTACAAATCTCTGGGCTCCTTGCACTCCTCCACCTCTGACTTTGTGTAGATCCCCACATTTTATCATCTCACCATCAGTGGTTGTGCTTTCCAATGTGCTTTGGAAATCCCTCCCTTAATCTCTGTCTCGCTGCCCTCCTTTAAGATCCCTCTTAAAAACGTCCCTCCTTGGCCAAGAATTCGGTGATCTGTCCTAAAATCTCCTTATCTGGCTCAGCGCCAATTACAGAGGAGGAGCAAATTACTTTGTCCGACCACATTCCTGCAAAGTGCCTTGGGACATTTTCCGACATTCCTGCTGCAGGATCGATGTGAGTTGCTGGGGCAGCGTGAAGTGGGGAGGTTGGAGTTAATGAAAGCTGGAGACTGGAGCTGTGTGAGTGCCAATGGCAGGGGAAGGGCTGGACTCCTTGGCTTGGAGATTGAGCTGGATATATTTCACCCTAGGTGAATTACTGAAAGGAAATGACAGCATCTCATTTTTTTTTGTCACAGGGATGCATAAATCATCTTTCAAGTAGATTTGTTGATGCTTGTATCAGAATAGTCCATTGTTTTGTACAGACATCCTGTTGCAGCTGTTCAGCTTCTCCAGCAGTTAACCCTGTCTGCTCTGGCTGACGCTCCACATTCTTATTGCTTGTAATTTTTGTTTGAAATAAGCCCATTGCCAATCTTCTGCCTCTTGCCAGCTGAAGTTGTTGACTCCTTTACTGGCGCCTTCAATTCAGCTAAAGGTTCAGCTTTTTCAACGTGGGGAGGCTGGAGCATGGGAGACCATTGGCAGACAGAGCAAGGGGGAGGATTCCATGAGTGGGAGGAAATGACTGAAGGAGTGTTCCTATCCATTCGGAGTTGTGGAGGTCTTTGACGGACCGGGGAGGGGATGGGAGGGGGGGGGGGTGGTGTGGGCGGTGTTGCCGGCCTTACGAAATGCTCTGGGTCTTGACGTGAGTCAATGCAGCTGTGAAAAGGATGTAAAATGGCGCAGAGACGAAGGGCACAGGCTAGCGGAGTTCGGCTATCCCGTCAAATACAAGCTGAGCACCAGCACCCACGCCCTGGACAAGGTCTGAAGAAGGGTCACTGGACCTGAACTGTCAACTCCGATTTCTCTCCGCAGGTGCTGTCAGACCTGCTGAGTTTCTCCAGCAATTTCTCATTTTTGTTTCAGATTTACAGCTTTATCACCAAGCTGGATGCTGTGGTAATAAACAGCAGAGGCCGGTGGTGCTGAGGGGCTCAATGGAGAGGTGCAGCGGTTCACAGGTTCCAAAATTAAAGGAAATCAAATGTTCTCCAACCCAACCTCCACCTACAAACACAGTTGTCAACTGACCAGGATTGACCTTGAGGTTCTAAAAATTAAATGGAGACATTACTATCCAAAACAGAAAGCAAATTGTACAGTCCCTACAATGTGGAAGCAGGCCATTCAGCCCATCAAGTCCACACTGACCCTCCAGGGAGCATCCCACCCAGACCTCTACCCTATATTTCCAATCCTCCCACTTCCTTCAAACCAAAGGAGTAGCCATGGGCACCTGCATGGGCCCCAGCTAGGCCTGCCTCTTCGTCGGATATGTGGAACAGTCCATCTTCCCCAGCTACACTGGCACCACCCTCTCACCTTTTCCTCTGCTACATCGATGATTATATTGGCGGTACCCCGTGCTCCCACGAGGAGGTTGAACGGTTCATCCACTTTACTAACACCTTCCACCCCGACCTGAAATTTACCTGGACTGTCTCAGACTCCTCCCTCCCCTTCCGAGACCTCTCCATTTCTATCTCGGGCAACCGACTCAACACAGACATTTACTACAAACCGACCGACTCCCACATCTACCTAGATTACACCTCCTCCCATCCTGCCCCCTGTAAAAACACCATCCCATATTCCCAATTCCTCTGCCTCTGCCGCATCTGCTCCCAGGAGGACCAATTCCACTACTGAACAACTCAAATGGCCTCCTTCTTCAAAGACCGCAATTTCCCCTCCAACGTGGTTGACAACGCTCTCCACCGCATCTCCTCCACTTCCCGCACCTCCACCCTTGAACCCCGCCCCTCCCATCACCACCAGGACAGAACCCCACTGGTCCTCACCTACCACCCCACCAACCTCCAGATACATCGTATCATCCTCAGTCATTTCCACCACCTCCAAAAGGACCCCACCACCAGGGATATATTTCTCTCTCCACCATTATCAGCATTCTGGAGAGACCACTCCCTCCATGACTCCCTCATCAGGTCCACACCCCCCACCAACCCAACCTCCACTCCCGGCACCTTCCCCTGCAGCCGCAAGAAGTGCAGAATTTGCGCCCACACCTCCCCCTCACCTCCCTCCAAGGCCCCAATGGATCCTTCCATATCCATCGCAAATTCACCTGCACCTCCACACACATCATTTACTGTATCTGCTGCACCCGATGTGGTCTCCTCTACATTGGGGAGACAGGCCGTCTACTTGCGGAACGTTTCAGGGAACACCTCTTGGACAAGCGCACCAACCAACCCAACCGCCCCGTGGCTGAACACTTTAACGCCCCCTCCCACCCCATCAAGGACATGCAGGTCCTTGGCCTCCTCCATCGCCAGACCATGGCCACACGATGCCTGGAGGAAGAGCGCCTCATCTTCTGCCTAGGAACCCTCCAACCACAAGGGATGAATGTAAATTTCTCCAGCTTCCTCATTTCCCCTCCCCCCACCTTATCTCAGTCCCAACCCTTGGATTCAGCACCGCCCTCTTGACCTGTAATCTTCTTCCCGACCTCTCCGCCCCCAACCCCTCTCCGGCCTATCACCCTCACCCTCGCCTCCTTTCACCTATCGTATTCCCAGTGCCCCTCCACCAAATTCCCTCCCCCAAATTCCCTCCCCCTACCTTTTATCTCAGCCCACTTGGCACACCAGCCTCATTCCTGAAGAAGGGCTTATGCCCGAAACGTCGATTCTCCTGCTCCTCGGATGCTGCCTGGCCTGCTGTGTTTTTCCAGCACCACATTTTTCAGCTCTGGTACTCCAGCATCTGCAGTCCTCACTTTCTCCTATGGCTAATCCCACTCAGCCTACATATCCCTGGGCACTACAGACAATTTAGCCTGGCCAATCCATCTAACCTACTCATCTTTGGAGTGTAGGAGGAAACCAGGGCACCTGCAGGAAACCCACACAGACACAGGGACAACATACAAACTCCACACAGACAGTCTCCTGAAGGTGGAATTGAACTTGCATCTCTGGTGCTGTGAGGTACGAGCACTAATCACTGAGCCACCAGTATCACTGAGTCACCTAAGGGGCATTTGAAAGAAAAAGGCCTGTTTTACTTTACATAAACTAGAATTTTTTTACTTTTTAATTATAAAATTATTTGTGAAGTAACAAGAGTGGTGGGTGGCAAGTCAGATGATAAATACTCAGGAATAATCCAAACAGGCCTTTGGCAGCCTTTTCTCCTACAATGGAGTTTTCTCTGAGCTGAGAATGTAGACCCCAAGGTTATGGAGATCATTTAACTCGAAGAGAACAACAGGATGGACAAATTTAAATTTCCGCTCGGGAGTTTGGGAGCTGAGACAAGCTCTGAACTGTGTCAAGAAAGTGAATACGATTATATGCAGTGAGACAGAAAGAAGATTGAACAAAGCATTCTCTAATCTGTTTCGAAACTTAAACACATCTCAATTCACTTTATGGCTAATGAAGTACATTTGAAGCACAGTCACTAGTAATTTAAGAAATACAATAGTCAATTTGCACATAGCAAATTCCTACAAAAAGACAATGACCCAAATGACCAGATAATTTTTCTAAGTGATATTGGCTCTGGGACAAATATTGACCAGGCCACTGAGGAGAACTCCATTGTTTCTCAATTTTTCATATCCAGAGAAGACAGGGTCTCAGTTTAAGAGATTGAATCAGGGAATACTGGCTCAGGATACATGTCGAGCTTGTAGGGAATACTAGAGCATATTACTGATGAAGGGCTTTTGCCTGAAACGTCGATTTTGAAGCTCCTTGGATGCTGCCTGAACTGCTGTGCTCTTCCAGCACCACTAATCCAGAACCTAGAGCATATTACAGCCTATCCTGACATTTACTGACCAGAGCCATAAAATATGCGTGATAGCTCAAACATACAGGTTCTTAAAAACACTTGCCATTATTAATTTCCACATTTTCTATCAACTTTTCCCCACCCAAGATGCAGATTCTTGGGGGATTGATTCTGAGGGGGATCTCCAAGGGGACTGTCTCTTACGAGATGCTGTAGATGATGAGTTTTGGGCCATGGAGCAAAATGAACATGATGGTCAAGCCTGATTCAACATGAACTCAATCTCAAACCCACCCAGAAGATAAGGCCTTAGTTTAATCTTTAGTTTAAAGAACAGACAAGGATTGACGTTTCCACATTTTGCAAACAAATCTTGGGTTAGATAAGCCAGGACAGTACTAATAACAAACTTTTGTTTCAAGATTTTCATAGTGGATTTAAATCCATACTCTCAGGTTTATTATTCTAGGTCACTGGATTACTAAACCTACTAGGTGCAGGAAGACTGCAGTTTAGCTAATGCAGTGACGTTATTTAAGGAAAGCTGTAAGGAAAAACTAGGGAACTATAGATGAGTGAGGCTTACATTAGTGGTGAGTAAGTTGTTTGAGGGGATTCTGAGGAACAAGATTTACATTTGCAAAGTGAGGACCGATTGGGAAATTCATTTGGCATTGATGTGGGAAATCGTGTCTCACTAACTTAATTGAGTTTTTTGAAGAGGTGAAAAAGAAGGTTGATGGAGGCAGAGCGGTAAATTGTCTATATGGACTTCGGCAAAGAGTTTGACAAGATAGACTGGTTAGTAGGTTTGATCACACAGGATCCAGAGCTGACTAATTGGATACAAAGTTAGTTTGAAGGTGGGAGACAGACGGTGGTGGTAGAGAATTGCTTTTTGAACTGGAGGCTTGTGACCAGAGGTGTGCCGCAAAGATCAGTGCTTGGTTGACTACTTTTTGTCATTTATATAAATGAATTGGATGTGAATGTAGGAGGAATGGTTAGTAAGTTTGCAGATGACATCAAAATAGGTGGTACAGTGAAGAAGGTTACCTCAGAGTATAACAGATCTTGATCAGATGGGCCAATGGGCTGAGGAGTGGCAGATGATGTTTAATTTAGATAAATGTTACATTTTGGTAAGGGAAACCAGGGCAGGACTTTTACAGTTGATGTAAGGCCCTGGAGAGTGTTGTTGAACAAAAGGACCTAAGGAGTGCAGGGGTGTATAGTTCCTTGAAAGTGGAGTCACAGGTAGACAGGGTCATGAAGAAGACATTTGGCATGCTGGCCTTCATTGGTCAGAACACTGAGTATGGGAATTAGGATGTCATGGACATTGGGGAGGCTGCTTTTAAAATACTGCGCACAATTTTGTCACCTTTCTATAGGAAGGACATTGTTAAACTTGAGAGGATGCAAAGAAGATTTACAAGGATGTTGCAGGGTTGGAGGGTTTGAGTTCTGGGTGTAGGCTGAATAGACAGGGGCTGTTTTCCTTGCAGCTTTGGAGGCTGAAGGTTGACATTATGGAGGTTTATAAAATCATGAGGGGCATGGATTGGATGAATAGTCAAGTTTTCTTTTCCCAGGGTTAGGGGAGTCCAAAACTAGACTGCATAGGTTTAAGGTGAGACAGGAATAACTTAAAGAGGACCTGAGGGGCAACTTTTTCATGCAGAGTATGGACTGAGCTGCTAGAGGAAGTGGTGAGGCTGGTACAATTACAACATTTAAGAGGTATTTGGATGGGTATTTGAATACGAAAGGCTTAAAGGTACATGGGCCAGATGCTGGCAAATGGGACTAGGTTAGATTAGAATCTCTGGTCAGCACGGACGGGTTGGACCGAAGGGTCTGTTTCTGTGCTGTATGACTGTATGATGATACCAATCTGATTCAACATTGGATCTTCCAGATCTCCTCAATGGCCAATTTGTACTACATTCCTGCCCACAGGGTGCCATAAGTAGATATAATACAATATAAGTATAGTATTCCCCAGTAATGGCATTCCTTCACTAAGACACTGGACACTTACTGTGTCTTTTACATAAGTGAACACCCCAAAGCCTTTTACAGGAGATAGTTAAGGGAGTTAGAGGGTGTGGTAGCAATTCCAATTCTGGGTAGACGTGTTACTGGAGATATTATCATATGAGCTCCTATCCACTGTCTGAAACATTGAAAACAAGAAAATAACATCTCAGGGGAAATGAAGGATCATTTAGGACAGAAATGAAGGAATGTGTTTTCACTCAAAGGATTAGGAATCTTTGGAATTTTCTACACTGGAAGGTTGTGGTCCTCCATCGTTGAATATATTTAAGGCTCCGATGGATTTTTTTTTGGTCTTTCAGCAAATCAAGGCAAAGGGATGGGCAGGAGAATGGTTTGAAGCTCAAGGTCAGCCATGATTGTATTGAAAGGCAGTGCAGAGATAGTGGGCTCTGTGGACTATTACTGCTTCTGTCTCTTACATTCTTGCCACAAAAACAGAAGTTGCTGGAAATTCATCTGTGAAGAAAAATCAATGTTAACGTTTTGGTGGTCCTTCCCCAGAACAGTTCTGTAAACCTCAACATGGCGTCCCGACCCCTATACTCAATAGTCTGAACAATGAAGGCAAGCATGAAGGAGTGTTCTAGTGCAAAATGGGATTGCATTCAAAGGTTTTATTAGCGTCCCTATGATCCAGCCCCCGGGGGTTTCTTTGTAATAAGGCCCAAGTATTTAGTCTTTGAACTCATAGGTCCTGGTAACCAAGAGAGGTGGAGATTGAGCAGGTAAATTTTGAGGAAGCTGTTGAAGATGTGAACAGAGGGAAGGAGGTTCAGGCAGAAATATTCAACAAACGGGGAAGTCATGGGAAGGAACTGAATCAATAACAGAGTGATGGAGGTGGAAGGGATGGAGAGGAGGATGGGGACCTGCAGGACAATGTGCAATGCAAGCTGAGACATAAGCTTGGAACAAAGAAATTAACCAGATAAGATAACACTCAACTTTTCTTATAAAGACAAACATGTCCTACTTATAGCTGGCTACATTTTAGATACTAACAGTACTGAGTGAAACGGGTGACCTAATGCCAGTCACATTTGGCCGGGAGCCCTGTACTTCCATTCATTTCACTTTATCAACTAGTAACCATTTGATTTAAAACATTGGAGGAGCAATCTTCAAGTTCCGGGAATGATTACATTTGCAAACTTGCAGACAAGGCTGAAGGAACAAAAAGCATTGTGTTCACATTGGCTGTTCTGTGTAAATAACATTACAGGGTGTGCTTAATATAAATGTGAAACACCTCACACGCACAGGCCACAGGACACTGAGGCTAATTGTATTGATCTCACTTCCTCCAGTGATTACACTTTAAGACAAAGAATGTTTTGTGATGTCCTGATATGACGAAAAGCGCACTAAAAACATGTCTTTTTTTTTCCACAAGTGGATTTTTGGAAATCTGTTGTAAATCCAAAGCTCAGGCCTTTCCTGATCTAAGCAGTTCAGCTCATCATCGGATGGGCCTTAACTAAAAGTTAAAAGTTCAAAATTTCATAATATCATATCTTGCAAAGAGGTTATTAATGATGGAAAGCCTTTCTGGGATATGGTTCTCTCAGGGTCCCAGTCGTGTCAGATCAGGAAGACCTTGGGTTTCAGTTTCAAGGCTGTTCTGAAACATTCACAACTTCAGGACTCCCCAAAGCCCCTTCCTGTCGATGCTCAGAAATGAATGTCAATATCGATACTGTTGCCCTATGCAAATTTGTGTGAAAAAATGCAGCTGGCTAAGGTTTTGGACAATGTTGATGAAATCTGAGAAATGGGAAAAGGAAATAACTGGTTCTGAATTTCACGTACTAGTCACACCAGTTTTAACAGGAAGATATCCCGTTTATATTGGCGCCTTCACCACTACAAGAAACACGAAGCACTTGTAGCCAACAAACCATTCTGGAAATACAGTCATGTTTGGTAAGTAGGAAGTATGGCAAGAGATTCATCTGTCAAACTAAGCAGATAATACAGGGATGGTATTCCAAAGAAGAGTCATATTGGACTCAAAACATTAACTCCCTTCCTCCCTCCACTGATGCTGCCAGGACCTACTGGGTTTCTCCAGCAACTTTTGTTTTTACTTCAGAGCTACAGCATCTGGAATACTTTGCTTTTAATCAAATTGTGGTGGTGTTTGTCGAGAGCCTAATATTTGCCAGTACACTGGGAGATCTGCCCTGCTCTTCACGTTTTACATCCACTTGAAAGGACAGTGGCCTCTGTTTAATGTTTCATCTCAGGTGAATCATGACAAGGAATGGACCAGCAGTAATGAACCATTCTGTTTCAGAGAAGGTGCTGTGAACAATACAAGGTGTACAGATGTTGTGATACATTAAATATTAAATATTTGGGTGAAGTTGTTCAGATCTGTTATTTGGCAATAAACACACCATCTTAAGAGAATTTATGTAAGTCGGTCTTGGAGCTCTCTAGACTTAGCAATTGCTTTTGTGCAGACCAAAGCTCCTTTTGGCCTGAGCCTGACCAGCACACCCAGACCTCAGAAAGCTAATCACTGCCACTTCTCTTTTAATGGAAAACAGAGGAATAGTGTGAGATAAATCCACAAAATGAAACAGGGTGCAAAAGGAGTGAGAGTGTGAGAAAGGAACAAAGAAGGAGAATAGCAACTGAAGAAAGGAGAAAGTCTGTGGGTCGGAAGCAAGTACTGAGAGAAATCTGAAAAACACAAGGCCACTCAACTGCTAGAGTTAAGATCAGAGTGGTGTTGGAAAAGCACAGCAGGTCAGGCAGCATCTGAGGAGCAGGAAAATTGACGTTTTGGGCTGAGGCCCTTCATCAGGAATGAGGCTGGGAGCCTTGAGAGTGGAGAGATAAATTGGAGGGGGGGGGCTGGGGGGGAAGGTAGCCGAGAGCGCAATATGTGGATGGAGGGGGGGGTGAAGGTGATAGGTCAGAGAGGAGGGTCGAGCAGATAGGTGGGAAGGAAAATTGACAGGTGGGACTAGTCATGAGGACGGTGCTGAGCTGGAAGGTTGAAACTGGGAAAGGTGGCAGGAGGGGAAGAGGAAACTGGTGAAGTCCATATTGATGCCGTGGGGTTGAAGGGTCTCAAGGTGGAAGATGAGGCGTTCTTCCTCCAGGCGTCGGGTGGTGAGGGAGCAGCGGTGGAGGAGGCCCAGGACCTGCATGTCCTCGGCACAGTGGGAGGGGGAGTTGAAATGTTTTGCCGCGGGGCGGTGGGGTTGATTGGTGCGGGTGTCCCAGAGATGTTCCCTAAAGCGCTCTGCTAGGAGGCGCCCAGTTTCCCCAATGTAGAGGAGACCGCATGTAGACGAGTTTCCCCAATGTAGACGAGTACAATAAATGATATTAGTGAACGTGCAAGTAAAACTTTGATGGATGTGGAAGGCTCCTTTGGGGCCTTGGATGGAGCTGAGGGGAAGAAGTGTGAGTGCAGGTTTTGCAATTGCTGTGATGACAGGGGTAGGTGCTGGGAGCTGAGGGTGGGTTGTTGGGGGGCATAGACTTGACCAGGTAGGCGCAGAGGGAACGGTCTTTGCGGGAAGTGGATAGGGGTGGGGAGGGAAATATGTCCCTGGTGGTGGGGTCCGATTGGAGGTGGCAGAAATATCAGTGAATGATGCAATTTATAAGGAGGTTGGTGAGGTAGAAGGTGAGGACCGGGGGGTTCTGTCCTTGTTGCAGTTGGAGGGGTGGGGTTCGAGGGCGGAGGTGCTGGACGCGGATATCAATCTTCCTTCCCACCTATCCGCTCCACCCTCCTCTCTGACCTATCACCTTTACTCCCACCTCCATCCACTTATTGCACTCTCAGCTACCTTCCCCCAGCCCCACTCCCTCCCATTTATCTTTCCCACCTCCCAGACTCCCAGCCTCATTCCTGATGAAGGGTTTTTGCCCGAAACGTCGATTTTCCTGCTCCTTGGATGCTGCCTGACCTGCTGTGTTTTTCCAGCACCACTCTAATCTTGACTCTAATCTCTAGCATCTGCAGTACCCACTTCTGCACACTGAACCGCTACAGCCTATTGCAGGAGAACAGGGAGGAGATTCTTCAGCCTTTCAAGCTTATTGCATCATTAGCTGGGATTGTCTTTGACTACTGTCTACTGACCACTGTCTCCCACCATCACTCCATATCTCTTAATCCTCTTACTGAACAAGTGGGAACAAAAGTTTGAATACATGTACAAACAGATTCAAGAACAAGTTCTTCCCTACTGATATCAGACTGCGGAATGGACCTCTCAAATGTTAATTCTGATCTCTCTCTCTGCACCTTCTCTGTAGCTCTAACATTGTATTCTACACTTTGTTCTGTTATCCTGATGCACTTTGTATGGTACTATCTGCCCATAGAACATACAACACTTTTCACTGTAACTCAGTACATGTGACAACAATCAATCAATCATATGTCCAACCAAGAGTTGGCAATCCCAAATCTATGTGATGTTTAAAGGCTGAACGGACCATGTGTCATTTACATCCTGTTGTGCCCTATCATTGTAAGAAGCACATTTCTTTCATAGTTCCAGGGTAAGTCTCTTACTATTCTGTGTCTGTGGACATGTTGCACTGCTATCTTCACCAATATCACAGAACAAATTGTTTGTTTTCCTGTCCTTTCATGGAAAAAACAGTCTCCTTCCTGATGAAGGGACGAGTGTTGGAGAAACACAATTCTTATACTGTGCATCAATACAGCCTTAACCCTTTCAATGACACCATGAGCACAAATCACTTGCAGACTCAACCACTGCAATGCTCTCCAAACTGACCTTGCCTCCTCCATAAAATTCAGCTCATTTCCGAACTCTGCTGTTGGTGTTCTATCTTGCCCAAAGCCACACTCACCTCGTTAGCCCTTGCTCTGTCCCATACACAGACTCCTCCATCCAGGATGTGGTGTCACAGCGAGGAGAATGTGCAGGTGTTGGTATTCTTGTACACAGGTTGGTTTTGTTTTTTGAGGTGATAAAGACAATAGAAGGTGATCGCAAAGGAGACTTAATCTGACCACAGTGCATCTTACAGATGGTACACACTGCTGATGGTGCTGGCAGGAATAAAGTTATGGGAACCAAATGGGCTGCTTTGTCTTTGATGGTCTTGAGAACGTGTGTTTGAATCTGTCTGGGTGTGAGTGTGTGTTACTCGGTGTATGCTATGTCAACATGTGCCATTGTATGAATATAGAAATTAGGAGAAGGGCCACTCTATCCTTTGAGCCTGGGCTGCCCCTCAATCAGCTCATTTTTGTGCAGGGGGTGGGGGGGGGCAGGAAAGGGGACAGAGCTAAGAGCAACCCAGATCTGCTCACTTCCATGAGCCCTGCCTACCCCCACCCCCTCCCCGTGATCCCTGAGCTTAAAATTCAACTCCCCCATTCCCCCCCCCCCCAAAAAAGGAAAGCACTGGCCTCACAGTTTGGCCTTCACAATCTCAGCTTTCCTTTCAGAAGCAAGTTCTGGGTCATGGGATTTGACTTGAGGGCAAAGCCTTCTGCTGCTGCCCTTCAATCTGCCTGATTAGGGGAAGGTACAGCGAACCTTGCTCAGAAGAGTCAGCTCAGAGATCAGATGTCCAATTTAAAAAAAGGTTTTCCCAGTGTGTGTGCATCTACATGTATCTACCTGTGAGTTTTTTGGAACATTCTGGACCCACCTGAGGCAAGGACAAAGGCAGTGGGGGACCATACCTCTGCAGAAGGCCAAAGTTCCAAAACAGTGGGATGACCTTTATAGAACTTTAAAACAAAGCCTTTGGAATGTTAAAGGCTGGTTAAGTTTCCTGCCAATAAGCTGTGGGAAACCCTTTCGCATGCATTTTCATCTCATGCATGCTCATTAAAAGACCAACTCACTGAATTAGGTTTCTCTCTCAATTAAGATCTGCGCAAGTGAGGAACATTTGGCTTCAAACTCACAACCAAGTAACAGAGGTGTGCCCCAGGTGAGGTAAGCACCTTCCGGCATATTGCAGTGAGTCTCGGCTGCTCTGGGGAACTTTCATTGATGTCAGGCCATGATTAAAATGGGATGTCAATAATCTGAGTTGCACAGGCAAGAGAAGATGATCAAGGGAGTGCGACTGGGATAATGCACCAAGGAGACTGACGAAAAGGGGAGGTTGGTCTGGCTGGCGGGGGGGTGGTCACTGGGGCAGGCTGTAGGTGTTGTGTGAGAATGTGAGTGATGCAACTGCAGGCAGGAGTCATTTCATGGGCAGAAGTGATGATTTTATATTGTGTGTAAGAAGTTGGAAACAATAGTGTCAATAATGGAGTCCGGCCATTAAATTAAGGGTGCTGAGACGTGGTTAGGTTAGTGACAATGAGAGAGAGAAGTGGGATATTGTAAGGACCCACCTTTAAGAACGTGAATGATCTCATGGAGGGAGAGTGCGCTGGTGAAGGAAGAAGTGACTTCAATAATGGGAAGGCCTGGGTATAGGGATTTGGATAGGGATGTGTGTGAGCTCAGTTGGGGGGGGCTGGTAGTGTGCAGGGGAGTGCAATTTTATGGATAGCGATTGTGCTGGGATCCAGTGTAGCAGAGGTAGGTCAAAGGCTGAAAAATGGGAGATGGAAAGTGCGAATGTGAGAGTCTCTGTGTGCCTCTATGTGCATGTGTGTGTCTGTGTACTTACGTGTATGGAATGATAGCACTCGTTAATGACCGTGTCAGTTTTATTCAGATTACTTCTGCTGGCTATTGTGTCTTCACACATTTCCCACACTTGCTGCCAAACCTGGCAGGATCAGTGCTGTACTTCTGCAAGTTTGTGCACATTCGAAACTCACTGAAAGTTGCTTGGGGCGATGTGTCAGAAAGGAGTGTCAGAAACTTCCCAGCAGTCTTATTCATTGAACCGAAAAGTACACTTTCACTGGGGTGGGGTCTATTTTGTGAAAGGGCCTGGTTAAAAATGTAATCCAATTTCTCTTTCCGGCTTGGATCTTTGTATTATACCCATTTCTGTGCAATATCTGTACATTTTCAAAGATTCCATTTTCTGCCCTGCCATCATCACAGGTTTTGCCTACTCTCCTCCAACAGCTGATGGTTTTCGCTTGACTTTAGCGGTCACTTGTGATAGAGTATCCAGATGTGGTTCTCAGAAGGGCAAAAAAAAAGTCAGAACAATCACCAAATCTGACTGAACACTTGCAGTCATAGTGGGATCTCTGAGTGGGGTGAGGTGGGAACCAAAGGCTGAAGGAGACATGGTGCAGGGGGACAGTTTCAGTTCAAAGTAGGAGGGCGATCATCTCTTGTAAGTGCTGAGACATCTCCAAGGCAACTGCTGTAAATATTAGCCTGGACAAACACTGTAGCACACACCATTCCTGTGGCAACGGCTCATACATTGTAAGAGCACATGATGATCCGAGGCAGCACTTCTTGTAAAGAATGCATTTGCTAGTGGATAAGGTTAAATGCTCCAGGCTCTGCTTTGAGCTGCATATCTGACTGGTAGTAAGCTCCAGTACTGCTGTCAAAACAGACCCTTCGATGTCACGCTGTTTTGACAGTTCAGCTTTGATTACATTTACCAAGTAGTACTGGTGAGTACCGTAATACATAGAAACATAGAATGATTTACAGTTCAGGAGGGCATTCAGCCAATCACGTCCTTGCCAGTTGAGAAAGAGCCAACTTGTTTTATACCACTTTCCAACTCTTGGTTCATTGCCCTTCAGGTTACAGCACCTCGAGTAGATGTCCTAGTGTTTTTTACTGCAGAGGTTGGTCTATAGGTCAATCACTGAAACCTGGAAAAGTTTCTTCACAAACAGGGTGGACTTATACACTGAGTAAAAAAGCGAGTGGTGCCCAAATTTATTGTTCCCTATTTGGGAGTCTGCTATGCGTGGGTGTGTCTTAATCTGTCATTCATCTTTACAACAGTGTTTTTATCACCTACTTGGTCCTTTGCACCCGGTTATAAGGAACTATCAATAAAATAGTCACTTGCAGAGTGAAAATCTGAGGCTTCCTGTTAATTCAGATGTAGCATGTTGTGGCTGTCACCTTGTCTGTCGAGTTTATGCTTTTTGGGGCTGGGCTGAGGAAATGGGATCATTTTATATGCCAGATTGATTTATACATCGTAATCAACAGTAAATGTGATGATGGTTTCTGCATCTTACTTCTCAAATCCACTCTTATTCTTGCACTTTTAAAAATATTCACTAGTGGCAGATGTGAATGCTGGGCCAACATTTATTGTCCATCCCTAGTTGCCCCTTAAACCACTGCAGCCTGTGTACTGTACGAAGACCCACAATGCCTTTAAGGAGAGAACTCCAGGATCTTGAGGCAGCGACAGTGAAGGAGTTTCTGTAAGCCTGTGCCCACTGGTTATTGGTCTCTTTATTAAAGGGAATACATCCTTCCTACTCACTCTGTTCGTCTAGCTGTCTTTTCGTCCATCCTTGTTACCAAGGGTCGGCCCATGGATTTTCATTGGATTGGTCTATACTTATGGTCAAAGTCCTACAGTCGTTGTTGTCATTATCTTCTCCGGGGATGGCTGACCAGAAAACTCTCCTGCACTTACCACCTGCCGTCAGGTGTGTTGGAAGGAGTTACAGCTTGGTACTCGTTACAATTGCACATTCCATGGCCAACAACTGCCCTGGCATGGGCTTCAAACCCAGAACTTCTGACCCAGAGGTAGGGGCACTACCACTGTGCCACAAAACCTATAATTTAACTCTGTGTCAGCTTCTTACAATTTTATAGACCTCAACAAAATATACCCTCATTTCCTCGGTTTCAAAGACAACAACCACATGTGTATCCAATCCAGACTCTCAACAAAAATGTTCTATTCCTGACAACAATCCCGCTAAATGTCTTCTGTACCCTCTTTTCTGTGATCACATCCTTCCTCTAGTAACAATAAGTGTTTGTGTGAAAACATTTTTCTAGCCTCCATTGCTTGAACTATAAGAACCATTGTTTCATTGTCACCCTGAATGGAGAGAAGAGTTTTACAAAAGGGAACTGATCCTCAACCCACATCGAGGGCAGAAACTTCAACCTTTTGACTAACTGCCAATTTTATTGAGCTTTTCAGATGGGTTTTACCACGAGACCTGAAGAGATTTCTCACCATTCCGTATCAAACACACCTCAATAACTAGCGACCCTTCTTCTTGTCCATTTCCATCCCCATCTTATCATTTACAATCTCACCACTTACCAGACCAGCATCCCTTGTGCCCAATCCATCTCTGGGCGGCACGGTGGCAAAAAGGTTAGCAGTGCTGTCTCACAGCGCCAGAGACCTGGGTTCAATTCCCGCCTCAGGCGACTCTCTGTGTGGAGTTTGCACATTCTCCCCGTGTCTGTGTGGGTTTCCTCCGGGTGCTCTGGTTTCCTCCCACAAACCAAAAATGTGCAGGTTGGGTGAATTGACCACGCTAAACTGCCCGTAGTGTTAGGTGAAGGGGTAAATGTAGGGGAATGGGTCTGGGTGGGTTGCACTTCGGCTGGTCGGTGTGGACTTGTTAGGCCAAAGGGCTGTTTCCATACTGTAAATAATCTAATCTACTCCTCATGTAGGTTGTTCTGTGCCCAGATTGTTGAAGGCAATCTGGTGTTGCCCCCTCCCCCCTCCCCAACCATTGACAACATAATGGCATAGCAGCCATATAAGCCACACTGTTCATGGCTGACACCCCCTCACATATACAACCTTTAATCAGCTGGGCCTCTCAGTCACTGGTCCTCTTCCCCCAGTGTCCACTGGAGACCTGCATATTGTCATTGTCCAGTAAGGGAACATCACTCAGAGACAGTGAGGAGTGCAGATGCTGGAGAGTCAGAGTTGCTAAAGCATGGGACTGGAAAAGGCACAGCAGGTCAGGCTGCATCCGAGAAGCAGGAGAGTCGATGTGGCAGGACCCTTCTTCAGGACTGGGAAGAGGGAAGGGGGCTGAGAGATAAATAAGGGGGAAGCTGGGGTGGGGCTAGGGGAAAGCTAGGTGGTAGGTGGGTGAAGGTGGGAGGCCCAGCATGGATATCCTTAGGAGAGTGGGAGGTCCACACTCCCCACTAAGCCCCTCTACACTCCTGGCACCCTCCCTTGCTGCTGTAAGAGGTACAAAGCTTATGCCCACACCTCTCCCTTCACCTTCGTTCAAGGCGCCAAAGCATCATTTCACATCTGGTAGGAATTTACTTGTACATCTTCGCACCTTGCTTACTGCATCTGTTGCTCTTGATGTGGTCTCCTCTTCATCGGAGAGCTTGAGCACAAACTCGCGGAACGGTTGCAGGAACATCTCTGGTCCATGAGCACCAAACAACCCCACCTTCCTGTGGCCATCCATTTCAACTCCCCCTCTCACTGCCCCCATGACATCCATTCTGGGCCTGCTCCACCACCTGAACAAGGCCACCCGCAAACTGGAGGAGGAATACCTCATCTTCTGCTTTGGGAGCCTACATCTATACGGCATGAACACTGAATTCGCAGGTTTCTAAATCTCCCCTCCCTCCAATCCATTCCAGAACCAACCCTCTAACTCAGATCCACCCTCTTGACCTGACCTACCTGTCCATCTTGCTTCCCACCATCCTTCCCACTGACCTATCACTATCACCTCCTCCCTTCCCCTGAATTGTTGACTGTGTAACTGCTTGGATGCTGCCTGACCTGCTGTGCCTTTTCCAAGGGAACATCACTGACAGACAAACATTTGACAAGTCCAAAAGTGAGCTTTATTGACAGACAGCAAAATGAAACAAATACAGGCTGCGGTTTTCACCAACAATACAAACCAAGTACTGGCATATTGAGCTTGACACTCCATGATGGAGATCTGCAGCCCGATCGCCTCTACTGCAGCCTGATCACATCCACTGCAGCCCAATCGCATCCACTGCAGCCTGACCACATCCACTGCAGCCCGATCACATCCACTGCAGCCTGACCACATCCACTGCAGCCCGATCACATCCACTGCAGCCCGATCACATCCACTGCAGCCCGATCACATCCACTGCAGCCTGACCACATCCACTGCAGCCCGATCACATCCACTGCAACCTGACCACATCCACTGCAGCCCGATCACATCCACTGCAACCTGATCACATCCACTGCAACCTGATCACATCCACTGCAGCCTGTTCGCATCCATTGGAGCTGGGTGTCAATCAGGCCCTGTAGCACCCAGTGAAACTAAGCTCTGACATCCAGCTCAAAGTCCTTGTCCCTCTCCACAGATAGTCTCTTCTGTTACCTTGGCTTCTCAGTATCTACCACATCACTTCATTACCAGCTCCAATTGTGCAGGGCACAGCCCAACCGGATGGTGCAGCACACTCTTTTTGGTCTATACTGGAGGGCACCACTGCCCTCCTGACTACTGCAAGCTGCTGAACCACATCTTTAACCATCTGTTTCACCACAGCCCTGATCGCAGTACTTACATGCCAGCTAAGTCACCAACACATTACATCGAAAAGAATGTGTTTGCTATGCTCTGAGCCCATTTCAAATCCTTGAACCACATTGTTTCCATTGCATTCAGTAGTGGCCATAGTGATGTTCCCCTTGCCTCACAGGAGACCCTTCAAAGTTTCATAAGTAACAGGGTGTTTTAGCCAGCTTTCTCCTTAGTTTTTGCTATTGCCACAAGCTTCTGCATCACTGAGATGACAATGTTAGTTTAGCTGCACCAATGATATGGTACAACTCACCTTTGACCAACATGAAATGCATCAGCATGCTCACTCTGCAAGCATTCCACGCGCAAAGCAAGGTTTGAAAATCATATATTTACCTCCTCAATCTCCAGCAAATATGGAGTCTGCTTTTATACATCAAACTGACATCGACTCCAGCCACCCTGGGCATTGTCCCAGTTATTTTCCAGTTGTATTTTGAATCTAGTGAATGGGCAAGTGATGGCTGGGAACATAGCTTGCAGCAGATGCTGTCAGCCCAGGCCTCCACGCGGTCTTCAGGTACCACCTCTCCTGGACCCTCCATGTCTCCTTTTACCTCATTCTACTCCAACAGCCCATTTCCACTCATCCTCTCCAATGTGGAGACACCACATACGAACCTCACTACCAACTGAGCTCCCTGCTTCCTGAGACCTAACGTTACCCGATTTCTCCATGCTCCCTTTGAGCAGGCCACTGACAAATGTCCCCACTTGTAGCCTAACACACTCTCCTGTTACTATTTTGAACACCCCTTTACACCTTGGGTTTATGCCATCTCCTTCCTTGTTGACGCCTCCTCAAATGCCTCTATTCTCCCTGTCTGCAGCTTCCCAGCTTTAGTGATCTCCCTGCTTTTTCCCCTGGGGTGGGGGTGTCCAGAACTAGAGGTCATAGGTTTAGGGGGAGAGGGGAAAGATTTAAAATGGACCTAAGGGGCAACCTTTCCATGCAGAGAGGGATGAGCTGCCGGAGGAAGTGGTCGAGGCTGGTACAATTACAACATTTAAAAGGCATTTGCATGGATACATGAATAGGAAGGGTTTAGAGGGATGTGGGCCAAGTGCTGATACATGGGACTAGATTAAGTTCGGGTATCTGTTCAGCATGGACGAGTTGAACCAAAGGGTCTGTTTCTGGGCTGTACATCTCTATGAGCCTACACTTACAAACCTCTCTTATACCCTCCTTAACAACTATCAGGCAGAGCCCTATCTGTGTTCAGTCCAGACCTTCAACTGACTTTAGCAAGCAGCTCCTGAATATTAAAGGTCAGACACCTGACTGAGGTCTTTGCAGTTGATGGCTGCCTTTCCCTTGAATGCTGCCATAAGCCCGTTGCTCCCTCCCTGGATTGCACTTGGATTGATCTCCTGATGCTGAGCATCGCAAGCTGAGCATTGTCCATGTCCTAACTACTGCATTGGTGTAGACTGTCCTACTGACTGAAGGTACTGGCACATTCTGACCAACAGAGGATCTTCCCTTGACTGGACTGAGGACTAGCTCCACCCAGTTTCCAACATGGCCATTTGGTTGAATGAACATGGAGTGTGTTTGCTGCAAGAGCAGCTGGCAGATGCTCTAAGTGTCAGATTGAAAACTTGGTGGCAGAATATTTCTCCCAGTCCCAGCCATATCCCTAAGAACCAGCAACTTGTCTGCGTGACTGCACAGAAGAGCTCGTTAATACAGCATTACTGAAAACCTCTCACTCTGGCTGAAGTGCAATGTGCTAACAGGCATTGTATGGCACAGCATGGATGCTGTGGGCATATAGATGGCACTAAATGAGTAAGTACTGCAAGCAAGCAAGCAGCCCTGAGATACAACTTGATCTAATCTATGAACTCAGTGCCTGTGTATAAAGTGCCCCTGTTGCAGTTATCTGTGGCAGCTGCTGGTGCAATGTGTGCCTGTACTTCCTGAGTCTCTTGCACATGTATCTGATAAGTGCCACGATGGTTGTGAACGATTGCCAAATATCAGATGCCAGTATCCATGGGCGAGTAGATGTGCGGCTGGTACCCATGGATTGTGACCTGAGATGCTGTTTGGTGCTGAGCAACATGAAGGCTGGTCACAGCAGTGTACTCAGGTGTGTACTCCAAGTTCCACATCCAGCTTGTTTGAGGCATTTGATAAGGTAGGAAGCTGAATATTAATAAAGTTGAGTTGTGCCGATAATAAGGCATTTAACACACAATCGCCCCCATTGAGTGGCAACTTGCCTTTGCTTCGTAAGAATCTTAACTCGCTGACTGACAAAAACAGAAAAGAATTGCTCCCGACATCACAATAAGCCTCGCCAGGCTTCTTACCTGATTTTGCCAGAACTTTCACCATGGCCCACGTCGCTCAGACCCCAATAAGATTCTGCCCCTAGAATCAGCACAACACAGATTGGAGATTGATTCTGTGACCCGGACCCCAGTCAGGAGAAACAGCTACATTCAGACACTGAGCCAGTGTGAGTGCTCAGGATAGGCATTTAAGGTGCGTTCCCATGGCCATGTAAGAGTTAAGAATGCTCTCCTTGTCTAGCCTGTGACTTGTGTCAGCACAAATGAAGGGAAGATGGGTCAAAGAGATTGCTTTCCTCTCATTGAAACCTCTGGAGAGCAGGAGTAATGATGAGCTCACACACTGATGCACTCATCCGTTTCTGATCCAGTTTGCACAGCAAACATGACACTTGAGATGGGTTTTGTACGTTCTGCAGTGTTGTCACAGACGGGAGACTATTTGAATATTGAATTTCTTTCTCAGCTTTAAAACCAGCACAAGGCACCTATAAACTAATTGCCACCGAGCAGCGTTTCTATCACTTTCAGATGCTGAACATGATACTTGAGGTAAGTATTCTGACATAATCGGAAAGTGATGCTCAGGCTACACTCAAACTCCAACATGTGGTGCTGTCAGTGAGGTCACCTGCTTAAAACTGAAAGTCGAAAAAGTACTGTCATAAATCACTTTGAAAAAAAATCGAAGGATATTTCTTGCTTTATGGATCTGCCATGATATTACACCTGGGGAGTCAACGTGTAGTCTCCTGGTTAAGACCCATATTCAGAGATGTAATTCAGCCCCAATTGTGAAGTTACACATTCTGTCCTTATATTTTACTGATCCTAGTAGCCACTGGAGGTTACATACTCGAGGGTAGCTGGGAATGGTGAAGGAGCAGTCCACAACGTGCGTTGTATCTTACAATTCAGACAGTATGACTGTGTCAGACTGTGGCTTGCTAAGTCTGTGACACCAGACCCCAGATGTTACTGAGAATGAATGTACTGAATCTTCTGGGCTGGGTGTACCTTCATCAAGTCTTGATTTGATTCCTATGTCTCAGTCAAATGGTTTACTTATTCTTGCTATTCTTTGTAATGATTGTGATACAACTGATAGCTGACATTTCAGGGACTATCAAGAGTCAATCAGGTGTGGGACTGCAGACACATATGGGCCAGACTGGTCCATTTTGTCAGTTGTTTCAGACCTTTTTCTGTCTTAGACAACTCTCATTTCCTTCATTTCTGCTGCTCTGAATTTCCTCACCAATCTTTGGTGAAAATACACAGAGAGAGAGAAATCAACATGGAAAGAACGTCAGTCAGCCCAACTAGTCCATGTGAGTGTTAAAGTGTTTCTGCTCCATCTAACTTCTCTCTGCAGTGAAAATGGGGACGAGTTGGAGACAATGAAACAATCCTATATCGGACATTACAGGTTACAATAAATGTCACAGAGATTTCCACATTCTTAAATGGAGCTCTTCTAATGTTCCTGGAATTGGAACATATGAGGTGGTGGATTCTAAATCAAGGGTCATAGCTTTCTGATATTAATGTATTGTTCAGTCCCTGAGAGGTGAGAAGAGGTATATTTGACTGGGGCTCAGTGGGACTGGAAATCCCACAGCAGCAAGTTGTGAAATTCACTAATAAAAATGATCTGAAAAGCTGTTGGTTGGCCCTAAAACCTCAGCTGGTTGAGAGAGAAAGGAGTCTGTACACCACAGCCAGTCTGTGTACCTCTGGACCCACAGTACAAGGTAGATTCTGATCTCAAAATGAAGAAACGAGGCCTTGCCAGCATTACCCATAGGAACACTCCAAGAAGTTTTTAAATAATGTAACATGCATCATATCAGCCAATTACACAGCAGTGCAGCCTGTAAAGACCTTTTCTCCTTTATCATTGTGCTTAATACCAAATTAAGAAAGTATTATTGCAGTTCTCTTTTCCCTTCCTCCTGAAGAGATTGAATTCTGTGGGGATCAGTCTTATCTCTACAAATAGCCATTTGTAATGCGTGAGTCTAAACTGTTGTGTGTTAGATGGTTAAGCTACTGAGTTGGGTCCTGTTCCTGGATGATAGATGCCCTTCACAGTTGGGGCACCGGGTGGAGATCACAAAAACGAATTTGAGCTACTTTTCTTTACTTGCTCCTGTCTCTCCCACCTCAGTCCATCTGCTGTTGAAATTCTGATCCTTGCTTTTGTCCCATCCAAACTCAACAACTCCTGACTATCCACCCATCTTCCATCTGCCACTACCTTGAGGTTATTCAAAGCTCTGCTGCTCTTGTCTTAACATGGACCAAGTCCCAATCATCCGATTCCTTTGAGCTTGCAGACTTACAACAGCACTTGGCAATTTAAAAATGTTCATCTTTGTTTTCAAATCACTCCACGATGTCTCCTTGTAGACTGATCCATCTCGTCAGGGTTTGGAGATTTTTGCTCTCCGTCATTTCCTTCATCCCAATCCAGGATCTGTGAAGTGGCATTTGGCTATTTCATACTGTTAAAGGTGGGATATAAATGCAAGCTGCTGTACTGTTGCTAGCAGCCCTGCTGGCACTGAGGTCTATCTTACCCACCATGCTAAACATGTTTGAATAAATTAGCACAGACTGAAAATTGAAGTTGCCCTTTCTGGGTGGCTCAGTGTAGCACCAAGTGATGCATTTCTTATGGGGCTTACCCTCTTCAGAGGAGGCTGCTGCTAGTTACTTGCAGCAGAAGTAACTTAAGTCAGCAGAATGAATGCACGATAAATTATTCATACGACTGCTTTATTTTCTTTTCTCTCACTCCCTCTGATGTTATCTTCCTGTGAGATATGGAGGACTGTCTATGCAGAGTGATCATCCTCGGTCCTGGTGGCATTCTGCTTGCTCTGCCTGGAATGAACAATCCATTGCCTGATGGATTAGGCTGGCTGCCATCCAAACCCACACCAGACTATTCTGAATGTTAGCTGATTAACAGAGCATTCATTGTGCTGAAAGGGCAAACCACAAACCCATCTCACATCTGCAAGAAAATACGAGCCCCAGCTGGCAAGAGTTTCAACAATTACAACTCCACGATGAAGTAAAGATTGTATTTTGCGGTGGGGGCGGCTACAAAGGAAGCCGTGTGCAGTCCCTTTTCTGATTATTTGCTTCATTGGAGAAGGGAGAGGAGGCAGAGGGGGGTTGGCGGGTGGAGCAGGAGGCCGGCCCATCACATGGTCCAAAAAAATAAAGTGGGACTCACGAAAAACTGCTGCCCTCTGCAGCCTAACACATCATTTATCTTTCATTTTAGACTCTGGCGACAGACTGACTCTGAGAAAACCTCTCAGAAAACTGCCCAACTTTACTTGGCCAATGCTCATGTGAATGGTCCGTTGTAGGGCTGCCAACTTCGATTGGATGCATTCCTGGAGCTTTCATCATGGAAACATTGAATCATAGTATGGTAACAGCATAGAAGGAGGCCACTCAGTCCATCATGTCCATGTCAGCTCTTTACAAGAGCAACTCAGTTGGTCCCATTCTCTCGTCTTTATCCCATAGTCCAGCAATTTTCTTTTTCCCCTTTTTAGGCAACCATCCAAAGTCAGTTTTGAAAACCACACTTGTATTTTCCTCCACCTGATATCGTGTAATCCAGGCTCTAATCACTTAATGTGTAAAAAATCCCTTTTCATGTATGATTTATTTGACAATCGCTTTAATATGAGTGTCCTCTCAGCCTCTAACCACTCAGCTTCCACCCCCACATCTCCAATATTTTTATAACCAACTGATTAAAGTATTTCAAAAGAAAATAATAAGAAGACTGCAAAAAACCCTTGTGATATTTCTCTTTGGGGCTATTCACAATATTAACCTGGAGATTAATCTTCAATTCTTGGAGGGTTCAGACCACTCCTGCAGAGATAGGGACCCTAACTTGCCTTTAGGTATAAATGTCCAGGTATAGACAAACATTTGGGGTAGAGAGACTCTGATTAACCAGAAACTGTCAAAACGAGGCGTTGAATGAATCCAGGTTTTGAATGATGCCGGGGATATTTGGAATACTGCACCCTTTCCTTGGTGATCCAAAACAAGCTGTTGGGAAGATAGTGTTAGACCTGTCCAACCTTGTACACTCCTCTTGCATGTTCTTGTTTTACTTCCTGTTGAAGATACTGACTCATCTCTTGTTTGGCAGTTCATAGCAGCCTTTTCAAATCCAGTACTGGTGACTATATTGATTCTGTGACCCCAGATAATGACTGTGTGCAGGAAGTTTGAAGTTAGGAGGAGCATCACAGCCAAATCCAGTCCCATCTTCACCCAACAACCACAGGGAACTGAGGTCATCAGGCAGCAATAAAAAGCATGTTCCTCACTGGCCTGGTTTCTCTCTCCCTTTGAAGTATTAATCTTTGGTTTTTGTACTTTTTTAATGTTTGCCTCTGAGTCCTAGGTTCAAGTTCCACTCCAGAACACATAATCATTCTAAGGGTTGACACGCCCAATGCTAGTGTTGCAGGTGGTCTCTCTCAGATGAAACATTAAACCTGCACTGTAAGGTGAATGTGAAAGATCAAAAGTGTTCACCTCAGTGGCCTGATCAACCTTTAATTCCCCAATCATCTTCACTTAAAAATTACTTGTTCACTTATCTCACTGTGGATTGCATGACCTTGCTATGCACAAATTGGCTTTCTTGTTTCTTTAATATACTACCAGGATTACACTGCAAAAGTATGTACTTGATTATATTGACTGTTGAACATCCTAAGATTATGAAAGGCACTGAGTCCAACTGTTGAGACCAGCTGGTTCTGCTTGCTGATTAGGGATGAAACTTGGGCCTTCTTGTCTGTATTGCTTTAGTTTCACAATGGGCCATAACCAGCACATTGAGGAAACATGTGAATGTTCACACTCTTGAGTACAAGCTGGCAGTGTGACATAGATAAATGCTCCCTCTCATATTCCATTACTTGGTGAGGAGCACTAACAGTCAGATGAAGTTGATACTCAGGGGGAGGTGTAGGGTTGCACTCAAGTAGCTCGTGTGCACTTCCCAGTGGCTGACTTGAGCAGAAAGTTGGCAAAGACTTGGGGGAATGAGGTGTTTTCAAGGGAAGGCAGTTTTTGGATGGAAATATCTACAGTGTAAACTGCACAGACATCCATATGTCTGAGAGTCTCATGATGCAGAGGCTTCAGATATGAAGGTTTTTAATTCATTTCACCATCTGAAAAAGCAAACTGAGAAGTGGAACCATGATTGTTGGACACAGTAAATAACCTCATCATGGCTGGGGATGGGAGGGGTTTGGTTTCAGGCAACAGCACCAGTGAACTCTGCAAAGAGAAAAGCAACTTTGAATAGTTATTGATGCCAAGCTGCTTTCAAAGACCTTTCAGAACCCAGCTGACATCTGCAGAGGTCTCATCATCCTCCAGGGGACTGAGAAGAAACTGCTTTCTAAGTACAGTAATGATGATGACTGTTTACGAATTCAGATTAATAGTGGTGGCAAGCTTTTGCTTTGTTCTCTCATCTCTTTTGTCAATTAGTCACTCACCCCCTATTATATCACAGGTCTCTCTCCCTTTTTCTTTCCTTGAACCCTGTCATTTTGGATGCTGATCCAGCTTCTAACTGGGTAACCTGTTCACACAATGTCTGTGAGGTCAAATTCTGAGAGGGAAACTGTATCTTCGTGACATCAATCCTTTCCAGAGACAGAAAGGTATACAAATTACAGAGATGGTCAGTGCAATGATGGGACTGCATCATCCACAGTGATTCTGTAATACCCCTAACAGTCCCAAATATTTCTCAGGGGTAACAGACTTAAACAATAAGGACAGAGAGTACAGATAAAGTAATATGGATGTTGGCGATCTGAAATAAAAACAGGTGCTGGAAAACTTCAAGAGGCCTAGGAGCCTATGTAGAGAGAGAAAAACAGAGTTGAAGTTGAATATGATTCTTCAAAACAGCATTCTGTGTGATAAGGCTTGTATTATCTTGATTGTAGACAACTAATTGAGGGTATTTAAGATGATTGAAGGATTTGATAAAGTAGGTACTGTTTCCTCTGCTGGGGATGTTCACAAGAAGAGGGTAACATCTTAAAATTAGAATCAGACCACTTGGGGCTGGTGTCAGGAAACACTCTTTCCCAAAGGGAAAATCTGGATCCTTAGACCAAAACATTGTGGAAGCTGGGGGCTAACTGGAGCTTTCAAGATGAAGACTAATAATTTTTTTGTTATGAACAGGTGTTAAACTAAGGATTGAAGATGAAGTCAAGATACAAATGAGTCATGATCTAATTAAATGGTGGGACAGTCTTGATGGATTTCTCCTGTCCATAGTAACCCTCTTCCAATGCCTTTGCCCCAACTTCTAGCAGGTTTCTCCCTGTTGTCTTCAATTCTGCATTTTAGGAGATGATTACAAGCACACTCATTTTTCACAGTCTCTGTCACTGATGTGGTGTGGTAGAGGTGCTAAAGTAGAACTATAGAGGTATTTCTTGGAAGTTTCCTCTCCATTTGATGTTTCGGTTGGACAGTTAAGAGCTATAGCTCAGGACAGATTAGAGGCTCAATTGATTCTGAATGTTACTCATGGAAACAATTTGAACCATGACTCCCAGCAGACAGTGCACTGTTCAGATTATCTACAAACCAATGTTTCATACGTCAAAAAGCCTTTTTTCCAAATGGTTTATACATTTCAAAAAAACATAGTTAAATGAACTATCCAGAGAGAATTAATTGACGTATTGAACTAATGATGCGACACTGACGGTTAACAAAAAACACGACTCTGGGCCAATATCATTGAGTACAGAGGAGCAGGAAGGGTCTAGTGGGGGAACAGATGGAGGAGTAGTCATGGTTACGATGTTGGGAGGTGGGGGAGCAGAGTTGCTGTCAATCAAGAAGCTGAGACGTAAGGGTCAACTGAAGATTGCAGCAGACAGAAAGTGGAGAGGCAACAGGTATGATAAATAAAGCAGGTCATTTGCCAGCTAAAAGACTACAAGCATTACAGCATTATAAGGATGTTTTGGGGACAGAGACACAGAAAAAAATCAAAATGAGAGAGAAATCGAAATATCAGAGGCAGAAAGAAAGACATTCACCCAGAAAGGAGTGTTCCAGATCCTATCAAAAGTGGTTGCCAACACAGATCTTTAACAGAAAGATAGCTGCACTGTGGTGAAATTTAAAATTCCCCTTAACTTTTTTTCCACTTCATATAACCAAACAGAAGTGGAGGCCATTTGGGCCATCGTGCCTGTGCTAACCTGGTGACTCCATATTCTTTTTCCATAGCCTTGCACTTCTCTGTAAAAAGGAAGGATTACAGTTTGGAGGTCAACCAGGTACCACATCTGAGTAATGATTTAAATGGCAGGGTAATTAACTGTGGGCAGTGAGGCAGATGATAGCTTCACTATAACCAGTCCAGCTGAAATCTGCTAACCCAGCATAAGCTAAGGAGTGATATTGCTGAATGTGGCACATTTACACACTGACAAAAACATTGGGAAAGCTGTAATTTGGATGGGCAAGCAGGTCACTTTGGTATAGTATTTAAGTTGTTTTCAGAAAATATTTGCTGCCCTAACTTCCTTCAGATCTGACCATCCTGTTCAGCTTCATAAACATGAACCTCTCAATGAGATATAAAGACTTTCCTTCCACCAGCTGCATCTGAAACTTAGAGACCCTTGCAGTTTTAAAGGAAGTGAAAACATTCAAACACATGGTTTATTAAATAGAGACCTTAAAAAATATTTATACCTTAATGAACTGAAGTAAACAGAATACAAAAAACAACCACTCTCTTCTGGTGCAAATCTGTTCTGAAATGACACCTCCGCTTTCAGCAGGGACTTTTCTTTCTGTGAACTTGATGGTCTCATTTATAGAGCAGACTATTCTGGGACTGGGTGTTTACTGTGGTTTAGCATATTCCCTTTCACTTCTCAGAACTGGACTCAACTCTGACCCAGACTAATGGGATGAGAGTCTGCACTCTTTTCTGGCTATGAACGTGTGACATGAAATAGTGTTTCAAGCTGTCACCCCAAGTGATGGTATCAAGGGAGGAGTGGAGAAAGGAAAGATCAAAGAAGGGGGTTATGTCTGGCAGATCAAAGGGGTGTAGAGCAAAAATAATACACAAAAGCTATTGCTCAAACTTCGTCAGATGTAATGTTCTTCAGGAATTTCATTACTTGTTGGACACCTTCTGGTGCTCCTTTCTGCTGCTCTTTTTGCTTGCTTTGTGTGGTTTCACCTTCAGGAGAATGAAAGCTGGAGGGAGAGTGCGATCCAGGAAAGGTGGAGTTGTCACGTCCTTCACCATAATAACATAATCACCTGAAATTGGAAGAGTATCATTTTTAAATTTTCTAATTTTAATATCTTTAAGTTGAAAGTTTAACTTGCCCATCCCCTGAAGGCTGGTACACAAATCGAATATATAGTTCCAAGGTCAATGACAATGTGCCCTGTACTACATTCAAGTGTGTGGCCTTTTTGTGTGAGTCTTACAGGGGAATCTCATGTGTTTTCACACAACTAAATGTAAATGTGGCAAACTACTCAATGGTGGGTGTCTTTCTGGGAGAGTCTGGAGCTGTCCTTGGCTGATGACAACTCTACACTCCTTCAATTCAGGCCTCATGAGCATTCCTGATTTTCATTGCTCTTCAACTGGCAGCCATTCCTACAGCTGTCCAGGCCCCTCCTTAAACCCGCTGTTTCTTTCCCATTCTATCCTTTAACACGCTCATTAAAAACTGCCTCATGAACTAAGCGTTCGGTTCCTGGGCTAATATCTCCCTATCTGACTCGATATCAACTTCTGTCTGAAAAGGCTGCTGTGAAACACCTTGGATTGGTCTGCTTTGTTAAAGGTGCTACAAAAGTTCAAGTCGTTGTTGTAGATGGAATCTCTGTTTAGGAATCAGGAGCAAAGAACAATGACTGCCTTTCTTTCTGCATTAGCCTCATAGAGATGTACAGCATGGAAAGAGACCCTTCAGTCCAACTCGTCCGTGCCGACCAGATATCCTAAATTAATCCAGTCCCATATAATCACATTTGGCCTATATTCCTCTAAACCCTTTTATTCATATCCTTTAAATGTTGTAATTGTACCGGCCTCCAACACTTCCTGTAGCAGCTCATTCTACACATGCACCACCCTCTGCATGAAAAAGTTGCCCCTTAGGTGCCTTTCATATCTTTTCCCTATCACCTTAAATTTATGACCTCTAGTTTTGGACTCCCCACCCTGGAGAAAAGACCTTAATTAATCACCTTATCCATGCCCCTCATGATTTTATAAACCTCTATAAGGTCACCTTTAGCTTCTGGCACTCCAGGGAAAACAGCCACAGCTTGTTCAGCCTCTCACTATAGTTCAAACCTTCCAGCCCTGGCAACATCCTTGCAAATCTTTTCTGAACTCTTTCAAGTTTCACAACATCTTTCCTATAGCAGAGAGACAAGAATTACACACAGTCTTCCAAACGTGGCCTAACCAATGCCCTGTACAGCTGCAACATGACCTCAATGCACTGACTAATAAAGACAAGCATACCAAATACCTTCTTCATTACTCTATCTACCTGTGACTCCATTTTCAAGGAATTATGAACCTGCACTCCAAGGTCTCTTTGTTCAACAACACTCCCCAGGACTTTACCACTAAGTGTATAAGTCCTGCCCTGATTTGCCTTTCCAAAATATAGCACCTCACATTTATTTAAATGAAATTCCATCTGCCACTGCTTGGCCCATCAGCCCCTCTGATCAATGTCCCATTGTACTCTGAGGTAACCTTCTCCACTGTTGACTACACCACCAATTTTGATGTCATCTGCAAATCTACTAACCTCTGATATTCACATCCAAATCATTTATATAAATGACAAACAGCCTTGTCAGAAGGAGGTAATTGTTGCAACCATACTGCAACAGTTTGTTCCAGAAAACTCTGCAAAGATCAGTGATAAAAACTAGGGGTTTCTGTCAGTGTGGAACCAGACCTGAGAGAATACTTTAACACAGGCCACCCCTTCCTTCAACTTTGGCTTCTATCCCTCTTAGGATGTAACAGAATCATATAATTTGGAACTTTAGCACAAGGAGTTTATGCATCTTGTGACAGACGCACTTTGCTGGCAGTTGGATGATAGGTGTGCTACCTAATGAGAATATTACTTCATACAAACCAGAGAAGTCTCACATCATTCTGCAGTGTGTGATGACAATAGTTAGCATGACATGATACCCCTGGGCTGAGGAGAAAAATGAACCAGCATACTCCTCCTAATCTCTCCAGTGATCCTGATTAGGAAGTTGGTATTGATGTTTGAGTAAGGTCAATAGTATGCTCACCTGTGATGACAAACAAAAGGAAAAAGTTCAAAATCACACAACACCAGGTTATAGTCCAATGGGTTTATTTGGAAGCTCTAGCTTTCGGAGCCCTGCTTTTCTGTCAGAAGTAGTGGTCCGAAAGCTAGTACAGGTACGCAATCCTTTATCGGAAATCCTTGGGGCCAGTTGTTTGTTGGAATTTGGAAATTTTTTTGATTTCATAATAAATGACATTTTCACTGTGAAATAAAAAACCGTTACCTAACAGCAGATGCACGTGTGAATAGCACAAGCGCTGAGACACAATTGACACCTACCAGCGCTGAGCCATGCTGCCATGTCACATCTGAGTGACATGGTTCGAGTGGGTGTGGAGTTGGGTCACCTGTTTGCACGCCAAAATGACGCTTCAGACTCCACGAAAAAAAATTCAGATTTCTGAGCTTTTCGGATTTCGGACAAAGGATTGTGTACCTGTACTTTCAAATATAACCCGGTATTATGTGATTTTTAACTTTGTCCACCTCAGTCCAACATCGACACCTCCACATCGATAGGAAAAGGAAGAGGCCATTTGATCTGCTCTGCCACTTAACTGGACCTGTACCTCTTCTATTTTTCTATCTAGAAACACAGAAACTTCATATTACAGAAGATGACCATTCGGCCCAATATACCTGTGCTGGCATGTCTTGGTTCTCTCAGTTACCCAAAATCTCCCACTCTCACAGGTCTACTTAAGGTATGGGAAATGGGATTGGTTAATGGAGGTCTGCTGGCGTCTGTGGAACTGTACCCAGCAAGAGTTGACACTCTCTGGGGGTGGGGGGGAGGTTTCCAAATTAAGCATAATATTATTCTTCCAAAGAATGAGACAAGTCACAGTGTGTGTGCTGCAATGTACAGTAAAAATATTTATACAGCTGAGCCGAAAACCTCTACAAAAGGTTGTTTTATCTTGTCTTGAAGATGTAGTTTAGAAAAAGGGGGAAATAAAGCCTACACAAAATAGCATTCCGAGTACAGAGAAAGAATAAAAGCAAAATACTGCAAAGGCTGGAAATCTGAAATCAAAACAGAAAGTGTCGGAGAAACTCAGCAGGTCTGGCAGCATCTGTGGAGAGAGAAAGAGTTAATGTTTCAGGTCTGATAATGACTCTTCAAAAAAGAGAAGCCTGTGTTTACATAGCATCATTCAAACTTCAGAACATCAGAAAGTGCTTTACAAAACTTGATTAGTTTCAAATGTAAAAGTCACTGTAGTTTTACGGATCATAGAACTGTTTTCTTGTTAAACAAAGATAACTAGTGGTGGTTTAAACTGAGGGTCACCATACCTCAGGTGAGGGGACAGGTTACAAAAGAGAGCCCTTCATGGTAACCTCAGCTATTGTGGGAATTGAACCTATGCTATGGGCATCATTCTGTATTGCAAATTAGCTGTCCAGCCAACTGAACTAACTAACTCCCTTTTCAAAATGTAGTTACTGCATTAATATTGGAAATGCATCTATCAATTTTCATACAGTAAAATCCCCAAACCAGCAAAGTGATAATGACCAGATACAATAATATGTTTTTAGTGATGTTGGTGAAGAGATAAATATTGGGGAACATTCTCCCCGTGTCTGCGTGGGTTTCCTCCGGGTGCTCAGGTTTCCTCCCACAGTCCAAAGATGTGCAGGTTAGGTGAACTGGTCATGCTAAATTGTCTGTAGTGTTTGGTGCATTAGTCAGGGGTAAATGTAGGGGAATGGGTCTGGGTGGGTTGTTCTTCGGAAGGTCGGTGTGGACTTGTTGGGCTGAAGGGCCTGTTTCCACACTGTAGATAATCTATCAAATCTAATCTAGGGGAGTGGATAGGAAAATGGGTGTGCACAACTCCACAGCTCTTCTCTTATGTAGTAACGTGGGATCTTTGATGTCCGGTTGAAAGGGCAAACAGGACCCTCTGCTTACCATCTGATCTGAAAGATGATACCTTTGATTGTGAAGCACTCCCTCAGTGCTGCACTGGGAGTGTCAGCCTTGGCTCTGGCTCAAATCTCTGGTGTGAAACTTGAATCCACAACATTCTGACTCAGTGTGAAGAGAGTGCTACTTACTGAAGCAAGGCTGACATTTTGGTCAGAACCACATGAAAGATAATTTCTCTCTGACCGACCTGTGAGCTGTGGGTTGTGTTTTCAGAAGTGCTGATGTATAGCCGGTGATTAAAGCCTTGTTTCACACTGAGCACTCACTCCCAGCATTCACTATACTTGAGTTTATAATCTGACACTCAGTATTGAGACCGACATTAGTCACTATGCAACAGGTGGGCTGAAGTGTGGTATTTTTAAAAAATAGACATTATTTAATAACCTTAACCACAGGCGATATCTATTACGATAACAAAGAACAAGTGCAGAGAATCAGGGCTTGTGATGCTGACATGCTCTGACTCAACTAATGTAGGATTAGCTGTCCAACGTGATTTCCTTCACTGTTTTGTGCTGTCAGCCCAGGCAACTTTTTAAAATGCTAGAAACACTAATCACACTTAATGCCAGCTCAGCGTGTGCCAAGTGTGTTGGTTTATCAGCATCATGTTCACTGTACCAACTCAGTTGAAAGCCACAAATTGAACAGTGTCCTATAATACAACAGTGAAAGAAGGAAGTAGTATTTCCCCAGAACCTTTCATGACCTCAGTATATCTCAGGGTGTTTCACAGCCAGTTAAATACTCTTAAGGTGTGGCCACTGTTGGAACATAGGAAGAACGATTCCCACAAACAGTAATGAGATAATGACCAGATAATCTTTCTCTTTAGTGATGCTGATTGAGGGATGTCCTGGGGTTGTGAAAGGTGCCGTATAGATGGGAGTTTCCTTGTAACACATGCAAAAGCAATGGTTAGGCAACAGCAATGCTGCCTCACAGCATCAAGGACCCTGGTTTGATCCAACGTCGGGCGACTGTCTATTGGGAGTTTGCACATTCTCCAATGTCTGCCTGGGTTTCCTCCAGGTGCTCCGGTTTCCTCCCACAGACCAAAGATGTGCAGGTCAGGTAATTTGCTGAAAATTGTCCTGCCATGCCCAGGAATGTGTAAGCCAGGTGGACTAGCCATAGTTAACGTGGAGTTACAGAGAAAGGGCAGGGAGTGGTTCTACATGGAATGCTCTTTGGAGATCCGACACTCCGACTGGTCTCTATCGTGTAGGGATTCTATGATTCTATGAAGAGAAAAGCACCTTCCTTCTCTTTGCCGTCACTATATATCACCTGGATTTGCAGATTCTACCCATCCTTGGTATTATGAAGGATGGGACTGGCCTCATTGCCATGGAATGCTCCAGGTAATTGGACCTTTCTGCATTACCTGAGCCTCTTGAAAAACATTTGTAAAGGAAAGCACCCTTGACCACAAGTCCATCAGGAAGTGGTCAGTACGTAGCATCCTCAAGATCCTTCAGGAAAAGGAAAGGGTGGATCCTGTCAGGTGGTTCCCTGGGCAGACTGTCAAAGTCATTTGGCAGCATGTGTCATCACCAGAACTTTCCAACAAGTACTAAGATGTAGCTTGGCTGGTGGTGAGAAGGGACCTGGGAGATCCTTCATGTCTACCCGAACCTTCTGTTCCATTGCATGCTGCCCACAAAATAGCTTTGGCGGAGTGAAGAGACTGTCAGACATCCCATCTGGAATATGCCTTTGCCAAGGAGGCCTGGAGAGAGATGCAGGGGTTTTTGTCGAAGTTCATCCAGAGCAGTTCCGTGATGCAGGACTCTGTGCTCTTCGGTATGTTCCCCAGATGCACACCGAGACAAATATCAACTGCACCTGGGAGGCCAACAGCTCAGTGGAAGATGCCCTGTTGGTCTTCCAGTGCAAAAAGTTGACCTCAACTGAGAGTTGCCGACTGGCACATTCCAAAGCCCAGGACTACATGCTGAGGGACACAGTAAGGCTTGGGGTAACTGTCACCAAGGTGCAGTGAGGAAAGACCACTGTCTGAGGTCTGTCTGCCAAAATACAACAAGGATCTGTTCAGTTTTCAGACCCTCCTTTTGCCTCCATGTATGTAAATAGTGCCCGAGGCAACTGGAAAATGTCTTTGGTATTTTTGCAATTGCAGGGATTGTCAAATTCCAATGCTTGTACTTTATAGCAAAAGCTGTACAGAACTGCTGCACATAAAGATATTACCTTGATTTGAACTTCACTTGAGTCTTTATTTTGTTGCAAATGTCGGAACAAATGGGGCTGTTCCTGCTCAGGGTGGGACAACTGAGATATTGATCTCATTTTGAGGCTAATCTTAGTCATTACTTGCGCTGCAGCATTTTGTGGCTGTTGTCTGCCAAGCAAGTCTTAAACAGACTGAACCTCCTCTCTTACCTGGTTTCACAATCTGTGGATCGGTGACATTCTGCTTCTTCTTTGATTTCCCGCTCAATTTGATACTGACTTCAGATCTGTAAAGAAAAACAGGAGATGAGTGAAATACTAGCCTTTTGCTTTTTGCTCCCATCAGTATATTGTGTTATTGTCTTTCAATCTGCTCCTGAAGGTGCAAACATTCATCTGGGCTCAAGATCTGACAGGTTTCGGGCACATCTTGGTCAATTGACTGTTTTCCATGGACGGTGCTTGCTTGGGCAATCTATTTGACTGCGAATGATCAGGAGAGGGAGGGAAGGCTAATGGTATCCTAAAGTTCAATTCATAGCGAGTCAGCTGTCCTTCAGGTGACCACAGATGTTCCATAGGACAAAACAAGTGAGGACAACCATCCTGCCCATCTGAATGCATCCAGATAGAATGGCTTGAATGCTTCTCAGTTGTAGCATCCACTTTGTTCCTAATTGGTGACAGGGTCTCTATGTGCAGGCCTACATCATACACTGAGACCTGACCAGAGTTACTCGTTGATAGAGATTACCTAATGGGGTCTGAACTTTAAAAATAAGTAGTTTAACTTGTGTGGAACTAAGTAGACAAATGTTTTCAGAATCCCATTCTTTGGTGACCGCATTGGAGAGGCTGAGAGTAATGTGAACCTCACATGGCGTGTTGCTCTCTGAAAGATAATAGTTATATAGCTAGAGATATGTATAGAGAAGCCAATTGGTTTAATGTATTAAGCAGAGAACCATCAATATGTGCACAATAATATTTGCAGTGAGTTACAAGATGAAAATTCAATTGCAATCCAATTGCAGTTCAATCCAATGATGCCATGAGTATGGAAAATAAATTTGGTATGGTTAAGAGGAGGGAGTGCTTCAGACTCATTGCTGGGCAGTCAGTAATCTTTACAGTAAATAGTTAACATAATTTCTTACACTTAAAATGAATCATGTTTAATTCTCCTCCTCTTGCATATACTGGAATGGATTTTTTGAACATAATTTGAGCAGTTTATTAGTTGATCAGGAAACTGGGGCTCATAATTCTTGCCAGGGTGTGATTCCACTGGCAGAAGCAGCTCTCCTGCAAGTTAGCCAATTTATTCATGAGTTGGAAGACTATCTGGCTGTTGTGGTATCACAGCCAAACAAGCAGCTGCTATTACTTGGACTTGGGATGGAATGCATTCACAAACTGTCTCCAATCTGTTTACAAATAATTAAACAGAGGTTCAGCGTTTCAGATGCCTTTTTCTGCCATTAAGTGGCTGATCCAGGAAAACTGGAAATTATGTCTTTACATATACACTAAAATTCATGAGACATAGAATGGTAACAATAGCAGAGAGATAGATAATTTACCCTCCGTGAGTAATTTTGCCAAATGGTTTGGTTCGGGTTGAGTGGAATGTTAACATGTAAAAATCTCAAACCCAAGCCCAACCTGTCTCTCAGTATCCCTTTTGCTTCTAATGGATGTGGGATGAGATATGTGGCCTGATCAAGGAAGATGGGTTGGTTATTAAATATTTTAAAAACTCACGTTTAATCTTGCTTCCAGCTTTAGTATTGACTGGCTGGGTTTCTTAGATATCAGGAAATCCAGCACCCAAAGAGAAGCCCAATACACTGAGCAGGTAAGTGCTTTCTCAGGCCTGACCCTGGGCCAGAAGGGGCAGAAATGATTTCCATTAGCAGGCTAAGTTTATCTGATTCCTACATGGACTTAAACCTCAAATGCGGGATTGTACGCATGATCTCACCCACCCCGACTCCCAATGAACTTCCACTTCATGTCACTCTGAATCCCAGCAGTCATCCATCAACCTTCCGGACAATCCACTTCTGCCATCTCTATCCTGAGGATTCTGGCTTGTGGCAATATCTGGAGAGTTTCCTGCCCAAAAGGGAATCAAAGTAGACAAGCAGGAGGCTGGGAGAACACAGCAAGCCAGGCAGCATCAGGAGGTGGAGAAGTCAAGGTTTTGGGTGCAACCCTTCTTCAGGACTGGGGGTGGGTGTAAGGAGAGCTGCAGATAAAGGGGGTGGGTGGACAGGGTGGTGAGGTAGTGATAGGTAGGGGTATGACCTGGTTGGTCGATGGGAGGAATGAATCCGTTGGTGGCTAGAAGGAAGGGTCAATGAGCGGAATGGAAGAGAGGGGGAGGGGCTGGGATTCCTTGGTCAACCTTGGATTCCAGCACCTGCAGTTTTTTTGTCTCTAACCAAAAGGGAGTCAAGCCTGTCAAACATGTTGACTTCCAAGTAGGAAAGTGGTTTAAAAATGCATGAATTGTAGAGAAAGCCAAACTTCAGGGCTTCTCAACCAGAAGTGCACCCTCCCCACTTGCAAATTTCAGTAAATGTCAGGGTCCACCTCACTGTTTCTATATTTGGGGAAGCCCTTTGTAAATCTCCCTCACTCTTCAACATGGTACGTAAAATCTGATACATTCATAGGCGATCCCACTCACATCTCTGTTACTCTGTTGTATTTGTCTACATACTGTACATTCTTGTGTGTGAAGTGCTTTGCGGTGACCTGACAGAATTAATAAGATGTTTCTAATGTTTTTGGGTGCTTTAAGACAAATTATTCTAAATCACATCAATGATACAGTGGCATCCCCCCTACACTTACCTTGTGATCTAGTTAAGTCTTTGACAACCTTCCCAGATCCAAGCATCATCCTCTAAGTTGCTGATTGCTATTAGGGGCAAACTAACTTGTGCCTGCACAATATTTCACTTTAATTTTCAGTTGAAGTGTCTCAACATTCTCTCTTAAAATATAAAATGAATCTAGTACAAATAGGGGGTGAACTAAAATCTGATATATATCTACAGTAATCAGTCTTTTATCTAACTCCAGAGGTAAACAAAAATAATACAAAAATGGGACAGCACGGTGGCTCAGTGGTTAGCACTGCTGGCTCATAGAGAAAGGGACCTGGGTTCAGTTCTCAGCCTCGGGCGACTGCCTGTTTGCACATTCTTCCTGTGTCTGCATGGGTTTCTTCCCACAGTCCAAAGATGTGCAGGTTTTAGCAATTTATTGCAAAAATTGCCCATCGTGTTCAGGGTTGTGTAGGTTAGGTGCATTCGTCGGGGAAATGGGTCTGGGTGGGTTCTCTTTGGTGGGTTGGTGTGGATATGTTAGGCCGAAGACCCTGTTTCCACACTGTAGGGATTCTAATTCTAAAATTAGTGCTTCCAATTGTGAGGACGCAACCAGCAAGTCCTGAAGGCATAGTACACAATACTGGAATGGGACAACCAGTGTAAACAGTCAGGCCCCAAGGAAAGTTCTGAACACACACACCATTGCTTCCCATTTTAAGAGGGTACATTAAAATCTGAAGCCATTAAACTATAGCTTATGCCCATTTGGTGTAGCATGCTTAAAAAATATTAATAGGTTCCAATTGTCAATATAATGTATTCTAATGCTACAAAAATGCCCACAAAGCAAAAGGAAATACAATGTAGGATGCAGAGGGATATAAAAATTGTTCAAGATTGAAGCATCAGAAAGATAACTTTGGATTCTGCTTTGCTTAAAACTTTAGGCAATTAAGTGCATTAAAAAAAATCAAAAGATCTGTGGATGCTGGAAATCAAAAATAAAATCAGAAATTGCTGGAAAATCTCAGCAGGCTCAGCAGCATCTGTAGAGGGAAATCAGAGTTAATGTTTCGGGCCCAGTGACCCCTCTTTAGAGCTGATGGTCGTGAGGAAAAAGTTGCTTTTTTATACAGAGGTGGCATGGGGGGGGGGAGGGGGTGGAGGTATGGAGTAAACAATAGGTAGAGATGGAGCTCAAAGAGAGAAAAGAACAGTTGAACAGACAAAGGAGTAGATAATGGTCAGCCTAGGAGAATGAACAGTTGCTACTGGGGACTATTACTGGCTAACAATGGGTAGTGTGTAATAGCAGGCCACATGACAACAAGGCCCAGTGTGTGGGGGTTGGGGTAAGGACATGGGATAAGGTGTCTCAAGCCCGAAAATTGTTAAACTCGATATTGAGTCCGAAAGGTTCTAGAGTTCTCGAGCAGAAAATGAGGCACTGTTCTTCCAGCTTTTTGGTTTTATTGTTGAAACAATGTGGTTGGTGTCAATGAAACTAGAAATGGGGAGAAACATAAATGGTCTGTCAACTCATTAACATTTGTTTTACCCTTGCATAAAGTTCAAATTATTCCTATCACTTTCACCAAAGTGCTACACAGTCACATGTTCTATTTTTATTCTGGCCTCTCTCTGTTTGGCTGGTGTTCGGCCCTCTGTTAGACTTCTCATGCCAAGTACACTTCTGCCATCACACACATTCCCTGCGGTATTTATCCTGTGGCTAGGCTTATATTGTACTAGACAGAAAGTAAATCCATGGTAACTACCTCCTGAAATGGCCTCACACTTTATTCCTTTAGTATGTTTAGTAGTGTGCAACCTTTGGACTGTAACACTAATACCCCATACCCTATATGAGTATAGGGTAAGATGCTTTAAAACACAGAAAAGTAGCAATGGAAGCCCAAGTTTTCTGCATTGCACCATTCTGCATATTGGTTTGTCAGTATTACTCACAATTCACATTGTTATATTCTGTTGTCAGCCAGTTCAATTGTGCAGTAAAGATGAAACACATTTATACTCTCCAAGGTCACTCTCCAAGGCCCTGTCAGCTGAAGACTTACCTTTGTTGCAAACCAAATCCTTCACTTGCTTTCTACTTAAAGATGCACAAAGACTTTTATTCTTTCCATTTCTAAGATGGTCTTACAATCTACAACAGCAGGTAGGTTGCCATGTCAACATATCAATATTTTATTTTGTTCTTTTTTCAATCATTACACAAATACATAGAGAGAAGGCATGGACAAGCCTGTCATAATGCTGTGTAGGAGGCAGACACAGGAGAGTTGCAATAATGAAAAGCATTAAAAGAGATATAAGCCTTCACGAAAATTCATCATTTACCTTACCCTTGCTACTCCACTCACCCCCACTGTGTCACAAATTCTCAGTGTGTGACACACCCAGACTCATTATCATGACATCACTCAACCTTAGAAATTGACACATTATCTGTGCATGATGCATTATTCTCATGTTATGCTGCCTCAGTGTATAACTCACCATTCTATCACTCACTCACACTGTTAGTCACTCTCGCTCCAGTTTCTGGATTAGTGGTGCTGGAAAAGCACAGCATTTTAGGCTGCATCTGAGGAGCAGTAAAATCGACATTTCGGGCAAAAGCCCTTCATCAGGAATACAGGTGAAGGGCTTTCGCCCGAAATGTCGATTTTACTGCTCCTCGGATGCTGCCTGAACTGCTGTGCTTTTCCAGCATCACTAATCCAGAATCTGGTTTCCAGCATCTGCAGTCATTGTTTTTACCTTCTCTCACTCTAATACCTAACCTTCTTTGCATCACCCACTCATTCATCTTCATTGCAGAACATTCATCAGCATGTTATGACTGCCTATTAACACCTCATACCTACAGGAATTATGTTCAAAGCTCAATTTTTCGGCAAAACTAGAAAACGCATGCCCATAAACCGCCTGTAGATATGAGACCATAAGACCATAAGGCATGGGAGCAGAAATTAAGCCATTCAGCCCATCGAGTCTGCTCTGCCATTCAATCATGGCTGATAAGTTTCCCCCTGTAACCCTTGATTCCCCCTGATACTCAAGAAGCTATCTATCTAAGTCTTAAATATACTCAATGACCTGGCCTCCACAGCCTTCTGTGCCAATGAATTCCATAGATTCACCACTCTCTGGCTGAAGAAGTTTCTTCTTACCTCTGTTCTAAAAGGTCTTCCCTTTACTCTAAGGCTATGCCCTCTCCTGAAGACTTACCTTTGTAGTCTCTCCCACCAATGGAAACATCTTCCCAACATCTACTCTGTCCAGGCCATTCAGTATTCTGTATTAGATCCTCCCCATATCATTCTAAACTCATGCAGGTGGGATAGGCTTCTTCCCCCAAGCTCTGGTAAATAAAAGCCTCGAAAGTGTCTTGGTTCCTTCACAATCAAGCCATCTCTTTGTGCAAATGCTTACAGTGAAGCCTGAATAGGTCAACCAGCTCATCAAATGTAACTATATGTGACCTTGCTCATTTTTATGCAGTGTAAAAAGGCATGCAGTGTAAAGGCTGAAGCCTGACTGGGTCAACAAACAGAGAATATAGAACAATACAGTAACAGGAACAGGCTTTTTGGCCCACCAAGTTTGTGCCAACCATGATGCCATTCTAAACTAATCCCATCAGCCTGCACATGGCCCATATCCCACTATTTCCTGCCTAGTCATGTGTCTGTCTACCACTTTCTTAACACTGCTCGACACTCATCAATCATTTAGATTTTTTAGATTACTTACAATGTGGAAACAGGCCCTTCGGCCCAACAAGTCCACACCGCCCCGCCGAAGCGTAACCCACCCATACCCCTACATCTACATTTACCCCTTACCTAACACTACAGGCAATTTAGCATGGCCAATTCACCTGACCTGCACATCTTTGGACTGTGGGAGGAAACCGGAGCACCCGGAGGAAACCCACGCAGACACGGGGAGAACGTGCAAACTCCACACAGTCAGTCGCCTGAGGCGGGAATTGAACCCGGGTCTCAGGCGCTGTGAGGCAGCAGTGCTAACCACTGTGCCACTGTGCCACCGTGCCGCCCACTTCATCTTCGTCACTTCCTCAAAGAACTCAGTCAAGTTGCTGAGACAAGAACTCCCCTGCATAAAGCCATGCTGGCTATTCCTAATAAGTTAGTTCTTCACCAAATGTGAGTAAATCCTGTCTCTAAGAACCTTCTCCAATAATTTCCCATCCACTGATGTAAGGTTGACTGGTGTAAAATCTCTGTTGCACTTCTTGAACAATGGAATAATACTGACTATTCTCCAGTTTCCTGTGATGTCGCCTGTGACTAAAGATCTCTGAAAAGGTCCCATCATTCTCCTCCCTTGCCTCGTTCAGAATCCTGGAATCGATCTCATCAGGCTCTGGGGATTTATCAAACCTTGATGTTATTCGAGACACCCAATAACTCCTTCTTCTTCATATTCTGTCTAAGCAAGGTTGTCACACTTGCTGATGTCAACAAACCTGACCAGAGCAGGCAAACTGGTTTAACTCATAAAAGGGCTCAATTCAAAAGGTTCAGATAAAGGTGGGTTAGGTAGAAAGGCATGGTAGGGGTTAGGTTTTAAAGGATGCAGTTTTTTGTAGCACTGGAAGGATCCTGGGGAATGAAGGGAATAAACTGGGATGCATCACAATGACAGAGGTACAGGAGACCAGGAAGGGAATAAACTGGGATGCATCACAATGACAGAGTTACAGGAGACAAAGAAGGGTGGGAATTGCACGTTTAGAATGGGAACGCAATAATAAGGCAATGCAGAAATAAGGTACCCTCAGGAGGGAGGGTGAACAGTTCATTTGAATAAGAGGTAGTATAACGCTAAGGCCCCGGATGGGATCGGAGTAAAAGCAGAAATACCAAGAGAGTTAGCAAAGGGGCCAGTAATTAGAGGGAGTGATGTAAGAAAAATAGAGGAAAAGAGGAAAAGAGAAGGCCACCTACAATTAGAGTAAAAGTATAGTGTGGAGGGATGGGTGGATGAGTCAAGTGGAAAATTAATAACCACCAACTCTCCCAAATCCTGTCACAAAAGAAAACCTTGCCAGAGGCTTTGCAGTAGAAAGCGGCCCAGGCTCTATTTGCAAGTCTTCCTTTACAGTACAAACACCCACGACTAAAGGAAATGAAACAGAAACTGAAAAATACTATTATTCGAGCTTATTTAAGGGCTTAGTACTGAAGGGAAAATCTCACTGCTCAATAAAGATGAATAGGCTTGATCAACTCCTAACACTGCCTGAACTGCTGTGCTCTTCCAGCACCACTAATCCAGTATTTGATTTTCAGCATCTGCAGTCATTGTTTTTACCTTCCTAACACTAACATCCCAACTGTCCCATGATTCATTTAATTCTGAGAAGTATGGCATCCAAAAATGGTCATTGTTTGGGGTCGTAATAAATAGGGTGTTATTCCATTTTCAGCCTTGTAGGAACATTCACAGGCCCAAGAATCTTAATGTTAAAGATATGGTGTTGAAACCATTGCATAGGCTGTAGGTTCCAAGGTTGGAGGGCTGTATCGTGAGGAATAATGAAGGTCATCCAGAGTCCAACTGAGTTAATTGCTGCATCCATGGAAAGCTACATAAAGATCCAGGTTCCAGAAAACTAGCACATGTTGGAACATGGAAGAGGAAAGACAGTCATGGATTACAGAGGAAACAACACACCATGCAGAGGCGGCTGTAGGGCTGGCTTTCATCCAACACAAGAGCAGCCTGATAAGGATCCAAAGGTAGCTTGGCTATCTCAAGATCTCAGGGATGTGTAGGTTAGGTGCATTAGCCAGAGGAAATGTAGAGTAATAAGGTAGGGTAATGGGTCTGGGTGGCTTACTCTTTGGAGGGTCAGTGTGGACTTATTGGGCTGAAGGGCCTGTATCCACACTGTAGTAATTCTAATTCTAACTTATTCTTAAAATCAAACAAAATTCTGACCATTATGTCACTAAGGTTTGTAACAAGTTGCTTCCCCATCGCATGTAAAACCCTTGCTGCATTATTGAATAAAAACGGAAAGAATTGCGGATGCTGTAAATCAGAAACAAAAGCAAAAATTGCTGGGAAAGCTTGACAGATCTGGCAGCATCTGTGGAGAATAATCAGTGTTAATGCTTCAAGTCTATTGATTGAGGGTCACTGGATCTGAAACGTTAACTCTGATCTCTCTCCACAGATGCTGCCAGACCTGTTGAGCTTTTCCAGCAATTTCTGCTTTTGTTACCGCATTACTGTCCCTGACTGCATTATTCAGCTCAGTTATATCCCTCACCCTCACAGTGTGATTCACCCTCACTGAGTTACTCACCCTTGCCGTACTACTTTCACTGGGATCCCTGACCTCAATCATATCTGGCAGTGTCTGAAATTTAGGCAAAGTGAATTCAAGGTTGAATCTGATTGTGCTGACCCCACCAGTTTTGAAAACCTGAAGATGTAAACCCATGCAGAGAGTTCATGGTAAAATTATTTCAGTGACATTCGATGGTGAAAACTTGTTCAGAGTGTCAGATTCTGGAAAGGGAGGGAGGTCTTATGGGAAATTACTGGCAAAAAAGGATCTTTGCATGTGTGGCTGATGATGGTCTCTCTCTCCTGTAGTGGCAGGGGGAGGACGTGCAAGAGAGGTCAAGGAATTTCCTGGGGTTTTAGTGATTATCAATAAAGGTCTCCCATGTGAAACGTCTGCAATCCCACCACATAATGCCCGCTTGTTCCACTTCGAAAAGGCAGGGGAACAATTAAGTACAGGTTCTTTTAGTTTTTGGCTGAGTATACAAATTTGATTCAGCTCAGCGTTAATTTGTGTCAGTGGTGTACAGTTGGGAAGGGGTTAAAACAGATGGCATTCCCATTACCTCAGCAGTATCATCCGCTCCATATAGTGTGCAACATTCTTATATCAGCTTTGCGTCAGAAGAGAAACATTCATCCCAAGCAGCAGGGATTTAACATTTAAGCCCACAGCATCCAAATTACATCCGTCAGATACAGCTGGTCGGTGTTCAGGCCTTACACCTGCTTTACTTTATTATTTGCACCATGAAGGCACAGGCTGTATGCTTGGAAATAGACAACTGTCAAAGCTCAGTGCAAGCCAAAAGAACGTCACAATTTTGTTTAAATTTCTTAAAATTAAAAATTATCTCCTGGACACTCTGGGTTTGGCAACCCCAGGCTGAAGAAATTGGCTTGTTGATTCCTTGATTGGTATAACCAATGTACCATGATGCTTTTACAGACCACGAGGGCCCATGTTTAACTGTTTAACCTGGAAAATTTGCCTCAGTGAGCCTAAGGTTAGGATGGCAACAGACCAAACCAGGGCTCTTGCTCCAGATCTCTCATCTGGTATCTCCCACTCCTGTAAAGTAGCAATGTGTAAAGGGCACAGCATAGAACCACTAAGTCACACAGAACAGAATGAGGCCTACCATGAATGTGATGGCCCTCAAAGAATTGTCCAACTAATGCCACTCCTCACCTACTCTTTCCCTGTAGCCCTGCAAAGTTTTCCTTTCCAAATATTTATCCAACTCAACTTTGAAATTTCCTACTGAATCTGCTTCCATTAACCTTTCAGCCATCTTCAGTAACGGCAACAACGTAAACTGGAAAAGGACAAGACAGGTCAAGGACTCAGTTGTGATGGACAACAAAGACATTTGCTATCTAAAGCCCACAGGCCACTTAAGTGATAAGGGACAAGGGACAGCATCAGCCAGGAATAAACCCAGACATAAAGCAGAAAAGGAGGAGAGAAATAGCAGAGGAAATAAAGATTAACAAGCAGCTGGCAGCGTGTTTAAAGCTATTTCAATTTTGGGTTTTGCTCTTGGGGCCTGGGACACAATCAGAAGCAGTTGATTGAATTGCTGCTCTGCAATTCACCAGCAACCACCAATTATCCCCCAGGCTCTCATTACACTACCCATTTAAACCTTTACACCACAACTGGGAGAAAGGTTGCGGTAGAATGGGAACAGCTTCACTGCAGTAATTACTGATCCTTGATAGGGGAGCTGCCAACCTATGTGCCTTATTACAGGCCAGGTCCAGGGTAATGAGGTGAATTGAGATTAAAAATAATGCAACATTCTCATCTTTTACTTCTTCAACACTCCCCACTTAATTGTGTTGCTGAGCAATGGAGCATGTTTGCATGTGGCTGGTGGTGCAATCGTTAGTGTATCTGACTGTGGATGAGGTGGTTGTAGATTCGGCGTTTACTTGGCTTGCTGTGGAGCTTCATTGCATTTCCAAACTAATCTTTCTGGAGTAGCACTGTGGCTCAGTGGCTAACACTGCTGCCGCACAGCACCAGGGACCCGGGTTTGATTCCAGCCTCAGAGACCGTCTGTGTGGAGTTTGCACATTCTCCCCGTGTCTGCGTGGGTTTCCACAGGTGTTGTTTGCCTATCAGTATCCAAGCGAAGGAAATACTCAATAACAAGTCAAGTGAATGCTGTTAAGTTTTTCAACTATCTTTTCTTTCATGTGATGTGCCTTTATAGCAGAGCGAAAGTTCAAAGATTTCCCAGTCACCACCAGCAGCTAGCTCAGGAGCTCAAAGGGATTCCAGCACTTCAACTATGTCCCTGGTACCCAAGTACTCAACTCTGGGAAGACTTGTGACATTCCAGACAGATTTAATTCACTCTCAAAGTAGACAGCTCCATTATCAATCCATCGTTATTCTGCTGCAATTGACTACTCACCCTCGTACTGTCACTAAAGGGAACAGTAGTGACCTAATGGCATTATTGTGAGACTATTTATCCAGACACCCAGGTACTGTTCTGGGGACCCAGTTTTAAACTCCCATGGCAGATGGTGGAATTTGAAATCATTAAAATCTGAAATTAAGGGTCTAATGGTGACCATGAAACCATTGCCAACTGTCAGAAAAACCCATGGTCTATGCTAAGTTAACTAATCTCAGACTGAGCAACTTTTGGAACAACCTGCGTTAGGGAGCAGCAAAGTCTGGTAGAAGGGAATGCGAGTAATGAATGATTTCCAGTCAAGATGGTGGTTGATTAGGACATTTCCTGTTTCCTTCTCATTTTTTCCCTTTTTCCCCCTTTGGCCTCTCGGCGACTCTCAGCCTGGTCTCTTGGCGGCTTGAGGTGGGTCCTGGCCTGGCCACTCAGCGGCTCATGGTGGTGTCTCAGTTTAGCCTGTGAGTGGATCTGTCTGGGCAGATTCCCAAGGCACCCAGGTGGGAGGGGAGCAGTCAGAGAGGCAGCAGTTTCAGCACAGCAACGGTTTCTGCAGCAGTAGTTTCAAGAACAGACAGCTGAGGTCTCCCCGGAGAGCGAGATAAGTGGAGGACTCATCAAGGATGGTTGAACTTTTACTTTACCCCTTTATTTTCCTGGTTTGAACTATGAAAGACTTTATTGTAAACTGTCACCAATTTCTTTATTTTTTACTATTCTATGAAATAATGCTTAACTTTTTAACTGTTTCTCTTACTACTTTGTACCTAAGGTTTTTTTTGTACCTTGGTATCCAAGATGGCGACATGTGTTGGGACATTATGCACTTTTCACCACACTCCTGCACTTGAGTACACGTGACAATAAAATCTAAAATGATTCCTAGCCCTGATGAAAATCGAATGTTCCTTCTGAAAACTGAGTATGTTGCGGCTGTATGCATAGGTTTGTCTCCATGTTTGAGTGTGTTATGGACAGTATGCCTGTGATTTTATGTATGTTGAGGGATGTGCATATGTGTGTGCATTCATTTGGGGATATACATATATGCTTGTGTATGTTAGGGCTGTACATGCGTATGCATTGAGAGCATATGTTTTATGTGCATGCAGAGGGGATGCCTATATATGTTTATGTGGGTGCCTATTGAGAGTATGGGACACCCTGTATTAGGAAGCAGAGAAGTCTGGCAAAAGAGAATGTGAGGAATTAGAAACTAGATTCCCACTTCTGATGGCAATCACTCTTTTTGAAAACTGTGTATATGCTGCGATTATGTGCATAGGTTTGTCTAAATGTTTGTGCGTGTATGTTGACAGTATGCTTGTGTGTATGCTGGAGGTTGTGCCTATACGTGACCAAACTGGGGGTGAACATAGATGCTTGTGCGTGCATTTTGGGGGCTACGTGTGTGTGCGTGTTAGTTAAGACTATATTGAGAATGTGTGTTTATGTGTAAATGTTGAGGGGGTGTGCATATATGAGTATGTGTACACATGCTTGTGTGTGTTTGTGCTGAGTGAAGGCAGAATAGTTAGGAGTGAGATTAGCTACGCCAATGTCAGTGGTTGGAAAGCTTGATGGCTGGGCTCTCTTGTGTAGAATAGCCACTTGAATGAAGTGAACACACAACAAGAAGGAATGCTGTGAAGGTTTAGCTGTCGGTGCCAGATCAGTGGATGGAATGTCACTGGGTCAGTAAGACGGCTTTATATATTCCATATGGCTTTCTGCTGAGATTTCTGTATCAGTTTGGGAGTGTCTTTTAAATGGAAAACATCTGTAAATAAAGAACCAATCTTTCCAGGCATTGTTCACCCATTAATAACCAAAAATCATAAATATCTTGACATCAGAGAGCAAAATCATCCACGTACGACTGAAACATTATTACAAAGAATGCTTGTTTCTTGGAACTGCAATGAATGAAAAATAGAAAAGGCAATGAAAACTAGACTCTTTTATCTATGTTCTTGGTATATGGGAATTTCTGGCAAGGTCAGCATTTATAGTCTGTCCTTGATGGTCCTTGAGAAAGTGATGGTGCGCTATTCTCTTGAAGCTCACAGTTTATTGTGTGGGTAGACACACAGCACTGCTTAGGGGTGGAATTCCAGGAAAGAATGCCAATACACTTCCAAATCAGAAACCCATGTGAGACTTCAATGAGAATAAGGATATGCTGGTGTTGTTCCTATGCATGTACCACCCTTGTTCTTCAAAGTGGTGGTGGTCATGGGTTAGAGAGGTGTTATATTGAAGAAGCCTGGGAGGGTTGCTGTAGTGCATTTGTATATGTTTAACACTGCTGTCACTCTGTGATGTTGATGGAGAGAGTGAACATGTAAAATGGTGGATGGGTGCCAATTAAGTGGGCAGCTTTGTCCTGGATGATGATGAGACTTTTTGTATATTGCTGGAGCTGAATTCATCCAGGCATGTGAACAGAATTCCATCGTACTCCTGTCTTGTACCTTGTAAATGACTGAAAGGCCTTGGGGAATTAGGAAATGAGTTACTCCCTGCTAAATCCCTAGCCTCTGATTTGATCTTTTAGACACAGTATTTATGTGTCTAAATTTTCTGGTCAAAAGCTTCCGGCACATTGATGGTGGAGGATTCAGTGATGGTAATGTTGCTGAATATCAGGGCAAAGTGATTAGTAACCTTCGTGTTAGAGGTCCTCATTGCCTGTGTGGCATGAGTGCTGCTTGCCAGTTGTCAGCCTGAGCCTGAATCTTGTTCGGATTCCATTTCAATATTTGAGCAAATGTGAACGTAGTTAAACACTGTACCATCAAAAGTTAACATATCCAATTCTGACCTTATGATGGGGGAAGGATCACTGCTGAAGCAGATGGAGATGACTGAGGTAAGACACAGTCCTCAGGGACTCTCACAGTGATGTCCTGAGATAACAGGTTTCTAGTAACCCCAGCCATCTTTCTTATGCTGATCTATTGGGAGGGAGAGTAGGACATGGGAGCATAGATGAATGCTCAAAAATGCAAACTACAATATATAAACTGTTTCCTATCTACAAGAAAGATCTACTGTGTCACTGCGAATGGACAAAACCTAACATGACAATAAGGCATCGAGCCTTCTGTTGTTTAATGCTGTCCAATAAAGCATGCTATACAATTATACGGATGCATGTTGAACAAGGCTAAGACTGGACTCAGTAATGATGATCCGTGCAGTTATATATCCAGCTGACACTCACTGTTTAAGCTTACAAATAAAGGAAAATAAGAAAATGACAATAAAATAAGTAGCCACTTGGATGAAGTACTAATGAGTGGCTGGAGAAAGTGTAACTATCCCAAAAGGGACCAGGCAGCACCTAGGCTTGATTGGATCATAAATGGATCAGTTGACCCAAATGGCCTGTGCTTATAATTCTCAGTAAGCAGAACAACATGCTGACAGGACAGTGACTGGCATAAATGGAACTGCATCCCAGCAGCAGATGATGACACACTGACCCATATCACAGGAGGAGTTAGACTGAAACAAGTAAAATCATATCCCAATATCAAATAAACTGGTACAAGAGGGAACAATGCTTATCAGGCATCTTCAGAAGAAGAGGGGAAGCTGTTGGAAAAGAATGTTAGAAACATTCTTCACTTAATAAAATTGCTTGAAGATTTGCCTGCTGTCTGTATTTTGCTCCTTAATTTGTTGAGACACAGACAGCCGTGTAAACCAAGGGTTAGCTCCAGATTGGAACATTTCAGAATCACCTTGGAAAACACAGAAGTTGGTTGACATCTTTTTTGAAGTCTACTGTGAGTGGCATGACCATTAGATCTTTCGACTATTGAATAATTAGCTTGTTCAGTACTTCATGTCCTTGGCAGTTTATAAATGTGATTCATTTGCCCAAAGCAACTGAACCACCATCATAAGGGACATGGGTTATTTTTGCTAATTGAATCAAAAATGCAAGTAATTGCTAAAATTTTAATCAGTTTAGACTCAGTTGATGCATGCACAGCCAGTGAGAAACTGGGTCTGACTACCCTGAGAAAGGGTCTCAAACACCATCCCCTGTTTATACTGAGTAAGGTGTTCTGATTTGGGGAAGTGAATCAGTACTGAAAATGGCCCTGGGTGGAGGAAGGGAAATTATAGGTGCTATTCACTGCTAACCAATTATCCTGCATGGAGAGGAGTACAAGTATATGAGTGCTGCGTGCCTTTGTGATTGTTACTGTGACTATGATAGGAGTGTGTTTGTGCATGTGCAAGAACACAATCAGCCTCAAGCGCAGTATCCTTGGTAGTTGCATAGCTGCCATTAACTGCCTGAGCTCACACATGGTCAGCAGTGAAGAGCAATGTGATCAGGGGTGCCCATCTCCTCTGGAACTTTCAGAAGGCCGAATTCTGTGCCTTTAGATGATGACAGAAGAAAATTGAGCAAAAGAAACTGAACAGTTTTGTAAAATAAAATTCCCATTTTTGTAGCATCTTTCATACCCAGGGCATCCCCCTGTGTTTCACAGTCAATTCAGTCTTTTAGAAGTGTGGTCACTGTTGTAAGGCAGGATGTGCAACAACCAATTTGTACACAGAAAGCTTCCATCAACAACAGAAGTCCGAATGATCAGATAATCTATTAAAGTGATATTGTTTTAGGGATCTATATTGGCTCACTCATTGAGAACTCTCCCACTCATCTTCAAACGAGGGCCATGTTGTCTAAACAGCAAACCAAAAGCGCAGACATTTCTTTGGTTACAATTCACCAGAGTCGAGAGTGTAGTGCTGGAAAAGAATAACGGATCAGGAAGCACCCAAGGAGCAGGAGAAGGGCATAATCTCTTCCTCGTTCTTTTTTTAATTTCAAAAATATACTTTATTCATAAAATATTTTGATGATCTGTACAATTGGTCCTGCCATACATATGTAAACATTCCATTTCTTTGCATACAGAAACAGAGTAGTCATTCATATATACAGGTCTGTATGATTACTATCCACATATTTAGCTGGGGGGTCAGCAGAGCCCCCTTACTGTGTCGGCCTCGTGTGCTTAGGCAGGGAGATGTTACATGGTAGTCATTCCCCACCGCGCCTTGGCAGCACCTGCCCCAAACTTCAGTGCGTCCCTCAACATGTAGCCCTGGACCTAGGAATGTGCCAGTCTGCAACACTCAGTTGGGGTCAACTTCTTCAGCTGGAAGATCAACAGGTTTCAGACCGCCCAGAGAGCATCCTTCACCGAGTTGATGATCCTCCAGGCATAGTTGATGTTCGTCTCTGTGTGAGTCCCGGGGAACAGGCCGTAGAGCACGCAGTCTCGCGTCACGGCGCTGCTCGGGACAAACCTCGACAAACACCACTGCATTCCTCTCCAGACTTCTTCTGCATAGGCACATTCCAGAAGGAGGTGGGTGACAGTCTCGTCCCCCCACACCTGCTTCGAGGGCAGCGTGTGGTGTGGGAGTGTGTCCGGGCGTGCATAAAGGATCTCACAGGCAGAGCCCTTCTCACCACCAGCCAAGCCATGTCTTGGTGCTTGTTGGAAGGTTCTGGCGATGAGGCATTCTGCCAAATGAGTTTGACAGTCTGCTCAGGGAACCGCTCGATAGGATCCACCCTCTCCTTTTCCTGAAGGGTCTCAAGGACACTACGTGCTGACCACTTCCTGATGGACTTGTGGTCAAAGGTGTTTTTCTTCATAAACTTCTCCACAAAGGACAGGTGATACAGAACGGTCCAACTACTTGGAGCGTTCTGCAGCAATGAAGGCCCATCCTTCGCAACACCGGAGACAGGTAGAACCACCGTACGTAGTGACACTTGGTGTTTGCGTACCAGGGATCCACGCACAGCTTGATGCAGCCACACACAAAGGTGGCCATCAGGGTGAGGGTGGCATTGGGTGTATTTTCTCCCCCGTTGCCCAGTGTGTGGCTGCATCCCCCGTCATCCCTCTCAGATTCGCATCCTTCCTGATGGACTCGGCAAATGGCTCTATGCAGCACACAAACAAGGCAGGAGAGAGAGGGCAGCCCTGCCTGACTCCAGATCTGACTGGGAAGCCATCGGATTCCCACCCATTGATTGAGACTGCACTGACACTGTTGGTGTAGAGCAGTCTGATCCAATTGCAGATTCCCTCCCCAAAGCCCATTTTGGAGAGAACATCTCTCATATACGTGTGTGATATCCTGTCAAAGACTTTCTCCTGGTCCAGGCTGATCAGGCAGGTGTCCAACCCTCTGTCCTGCACGTAGGCAATCGTATCCCTGAGAAGTGCGAGACTCTCGGCGATCTTCATGCCCAGTACAGCACAGGTTTGGTCGGGGTGAATCACCGACCCCAGAGCAGACCTGACCCGGTTGGTGATTACCTTTGACAAAATTTTGTAATCCGCATTCAACAGTGAGATTGGTCTCCAATTTCTGAGTTCCTCCCTCTCCCCCTTCCACTTGTAGATGAGGGTGATGATGCCTTTCCTCATGGATTCACTCATGGTACCTGCCCAAAGCATACTGACATACACCTCCAGCAGGTCCTGGCCAATCAAGTCCCACAGAGCAGAATAGAGCTCAACCGGTAAGCCGTCGCTTCCGGGAGTTTTATTCTTTTCGAAATACTCGAGGGCCTTGGTCAGCTCGTCCAGAGATAGCGGCTGGTCCAGCCTCTCCCGTGTTCTGTCGTCTAAGACCTCCGTGATAGGGGACAGGAACGACTGGGAGGCCACGCTGTCGGTTGGCTTCGCGTCATACAGACTGGCATAGAAGGATTTACTGATCCTCATGACATCAGCCTGAGATGACGTTATCGAGCCATCTTCTTCCTTCAGGCTGCTGAGCACAGAGCTCGCTTTGTGCACCTTCTGGAAGAAGAAACGTGACCACGTCTTGTCCTGCTCCACCGAGTGGACCCTGGACTGGAAGATCATCTTGGAGGCCTCTGAGGCAAAGAGCAAGGCTTGCTGGCCCTTCACCTCCTTGAGATCCTCCGTGACGTCCACTCCCATAGTCTGCAGCAGGAGTAGGTTCTGCATACTTTCCTGGAGCTGGGACAGTTTTCCCCGCCTCTCTCTCGCCTCCTGAACACCTTTGAGGATGAAGAACCTCTTGATGTTCCCTTTTACTGTTTCCCACCAGTCCGCTGGGGACTCAAAGAGGGGCTCCATGGTTCTCCAACCTGCGTAGTCCTCTTGAGCTCCTCAATGTTTACCGGGGTCAACAGCTTTGTGTTCAGCTTCCACGTTCCCTTTCCAGCCGGCTGCTCGTCCTGTAGTTGACAGTTGGCCAGCAGGAGGCAGTGGTCAGAGAAGAACACCAGCTTGACATCGGTGGATTTGACCGAGAGCGTTCGGGACACAAACAGGTAATCTATCCTTGAGCGGATAGACCCGTCTGCCTGTAACCAGGTGTATCTATGCTGCGCTTCGTCTGCAGGGGTGCTGAAGACGTCGTGCAGCTTGGCATCTTTTACCGTGTCCATCAGGGCTCTGGACGTGGCGTCCAGTTTACTGTCCCCCCCCACCGGATCGTCCATCTGCATCAATGATACAGTTGAAGTTTCCGGCCAGAATGACTGGCCTGGACGTAGCCAGCAACAGTGGAAGCTGCTGCAGGACAGCCAACTGTTCACTCTTACCCACTGGGGCGTACACATTAATCAGTCTCAGGGGAACATTCCTACACATGATGTCGGTGACGAGGAGGCGCCCGCCCACCACCTCCTTAACCTCGGAGACGGTGAAGTTGCCTCCTCACAACAGGATACCCAGGCTGGAGGCGTAGCTGTTGTTGCCCCCTGACGAAACTGGCAGCCCATGGGCCCACGAGCTTGACCATCTCCTGTAGCAGCTGAGGTGCGGTATTCCACACTCGTGCAGAAATAGGACGTCAGCTTTAACTTTGGCCAGGAAGGCCATCGTAGATACACATCGCGTAGCCGATTTGATGTTACGCACATTGATTCTGGCAACTCTTATCCCCATTTTAACAGTTTATGAGGTTACCAGTGTTCATTTGCTGTTGGTCTTGCCTCTCTGGGGTAGCTGTGTGCATCCCCGTGGTGACAGCAAACTGCTGGACCCTCCCAGGGCTGAGGTAGCTGTACAGCTCCACGCTGGGGCCATTCCCCCGCTCTGGCGTCTTCGGGTCGGGCCCAGGGTCCGCACAGTCCAGTTCTCTGTCTGACAGCGGGGCTGACACAGGACCGCTGCTCCCAGTTACCTGGAGCTGTGGGGCGGTGGGTACCTCGTGGTTCTCACCGGGTGGGGGGAGGTCTTTACCTGTCTCCTCAGAGGGATCGTCTTTTCCTGTTTGGGCGGTGCTGCCCTCCTTTCTCCTCACGGCGCTCTGTCTCTTCCTCTGGTGACGACCCTCCTTGTGCCCGTCCTCACCGTCGGAAGAGCTGCCTGTATCCTCGTCGTGTAGGTGTCGTTTCCCCCTTTGCTGGGTGGCTTTGGGGGCCTGGCGAGGTTTCCTCTTCCTGCTTTTGACAGTAATCCAATCCTCTGCCTCCTTTGTTCCCTCCTCTTCCATTTCCTCTGTCTGTCTTGCAGGAGCTTGGATCGGCTGCTGCACCTCCCCGCTGTCTGCCGTCTGCTCCGCTACAGCCTGCCGTTCCTTCTGGGTGCCTCCAGACACCATTCCCGTGATGGTTTGTGGTACCTTGATGGTCTTAGGTGGTCCACGGCTTGTGTTGTCACCTCCGGACATCTGTGCGTAGGTGGCAGCCCCTCGTCTTGGGCAGGCCTTGTACATGTGGCCCGCCTCTCCGCACAGATTACAGTTCTTGGCCTCTTTATATTCCTTGATTGGGTGGCCTTCCTGTGACCACCATGTGGCCTGACCTCCCGCAGGCTCGGCACATTTTCGGCTGCCCTGCGTACGTCAGGTAATCTCTGCTTCCTCCGATAGCAAAGCTGGAGGGTGGGTGGAGGATGTTCCCACTGGCATAGACCCTCAAGGTTACCCTGACCTGTCGTTTGCTGGTCCAGATCCTGAAAGGATCGACCACATCGGTGCTTTTTCCCTTGACCTGGACGTATCTTCTCAGGAAGGTTAGGACATCTGCTGCTGGGACATGGGGGTTGTACATATGGATTGTTACAACCCGACTCCTCCGTGCAGGTAGCACACACAACGGGACCGCCGACAAGATGGAGAACAGAAGTTCCCCTTCCTTCTCCTTGAAGACCTTCAGGAGCTGCTCGCAATTCTTCACGCTCCTGAAGGTCACGTTGAAATAGCCTGCCCCAGGGAAAACCTGCAGGCAGTACACGTCCTTTTTTTTTGTTTCAAAAATATACTTTATTCATAAAATGATTTGATGATCTGTACATTTGGTCATGCCATACATATGTCAACATTTACAAACACAGATCAGAATTTATCATTGCTTTTTACAGGTCTGTGCATTTCTCAATCTTATGCATATATTTGGCTGAGGCATCAGCAGAGCCCAAACAAACGTCCGCACGGGCCCCCTATTCTTCTTTAGGCAGGCCGATCTTACATGGTGGTCTTTCCCCACCGCACCTTGGCGGCAGCTGCCCCAAGCTTCAGCGCATCCCTCAACACGTAGTCTTGGACCTTGGAATGCGCCAGTCTGCAACACTCAGTCGGGGTCAACTCCTTCAGCTGGAAGATCAACAGGTTTCGGACCGCCCAGAGAGCATCCTTCACCGGGTTGATGATCCTCCAGGCGCAGTTAATGTTCGTCTTGGTGTGAGTCCCGGGGAACAGGCCGTAGAGCACGGAGTCCCGCGTCACGGCGCTGCTCGGGACGAACCTCGACAAGCACCACTGCATTCCTCTCCAGACTTCCTCTGCATAGGCACATTCTAGAAGGAGGTGTGTGACAGTCTCGTCTCCCCCACAGCCACTTCGAGGGCAGCGTGCGGTGCGGCAGAGAGTCCGGGCGTGCATGAAGGATCTCACAGGCAGAGCCCTTCTCACCACCAGCCAAGCCACGTCTTGGTGCTTGTTAGAAAGTTCTGGCGATGAGGCATTCTGCCAAATGGCTTTGACAGTCTGCTCAGGGAACCGCTCAATAGGATCCGCCCTCTCCTTTTCCCGAAGGGTCTCAAGGACGCTCCGTGCTGACCACTTCCTGATGGACTTGTGGTCAAAGGTGTTTTTCCTCATAGATTTCTCCACGAAGGACAGGTGATACGGAACGGTCCAACTACTCGGAGCGTTCCGCAACAGCGAGGCCAGGCCCATCCTTCGCAACACCGGGGACAGGTAGAACCTCAGTACATAGTGACACTTGGTGTTTGCGTACCGGGGATCCACGCACAGCTTGATGCAGCCACAAAGGTGGCCATCAGGGTGAGGGTGGCATTGGGCGTGTTTTTTCCCCCATTGCACCGGTCTTTGTACATAGAGTCTCTTCGGACCCGGTCCATCTTTGATCTCCAAATGAATTGGAAGATGGCCCGGGTGACTGCAGCGGCACAGGTCCTGGGGATAGGCCAGACCTGTGCCACATATAGCAATACTGAGAGTACCTCACACCTGATGACCAGGTTTTTTCCCGCGATGGAGAGCGACCGTTGCCCCCATCTGCCTAGTTTCTGTCTCATCTTCCTGATCCGCTCCTCCCAGGTCTTGGCGCACGCCCCAGCCCCCCCGAACCAAATACCCAGCACCTTCAGGTGGTCAGTCCTGACGGTGAAGGGGATAGAGGATTGGTCGGCCCAGTTCCCGAAGAGCATGGCCTCGCTCTTGCCTCGGTTTACCTTGGCCCCCGAGGCCCGTTCGAACTGGTCACAGATGCACACGAATCTGTGCATGGATAGCGGATCCGAGCAGAAAACAGCGACGTCATCCATGTACAGGGAGGCCTTAACCTGCAGGCCCCCGCTGCCAGGAATAGTCACCCCTCTCAGGCTCGCATCCTTCCTGATGGATTCGGCAAATGGCTCTATGCAACACACAAACAAGGCGGGTGAGAGGGGGCATCCCTGCCTGACTCCAGATCTTACAGGGAAGCTATCTGATTCCCACCCATTGATTGAGACTGCACTGATAATGTTGGTGTAGAGCAGTCTGATCCAATTTCTGATTCCCTCCCCAAAGCCCATTTTGGAGAGGACATCCCTCATATATATATGCGATATCCTGTCAAAGGCTTTCTCCTGGTCTAGGCTGATGAGGCAGGTGTCCACCCCCCTGTCATGCATGTAGGCGATCGTATCCCTGAGGAGTGCAAGACTCTCAGAGATCTTCCTGCCCGGTACAGCACAGGTTTGGTCCGGGTGGATCACCAATCCCAGAGCAGACCTGACCCGGTTGGCGATGACCTTTGACAAGATTTTGTAGTCTGCATTTAACAGTGAGATCGGTCTCCAATTTCTAATTTCGTCCCTCTCCCCCTTCCGCTTGTAGATGAGGGTGATGATGCCTTTCCTCATGGATTCACTCATGGTACCTGCCTGAAGCATACTGACATAAACCTCCAGCAGGTCCTGGCCGATCAAGTCCAAAAGAGCGGAATAAATCTCGACCGGTAAGCCGTCGCTTCCGGGAGTTTTATTCTTTTCGAAGGACTCGAGGGCCTTGGTCAGTTCATCCAGAGATAGCGGCTGGACCAGCCTCTCTCGTGTTCCGTCATCTAGGACCTCCGTGATAGAGGACAGGAACGACTGGGAGGCCACGCTGTCGGTTGGCTTCGAGTCATACAGGCTGGTGCAGAAGGATTTGCTGATCCTCATGACGTCAGCATGAGATGACGTTATGGAGCCATCTTCTTCCTTCAGGCTGCTGAGCACGGAGCTCTCTTTGTGCACCTTCTGGAAGAAGAAACGTGGGCACATCTCGTCCTGCTCCACCGAGCGGACCCTGGACCGGAAGATTATCTTGGAGGCCTCCAAGGCAAAGAGCGAGGCTTGCTGGCCCTTCACCTCCTTGAGGTCCTCCGTGACATTGACCCCCATCGTCTGCAGCAGGAGCAGGTTCTGCATACTTTCCTGGGTCGCTGACAAGATTTTTTTTTATTTCAAAAATAAACTTTATTCATAAAATGATTTGATGGTCTGTACATTTGATCATGCCATACATATGTCCACATTTACAAACACAGATTCGAATTTATCCTTGTCATTTACAATCCTGTGCATTTTTCAATCTTGTACATATATTTGGCTGAGGCATCAGCAGAGCCCAAAAAAAAAACGTCTGCATGGGCCCCCTGTTCTTCTTTAGGCAGGCCGATCTTACACGGTGGTCTTTCCCCACCGCACCTTGGCGGCAGCTGCCCCAAGCTTCAGCGCGTCCCTCAACACGTAGTCTTGGACCTTGGAATGTGCCAGTCTGCAACACTCGGTCGGGGTCAACTCCTTCAGCTGGAAGATCAACAGGTTTCGGACCGCCCAGAGAGCGTCCTTCACCGAGTTGATGTTCCTCCAGGCGCAGTTAATGTTCGTCTCGGTGTGAGTCCCGTGGAACAGGCCGTAGAGCACGGAGTCCCGCGTCACGGCGCTGCTCGGGACAAACCTCGACAAGCACCACTGCATTCCTCTCCAGACATCCTCTGCATAGGCACATTCCAGAAGGAGGTGTGTGACAGTCTCGTCACCCCCCACTTCGAGGCCAGCGTGCGATGCGGCAGAGAGTCCGGGCGTGCATAAAGGATCTCATAGGCAGTGCCCTTCTCACCACCAGCCAAGCCATGTCTTGGTGCTTGTTGGAAAGTTCTGGCGATGAGGCATTCTGCCAAATGGCTTTGACAGTCTGCTCAGGAAACCGCTCGACAGGATCCGCCCTCTCCTTTTCCCGAAGGGTCTCAAGGACGCTCCGTGCTGACCACTTCCTGATGGACTTGTGGTCAAAGGTGTTTTTCCTCATAAATTTCTCCACGAAGGACAGGTGATACGGAACGGTCCAACTACTCGGAGCGTTCCGCAGCAGCGAGGCCAGGCCCATCCTTCGCAACACCGGGGACAGGTAGAACCTCAGTACATAGTGACACTTGGTGTTTGCGTACCGGGGATCCACGCACAGCTTGATGCAGCCACACACAAAGGTGGCCATCAGGGTGAGGGTGGCATTTGGGCGTGTTTTTTCCCCCATTGCACCGGTCTTTGTACATAGAGTCTCTTCGGACCCGGTCCATCTTTGATCTCCAAATGAATTGGAAGATGGCCCGGGTGACTGCAGCGGCACAGGTCCTGGGGATAGGCCGGTCGCTGATAAGATTTTTTTTTATTTCAAAAATATACTTTATTCATAACATGATTTGATGGTCTGTACATTTGATCATGCCATACATATGTCCATATTTACAAACACAGATTCGAATTTATCCTTGTCATTTACAATCCTGTGCATTTTTCAATCTTGTACATATACATATATTTGGCTGAGGCATCAGCAGAGCCCAAAAAAACGTCCGCATGGGCCCCCTGTTCTTCTTTAGGCAGGCCGATCTTACACGGTGGTCTTTCCCCACCGCGCCTTGGTGGCAGCTGCCCCAAGCTTAGTCCCTCAGCACGTAGTCTTAGACCTTGGAATGTGCCAGTCTGCAACACTCAGTCGGGGTCAACTCCTTCAGCTGGAAGATCAACAGGTTTCGGACCGCCCAGAGAGCGTCCTTCACCGAGTTGATGATCCTCCAGGCGCAGTTAATGTTCGTCTCGGTGTGAGTCCCGGGGAACAGGCCGTAGAGCACGGAGTCCCGCGTCACGGCGCTGCTCGGGACGAACCTCGACAAGCACCACTGCATTCCTCTCCAGACTTCCTCTGCATAGGCACATTCCAGAAGGAGGTGTGTGACAGTCTCGTCCCCCCCGCAGCCACTTCGAGGGCAGCGTGCGGTGCGGCAGAGAGTCCGGGCGTGCATAAAGGATCTCACAGGCAGAGCCCTTCTCACCACCAGCCAAGCCACGTCTTGGTGCTTGTTGGAAAGTTCTGGCGATGAGGCATTCTGCCAAATGGCTTTGACAGTCTGCTCAGGGAACCGCTCGACAGGATCCGCCCTCTCCTTTTCCCGAAGGGTCTCAAGGACGCTACATGCTGACCACTTCCTGATGGACTTGTGGTCAAAGGTGTTTTTCCTCATAAATTTCTCCACGAAGGACAGGTGATACGGAACGGTCCAACTACTCGGAGCGTTCCGCGGCAGCGAGGCCAGGCCCATCCTTCGCAACACCGGGGACAGGTAGAACCTCAGTACGTAGTGACACTTGTGTTTGCGTACCGGGGATCCACGCACAGCTTGATGCAGCCACACACAAAGGTGGCCATCAGGGTGAGGGTGGCATTGGGCGTGTTTTTTCCCCCATTGCACCGGTCTTTGTACATAGAGTCTCTTCGGACCCGGTCCATCTTTGATCTCCAAATGAATTGGAAGATGGCCCGGGTGACTGCGGCGGCACAGGTCCTGGGGATAGGCCAGACCTGTGCCACATATCGCAATACTGAGAGTACCTCACACCTGATGACCAGGTTTTTTCCCGCGATGGAGAGCGACCGTTGCCCCCATCTGCCTAGTTTCTGTCTCATCTTCCTGATCCGCTCCTCCCAGGTCTTGGTGCACGCCCCAGCCCCCCCGAACCAAATACCCACCCACAGCACTCCAGCAAAGTCTTCTTCATGAACACTGTGCGATCGACCGGTGTGTGCTCCTCCACCTTCTTCACAGTCACCCTGACTGTGTTGCGAATGCCCTGGCCTGGGCTGCGAGCGGCTGCTGAGCCCATAGCTCTGAGGTTGGCTGGTACCTGAATTGGCGTTAGGCCGAAGCCAGCATAAAGATCCACCAAGAGCAAGTCAGCACAACCAAACGAACCTCCGACATCCTATCACGATCCAGCGATGATCTCCAGCAGCTCCACCGACTCACAACATGACCCCCGTGGTATCTCCCCTGCCAGCACATGTCTGCTGCATCGAACCTGCAGCACCCGAGCAGAATCTCTTCCTCTGGTTCTCTGCTGTGCTTTTCCAGCACTACACTCTCAACTCTGACCTCCAACATCTGCAGTCCTTACTTTCACCTTACAATTTCATCAGCCTGGAATTTGGGACTTAAGTGGGATCGCAACTCATAACCTTCTGTCTGAGTACAATGCTGCATGTAAGTGATGGCTGTTGGAATTTATGGGACATCAATGTCTTGTGAAGGATGAAACAAAAGTGTGAAAGTAGCAGGGCGACAGAGGGTGCAGCCACAATTGCACACTGCAGCAAACCCAATCAGTTGTTCTTATAGACTGGTGATGCCTGAAGCAAATGTAGATGCACAGCAAACGTATTAATGGGGCATGGCTGGAGGGGAGCCTTTAAAAATTCACTGGACTATTTAGGTGATCTTTGTGTGTTGTTAGTGTTTTTTCACCTGATCTCTTTAGGTATTCCCCAATCACACATGACTGTCCAGCTGACAGTAATGATGGAATTCTACTCTTCTGTTAACTGTTCAGAGATGGACCACCCTTTAACAATTACTCCAGATTGCAACTAAAATATGCCAAAATACTGTTTGTGTGCTGCCCTCCTGTGCATTTCCAGTTTTCCTCTCATGGTAGTCCCTTGTTGCTCATTGGAGAACCACTTGGAAATGCACATGCTTCGAAGCATGCCCTGTGGTTTCTTCTAAAGTTCCTAAAGGAAGATCAAAAGTCTTCTTTGAAACTAAATGATGGCTGTTGACCTGAAAATAGATGCTAAAGTAAGCTGATACATGCTGTGTGGTGGTTCAATTTAACATCTTGTCAAATATTCTGAATGTATTTGCAGTGCTTTGTCACCTCATTTACTCCTTTCACCAGTGCACAGTGCCTGCAGTGTGCTATCTACAGCGTACATGACAGCAATTTGCACAGGTTTCTTTGACAGCATCTCCCAAATATGTAACCTCTATTACCTAGAAGGACAAAGTCAGCAGGTACATGGCAATACTATCATCTCCAAGTCACACAGAATCCCGATTTGGACATGTATCAGCTTCTCCAGCCTCACTGCGGGGTTAGTGTCCTGGAAATCATATATAACAGGAATAGTTCCATCATCAGACTGCAGTGTTTCCAGAATGCAGCGCACTACCACCTTATCGAGAGAAATTAGGGAAGAACAATGAATACTGGCTTTGTCTGCAACATTCATGTCCTGAAAATGACATAAAATTTTCTGAGGTAGATAGCATGAGCTATGAAACATGTGGGTCTACTCTGCTGTAGGATCTTGGGGAATCAGGACATTTATCTTTACTCCCCTATTGACTAACAGCACTGAAAACAAAAAAATGCAGGTCAGGCAGCAAACCTTAGCAAACTAACGTTTCAAGTCTAGATGACTGTTCATCAGAGCTGAAGTGAAGTGTGGAGGGTCAGCATTTATGCAATAGGGGGGGTGGGAGAGAAGACGGTTGGAGTGCTGGGGGAGGAAGGCTGCTGGTCGTGCAGATTAAGTGATCAGAAGGTGAGAATGGCAGAACAATGTGTGTCTAACTGCCAGACTGGAAAGAACTGGAGTGGGCGGAGGGAAACAGGATATGGAGGCAGAGAGTACAATAAGTAAAGCTAAAAGAAGGAGAAGGAAGGGTTCACAATTGGAAGATGTTGAACTCAATATTGAGCCCAGCAGAGTGTAAAGTACTTAGTTTGAAAATGAGATGTTGCTCGTCTAGTTACCACAGTGGCTTGCTGGATCACTGCAGCATACTGAGGACAGACAAGTGGGTATGTGGACAGGATGCTGCGTTAGAATGACTGGCTATGGACCAGAGGTGGTCTGCAAAGCAGTCACCAGTCTGTATTTGGTTTATCCAATGTAGGCCACTTTGGGTGCAGTGAAAACAATACACAAGATTGGAGAAAGTACAGGTGAAATGCTGCTTCACCTGGAAAGACTGTTTAGATCCCTGGATGGTAAGCAGGCAGGAGGTGAAGGGACAGATGTTGCACCTTCTGCACTTACATGGGACGTTATGTGGGAAGGGGGTGGTGCTGGTAAGCATCCAGGAATGGATTAGGGTGTCATGGAGGGAATGATCCCTGTGAAATGCAGTCAGGGGAAGTGAGGGGAAGATGTGTTTGGTAGTGGCATTCTGCTGGAGTTGTCAGAAATGGCGGAGAATGCAGGATTTGGTGGGATGAAAGGTGAGGACAACGATCATATTGCTGTCAGTCATGGGAAGGGGCAAGGGCAGAGGTTTGGGTGATAGGTCAGATGCGATTGAGGGCTGTGTCAACCACAGTGAGCAGGAAACCATGGTTACGGAAGAAGCAAGGTGTGTCAGCAGCTCAGTTTTGAGAAGGTGGCATCATCTGAACAGATATGACATAGGTGAAGGAACTGGGAGAATGGGATGGAACCATGACAGGATGTGGGGTGGGAAGAGCTGTATGAAGGTAGTTTTGGGAGTTAGTGACTTTATAGTGGATGGCAGTTTACTCCTTGAAATGGGGATGGAGAGGTCAAGGGAAGAAAGGCAAGTGTCAGAAATAGAGGGGTGGAAATTGGAGGCAAAATTTACAAAGTTTTCAAGGTCCAGGTGGGATCATGAAGTGGCATCGAAACAGTCGTCGATGTGCTGAGAAAGGAGTTGTGGGAGAGGAGGCAATATAAGACTGGAACAAGGATTGCTCCACATACCCCATACAGAGGCAGGGGATAACTGCAGGTTTCCATAGCCACTTCTTTGACTTGGCCGAAGTGAGGCGATGAATTAAACGAGAAATTATTGAGTGAGAGAAGAGCCAGGTAGAGGAGAGTGGTGGTGAAGGGGATGTTCATGCTTCTGGTCGAAGAAGAAGCTGAGAGCTCTCACACCATCCTGGTGAGGAATGGAGGTATAAAGGGATTGGGCATCCATGGTGAACAGGAGGCAGTTAGGGCCAGGGAACTAGCAATTATCAATAAAGTGGAGGTGTTCAGAGAAGTCATAGATGTAGGTCGGCAGGGTCTGGACAAGGGCAGGTAGGATGGAGTCAAGGTCGGAGGAAACAAGATCAGCGGCCCTACTAGGGCAGTCTGATTAGTTGATTTTGGGAAGGAGGTAGAAGCTGGTTGGGAGTCTATAATGTTGGAGGCAGTAGGGGTAAGATCTCTGGAAGTAATGAGGTCAGTGACAGTCCTGGCAACAATGCCTTGATGTTTGGATGTGGGGTCCTGGTCCAGGGCAAGGTAGGAGGAAGTGTCTGAGAGTTGGCATTGAACCTCCACAAGGTAAAGATCAGTGTGCCAGACTACAACGGCATCACCTTTGTCAGCAGGTTTGATAACAAAGTTAGGGTTGGACCTGTGAGCGTAAAGTGCTACGATCTCGGGGTGGGGGGGGGGGGGGGGGGGGGAGGTTAGGTTAGAGTGGGTGAGAGGAGCAGAGAAATTGAGACGGCCAATGTCATGTCGGCAGTTTTCAACAAAGAGATCGAGGACTGGTAAGAGACCAGAGGAAGGGGTCCAAGTGGAGGGTGAATACTGGAGGCAGATGAAGGGAACAACTGAAGAAGTGAGTGCAGAGATGGAGGCAGCAGAAAAACAGTTCAAACACATGGTGAGGAGAAAGTGAGGACTGCAGATGCTGGAGATCAGAGCTGAAAATGTGTTGCTGGAAAAGCGCAGCAGGTCAGGCAACATCCAAGGAACAGGAGAATCGACGTTTCAGGCATCAGCCCTTCTTCAGGAGCCAAACTTCATTAAGGTGGAGCATAGGCGTATGAAGCTAAGTCCTTTGCCAAGCTTAGTCTTAGAGGTGAAGGTCAGCAGGTATGGTGAACACACAGCAAAGTCTGGAGTTGGGGGGAGTGACCTCTGGGGGTCAGAAAGGGATAGCATCTGAGGGCTGGGAAGAGGTGGGTGCTAAGGGGCAGTAAGGGATTGGCTCTGAATGAAGGCAGAAGATGAGGTCCGAGAGGTGGAAAGTGGTGGGCGTGCAGGATGAATGTTGGTGTCAATAAGTTTGCTAGAGCTTGCGCTCCTTGATGCCTAAAAGAAAAAGTCTTTTGTTGAGGTGATGCTTGAGATGAAAGATGAAGTGAAATGGGGAACAACACAGCTTTGAGATGGGGTGAGTTGATGTTGCTGTAGAGTGGAGTCGAGTGTGCGCATATGACACCTGCTTTATCAGGTGACTGGGTCGAACTGTCTCTATAACGCCCCACCTAACCCTCCTTACCTCTGCAGTTACTACCCTGACAAAATTTCAAACAGTGACTGATGGGTATTATATTTACACGCCAATGTTCCATGTACAGTACTGCACTGACTTTAACCTGCCCCCTTCATATGATGTGACAGCATTCACACATTCAGTTATCATTTAGATTGATTTGATCTGCCTACAAACAACTCCTCCTGTATTGCAGCATAGATTCTTATCAGGTGGTTGGGAATAGGGCAGCACAGGTAAGTGAATGTGAATATTTTTCACTCCAGGCAAGAAATGAGGTAGCAGAGAAAATGTACTATGTGACCTTGCAAAGTGATGACCAATAGTTTCAATTTGTCACGCTAATTGGTGACTGCAATGTTTTTACTGTTACAGCATTACAATTTTACACCAGAAAGAGAATGGAAAACATAGGACCTTAAATCCCCATGAGGAGAAAATATACAACCAGCACTGCAGGATTTTATAGAGTACAGATTATTTACTTAGTTGCTATAAGCGGTGAAATTCATCAGCTCTGTTTATGTACCTGTAATAAAACTGCCCAGAATTCACTGTTTGCTTTATGCTACCTTTGGGTTCTCGGGTTCCATTTATATTGTTTAATACGTTCCTGTCCCAGAGCTGTGCTCATTCTCTCTGCTGCTAGACAAGGTGATGTCACAGAGTTTACCTGCTGTGACCAGTCTGCTAGACAACATTACTACATGAGGTGCTAAGTGCATTGTTGCCACAACACATTTTCCAGTTTGAATTGACTGCGACGGATGCACTGCAGAATACTTTTATGGCTCTACTGTGTGGGCAGGGAAATCAGAGCAGCAAGCATATCCCCAGCTAGTTTCCAGACTGCAGATTAAAACCTGTGAACCGTTTAAGTTATTTAACTTGCACTGCTGTTGTGTTTTATTTACTGTTTTATTTACTGTGCATTAAATTGCACATTTCCTTCTTTTACTTTTAGAAGACATTTACTATGATGAGTCCTGAGTCTGATGATGGATTGACAATTTTTATGTTGGCCTACTCATGAAAAATTGCTGAATTGGTACAATGTTAAACGGTACCAAGTGCATGTGGAATTGGGTCCAACAAAAATGCATTTCCCTCCCCACCCCTATCTGCATTCCATAGGGACCGTTCCCTTTGTGACTCCCTCGTTAGGTCCACACTCCCCACCAAGCCCCTCTCCACACTTGGCACCTTTCCCTGCCGCTGTAAAAGATGCAAAACCTGCGCCCACAGCTCTCCACCTCAGTCCACAGCCCCAAAGGATCATTCCACAACCGGCAGAGATTTACTTGCACATAGTGTCATAGAGATGTACAACACAGAAACAGACCTTTTGGTCCAACTCGTTCATGTTGACCACGTATTCTAAATTAATCCAGTCCCATTTGCCAGCATTTGACCCTCTAAACCCTTCCTATTCACGTACCCATCCAGATACTTTTTAAATGTTGTCATTGTACCAGCCTCCAGCACTTCCTCTGGCAGCCCATTCCATACATGCACCATCCCAAAAGTTGACTCTTAGGTCCCTTTTAAATCTTTCCCCTCTCACCCTAACCCATGCCCTCTAGTTCTGGACTCCCTCATTCCTAGGAAAAGATCTTGTCAGTTTACCCAACCTTGCCCCACATAATTTTATAAACTTCTATAAAGTCACCCCTCAGCCTCTGACGCTCCAGGGAAGGTAGGCCCAGCCTATTCAGCCGCTCCCTATAGCTCAAACCCTCCAACCCTCCTCGAACATCATTTACGGCATCTGTTGCCCTTGATGTGGTCTCCTCTACATTGGACAGACCGAGTGCAAACTCAGTTCAGGAGACATCTCTGGTTCTTATGTACCAACCAACCCCACCTTCCTGTGGCCATCCATTTCAACTCCCCCTTCCACTCCCCCCATGACATATCTATTCCGGGCCTCCTCCACCACCTAAACAAGGCCACCCGCAAACTGAGGAGAAACCTCATCTTGGGAGCCTATAATCACATGGCCTCAACATTGAATTCACCAGTTTCCAAATCTCCACCCCTACCCAGATCCAACCCTCTGAATTGACACCGCCCTCTTGACCTGTCCTACCTGTCTATCTTCCTTCCCATCCATCCGGTCCACCCTCCCCACCAACCTACCAGAATCACCTCCTAACTTCACCCATCTATCGCCATCCCAACTACCGTTCCCCTAGCCCCATGCCCCCTCCCACATTTATTTTTTAGCCCCTTCCTCCTCGCCAGTCCTGATGTAGGGTCAAGTGCAAAACATTGACTCTCTTGCTCCTCAGATGTTGCCTGACCTGCTGTGCTTTTTCCAGCACTACACTTTATCAACTCTGACTTCTCCAGCATCTGCAGTCCTCATTATCTTTGAATTGCGACGTTAGCTGCTATGTGCCTGTGTATTCACATGCATGTTAATGTGTTTGTGTGAGTGCATAACACTGCAATTACATTCAGTATTCTGTTATTACTATTGAAAGGCTCGTGTTTTTAAAAATGAATTCTAGTCTCCGTCCTATCGGAAGGATTTTGTGAAACTTGAAAGGGTTCAGAAAAGATTTATAAGGATGTTGCCAGAGTTGGAGGGTTTGAGTTACACGGAGAGGCTGAATAGATTGGGGCTGATTTCCCTGGGTGGGATACTCTTTCGAGAGGCCAGTGTGGACTCAATAGACCCAATGGCCTGCTTTCACACTCGGGATTCTATGATCCTATTTCTGGTTAAAAGTAATATTCTACAGATGCTGAAAACATGAAACAAAAACTGAAAATGCAGGAAACTCATAGTCAGCAACTGTGGAGAAAACAGCCAAGTTTACAGTTCAGGTTTACACTTTAAGTATTAACAGAACATCTACCTTCTTGTGTTTTTATTAACATGTTCTGTTTTTGGAAGCAATCATTAAAAGGTTTGTGCTTTTGTATCTCCAAACCACTGAATATGACTCACACTCTCAGTGCTTCATAGTTGTGAGTAGCATTTCAGCCAGTCTTAAGGAGAGAGAGTCATGGGGTATTACTTTCTCACTGTTATATTCTTCATTGGGTGTGCTGGCTTTCAAAGGGAGTCTCACAACAACAATTACTTTGTGCTGTTAACCTCATGAAATGCCCCAAGAAGCATAATCAGCATAATTTGACACTAGAACAGGAGTTACTAGAACAGGAGCGTCCAAAAGTGTGGCCAAAGAGGTCAATTTTATGTCTTGAAGGAAGAAGGGGTAGAGAAGTGTCAAGTTTAGAGATGGATTTTCAGATCTTGAGGCCAAGGCAACTGAAGGCAGGGTGAGGGATAGATATATGGCAAATGTGCAGGACTGAAACAGGCTTTTAGATTTTTGCAAAAATGTTGTGTTTATCCTGATGGTTGAATGACAGGCCTACAGGTTTATGGCTCCAGGAAACCATCTGATAAAGGAGACTGGTTCTGTCAGTTGCACGAATGCAAGGGTCACTTTATGAGTACATAATCCTGGCAATGAGCCTCACCTGCTGGCAATTTCTGACTATGTGCTCAGGGTGTGCAATGTTCCCCACTGGGAGCATGATTTTGTAAAATCAGCCCTACAGTGTGAAAGCAATTACTTTTGGACACCTGCAGCCAGCAGCCAGCAGCAAATTAGGTGACTTCAGTTCCATCTCAGTGAGCTGGGTTTGAGTCAGAGGTGGGAGGACAATTTATCGTGTCAGCCATTCTCTCTCTGAAGGTGAACCCTGAGTTTTCTGCATTTGTCATTTTTTTTTTCATTGCACATAATACTGGTCTGTCAGCATCGGAAGACAGAGGCTGGGATCCCAGAAATAAACCAGTAGGAATCAAACAGGGTCCAGCAGAGTTTGGCAAAGCCGGCTTGTATGCTATGTTGCAGCTGCCATCTACACCACATCAATGTAGCATTAACGTGGCACTGAAAGACAGTCTAAATAGTAGCCTCTGTTTCAAACATTAACCCATTAAGCCATTGTTTGTCTATCAAACAGCTGACAGACCTCGTACATAGTTGGGCACTTGTGACTTTTATAAATATTTCTGTTTGCCACACTGAGATGTGTAATTACTTTTTACAATGTGGGTGCTCTTTTGGCACTCTACTGAAAGGTCTCGAAGTGTGTCTGTGAAGGTGCAGCCCACTGAGATATTGTTACTGCAGCAACCTGACAGTTCTTGCTCCCTAGACTAGCCGCTCATTACAAAGAAAATGAGCTAACAACTGTTTGCTGCTTCTCCCGAGGCATGGGGCACTTAGTTAAGTGCTACACAGAGACATTTGCACTGACTAAGGTGTAACTCACACCCACCTGCTCTCAGATATCTTCTCCTGTGAGACTGTTGTTCTGCTACTCAACCTCTTGCTCGGTTTCTGTAATGAAAAGTTAGGACACAATAATTTATATCATACAAAGTACAAGAGACCGCTTGGTTAAAACCTGTGGCATTGGTTAATGACTGGTAAGTCACACACGTGTCAGGAAATAACCATCTCCAACAAGAAAGAATCTAACCATCTTCTCCTGAAGTTCAAAAGCTTCATTATCATTGAATCCTCCACTTTCAACATCCTTGGGAGTTACAACTGATCAGAAACTTAACTGAACTCGGCCCATAAATATTGTGGCTACAAGGATAAGTCAGAGCTTCATAATTTTTTGGCATGTAACTCGTCTACTAACATCTCAAAGCCTGTACACCATCTGTAAGGCACAAGACAAGGATGTGATTAAATTCTCACCATCTGCTTGCTTTAACAAGACCCAGGAAATTCAACATGATCCAGGACAAAGCAGACCATTCTCTCCCTTCTGGGCATAAGTGAGGACTGCAGATGCTGGAAATCAGAGTCTAGATTAGAGTGGTGCTGGAAAAGCACAGCAGGTCAGGCAGCATCCGAGGAGCAGGAAAATCAACGTTTCAGGCAAAAGCCTCCTGATGAAGGGCTTTTGCCCGAAACGTTGGTTTTTTCTGCTCCTCAGATGTTGCCTGACCTGCTGTGCTTTTCCAGCACCACTCTAATCTATTCTCTCCCTTCCCTCAACCTCTCCCCCAGTAGTGCATCATATCTGCGTACCACCTACTACACACACTGCAGCAATTTGCTAAGCTTCTTTTTTCAGAGACTGTCTCACCAGTGACCTCTAAAATCTAGAAGAACAAGAGCATCAGATGCATGAACACACCATCACATACAAACTCTTCCCCAAGGCATATACCATCCTGTCTTGAAACTTCATCACTATTCTTTCGCTGTCACTGGGTCAAAATCAAGGACCTCCCTCCCTAATAGCACTGTGTGTGAGTGTGTTTAGTTTAATATGTCAGGGCTCCCTGGCAGGGCATATTGCCCATCCCTAAGTGACCTTGAGAAGATGCTAATGAGCTGCCTTTGGGAGCTGTGTGTGTGTGTGGTGGGGTGGGGGGGAGCATTTTTCATGCCATCTGAAAGTATCGCTGTGCTACATACGGATGAAATGTCTGCTTGAAGCTGGTGAATGCAGTCTATAACTGGCCTGGATTTCTAATTTTCATGATTTCTTATTGAAACATCTAACCCCTACCACAGCAAGATGCAATCCTCAGTCAGGGCTTCAGCACTCCTTCCCAACACCCTGGGAATGTTTGCCAGTTCAAATGAGTTATGCATAGGATACGATGGGAGCTTTAACAGCAAAGAATGTGCAAACACATTTGGAGGAGGCAAGCACTGAGGCTGGCAAGGGTGCAAAATGTACTCTGGGTGGGGGATTTCAATGTCCACCACTAACAGTGATCAGCAGCAGCACTACCGATTGAGCTGATCGGGTCCGAAAGGACATTGCTGCTAGACTGGGTCTGTGACAGGTTGTGAAGGAACAAAGTCACAAGTGAGAAAAACATTCTTGACCTGATCCTTAAAAATCTGCCATTTGCAGATGCATTTGTCCATGTCAGCATTGATAAGAGTGAGCACCACACTGTCCTTGCGGAGATGAAGTCCTGACTTCACAATAAGAATACCCTCCATCTGTTGTGTGGCACAATCACCATGCTAAATGAGACAGACTTCCAACAGATCTAGCTACTCAAGACTGGACATCCATGAGGTGCTGTGGGCTATCAGCAGCAGAACTGTACTCCAGTAACCACATGACCTGGCATTTCCCCCAGTCAACCATGACCATCAAGCCAAGGGATCAACCCAGGTTCATTGGGGAGTGCACGAGGACATGCCAGGAGCAGCACCAGTCATACCTAAAAATGAAGTATCAACCTGGTCAAGCAACCAAACAGAACTACTTGCGTGCCAAGCAGCATAATCAGCAAGTGATAGACAGACCTAAATGATCCCACAACCAATGGATCAATCTCAGCTCTGCAGCCTGCCAGATCCAGTCGAGAATGGCAGTGGACAATTAAACAACTCACTGGAAGAGGAGGCTGCACAAATGCACCCATCCTCAATGATGCAAGAGCTCAACACATCACTGCAAAAGATAAGGCTGAAGCTTTTGCAGCAATCTTCAGCCAAAAGTACCAAGTACCAAAAGTACCTCGGCTTCCTCCAGAGGTCCCCAGCATTACAGATACTGGTCTTCAGCGAATTCGATTCACTCCAGGCAATATCAAGAAATGGTTGGAGGCACTTGACACTATAAAGGCTGTGGGCCTTGACAACATTTGGCAATTGTACTGAAGATTTATGCTCAAGAACTTGCTGCTCCCCGAGACAAGTTGTTTGAGTGCAGTTACAGCACCAGCATCTACTCGAACAGACAACATGAAAAATTTAGAAATAACCTCAAGAACTGCAGATGCTGGAAATCAGAAACAGAGTCAGAAACTACTGGAAACACTCTGCAGGTCTGGCAGCATCTGTCGAGAGAAAGCAAAGTTAACATTTCGGATCTAATGACCTTCCTTCAGAACAGAAGAATGTGCAATGTGAAGCATGTGGTTTAGAATGTGGAAAGTAGCCAAGGTATGTCCTGTACACAAAAAAGACAAATTCAGCCTGGCCAGTTACTGCCCCATCAATCTACTCTTGATCATCAGTAAATTGATGGAAGGTGTCATTAACAATGATATCGAGCAACTCCTGCTCAGCAATAACCTGCTCAGTGATGCTCAGTTTGAATTCCACCAGACCACTCAATTCCTGACTTCCTTAGTTCAAATATGCTTAAAAGAACTGAGTTCCAGAGGTGAGGTGAGAGTGACAGCCTTTGACATCAAGGCCACATTCAAATTAATGAACATCAGGGGGTAAACTCTCTGCTGGTTTCAGTCATTCCTGGCACATAGGAAGATGGCTGTGTGTTGGAGGTCAGTCATCTCAATCCCAGGGCATCTCTGCAGGAGTTCCTCAGGGTAGTGTCCCAGGCCCAACCATCTTCAGCTGCTTCATCAATGATCTCCCTTCCATCATAACATCAGAAGTTAAGTTCGTTGTTGATTGCAGAATGCTCAGCACCATTTGCAAATCTTCTGATACAGAAGGAGCCCATGTTCAACTACAACAAGATCTGGACAATATCCAGTCTTTGACTAACAAGTAGCAAATAACATTTGCAGCACAGCTAATGACCATCACCAGAAAGAGACAATCTAACCACCGTGTGTTGACATTCGATGGCGTTACTATCACTGAATCCCCACTATCAACATCCTTGGGTACCACTGACCAGAAACTCAACTGGACTCACCACATAAAAATAATGGCTACAAGAGCAGGTCAGAGGCTAGGAATACTGCAACAAGTAACTCACCTCCTGACTCCCCAGAACCTGTCTACTATCTACAAGGAGAAGTCAGGAGTGTGATGGAATACTCCTGACTTTCCTGGATGGGTGCAGTTCCAACAACACTCAAGAAGCTCCATTCTATCCAGGACAAGTAGCTTTGAGTGGCACCACATCTAAAAGCATCCATTCCCTCTGACACTCAGTAGCCGCAGAGTATACTATCTACAAGATCACTCCAGAAATTCACCAAAGATCCTTAGACACTACCGCACAAAAGCATGACCACTTCCATCGAGAAGGACAAGGGCAGCAGATATGTGGCAACATCACCACCTGCAAGTTCTCCTCCAAGCCACTTACTATCCTCACTTGGAAAGACATTGCTGATCCTTCACTGTTGCTGGATCACAATCCTGGAATTTCCTCCCTAAGGGGTCAACCTACAGCAGGTTAACTGCAGTGGTGCATGAAGGCAGTGCGCCACCACCTTCTCAAGGGCAACTCGGCAATAAATGTTCACCCACATTCCATGAGTGAATAATTTAAAAAAAACCATTCCACTTTCTGTGCCCTCACTCTACTTTCACAAGACCCTGCATCAATCCTTAACTCCTGCCAAAATAAGTGGCTCCCGTTCTCCCATTGGGAGAGTCTGCAGTGATAGAACTTACCTTCCTCATTGTCAAACACCAGGACAAACCCATAGTTACTCCCCAGCTGTTCATATCTGGTTGTCAGACTCCTATGCTCTTAAATGCCTCTGTACAACCTGCAGCCTTCTGCCAAACAGTAGTCACAACCATCCTGCCACAAGAGGCTTAAATCTATAAATTCTTCATACTCATTTAAGACTTGTGATGTATTTTTGTTTCGGGTAAATCAGGCAGAAAGCTTTTGCGAAATATCAAAAAAGCAGAAGAAGCCGTGAATGGCTCTTCTCTGTTTCTATCTTGGGATTCTGTGAAATGTACACAACAGTTTATGTACCTTTCTTTATGCATATCTATCAGCTTCACAAGATAGGCTTTCTTGAGCTAGATGGCTAGGAAAGATTGAAGTGGGGGCAATGGGAGGTTAGCATCTGAAAGCCTAACATCTGGTTCGATATCAATCCTTTCCCAGAGAGTAATCAGCCTCTAAATTGCTGCATGTCCTCAAAAGAATTACAGCTGAATAAACCACTTTGTGTGGAAGACATTTCAAGTGGGTAGGGCATTGGTATTGTTGTACTAGCCACCCTAATCTCCTTGCAGCTTGCTGTTAAGAGGATCAGAGATTAAATTCCTGGAGACCCACCCTAAGGGTTTTTTTTTACCTATCCTGAGAAATTCCTTGCCAGGGTGGGCCAATAGGACTCCCCTTCTCACTTATCTCTCCACTCTGCAGGCACCCTGCCTCTATGCCTGATGAAGGGCTTTTGCCCGCAATGTCGATTTTCCTGCTCCTCGGATGCTGCCTGACCTGCTGTGCTTTTCCAGCACCACTCTAATCTAGACAATGGGAGACGTAAGCTCATGTTATGTAGAAATGGTCCATGTTGGAATGAGACAGCTTTGATGAACCAGTCAGGCTGTTTCTATTTTAGTATGTTCTCAATAAGTGTTGTGCCCCTGCCAGATATGCAGATCTTTCTTGATGAAAGAACTCTCAATGGAAATGCTGCAGTCCCCAAACCTTCAGTTTCTCGTGTTATTATCTAATATGGTCTGAAGGGATGCCTGGGTACGAGATTAATTATTTACCAGAAGGGACTTGTCTATGGAGAAGTGTGAATATTATAAGTAGGGCAGGGAAAGCCACCAAAAAATATGAAAACTGGATCATTGTGGGGAATGATGGAACATAAAGTACAAAGATGGAAGACAAGAACTCCAAAATGAAAAATGCCTTGAGAGAAGATTTGTAGAGACTGTTTGGAATGATGTTTTCTAATTTACATAGATCTGGATAAAGCATTTGGAAAATATTGAGCTCTATAAATGATAGAGTTACAGAATTTCCTTTTGCAGAATTGATGGCAACATACCAGAGGGATGAAAATATTTTATTTTTAAGAAATTCTATCTCGCACACCTGACTGTGGGAAACTTGGTCTGCATGGGCAAATCGGACCGAAGGGTCTGTTTCCATGCTGTCTGACTCTGACTCTAACACGTTGTATAAGCTCAAACAATGGGTTTGTGAGTGAACTAGGCCCCTAGAAAGTGATTCTCTTCACTAAGAAAGGGGGGGGGGGGGGCTTAAGGAGCAGCAGGCCATGAAAAAGCAGGAAAGCAAGCTAGGTGCATAATTTAAGAATTACAAGAATTTTAGTACAAACCACGATTGCTCACCAGGGGCACAGGCCATAAGACCAGAAATCTTAGTGGTCATAAATAACTAGAAGAAAAGTTAAAAGATGTCCAACATCCAGAATTAAAAAGCTGTACAGAATTTGGGTGTGCATAGATGGGCCAGATAGTCTATGCCCTAACTCATAGGCAAATACACATAAAAAAGATGTCTGCTGATGGGACTTGTAAGCTAAAACAAGGCCAGTAGACAAGCTGGAGGCTGGAAGAGGTCAGGTTGGCCCCTGAGGGCCTGGCTGAGATACTCAGCAAAACGTTCCCTTAGCTTACGTTTGGTCTCCCCGATGTAGAGAAGACCACATTGGGAGCACCGGATACAGTAAACTAGGTTGGAGGAGATGCAGGTTAAATATGTTTCCCTGGATCATTTAAAAATTGCTAGAAAGGTCATATTATTCAGGTAGAAAATTAGACTCGTGGCATATATCGGGAACAATTTAAATATTCCACTAAACAGTATACTGGAGAAGCTGTTTCATGTACTGTATCCAGTGCTCCCAATGTGGTCTTCTCTACATTGGGTAGACCAAACGTAAACTTAGGGAAGAACTCACTGAGCATCGCAGCTGGGCCCTCAGGGGCTGACCCAACCTCCCAGCCACCGTCCATTTTAATTCCACTTCCCACTCCCTTTCTGACAATGACCATCCTTGGTCTCCTCCATTGCCACAATGAATCATACCCCAAATTGGAGGAACAATACCTCATCTTCTGCTTAGGCAGTCTACAACCCTGGTGACTCAACATTGAGTTCTCCAATTCCAAATAACCTCCCTTCCCATCCCCTAACTCCCTTCCCAGCCCCACCCCCTCCCTTCCATTCCTCTGGCTGACCCTACTTTCCAGCCACCAACTGGATTCATTCCTCCCATTGACCAACCAGCTGTTCCCTCTACCTGTCTTCACCTATCCCTACCTCACCACTCTGCACCCCCCCCCACCCCCTTTACCTGCATCTCCCCTTACATCCATCCCAATTCTGAAGAAGGGTTACATGGGAAATGTTAACTTCTCCACCTCCTGATGCTGCTTGGCTTGCTGTGTTCTTCCTGCCTCCTGTTTATCTACCTTGGATTCCAGCATCTGCAGTTTTTTTTCTCTCAAAACAAAGCCAGTGGCATGGGACTTTGAAGAAAAAATGGGAGACCAAGATATAACAGTAGGTGAACCAATAGCAGGAAAAGGAATTCTGAAAATTATCTTGTTTTTGTTAGCAACAAATGTTTGGAATGTAGATCAATTGATAGTAAAGCTGAATTTCTGCAAGGAGATCTACTCAAGAGGCACCAGACACAATGGGGACACTCCAGAAATTAAATAAATACATTTGTGGCCTAAATGAGGCCTCTAGAGTTTGGTCCTTCTCATTAAAGTCGTCTTATCAAAATTAGGCTGATTGCAGTTAAAAAGTAGACCCTGCAGGGAGACGTGGGCATTGCAGGGAGTGGAGAGTTTTATTTCCCCCTCCAACTCTATTTTGATTTATTCCCTGCCCTCCCTTTCACTGTCTGATCACACAGCTTTGCCCTTTGTCAAGAAGGGCACTGCTTGTCACTGGCCACTTAGGTGTTTCCTTTTCTCTGGGTGGTGGACTATAAATAAAGATGTACGCACTTGTTGTTCTTCACTGTGTCCTACACCTGCACACACACAACATGGGTGCTGGGGGAAAATAAGCACTACTGCTGTTAGGCAGTAGTGTGGGGAGGAAAGGGAATAAAAAGGGAAAAAAGACAAAGAGAGAAAAAAAAAGTCGACCCTGCCATGTTTTGTTATCACCGGGAGGGGCAGCTTTCAGGCCTCTTTATACTGCACATAGATAATCTTTTGTGGAGTGAGAGCTGTGAATTTGAAAATATTGTCATGAATGGGCTTTGCACAGAATTCAAAATTGCAAGTCAGGCTTTTGGGGCTCTTAAGTACATTGGATTGGAAATCAGGTAAAATACATCAAATGTCACTTTGCATGAGCAATCTTATTTTGATAATATTAGCCCCATAGTTTTTAATCAAAGTAGGGCCTCACAAAAAGATGCAGCAGCTTCCAAAACTGAAATAGAGGACTTGCAAAGTCTAATTAGACAGCTAAATTAGCTGTACACCAAACAATGCCTCATGCCAGTTTTGAAGTATTAGAGTTGAGTACAACAACATAAAACTCCGCAGGTGGATAAAATATTGACAAAAAAAAGTAAAATGTGTAGTGATAGGAACCAGATGGACTTCATTGACTATGAGGTTCTTGACTGGAGTTGTTAACCTGGGCCAATCAGGAAAGCCTTGGCTGACCAATATAACCAGGAGAGGGATGTGTAGTTTGTCCTTGTTTTTCTTAAGACTGGTTATATGGTGCTGTTTCTTGTATGTGGCTGTTCATTTGTAGTTTTGTACTGCTCTTAAAAAAAAAAGGGAGGTTCAGAATCTCTTTAGTTCAGGGGTGACTGACTCTGCTGGATGGTGCTACAGTCAGTGTGTTCTTGCTGATAGTGTTTTGGAGGAGGAGAGTTTTCTTTTTCCTTACCTTCCACATGCCCACCCCCACTCCCATCTATTTCCAGAGCTCTTTTTGGTTTGTGCATGTGCATATGTCCTTTAGTTTAAGCTGTGTTTAGCTGCATAAGTAGTTACCACCACCACCACTGCAGCCTAGGCCTTACCCACAGCTGAGAAAAATCTCAGGAGAGGGATTTGTGGTTTGTCCTCACTTCCCTGTAACCTGGTTATATGGTGGGTCTGGTCTCTGGCTTTGCTGCTCCTTTCCCCTGTAAATTTGTCTTTTTTTTTGTATATAGCTGTTCATGTTAACTGTTTTGTTTTTATATTTTAAAATCTAAACCAGGAGGTTTAGAATCTCTTCAGTTTTGGGAACTGACTATACTGGCTGTAAGTTAGTTACTGCTGTTGGTTTTTGTTTTTGGAGGAAACCTGATTCCTGAACAGGTTGAATTATTATAGCTAGTTTGTTAATTCATTCCTTTTTTGAGGACTGATTTCTAAACTGCTTGATTGACACAGTCACTTTATTTCAAGTGTACCTCAGTTCTCATTAGGAAACTTTGATTCACTGGTTGGTTATAGCCTGTTGTTTTCCTTTCCTTTTAGGAAAAGGATAATGCTGTTTTTGTGGTTGGACTTAGCCCTTGCACTCTGGGGTTTTTTGTTTTTACTTTTTTGGTGTTAGTGCTGAGCCCTTGTGAGAAAATGTACCTTTCCAGATGAGCTGGCCCTTAGTTGGTGGACTAGGCCTCTGTAAAGATGTGTGTGCTGGGAGGTGAGCATTTGCTGTGTCCTGGAGCTTGGGAGTAGACTAAACCTCTATGAATTAACTGTACCTTTACAATGTACTATGTTCCTGTGAGTGGGCCAGGCCTCTATGGTGATTTGAATGTGTGGGGTGTGCATTTGCTGCTTGAAGAAGTGGACTCTACCCTCAGTTATGGATCCTGTTTTTAGTGATTGATTCTGCAGTTTGAAGTGGATGCTTCCTGAGAATGGACTCTACATTTTGAACAGAACTGTTCATGACAATGGATTCTGTACCAGAAGGGATTTTGCTTACTGTTTCCTCCTTAATTGATATAAGGTGGGATTTGAGGTTATCCTTGTTTCCCTGTGACCTGGTTATATGGTGGGGTTTGGGATCTGGCTTTGTTGCCCCTTTCACCTGTAAATTGCTGTTTCTTGAATAGTTGTTAATGTTAACTTTAATTTGTACTGTTAAAATATTAACCAGGAGATTAGAATCTTATTGTCAGACTGAGCTGGCGAGTTACAGCCAGTGTACTGTGCACTAGTAAATACAAAGTGACTGGAACCAGCCTCTAGTTATTTCAAAATGGAACATGAAGTTTTGAAATCTCCATTTGAAAATGCCATAATTGCTTTTAGTATTGCCTCTTAAACAAAGTTTCCCTTGTAGGAAAGGGAGGAAAAACATCCCCTTTGAGGCTGGGGTGCTCAACTTCACCAGTTGAAGAGTACTGTGACAGCAGAAATTCTGGCTTGGTGAAGCAGCAATATGGTGTTTTTCCTGAATGCAAAAAAATTCTAAAGGCATTCAGCATATTTATTGGGTGCACGTTATCCCAAAGTGACTTTTCAATAAAATGGGTGAATGATAAAAGACTGAGCATTTCACCCATCATGTAACCCCAGAGTTTTTGTGGCCAATCCATCCAACCTGCACAGTCTTCTACTGTAAGAGGAAACTAGAACACGCAGCAGAAACCTGCACAAGAGTAGACAATTATGACAGTCACCAAGGCTAGAAGCAAACCAGGGTCCCTGGCACTGAGGCAGCAGTGCTAGCCATTCAGTAGTCAAGTTGACTGATCATAGCAGTGATGATTTAATCTGAGGGCTACCATGCCTCCGGCAAGGGGTGAGGTTGAGAAGGAGAGCACACAACCTAAAAGGCAATGGTTTTTTCCAGTTTCCTACTGGGGAAACTCTAAACCATCTTGAACTTTGTGTAAGAGATAACACTAAAAACAATTATGGCACTTTCAAATGGAGATTTCAAAACTTAATGTTCTGTTTTAAAATAACTGCAAAGGCTGGTTCTTGTCACACTTTATTTACTAGTGTACCGTACACTAGCTGGTGTGGGGATTGAACCCACATTAGTGATATCACACTGTTTTACAACCTAAACTAACACACTGACCACTGTGCCATGAGTCAGAAGAGAAGTCTTGTTTCTGGCTGATATCACCTCTGACTTAGTTAGTACTAGAGTAATGTTTTGCTGGGAAAGCACAGCAGGTCAGGCAGCATCTGAGGAGCAGGCTGGGGCTGAGATAAAAGATGGGTGGGGGTGGGGGGGAAGAGATTGGTAGCTGAGAAAGCAATAGGTGATAGGTCTGGAGGGCAGTGCTGAGTTGCAGGTTTGGGACTGGGATAATGTGGGGAAGGGGAAATGAGGAAGCTATTGAAATACACATTTATCCCATGTGGTAGCAGAGTCCAAGGCAGAATGAGGTGTACTTCCTCCAGGTGTTGGGTGGTAATGGTTTGGCAGTGGAGGAGGCCCAGGACCTGCATGTCCTTGATGGAGTCGGAGGGGGAATTGGAGTTCAGCCACAGTGTGGGGTTGGGTGTAAGTGTCCCAGAGATGTTCTCTGAAACAGTCTGCAAGAAGGTGTCCTGTCTCTCTGATTTAGAGGAGACTACAGAGTGCAACAAATGCAGTAGATGATATTGGAGTAAGGTAAATTTTTAGATGTGGCAGGATCCCTTGGGGCCTTGGACAGAAGTGAGGGGAGCAGTGAGTGCCGGTTTTGCACTTCTTACGGTGGCAGGGAAAGGTGCCAGGTGTGGGCTGATGGGGGACATAGACCTGATGAGAGACCATTCTCTGCAGGTCTCTCTGGAATGCTGATAGGGGTAGGGAGGGAAATATATCTTTGGTGGTGGGCTCCAGTACAACAGCTTCTGAGTATGAAGATTGTGGAGTCCTACTCCAAAAATAAGCTCAAATCTGGACTGATGTTTTCAGTGCAGTACTGAGGGAGTACTGCATTGTTGGAGCGGCAATCTTTGATATGAAACATCAATTCCCTCCAAGGCAATATAAAAGGTCCCATGGTATGATTTTGATGAATATCATGGGAATTCTCCATGTGTTCTGACAATATTTATCCTTCACCAACATTGAGAATAAAATGGATCAGCTGATCATGATCACTGTTGTGGTAAGTGGCTGTGCACAAATTAGTTGCTGCATTTCCCTACATTACAACAGTGGCTGGATTGCTTGACATGAAGGATGCTGTATAAATGCAAGTCCATTAACTTTTTTTTAATATATATATTAGCCACTGAGGCACTCCTTGTAATAGTCCATCAGGAAATTTCCAAACAATTGAATTGTTAATCTTGATAATAATCAGGAACATGTGATTATTAAATTACCTGTTTTTCTGATATAGTATCTAATTGGTGCAGAAAACTCTGCCTGCCCTCTGGGAATCCTGCATTGAGAGTTGGTTACTCTATGGAGACATTTGCTTTAAAATGGAAGAGTTAAAGGAGTGAGTTGCAGTAATGGAGTGCTTAGGGACTCCGGGAAATGTCAGCAGTCTAGCTTTATGGTGGAATCTGCAAAGTGAATCTCGAAAGGAATTTAGAAAATACAAAATTGAATAAATACTAATCCTCTTAAGTTCAGTTAAGGCTCACCCAGTTAGGCAGTTAACAATTAACAGGGAGGGAGCTCACCATCTACTTTGCTGGCCAGGAGTTTTTCTGAAGATACTTGCAAATGGTAGTCAGCTGAAATATCTCACCAGCCCTGCAGATAGGGGAGTAGGGAATCATTTTGGAAATGTTTTTGTGTACATGAGTGTGAATCTCTCTCCACTCTATCTGCACCTGACCACTATGGAAGCATCTCTCAATTCTGTTTCCATCCCCTCTTGGAGTGAGTCAGTTTTCTCAAACAACATCATGGGTCAGTCTATTTGTGTGCTGAGGCCCTTTTTTATGAAGAGGAACAGAGTCACCATTTGAAGTTAAATATGACTTTTCTTTAGAATTCTTTCCAATTCTAATGAAGTCATATTTAACTCTTCTTCCTTTCACAGACAATTCCAGGCCTGCTGGCTGTCTGCAACACTGTTTTTATTCTAGGTTTCCAGTATTGTGCATAACTTATTTAGAAAGTGGGAAAAGCTCATCTGTTTGAAGATCTTACCTTTTCTAATTCATCCAAAGGTGAATAATTGTCTGGTGGCAAAGCAAATGCAATATTACAAAACACCACATAACCATTTTCTGTTCTCTGATTGGGTGGAGCAGAAGATTCCTTCTCCACTGTTGGCGTGAACTGGGACCCTGCAAAAATACAAACAGTCAACTAGGATGTTGACAATTACCACTAATAACCTGTTGTCAGGAATAGCACTTCAGCATATGGTTCACTGAGCCTTTTATGACATTTCTTTAGCCACAATCTTAGACCTCACCCCATCGCAATATCACTTAAAACACTTTAAAAGCTTGATATAAGATTTTTTTTAAAGCAAGTGAAAACATGCAGTTGTGTTTCATCTGAGAATAGTCAGACAAAATGTTGCAGAACATTCAGACAGGTGCCCAATAGCTCAGTCAAGGAGCCAGGCTTTAAGGAATAACTTTAAGGAGTTGGGAGGGTGAGGGGTGGTGAGGCTTAGGGAAAGAATTTCAGAGCTTAGGGCCCAAACATGGTTGCTAATAATGGAACAATGGGAATTGGGAATGTGTAAGAGGCCAGATTTGGGAAATGGAGAATTCCTGTTGAATTTTGGGGATGGAGGATCCTACAAAGCTAGGGAATGGGAAATTTACTTTCCAAATAAGTGCCTATTTGCTTTTCGAGCTTCTCAATTGATTCTACAACAAGTGTGCTTTGTGGCAGCATTCTGCACTGCCACAACCCTTTCAAGAGGTTTTTGCAGGATTTGTGTTTAACTTGTTCAGTTCAAATGATAAGATGTTGTTTCTCCTTTTTCTAGATTTCCAAATTAAAATTCAAGAAGAATCATTCAATTTCTATCCTGTCAATTATTTTTAATCTCCATTATCAGTTCACCTCCTAACCTTATCACCAAGGAATATAACCCAAGAGTCCCATTACAGGTGTTTGTGCACCATTTTACATTAACTCACAGTCAATTTTGTTTACCAAGTTCCTCTATTGAACATTTTGCAATAGGTGACTGTAACAGCCAAACTCTGAACAATAATGGTACAACAAATTAATGAACAATGAAATGTGACAATGGAACAGATGTTTGAGACTTTAGAGCCTTTAATTCTTGTTCTTGGGATGAGAACTTAGCTGGCATAACCAACATTTCTGAGAAGGTAGTTCCAGACCATCTTGAACCACTGCAGTCTGTGCTAATAGTTCTTTCACAAAGGTGTTCGAAAGGGGGAGCTACAGGATTTTGATCAAATGATGAAGGATTAGATTAGATTCCCTACAGTGTGATAACAGGCCCTCTGGCCCAACAAGTCTACACCAACGGTCTGAAGAAAAACCCACCCAGACCCATTTCCCTCTGACTAATGCACCTAGCACTATGGGCAATTTAGCATAGCCAATTCACCTGACCTGCACATCTTTGGACTGTGGGAGGAAACTCATGCAGACACGGAGAATGTCTGTGTGGAGTTTGCACAGTCACCCAAGGCTGGAATCGAACCTGGGTACCTGGTGCTGTGAGGCAGCAGTGCTAACTACTGAGCCACCGTGGAAAGGAAGAATGGCAAATGCTCAAATCAGATGGTATGTGACTACAAGGGGATGGTGTTCCCATGATGTTGCTGATCTTAGCCTTCCCAGTGGCTGAAAGCATGGCAGCACGAGGTACTGCTGCAATAGATGCACATCCTACAGATAATATACACTGGTCAGTTGCAGAAGACAAATGTATCGAGAGTGGGAATGTCTATTAAGCAGTTTACTTTGTCTTGCATACTTTTGAACTTTTGATTTACTGTCTCCTAGATTGACAATATCTGAATTTTTATATCTCCTCTTTGGATTTAAGCTGCCTTATTGCCTTGCCCATTGTTATCAGCATTGCAGCTCTAACATTTCAGTGCCCTTTGAATTTTAGCCTGTTGTACATCCCTGATTTGAATTGTTCCACATTGATAGCCTTTCTTTCAGCTGACTTGATTCTAAACACTGGAATTCCTTCCCCAAACCTCTCTGCACACCCTTCTGTAAGACGTTCCTCAAAACATATCTCTTTGATCAAGCTTTTGATCACCTATCCTAATATTTCTTTGTGTGATTCAGTCCAAAATTTTTTTTATTGATAATGCTCTTTAGCACCAGAAAGTATTTAATTATGTTATAGGCAGTATATACTTGCATGTTTTTATTGTTGTTGACTGCACACAGTTTGGTGAATGATGTGTGTACAATCATATTCCAGACTTGAACTTCGTGAAAGGTAGACAGGCATTAACATATCTTTTTCCCCACTCTCTCTCTCGGATGCACTCATTCGTTTTGAGTATTTCACCACTCACCATTGATACGTGTGCAGTTTCCAGTGATGGTGGGAACAGGTAGCTAGGTAGTGATCCACAATCAGACCCCACCACCAGAGATATATTTCTTTCCCCACCCTTATCTACGTTCCGCAGAGACCATTCCCTCCTAATCACCAACCCACCCTCAAGTCCTGGCACCTTCCCTTGCCACTGCAAGCAGTGTTAAAACCTGTGCCCATACCTTGCCCCTCACCTCCATCCAAGGCCATGTGGGATCCTTCCACATCCAGCAGAGATTTTCCTGTACATCCAAACACCTTACTTACTGTGTCTGTTGCTCTTGATGTGGTCCCTTCTACATTGGGGAGACAGGATGCCAACTTGTGGAACATTTCAGAGAACATCTCTGGGACACACATTAAACTACCCCACCTCCCTATGGCTGACCATTTCAACTCCCCCTTCCACTCTGCCAAGGACATGCAAATCTTGGGCTGCCTCCACCACCAAACCCTAGCCACCTGATGCCTGTAGGAATAACGCCTCACCTTCTGCCTCCAAACACACAGAATCAACATTGATTTCACCAGTTTCCTCATCTCCCCTCCCCCACCTCATCTCAGATCCAACCATCCAACTTGGTACTGACCTCTTGAACTGTCTTACCTGTCCATCTCCCTTTCTACCCATTCGCTCCATCCTCCCGTCTGAGCTATCACAATTATCTGCACCCACTTATCACCTTCCCAGCTACCTTCTCCCCCACCCTCACTCAGCCCCCTTTACCATGTCCCACATTCCTGATGAAGGGCTCATGCCCGAAACGTCAACTCTCCTGCTTCTTGGATGCTGCCTGACCTGCTGTGCTTTTCCAGCAGTGCACTTTTCGACTCCTTACTCCAGAAGAAATGGAATTAATTGCAGTTCACTATCGCCCACTGGGCTGGGATGAGTTAACCTAACATTAACTGGACATTGTATCGAGGACCTTTCTAGCTCATAAGATCCAGCTGCTCAGAAGGTACTCTATGCCTCAGCTGATTTTTAAACTTGCAAGTTTCTAGAAATGAAGCTTCTTCAATTAACTTTGTGGCCTTTCTCCCTCATGATTTTTTTCCTTTAAATACATCTTCCTACTCATCTCAACCTTTTCAGATGATAGACTTGCCAATTTCTTATCATTCTTCCAAAATTGTTTAAAATAAGATGGTCACAGATTAATGAGCCATGGTTTTGGTCTCCCTTACACGTGAATACACTTTCTTTCTACCGTATCGACCACTTCATAATATTAAAGGTCGCCCCTCCCCTGTTTCTTCACTATAAAGTGATATGGATTTATTTCTCTGATTTTATTTAATGTGAATGGTCTGGTGTATGCTCACTGCCCTTCTTCTGTTCTCCCGTAGCGAAGAGGAATTAAGCAAGGAATTGAAATTAACTGACTTTGTTGAGATAATGAAGCATGGGACTGTATGTAATACCCTGTGGGTAGCAGGGGCAATGTATTTCTGGTCCCTGAGCATCACTATCACCATGGTACTCACTGACTTAAGTTAGAATGCCAAACACAGTGGCAATCATTGATTGTGCCAGAAGAACAGGGGAGATAAATCTGTTTGTGTTAGCAAACAGCTCACTTCCATGCTGTCTGACACTCAGAGTCAATCACCTAATCCTTTCCCATCTGTTCAGATTTTTATTTCTTAAGATTTTTTAAAAAGTTGCAGCAAACATACACATAATTAACTCCTCAGAGGACCTGAAAGACTATGTAACAAAAACGGAGCATGGAACACTTGAGTAAGGCTGGTGATAGCACCAGTGGCAGTGCTATGTAAAATAGCAGAATCTGTTCATCACAACGATAAGAGAACTTTCCCTCGTAGCTCCAGCCTTTTTGTTTCATTTGTTTATAAGGCTTAGTCTGCACAGAAGCTGAGTATTTGCTTCAATCTGGAGGCTATTTTCACTGGCTAATAGGTCACTGGGTGCGATGCATGAAACATGCTCTCAGTTGCCCTTGACAGAGTTAATTGTTAATTTCAGTTATTAATGTAAAAGGTTTATCAAAAGTGAACTGGTTGAATCAAACACTTAATTTATAGGAAGGAATAAGGCCATATCTGTTGCAATTAGTTTAGTACTTAAGTGCACAGATTACAGGTTTATATTTTCTTACTGCCAAACATACCTTGTCTATTTTTACCTGTAGTTTCTCTCCTGTCAGCTACGGTTGCTTACTTGGAATGCAAATTCATAGCTAAGAGGCCATTATTTGTAACCAGCTGCAGAAAACTACCATTGGTAAACTGTTATTGATGTAGAGCATCAGATTGGGCCTTCATATGAGATTAACACACTGGCACTTAGTCTGTGGAAATACCTTAAGTGATTGCAAGTCTTCCCTCTCCCAGTGCACTGAGGGTGATGGTACTGTTCCTCCTGCCCCATCTTCTGGAATGACCTAGCTCAGCAAAAGACTGAGGCCAAAACAGCTTGCATGCTGTATTTAGTCAATAAGCTTGGTCTGTACAGTGTGAGAGAAATGGGTAATTTCTTGACTGAACATATAGTTTTGCAGTACATGCCCTTTCTCAACACTGATAATGTTATTTGACTATTGTACACCTAAGTGCATATGTCTGAATGCATTGGATGTCAATTTTGTCCTATTACAAATTCCATTGTTGGCATTTATAATGAAAATTGCCTATGTAAACTTTTTGTGCTGCAATTATACCCTCCCTGCAGTAGAGGTACAATAGCTTTATCTGAATAATCTTAATTTTCTGTTGCTATACCACAAGAAACAGGATAGCCTTTTTGCAGGGAGATCTTCTCCACAAAGAACCCAATTCTGTTAATTCATAAACTTAAAAAAGACCACTTTACTAATCAGAATTGTGGTTGTCCTACACTATTCTGTGTACCAACATTTCTTAAGTGTATGGTGAATATTAGATGTTCAGTGATTAAACAGACGGTCACCTCTAGGGTCTCAGTTAGAATGTGACCCAGAGTAATGGGATGACCTCTCTTGTTCTGCTCTGGGGCTTGTTTTATTCTCTATCAGCTGTTTCTTCACCCCTCTTCCCTCCAGCATCTTCTGTGCTGATTTCAGTCTTCCTCTCTCAGCCACTACAAAGAATCCTACATAAGATAAGCCTGGCAAGGATTGGCAGCATAGGAGCGAGACATTTTGCAGCACAAACCTGCATTAAAGTAGCAGTTTCATTCAGAGAAATAATAAAGATTTGTAAGAGAAGAGGTTGGGAATTAAAAGATTTTCCGTGTCGAGAGTGTGGTGCTGGAAAAGCACAGCAGGTCAGGCAGCATTCAAGGAGCAGGAGAATTGATGTTTCGGGCATTAGTCCTTCATCAGGAAAGAGGCTTGTGGGCTGGGGGGGACTGAGAGATAAATGGGAGGGTGTGGGGCTGAGGGGAAGGAAGCTGAGAATGCAATAGGTAAATGAAGGTGGGTGGGAAAGTGATAGGTCGGAGAGGAGGATGGAGTGGATAAGTGGGTAAGACGATGTACAGGGTAAAAACAATGACTGCAGATGCTGGAAACCAGATTTTGGATTGGTGGTGCTGGAAGAGCACAGCAGTTCAGGCAGCATCCGAGGAGCAGCAAAATTGACGTTTCGGGCAAAGGCCCTTCATCAGGAATAAAGGCAGTGAGCCTGAAGCGTGAAGAGATAAGCTAGAGGAGGGTGGGGGTGGGGAGAGAGTAGCATAGAGTACAATGGGTGAGTGGGGGAGGGAATGAAGGTGATAGGTCAAGGAGGAGGGTGGAGTGGATAGGTGGAAAAGAAGATAGGCAGGTAGGACAAGTCATGTACACAGTGCTGAGCTGGAAGTTTGGAACTAGGGTGAGGTGGGGGAAAGGGAAATGAGGAAACTGTTGAAGTCCACATTGATGCCCTGGGGTTGAAGTGTTCTGAGGCGGAAGATGAGGCGTTCTTCCTCCAGGTGTCTGGTGGTGAGGGAGCGGCGGTGAAGGAGGCCCAGAACCTCCATGTCCTCGGCAGAGTGGGAGGGGGAGTTGAAATGTTGGGCCACAGGGCGGTGGGGTTGATTGGTGCGGGTGTCCCGGAGATGTTCCCTAAAGCACTCTGCTAGGAGGCGTCCAGTCTCCCCAATGTAGAGGAGACCGCATCGGGAGCAACGGATGCAATAAATGATATTGGTGGATGTACAAGTAAAACTTTGATGGATGTGGAAGGCTCCTTTAGGGCCTTGGATGGAGGTGAGGGAGGAGGTGTGGGCACAGGTTTTGCAGTTCCTGCGGTGGCAGGGGAAGGTGCCAGGATGGGAGGGTGGGTTGTAGGGGGGCGTGGACCTGACCAGATAGTCACGGAGGGAATGGTCTTTGCGGAAGGAGGAAAGAGGTGGGGAGGGAAATATATCCCTGGTGGTGGGGTCTTTTTTGGAGGTGGCGGAAATATCGGCGGATGATTTGGTTTTTGCGAAGGTTGGTAGGGTGGAAGGTGAGCACCAGGGGCGTTCTGTCCTTGTTACGTTTGGAGGGGTTGGGTCCAAGGGCGGAGGTGCGGGATGTGGACGAAATGCATTGGAGGTCATCTTTAACCACGTGGGAAGGAAATTGTGGTCTCTAAAGAAGGAGGCCATCTGGTGTGTTCTGTGGTGGAACTGGTCCTCCTGGGAGCAGATACGGCGGAGACGGAGGAATTGGGAATACGGGATGGCATTTTTGGCAGTGTTAAGTCGGTCGTCATTAATGGAGATGGAGAGGTCCAGGAAGGGGAGGAATGTGTCAGAGATGGTCCAGGTAAATTTAAGGTCAGGGTAGAATGTGTTGGTGAAGTTGATGAATTGCTCAACCTCCTCGCGGGAGCACGAGGTGGCGCCAATGCAGTCATCAATGTAGGGGAGGAAGAAGTGGGGAGTGGTGCCGGTGTAATTACGGAAGATGGACTGTTCTATGTAGCCAACAAAGAGACAGGTATAGTTGGGGCCCATACAAGAGTTGCAGAATGAATGGTCTCTCTGAAACACTGATAGGGGTGGTGAGGAAAATATAGCCCTAGTGGTGGGATCTGTTTGTAGGTGGTGGAAGTGGTGAAGGATGATGCGATGTACACAGAGGTTGGTGGGGTGGAAGGTGAGGACCAGGGGGTTCTGACCTTTGTTCCATTGGGAGGGGTAGGATGCAAGGGAGAGGTATGGAAAATAGAGGAGATGCATTGTCAACTACATGGGGGCAGAAATTGCGGTCTTTGAAGAAGGAGGCCGTCTGGGATTTTCTATGATTGAATTGGTCATCCTGGATACAGATGCTGTGGAGGCAGAGGAATTGGGATTAAGGGATGGCGTTTTTTGAGTGTGAGGAGGTGTAGTCCAGGTTTGATAGTCCAGGCTTAAAAAGCTTTGGTTCAAAGCTAATCACCTAAGCAGACCAAGTGAAGTTAATTTAGGGTTGTGTGAATCATATATCAGGAAGTAATGACAACATATAAAACCTGAGTAAAATAGATGAAATTATTCTATTAGAACAGTCGAGGGACATTGAAGGAGCAATACTCTACATGCAAGTCTTTCTATTGGTTTGGAGTAGAGCTTTCTCCAAGGTGCTATGTTAATACACCCTGTAAATCCTTAAAATTGACTTGTTAATGACTAATTTAAAATAGAATATAGAGGAACACATTCAAACACATTAATCCATCCATATAAAATAGAACACAGCGTAAAAGGTTGAGCTCCAAGTTGTCAAAGAACTAAGGCTTTAGCCATGTGCAGGAGTGGAGCTGAAAATGCATCTTTGCAAGATTGTTCTGGTGACCACAATGACTGGAGAAAGCAATTCTCATCCAAGACTGGATGTCATGTACATACACAAGGAGAATGAGCAGTGTCAGAGAGGTAGGATTGGCTGTCCCTGGTGTATTAGTGGGTTACATTGCCATGAATGAGAAAGAGGAAGGGACTCGAGGCTGGACACTTGGGACACTCTGGAGTAGAATTTTAGGAAGGAATGGAAGCCAATGTTTAGTGTTCTGTCTCACTGAACATACTTGAGGGAGCACTGAGGAAGCCACTAACATATAAAGAAGCAGTTGCATTGGGCACTTTTGATTGAGAAAAATAGATTTTTCCTCTTTTGATCATGTTTGCAATCTAATATTTGTGTACCAATGCAGTTGCGTTCTAAACCACAGTTTACGGCTGACAGCAATATATTTTCCTCAATTTCAAATAGGTGGGAGTTCACACGTATTACTTTTTGGCTCATCATTTACTTGTATGATCAATGTGATTCTAATTTACTATAGTGCAAGTTGGACTATGGATCTGCCACGACAATGCCAACGTACCAATGGGAGACACATTGGTCAGCAGTGCTGCATCATAGTGCCAGGGACCCAGGCTCAATTCCAGCTTTGGGTGTCTGTCTGTGTGCAGTTTGCATGTTCTGCCTGTGTCTTTGTGAGTTTCTACCGAGTGATTCAGTTTCTTCCTATAATCCAGTGATGTGTAGGTTAGGTGGATTGGCCATGCTAAATTGTCCTTCGTGTTTAGGGATGTTCAGGTTTGGAAGATTAGCCATGGGAAATGCAGGGTATGGGGACAGGGTAGAGGTCTGTGTGTGAGATGCTCTTTGGAAGGTCCATGCTGACTTGACAGGCTAAATGGCATCTTTTTTTTCACTGTAGGGTTTCTAAGATTCAACTGAGTGATTGGAAAGAAAATCAATATAGAAAAGTTTTAAAAGTCTATGGAGAGAGAACTGACTGAGGAAGATAGTCAAGAACAGAGTGGGAGATGTCACATGGAAATGAGAATATTTCCACATTCTCAGCCTTTTCTTCTCAATGTTTGCCAAACATGGCATTTGACACTCCTGGAGTAAAGTGGTGCTGGAAAAGCACACCAAAGACCAGGGCCTCCAAGCCCTCCGTTTCGTCCTCTCCCGACGTTCCCATCAGTACCCTTCCACTGACACACTCATTCGTTTGGTCGAACTGGTCCTCACCCTTAACAATTTCTCCTTCGAATCCTCCCACTTCCTCCAGACCAAAGGGGTAGCCATTGGCCCCAGCATGGGCCCCAGCTATGCCTGTCTCTTTGTTGGCTACATAGAACAGTCGATCTTCCGTAATTACACCGGCACCACTCCCCACCACTTCCTCCCCTACATTGATGACTGCATTGGCGCCACCTCGTGCTCCCGCGAGGAGGTTGAGCAATTTGTCAACTTCACCAACACATTCCACCCTGACCTTAAATTTACCTGGACCATCTCTGACACATTCCTCCCCTTCCTGGACCTCTCCATCTCCATTAATGACGACCGACTTGACACTGACATTTTTTACAAACCCACCGAATCCTACAGCTACCTGGATTACACCTCTTCCCACCCTACCTCCTGCAAAAATGCCATCCCGTATTCCCAATTCCTCCGCCTTCGCCGTATCTGCTCCCAGGAGGACCAGTTCCACCACAGAACACACCAGAAGGCCTCCTTTTTCAGAGACCGTAATTTACTTTCCCACATGGTTAAAGGTGCCCTCCAACGCATCTCGTCCACATCTCGCCCCTCCACCCTCAGACCCTATCCCTCCAACTGTAACAAGGACAGAACCCCCCCGATGCTCACCTTCCACCCTACCAACCTTTGCATAAACCAAATCATCCGCCGATATTTCCGCCACCTCCAAACGGAACCCACCACCAGGGATATATTTCCCTCCCCACCCCTTTCCGCCTTCCGCAAAGACTGTTCCCTCCGTGACTTCCTGGTCAGGTCCATGTCCCCCCCAACAACCCACTCTCCCATCTTGGTACCTTCCCCTGCCACCGCAGGAACTGCAAAACCTGCGCCCACACCTCCTCCCTCACCTCCATCCAAGGCCCTAAAGGAGCCTTCCACATCCATCAAAGTTTTACCTGCACATCCACCAATATCATTTATTGTATCCGTTGCTCCCGATGCGGTCTCCTCTACATTGGGGAGACTGGATGCCTCCTAGCAGAGCACTTTAGGGAACATCTCTGGGATACCCGCACCAATCAACCATACCACCCTGTGGCCCAACATTTCAACTCCCCCTCCCACTCAGCCGAGGACATGGAGGTCCTGGGCCTCCTTCACCGCCGCTCCCTCACCACCCGACGCCTGGAGGAAGAACTCCTCATCTTCCGCCTCGGAACACTTCAACCCCAGGGCATCAATGTGGACTTCAGTTTCCTCATTTCCCCTTCCCCCCACCTCACCCCAGTTCCAAACTTCCAGCTCAGCACTGTCCCCATGATCTGTCCTACCTGCCTATCTTCCTTCTCACCTTTCCACTCCACCCTCCTCTCTGACCTGTCACCTTCATCCCCACCCCACTCACCTATTGTACTCTATGCTACTTTCTCCCCATCCCCACTCTCCTTTCATTTATCTCTCCACCCTTCAGGCACTCTGCCTGTATTCCTGATGAAGGGCTTTTGCCCAAAACGTCAATTTTCCTGCTCCTCGGATGCTGCCTGAACTGCTGTGCTTTTCCAGCACCACTCTAATCCAGAATCTGGTTTCCAGCATCTGCAGTCATTATTTTTACCTATTTGACACTCCTGCACTATCCTCACTGATCTTGATTTATGCCAGACTATCCTATGTAGTTTGCATCCTTTTCTGAAGGTCTTCACTTTTGCCAGCCTTTTTTGAAGGAGCTAACTTTGAGACTGTTAGTGTTCTACAAGCACCAACAATCCTATGGCACCTTGGCAGCGCACAGATGACCAGAGCGATGCTGAGAACTTGGCACAGAGGAAAGACAGGCGCAAAGCAGACGCTTGCCATTCCCCATCCAGCTGCACCTGGAATCAATGATTCATTAAAACAAAACAGCTTGTCAGTTTGAAGCTTCACATTTTTGACATGACAGAATTCTGTAATATGCCTATGTTCAATGTTGGCAGGTTTATAAAGCTACTGGCATATGTACAAAGAGAAAGAGACATGAGGCAATATCATTGGCATTCTTTCCTTGATGACCCTCAGACTACTTGGTAGCAGATTACATCAGATCTGAACCTGATCCTGCTCCCCACAAATGTCTACACAAATTAAGATCACTGAGAGATCAGAAGTAATTTTCCCCAGCAAACTCAGCACTGCTCTAAGACTCTTTGTAAGAAAGCAAATCTTGCTTTTACATCGTCTCTTTAGATATTCAGCATGTACCAAGGCACTTTACATCCAATAAAGTCCTTTTGAAGAGTAGTGTTGCAAAGTAAGCTGCGGAACACTCCGTTTGTCCTCAGCAAGCTCCGACATCTAACTATGATAATAGCTAGATTAATTTTTAGCTCAGGGATACATGTTGGGCTATGTCTTACTCAAATAGTGACATTAGACACTTTACATCAGAGGGAGCAGAATCGGGCTTTGGCTTAAAGATGCCACTGAAAAATGTGTTGCTGGAAAAGCGCAGCAGGTCAGGCAGCATCCGAGGAGCAGGAGAATCGACGTTTCAGGCATGAGCCCTTCTTCAGGAATGAGGAGGGTGTGCCAAGCAGGCTAAGATAAAAGGTAGGAAGGAGGAACTTGGGGGAAGGGTGTTGGGAATGCGATAGGTGGATGGAGGTTAAGGTGAGTGTGATAAGCCGGAGAGGGGGTGGGGGCAGAGAGGTCGGGAAGAAGATTGCAGGTCAAGAAGACAGTGCTGAGTCCGAGGGTTGGGACTGAGATAAGGTGGGGGGAGGGGAAATGAGAAAGCTGGAGAAATCTGCATTCATCCCTTGTGGTTGGAGGGTTCCTAGGTGGAAGATGAGGTGCTCTTCCTCCAGGCATCGTGTTGCCATGGTCTGGCGATGCCTGGAGGATGAGCTTTCTCATTTCCCCTCCTCCCACCTTATCTCAGTCCCAACCCTTAGACTCAGCACTGTCTTCTTGACCTGCAATCTTCTTCCTGACCTCTCCACCCCCACCCTCTCTCCGGCCTATCACCCTCACCATAACCTCCTTCCACCTATCGCACTCCCAACACCCCTCCCCCAAGTCCCTCCTCCCTACTTTTTATCTTAGCCTGCTTGGCACACCCTCCTCATTCCTGAAGAAGGGCTTATGCCCGAAACGTCGATTCTCCTGCTCCTTGGATGCTGCCTGACCTGCTGCGCTTTTCCAGCAACACATTTTTCAGCTCTGATCTCCAGTATCTGCAGTTCTCACTTTCTCCTCCTTAAAGATGCCACCTCTGACTACAGTACTTCCTCAGTACTGCTGTAAAAATGTCAGGTCAAATTATGGAAATTTGAGTCTGCAACTGCCGACCCACAGCAAGAGCAATACTCACTGAGCCATCGTATTTACAGCAAAATCTGAGGAATGAATTCTACCATTTTCCTGAATCTCTGGCTCAATTTTGCACCGCCTTTGCCAACTGAAGCATTAGGAGAGTTGCTGAGATACCCCTGAGATAATACTGCAATTCCAGTACTGAAACTGTGTTAATAGGTAACATGTCAGATCATTCTTCCTGTGATTCTCTGAGCTGTGATCCCAGTGAGTATAGCTTTTCACTTGGATTGCAAAAGTATAGCTAAAAGACTTCTGAAGTTCTGCTGCATGCCGCAGTACATGTGTATTAATATCATAATGTCATTGCTGCATTCAAGCCAGGCAGCTTCAGGAGGTGGAGAAGTCTATGTTTCGAGTGTAACCATGCCTGAAGAAGGGTTACACCAGAAAGGTCGACTTCTGCACCTCCTGATGCTGCCTGACTTGCTGTGTTTTCCAGCCTCCTGCCTGTTTAACTTGGATTCCAGCTTTTGCAGTTTTTTTTGTTTCTAACCATTGCTTCATTCAAAAACTGCTGTGGGCATGAAGGTGAAAGTGATATATTTGACTACTGTCCTTGATTGTTCAATTAAACCACACAAGCTGGAAGATCCTAGATTCTATTCCTACTCTGTATTGAGATACATCTAATCATAGCCAGGGCAATAATTGGGAAACTACAATTAGTTTCAGTGCCTGCTAGACTGGGTAGGAGGTAGGGAAGTGAAAAGAAAAATCAATTTCTGGTTGTTATACAGTAACCTTTCTATAAATCACATGTCTACTGAACAAAAACCACAGTCACCATGGTGTTTACTATCAAAACCCAATCATGAGAGAAATATTGAAAGCCAGCTAGTGCCTGTGGAACTGTACCCCAGTCAGAAACCAATAACTTTAGGGGAGGCCAGAAGATTGAAAATAACAGAAAATCTTTCTGCATGCCCACACATCGCTGTGTTTGCTAAGTAGAATGTTGAATATATTGCTCCCTTCACCATTGGCAATGCTTACAATAGCCACTGCTTGCCAACACTGTGTGAGCTCTTTTGATTCAATGTAAAATCATTTACCATTAGATGTGTTAATGTAATAGCTGAATGGCTTAATTAATTTTGAGTGGGTAATAAGTTCTATTTGACAATTCATTATTTTTCCTTTAGGGGGTCAGAAAATAGCTTAACTCACTCACTGCACATTGGCAATGTCACCTCAATTGACCCAGATTCAACGCATTGTCTACTTGTGCTCCTAGAAATTTCTCTATAAATGAACGTAGTGATTTTATTTTAAGAAAAGAAAGAAGGTAAGACAACAGAATCCTGAGAAATATTGGACAAGACTGAGGTCTTGTCGGATGGTCATATATATGTAAAAATCCGAAAACAATGAGTAAATCAAAATGATTTCATTGCTGAGGCTAGACATGAAAATTAGGCAAAAGTGAGGACTGCAGATGCTGGAAATCAGAGTTTAGATTAGAGTGGTGCTGGAAAAGCACAGCAGGTCAAGCAGCATCCGAGGAGCAGGAAAATTGATGCTTTAGGCAAAAGCCCTTCATCCGGGGTGGAGGCTCCCTGCCTTCATTCCTGATGAAGGGCTTTTGCCCGAAATGTTGATTTTTCCTGTTCCTTAGAAGCTGCCTGACCTGCTGTGCTTTTCCAGCACCACTTTAATCTAGACATGAAAATTGTCTCTTTGATGGTGTTCATTTGTACATTACCCAGTGCACCTCTATGATTTGAAGCAGAAACAGATTTTAGACCTATTGCTTTTTTTTGTCTCTTATCTCAACCAAGCGTGCTATGAGAATGTCCTTCGAGCTCTTGGCCTGCCAGAGTGATGGCAGGAAGGGAAAGAGTGGATTGGGTTGCTACTTTTCATTTTACTTGATGCCAAGGTATGTTGGGTGTACACAGGATAAGACTCGGTTGTGATGCCCTCAGTAAGCAAACGACATTGGTGGGCTCAGACATAAAGAATAACCAGCTGTCAAAGAGCTGTTGCTGGGACCTGAGCAAGAATCAATACACATGGTGGGAAGGGCAATAACTTTATGTTAATGGGGTTGACTTCAGCAGCAAATTCACCGGTCAATATTAAGAGTTAAAATAATTCTCTTCTGGTGAAATCATTTAACTACCGTACTCACTTGACATGTAATGACTTTCTGTATCCTCCTTGTAAATTCCCTCGTACTTCACATTACATTGCAGCTGTACAATATTTTTAGCTTATGCCCCTTTGATTCTCCAGACACTTCATTGCTCTGCTTTTGAATTAATTTGTGAAAGGCATTATCAGCCCATTTACTCTCCTGCATTAGATATTTTTAATCAGCGATGTTATGACACAGCTCTGGAACAGGCAGGACTTGAACCCTACCGGCCCAACTCTCATGTACTATATAACTGTGACTCATCAAAGGTGCAAGCATCATATTTATAATTTGCTTTGTTAAATGATTCACTTACCCTCTGATACTTCAGTGGAGCTGCGTTTTGAGTATTAGGGGATACAGTCTGTGCCAGTACTTCTCCCACAACAACCAATCTGGACATCTTGTGAGCAACAAATGAACACAAGTGCTGTCCCGAACAGAGCCTGAAGAGAAATCCAGCTGTTGGTCTATCAGCTGTCTGTCACTTAATTTGCAGCAATTAGTTGCACAATATCACTGAGAGGGACTACAGGCAAGTCCCTACCCAGCTGCATATCTGCAAACTGTCAATAGTGGTTAGCAGCAGGGGCAAGGTACATATTTGTAAAGCTATGCCTTAAAATGGGAGGGCCATAATAATACTCTGCAAAACTATAATTGCTTCTAAGGTTCTAGACCTAGCCCCATAACTATAGCCAAATGGATTATCTATTTTTCTTCTATCAGCTGCCTCTCAGGAGTGTTTCCATAGCTGGTCACCAGGTTGAAAGAATAGGATGCTAACTCACTGATTTGCTCAGTCTTGCTTTAATACTTACTAGAGGTCAACATTAACCTGAATTCAGTTTAAGAGTGAGTGTCTGGTAAATCCAGTTGATTGATGGGATGATTGCCTCCTCCGCCTCAGCCGTATCTGCTCCCAGGAGGACCAGTTCCACCACAGAACACACCAGATGGCCTCCTTCTTTAGAGACCGCAATTTCCCTTCCCACATGGTTAAAGATGCCCTCCAACGCATCTTGTCCACATCCCGCACCTCCGCCCTCAGACCCCACCCCTCCAACCGTAACAAGGACAGAACGCCCCTGGTGCTCACCTTCCACTCTACCAACCTTCGCATAAACCAAATCATCCACCGACATTTCTGCCACCTCCAAAAAGACCCCACCACCAGGGATATATTTCCCACCCCACCCCTTTCCACCTTCCGCAAAGACCATTCCCTCCGTGACTACCTGGTCAGGTCCACGCGCCCCTACAACCCACCCTCCCATCCTGGCACCTTCCCCTGCCACCGCAGGAACTGTAAAACCTGCGCCCACACCTCCTCCCTCACCTCCATCCAAGGCCCTAAAGGAGCCTTCCACATCCATCAAAGTTTCACCTGCACATCCACTAATATCATTTGTTGTATCCGTTGCTCCCGATGCGGTCTCCTCTACATTGGGGAGACTGGACGCCTCCTAGCAGAGCGCTTTAGGGAACATCTCTGGGACACCTGCACCAATCAACCAAACCGCCCTGTGGCCCAACATTTCAACTCCCCCTCCCACTCTGCCGAGGACATGGAGGTCCTGGGCCTCCTTCACCGCCGCTCCCTCACCACCAGACACCTGGAGGAAGAACGCCTCATCTTCCGCCTCGGAACACTTCAACCCCAGGGCATCAATGTGGACTTCAACAGTTTCCTCATTTCCCCTTCCCCCATCTCACCCTAGTTCCAAACTTCCAGCTCAGCACAGTCCCCATGACTTGTCCTACCTGTCTATCTTCTTTTCCACCTATCCACTCCACCCTCCCCCCGCCCCCGACTTATCCCCTTCATCCCCTCCCCACTCACCCATTGTACTCTATGCTACTTTCTCCCCACCCCCACCCTCCTCTAGCTTATCTCTCCACGCTTCAGGCTCTCTGCCTTTATTCCTGATGAAGGGCTTTTGCCCGAAACGTCGATTTTACTGCTCCTCGGATGCTGCCTGACCTGCTGTGCTCTTCCAGCACCCGAATCCTGCCTCCTCTCTCAGCCAGTTCTAGGTTTTAAGTGACCTGAGTTTCAGGCTTTCATTTGTTATACTCTCCATAATTTGACACTAAACTGGCAACTTCACTCAGGGAGCCCTCAAAGATGTTAAGGTTTGAGAAGAAAAGTGTCATGCTGGTGCAGTATGGCTGTTCTTATAAGATTAGGGTCTAGGGTGTATAGATTGGCAGGCACTTTCCTATACTCCCTGTGAATCACTGAAAAAAGCGGTTTGACGATACAGTGAATTGCTGTTTTGAGGTTGGCTCTCAGAAGACATTATGGTTTTGCACAAAGATATTGTGTTACCATATTACAATTTTGGGCAGTGATGCTGAGCCGGTACATATATAGCTCTCACTGTTCATACTGTCTATACAGCTGGGCTGGGGACCTGCTTGTAAATTTTCCGTGTCATACCTGACTCAGGAATACCCAGTACTCTGAGCAATAGAAGTTAACTGATATTTAGTTCTTCTTCTTTTGGGCAGCACCGTGGCTCAATGGTTAGCATTGCTGCCTCACAGCGCCAGGGACCCAGGTATGATTTCTCCCTCCCCCACTCAGGCGACTGTCCGTGTGGACTTGGCACATTCCCACTGTGTCTGTGTAGGTTTCCTCTGGGTGCTATGGTTTCCTCCCACAGTTCAAAGATGTTCGGGTTAGGTGGATTGGCCATGCTAAACTGCTCAGTGTCCAGGGATGTGCAGCCTAGGAGGACTAGCCATGGGAAATGCAGGGTAACAGGAATAATGTAGGGAAGTGGTCTGGGTGGGATGCTCTTCAAAGAGGCGATGTGGACCCAATGGGCTGAATGGCCTGCTTCCACACTGTAGGGATTCTATGGTATTCTAAGCATTAAAATTTACAATCAATGTAAAATGTTGAATAACTTAGAATAACACTCTGGCCATTAATGGCAATAAATACAGTGAATAACTCAACTGGAATCAATACACCAAATTTAACCCCGATGCTCTTTGCAGATGTGATTAGTGGAAGCAAAAGTGGAAATCTAGTGGGGTTATAATTTTAACCTGAATGCAGGACATTAAACCGAGAGAATACAAAAATCAGAACATTTTAAAATGGTTTTCATCTTCCCTATTGTACTGGTGCCAATCTGTGTTCTCCTGATAGATATTTCACCAGCCCTGCTCCTGACCCAGGGTTAATGACATGCACAGTTCACCACCCTGATCAAGTGAATAATGCAGATTCCTCTTTCTTTACAGGACCTCTGTAGTTTGGAGTTAAAGCCTAGGTCACAGAGGGAAGCAGCAGCAAGCAACTCCCCATGTGTCTCTTTTAATTAACACACTCGTAACTAAACCTGCTGGCCAAGGTCAGACACCCGTCTTTCTCAGACAGGCAGGAGGACGAGACTCAGAACAGCAGGGACGAGGACAAGGGAATTGACCTCTCCAGGAGCAAAATGTCAATTAATTATACTTTTACTACCCTCTCAATTATTACATGCTGATAAGCTGAATAGGATATCTGAAGACGGCACTAAATCACCAGGAACTCCCTGGCTGGTGAGTACAGTGTGACAATTACCATAAAATTCACAGATGTGGTGGCTAATAATAGGGCATAAATAGTTATAGGCTGTTTATGAGCTAATCCATACACCTGTCATATTTTCCATCTCCTTAACTGGACTGTTTTGTCACACTGGAGAACTTTAAGGTGCGGGGTAGAAACATCATAACAATTGAGTGTTTGAAAGTAAGCAAGTACTTACACAGTGCCTTTAAGACTGCAATGACAATATAACTGTTGGCACGAGGCAATGTAATTTACCATGGACGCTCAGAGGTTACGGATTTGTGGGTGACAGGGTGGGGAGGAAATGAAAATGCAAAGGTCCACAGATGATGGAAATGTGAAACAAAATAAAATCGCTGGAAACGCTCAGCTGGTCACACGGCCTCTATGAAGAGTGGAGGATTGAGTTCATGTTTCAGATAGAAGGCCTTTCAGCAGAACAGAGGAATAGATCAGCCTTTGTTTGGAACTGGTAGTTGGGACAAGGACCACGCATCAGGATGGCTGTGATGCTCTTCTAATTGACTGGCCATCGAAACATATTCTTTAATGTTCGTAAATAAAGAGTGGGCCCTTGACTGAGGTATTGGAGGGCTGTCAAAGCCAACACTTTTAGGAGAGACAGGGAGAAAACTCGCAACAGGAAACTGCTGAGGGGGCAGGTCTCAAAATTGCTCCTATGCTGAATTCACAGCTAATATTCATTCATTCTTGACTGTGGGAACTCAGTATTCCAGGAATCCTCAAGCCTCAATGCCCTCCGCTGAAGACTGCATGGAATCAGGGCCACAGCTGGGAGGATGATATGCACTAGTGAAATTGAGGCCCCCATGGATTCTTTGACAAAACAAAACCGAATAATAAAAGAGAAAGCAGATGAACTAGATAATGGAGGTCATTAAAACAGGGCCAGGATATATAGGGTCCCAGAGGATTTGGAAGGTAGGGCACCATTAACCTCCCCATCACACCTTAATGAGACCTGGCTTTTGAGCTTAGAGCTACATTTAATGCTTTGTGTGTACTGCTCCTACTCCAACACTAACTTATTAACCCATCAGTCATAGGTTTGATTGACATATTTTCTTACACTTCGAGTTCCAAACAATACAGACAAGGAGGGCCCTAGTCTGATCCCTGCTTGTTTGTTAATTTAACTAAATCTGTCAGGGTTGGATAGAAACCAGCCTGGTGGGGAAAATCAGCCAGGATTCTTGCCCTTTGTCTTCTCTGGAAAGCACTGATGTAAAGATGTGTGAGGACAACTTTATCTTTGAGACACTCTTCCAGTAAATCTAAGCAAAACACTGCAGATGCTGGATTCAAAATGCTCACTCTGTTTCTCTCTCTCCACAGATGATGCCAGGCCTGCTGAATTTCTCCAGCATGCTCCGCATTTGTTTCCCATTAGTGAAAATCCTTTCATCACTCACTATTTTGAGGTGAAGAATGAGCATTCGGGTAAGGCACTTTAGTCTCAGTTATGAATATTATTCATGTGAAGGTGCCGGTGTTGGACTGGGTTGGACAAAGTCAAAATCACATTTCTTCATACTGATAATCAGCTCATACTTGAAATGCTTCTTGTGTCTTCCTCTGGTGTGTCTGCCCTGAGATGGGAGAAGAACATCTGAATTATATGACCAATGTAAAACTGATGGCAGATGATCATAGCCCTCGCTGCTTGTGGTGTCTGTTTGTCACAGGACACTAATGTTGGTGCAACTGTCCATCCATTTGCTATGTCAGATCTTCCACAGGCAGTGTGAATGGTATGACTCCAGTGTATTGTCTATGTTTCAGCCCCATAATGTAAGATATGGATCATGACTATATGGAGGATCATGAATTTAGTTTCAGTTTTAATGCCACAATCTTCAAACGCTCACTTGCTCACCTGGCAATGCTGTGCATTTGAAGCTTGTTAATAGAACACTTTTAGTCTTCTGAATTTTGAGTGAGTTCCAGCTTCTCAGATGCCTTAGTAAGTACATTGATGATTTTCTGGAAATTCATTTCCAACAATGCACTTACTGTTCCATCATTCGCATATTGGAGCTGAATGACTGAAGTCAGGATTTCTTAGTTTTTTGTTGGAGTCGTCTGAGATTAAATAGTTTACTGTCATTCAATTAATAATCTGCACTACAACAGGGAGTTTGTCTCTAGTTAGACAGAGTAGAGTAGCTAGGAAGATCAAAAAGAGAGATGGGGCAATGACACCATCTTATTTGTCTCCTCTCTTAACTTAAGAGGGGTCTGTTTGGATCCACTGCTAGCACAGCCTGAAGCAGGCAAAGCATAGTGACGAATTTTGGAGGACATCCATATTTCAGCAGAATCTGCCACAGTTTCTCATACCTTGCAGTCGAAAAGCCTTTGTCAAGTCAAAAGTCCCTGTGTCTGGGTGGGTTTCCTCTGGGTGCTCTGGTTTCCTCCCACAGTCCAAAGATGTGCAGGTCAGGTGAATTGGCCGTGCTAAATTGCCCATAGTGTTAGGTGCATTAGTAGGGCGTAGGCGAATTGGTCTGGGTGGGCTACCCTTCGGAAGGGTTGGTGTGGACTTGTTGGGCTGCAGGGCCTGTTTCTGCACTGAGGGAAATCTAATAAATATATTGCAAAGAAATCTAAAAACATCTTCATTTCAGATCTGTAGGATGAGAGTCTGAAGCTCTCCACTGTATTTAAAGATTTTAGCAAGGAATCAATCCATTGCCTTCTGCTGTTTTGTTGATCTTCATTTGTATGATGGCTTTCAGCACTTCCACTGGCGTTGGTACAGTTCAAAGCTGACCTCAAACTAGAGGTTGTGGAATGTAGATGATACATTTTCATCAACAGTGAATTCTTGATTGAAAAAGTCTTCAAAATGCTCCCAGCAAAGCCTTAACAGTTTTCAGTTCCTTCATCAGATCTCCATCAGAGGAGCTGGGACTTGAGTACCTGGACCATAAATGGTCTTTAGTGAAGAAGTCTCAGATATCAACCATGTCAGCTAGATGTTGATTTTCTTTGCCTTGTCTGCCCACTGATTCTTCACGTCACAGGTTCTCCTTTGTACCTCTGCCTGTGTGGATTGTTCAGCCATTTTCTTTTGCTTAGAGTATGAGCCATTTCACATGGCACAGAAAGTCTTCATTTGTGTGATCAGTCACTTAATTGATATCTGATCATTTTCATATTAGTCCTTATGCTTTTGAACAGAAAATCTAAATGATATTTTTGTAGGCATTGATGATACTGGGTTAACTGCATTATAGGCACTGCAGACATTCATTTTCTGTTCATAGAGTCATATGGGACAGAAGAGGCCCTTCAGACCATTGAGTTTGCACTGACAAGAACTCCTCTAACATGGACTGCAGCATTTCAAGAAGGCAGCTCACCATCCCCTTTTCAAGTGCAACTAGGGACGTGCAATAAATGCTGGCCAGCTAGTGACGCCCATGTCCCTCAATTAAATAAGAAGCAACTTTCCAGCACTTGGCCCATTGTTTTGAATGTTGTAACATTTCAAGTTGTTTGAAGAAGTAACAAAGAGGATTGATGAAGGCAGACTGGTGGATGTTATCTATATGGACTTCAGTAAGATTGACAAGGTTCTGTGTGGTAGACTGGTTAACAAGGTTAGAGCACATGGAATACAGGGAGAACTAGCTATTTGGAAACAAAATTGGCTAGAAGGTAGGAGGAGGAGTGTGGTGGAAGAGGGTTACTTTTCAGCTTGGAGGCCTGTGGCCAGCAGTGTGCTGCAGTAATTGGTGCTGGGTTCACTGCTTATTGTCATTTATATAAATTATGTCGATGTGAATACAGGAGGTATGGTAAGTAATTTTGCAGATGACACCAAAATTGGACGTGTAGTGGACAGCGAAGAAGTACAACAGGATCTTGATCAGATGGGCCAATGGACTGAAAAGTGGCAGATGGAGTTTAATTTAGATAAATGTGAGGCGTTGCATTTTGGAAAGACAAATCAGGGCAGGACTTAATGGTAAGGTCCTGGGGAGTGTTGCTGAACAAAGGGACCTTGCAAGTTCATAGTTCCTTGAAAGAGGAGTTGCAGGTAGACAATATAGTGAAGAAGGAGTTTAGTATTCTTGCCTTTAATGGTCAGAGTATTGAGTATAGGAGTTGGGAAGTCATGTTGTGGCTGTCCAGGACATTGGTTAGGCCACTTTTGGATTACTGCATGTAATTTTGGTCTCCTTACGAAAGGAAGGATGTTGTGAAATTTGAAAGGGTTCAGAAAAGATTTACAAGGATGTTGCTAGAGTTGGAGAGATTGAACTATAGGGAGAGGCTATAGGCTGGGGCTATTTTCTCTGGAGCATCGAAAGCTGAAGGGTGACCTTATAGAGGTTTATAAAATGATGAGCGGCATGGATAGAGTGAATAATCAAGGTATTTTCCCCATGCTAGAGGAGTCCAAAAGTAGAAGGGCATAGGTTTAAGGTGAGGGGAAATACATTAAAGAGACCAAAGGGGCAACTTTTCATATAGAGGGTGGTGCGTGTATGGAATATCTGCCAAAGGAAGTGGTGGAGGGTGGTACAATTACAACATTTAAAAGATATTTGGATGGGTACATGAATAGGAAGGGTTTGAAGCGATATGGGCTAAATGCTGGCAAATGGGACTAGATTAATGTCAAATATCTGGTCTGTATAGAAGAGTTGGACCAAAGGGCCTGTTTCTGTGCTGTTTATCTCTATGACTCTCAGTGCTCATCCAAATACTTTTCAAAGGTTGTGAGTTTCCCACCTCAACTACATTGTCTCACAGCCCATTCCTTATTTCCACTATTCTCTGAGTGAAAACATTTTTCTTCAAAACCCTCTAAACCTCCTGTCTTTCATTTTGAAATTATGCTCCCTTGTTATTGGCTGTTTAACCAAGAACAGCTGCTTTCTGCTCACGCCTGTCACAATCTTGTACACCATAGTCAGGTCTCCAATCATCCTTCTCTGAGCTAAAGAAAACAAAGCAAGCCTATCCAGCCTCTTTCAGAGCCAAATTGCCACATCTCAGGCAACGTCCTGGTCTATCTTCTCTGCACCCCCGCTAGTATAATCACACCCTGCGCATAAGACAGTGATCAGAACTGCACCCATTTCTCCAGCTGTGGCTGAACCAAAGTTTTGTAAAGTTTCTATATAACTTCCTTTCTCTTGAACTGTCAGTTCCCTTAAACTGTCATGACTGATAAAGACAAATGGTCTCAATGCCTTCTTAATTATCCTATTAATTTGGCCTGTCACCTTCAGGGATCTATGGACAAACAACACGGGAGCTCTGTTCCGTTGAGTTCCCAAGTGCAATTCATTTGAGTACTTCTTGGTCTTGTTACTACTTCTAACGTACATCACCCCTCTCTTTTCATGGCTAAAATTCCAACTGCCACTGATCTGCCCATCTGACCAATCCGTTTATATCTTCCTATTACCTAAGACCTTCTTCCTCACTGTCAACCACCTGACCAATCTGTGTCATTCACAACCTTATTGTTCTCCTCACATTTTCTTTATTTTCACATTTATTTATATCGCGAACAATAAGGGACCCAGCATTGATCCCTATTCTATGGTTGAAGTTTGAAGATTTTTCTATAAGGCAATTAATCTGTTTTCATTGGGTCCTTCTGAGTTTCGACCTTGATCTTTCACAGACATCTTTTCTGTAACATCCATCTGCTTGAAGCACGTGATTGAATGAACAGGTTGATAATCAGTCCAGCAGCCATTAGCTCTAGTTATTACACTGATGATACAGACACTTATATGACTCTGGCCACAATTGACCAGGTGCCGGTGTTTGGACCATGTGTGTAGCCTGATGTTCCATATTGTCATTCTGACTGAACAAGGTATTGGTGACGATGAGTCAAGATCAGGAAACTTGGAAAGGAGAAGAATGTCATTGGAATTGACATTTCTAATTCCTTCCTTACAAATGTTTCTATTTCAGAGTTTGGGGTCTCTTCCAAATCTGGTGTTGAATATCTTTTCAACACTAGTGTTTATACTTTTATGTGAAGAAAAAGCACACAGTCAAGATACTCTAGTCTCAGGCATGAATATAAATACTGGCATGGACCTGTTAAACTGAATGGCTTGCTTCCATACTGGAACATTCTATGAATTATAGCTTGAATCAGTAAGTGAAGGTAAGGATGGGAAAATTCTGATGTGTTAACAACAAGGATGCACAATTTAGGATTGGGGCATACCCTTCAGATATCAACATGTTCAGAGAAATTACAGTGCTGATGAGGTCAGTGAAGTTGCCATCGAAGTTCTAGAAAGGGCCAAATACCTTGATGGAGTTAATGGCGAAGGCATCACCAAAGAAAGATGTGCTCTTCAATGTAAGAAGGAACTTGTATTCATACGGTCCCCGACCATATCTTTAGGACTTGCTGACACAATTTACGTATTCTAAATTATTTTTAAAACTCGTCACTGCTACTATGTTGACAGACAGACCCTGCAATTTACATGGGCAAAATCTCACAAATAACAAAGAGATTAATGAATTGTTTTTGCTAGTGTTGGCTAAGGGAGAATACTGGCCAGACATCAGGAGAGGTGTTTGGTCTTCATCAGTTATCTTTTTTAATCATGCCAAAAGGCAGGTCACATTGTCCATATTAGAAAAAGACAGTTAGATTGCTGCTGTTTTGTGGTATTGTGATCAGAATCAATTTTAATGTGAATTACACAAAGTTTCATTCATTTATGGTATCAGTAAATAAGTGGTTTAATGTTTAGTCTGTGCCTCTGACAATGTGGCACCTACAGCGCTATGTGAATTAGTCAATTAGATTCATTCTGAAGTCCTGCTGTGGGGCTTGAGCTCCCTACCTCTCATTCAGGGAAAGGGAACCAGAGACTGATGAAAACTGACATTCTGTGGATATGCTTTGCAAATCAAATGCAGCACCTGACTGTTTACAAAGATTGCATTGAGGTCTACACTGATGTAAATAAACTAGATTACTTGTGATTGAGACAACAGATTAAGTCAGAACTTCTCCCTCCTCCCATGGTGGTGTCAATTCAGGACAGGATACAGTTCTACCACTCTTCAGTACCATATGTGAAGGAACAATATTCCCGTGTTAAATAATTATCCCAATGAGGATGCATTGTAATTTTCACGAGGGAATCCTGCTACTGCTAAGCCAACATCATAATGAAATTAGTGACTGTATGGTCCAATTATAATCGCAGGTGAAATCTTTTCTATGCTGACAGGCTACAGTGTCACAAGTTGACTGCAGTAAATCCACGGTCCTGTTGCCTGCACGTGGCAGAACATTCATCTTGCATCTGTTAAATTCATAATAGACCCAAAGGGACAGAAACTTTTTCTGTTTTCCTCCCTTCCATATCAAACTTACTGTCATGTAATATTTCTGATGTCAAGAATCTCAACACTTTTTCATTAGGAACACATCCTCTGGTTAGGATCAGTACATTGCTAATTACAAGTTAGCAGTCTGCCTTCAAATAATTGATGAATATATCTCTATTTAAAACTCTGGTATGGATTAAAATGATATTTAACTTTTAGATTAATCCCAAAACTCCAGATTATAATCATTGCTGCCATTGTTAACAGGAGGCTGTTATATCGTTCATCTGATTTTTCACAGAGATGGTGATGAAAATTAAAATTCTTCAGTTTAGGTGCCATTTTGTCATCATTTGCTGGCAGCTAGCACTTTCTTGACAGTGAACATTGGAGTAGAACGATGATAACATTATAGCTCTGTTTTTCTAAATTGTAGTCACCACCCACAAGATTGCCAATTACCACCAGATACAAGGCAGGCCTTTTGAACGTGATGTTAACCCGAAGTCCCTGTTTTCTCTCTCAAGTGGATATAAAATATTTTGAAGCAAAGTAGAATAGTTAACATCCAAGTCCAGCCTTGGCCACTTGTTCAACTGCAAATAAGCATCAGTATAACAGATTGTCTGCTCATTATCACATTGTTTGTGGGAACTTGCTGTGTACAATTTGGCTGCCACTTTCCTTACATAACACGACTGACCACTTGAACTGGAATTGCAGTGAAAGAAATTTTTTAAAATATTTTAACATTACAGTGAAAAATGATTCAATGCAGCAATTTCACAGCCTCATGCTTGAATGAGATGGGAGTCAATCAAACTAGTGAGAGTGGGAGAACGGAAAACAGTCTGTGCCTGTAGATAATAAACTGCTGAAGGCATTGACTTGATGTCGGTTATTGTCCCAGTGGATTCAGCCTGCCAGTAACTGCTACATTCACCAAGATTTAAGAAGTTTGTGAATGTGTTACTTTACTGGCATGAACTGGAGATGCATCAATGTCTTTGCAAGAATACTCTGACATAATTCTTTGGTTTTGTTTTCTGTGGGCAGCAGCTGAATTGAAAAGATTACATATGCTCACTGGCTTTTTTTAGAACTGACTCAGCAAATTGCAATTACAGCCAACCTGATTCTCTACAAAGCTAGTCATTTACAGGAAGATGTTCACAAAGTCTGTCATTTAAGGAGTGGGGAGAACTGGGAGGTTAATGGCAAAACTGAACAGGGTTTAAGGTGACAGTTTAAAGGTACAGTACCATTGTACAGATTTTAAGAGGTATTTTTAAAAAAGTGAGCGAGGTGTAAGATGGCAGGAATTAGGCAAGGAGATCTGATTTGATTTGTTTTGATTTATTATTATTGTCACATATGCCAAGATACAGTGAAAAGTACTGTTTTGCATGTTATCCAGGCAAATCATGCCTTACATAAGTACATCAGGGTAATAGAACTGAATGCAGAATATAGTGTTACAGCTACAGAGAAGGTGCAGAGAAAGAAAAATTTTAATACATGAGATGTCCGTTCAAAAGTCTGATAACAGCAGGAAGAAGCTGTTCTTGAATCTGTTGGTACATGTTTCAAACTTATGCATCTTCGGCTTGATGGAAGAGCTTAGATGAGAGTATAACCATTGTGGACTGGGCTATATTCACAACTCTATAATTTCTTGTGATCTTGAGCACAGCAGTTGCTATACCAAGCTGTGATCCAGATAGGATGCTTTCTATCGTGCATCTGTAAAAACTGGTAAGACGAAATATTGAATTTCCTTAGCCTTCTAAGGAAGTAGAGGTGTTGGTGTGCTTTTTTGAGCGTAGCATCAACGTGTATGAAATAACAATGCATGAAGCAATATCTCCCAATTAAATATCTTATCATATTCAGTGTCCTCAGTGACAGATTTATAATATTTGTATTGCCATCGATGATACATTGGAAGTCAGATTTTCTGACTCTAATTACATCTTGACCAATAACTTGTTCCAGAGCACGGACAAAGAGCAGTGAAAACATGGGACACTTCCATGTAATATTGAAGGACTGCTATATTATTCGGACTGCTGTCTTTGGAATAAGATGTTAAATTCATGCCCAATTTGTCCTGATAGACAAAAAAATCCATGATGCTACTTGTATAAGAGGAAGGTGTTCTCCCCAATGTCCTGACCAAGACTTATTCCTTCAACAATGCCATATAAATAGATTATCTCATCATTGTCATATTTGCTGCTTGTGGGCTTTGTGTGCAAATTAACTGCTCTGTTTCCTTGATGACAAGAACCAGTCACATTACAATACTCGAGTCGTTGATTGACCAGACCACTGTATAGCTTGATCACTACTTCCTCTGATATCTATTTTAACACTTTCCTATGTCATTCAACATGTTATTAACTTTCTTGATTGCTGCTAAACATATCTCAAACATTAAACTAATACTCCTTTGTCTCTCTAAGTTTCATCTTTGTTGTCATATGAACGCCAAAGTATGTGTAATTTCCATTTTTAATTCCTATGTGCATTACTTGTCTGCATTATATTCCATCCTCCATAATTTGACCTAGTTGCTTACTTTTAGCTTGTCTTACTCTCTAATTTTTGGGCTGCTTCCTCCAATTTCACTGTTTTGTCTAGTTTGGTGCTATCAACAATCTTACATTATGTTATGGAATCAAAGTAAAATATATGTCAATTAGAAAGAGTAGCAATCCAAATTCTGAACGCTAGGGTGGTGGCCTTCTCAGTTTCTCTGCCAAACCTGACATTACCCCACCTCAACAGGAACTGCTTCTTTTTAAAAACTCCTTAAATTTCTAATCCATACCCAAGTTTGAGCAGTATAGCTTCCAAGTGGAACTTTATCAAATGCATTTTTATGAAGTGGACATATGCGATCTTCTGGCTGCATATATCACTCCATGTACAACCGATTGACGCTGAGCTGACAAAATTCACTTTACAGCTTTGTAGGATTTACAGCCAACTTGGCTATGACTACCTATAATAAATGTAAACAATGGTTTTCTTTTAATGTTCTGAGATTATGGATGCTTCACCCTACTCTCCACACAAGCAGTGGATACACTTCCATGCTTATGTGAATATAGTTGAAGTCAGTTCATGGGCCTGCTGGTAGGGACTATACTCTGTCGAGCTGTTAACTTCTTAACTTATTGGGACTGCTTACTTTGGAATGAGATGTTAAATTGATGTCCAATTTGTCCTAGTAGACAAAAAAAATTCCATGATGCTATTTTTACGAAAGGATGGTGTTCTCCCCAGTGTCTTGACCAAGATTTATTCCTTCAACCACACCGTATAAGTAGATTATCTGTTCATATTTAGTGTTTGCGGGATCTGTGTGCAAAGTAACTGCTCTGTTTCCTTGATGCCAAGAACTAGACACATTACAATACATGATAGTTCTGTTCTCGTGCAGTCCCATGTTATAAGAAAATCACGTAATAGCAGCACCATTTAACTAATGGTGCTGGAATCGCATTATAACTAATACATGCTTTAAAACTTCATGCTTTAGAAAGTGTTCCCAATTCATCAATCATGTTATAGCAAATTCGTGTTAATGAAACTTGCGTTATAGCAGAATGAGTCACTGACTGACCAGACCACTGATCATATTCCTGGAGATTTCATAATATGATCTCATGTTCACATGCACGTTTTTCCACTTTCTTATCTTTGGAAACTCACAAATTAGAAAATGAATCTTTGTTATCTGATTTTCAGCCCTTTCTCTAATCATCTGTAATTCTTTTTAAATTAAGAAATTAGTGTTCACATAAAATGAAGAAAAAACACTTTTTAATGCTATAGTTATTTTTCCTTGTAATTTTGTTTATAGTGTCCTGGAGATTCATTTTGAATTTTTGAAGATTCCAGGGCAATCATTGCTACTGGTCTCAGACCAGTCACAGTGTATCACTGGCACTTAAATGGCTTTGATATAGAATAGCAATTAGTAAAATTAAAGAAAACTTTCTGAGACTGACTGTCTGGAAGACGTGCATTTACTAGATTTTCTACTTGCGAGCTTTAGCGAATCCAGCAAGTCCAGGACGGGGTTGCTGTTGGTTTTGCATGTCAGGAACAAATGGCATTAACCTCAACATGACACAGCTTTAGACCCTGGTGCCCCCCTGATCTTGACACAGTGAAGGCAGTCTTGGCATCCCTTTCCAAAATCTGTTCTGTTACTCTTGAACACAATACTGAATACAACAGTGGCTAGGGTGAACGTAACAAGAAGCCTAATTACATATTTGCTACATGTTCAAATATTCCTCTCCTTTATATATTGACACGGGACACTCAATAAGAGGAAGGTGATTTTTTTCATAAATTCATTTCACCTACAGTGCAACAGACATGCAATAATGTGAGGTGACCTTGCAGTCCTTTGTCTTATAATCATCCTCATTAATTATCTATTAATGACCCATTGTGACACAACAAAAGCTTCTGAACATCTTAATCGCCAATAGCAAAGGTGGGAATGAAAAAATATGTATTGTGTGTTGTGTATAGTTTCAGAATTTGCCCATACACTTCCACTTATATTGAAGATTTCCCACAACGACAGGGCAGAAGTAGGCGCAAATTTGCGAGAATGTTTGAGTATGATCTAGTTGTAGAGAATGGTTCCCAAGGTGAAGGATTCAACTGGAGCCTGTTTTTTGTACACTCACAAGCCTTCATGTACAACGACATACATTAAATATCAGATACCTCCAAAATTTACCGCCTTTTTATAGGAATGCAGAAGGTCTGGGTTCAAGTCCCACCAGCTCAAAAGATGTGCCATAACATCTGTACAGGTTGATTAAAAATATCTTCATATAAGCACAAGTGAATACAGTTAATACCCACTATCTGAATTCAATTAAACATCCAATTAATATACAATTAACAAGTCTGATTAAAATAACCAATAAAACTCTCCCTTGATCTATCAGCTCAATTTGCTATTGTCTTGAGCTTGCCTAACTTGAACCTTTGGGTTAGATGTGGCTGGTAGGTAGCGTGCTTTGGATACGTCAAGTTATTGCAACAATTACAGGTGGAGTGGGCTATGGGATGTTGCTGTGCCTTTGTCACAGCATAGCTGGGCAATTTGGTGCAGCAAGACATACCGGCATCAGGACTGGACAAATTGGAAATCTTTGTTTTTATGCTGACATGAGTTGTATGTGTCATTGGCAAGGATGACTTTTATTGACTATCCCTAAATGCTCTTGAGCTGATTGGCTCTTTAGATCCTTTCAGTGAGCAATTAAGAGTCATAGAGTACAGCATGGAAACAGACCCTTCGGTTCAACCTGTTCGTGCCAACCAGATATCTAGTCCCACCTGCCAGCACCCGGCCCATATCTCTCCAAACCCTTCCTATTCATATACTCATCCAAATGTCTTTTAAATATTGCAATTGTACCAGCCTCTACCACTTCCTCTGGCAGCTCATTCCATACACGTACACGTACAAGGTGAAAAAGCTGCCCCTTAGGTCTCTTTTATATTTTTCCCTCTCACCCTAAACTTATGCCCTCTAGTTCTGAACTCCCCGACCTCAGGGAAAATGCTTTGTCTATTTATCCTATCCATGCACCTCATAATTTTGGAAACCTCGATAAGGTCACCCCTCAGCCTCCGACGCTCCAGGGAAAACAGCCCCAGCCTCAGCCTCTCCCTATAGCTCAAATCCTCCAACCCTGGCAACATCCTTGTAAATCTTTTCTGAACCCTTTCAAGTTTCACTACATCTTTCCAATAGGAAGACCAGAATTGCACACAATATTCCAACAGCAGCCTGTACAATGTCCTGTACAGCTGCAACATGACCTCCCAACTCCTGTACTCAATGCTCTGACCAATAAAGGAAAGCATACCAAACTCCTTCTTCACTATCCTATCTACCTATGTCTCCACTTTCAAGGAGCTATGAACCAGCACTCCAAGGTCTCTGTTCAGCAACGCTCCCTAGGACCTTACCATTAAGTGTATAAGTCCTGCTAAGATTTGCTTCCCAAAATGCAGCACCTCGCATTTATGTGAATTAAACTCCATCTGCCGCTTCTCAACCCATTGGCCCATCTGGTCAAGATCCTGTTGTAATCTGAAGTAACCTTCTTCGCTGTCCACTACACCACCAATTTTGGTGTCATCTGCAAACTTTCTTATGCTCACATCCAAATCATTTACATAAATTACAAAAAGTAGAGGACTCAGCACCGATCCTTGTGGCACTCCACTGGTCACAGGCCTCCAGTCTGAAAAACAACCCTCCACCACCACCCTCTGTATTCTACCTTTGAGCCAGTTCTGTATCCAAATGGCTAGTTCTCCCTGTATTCCGTGAGATCTAACCTTGCTAACCAGTCTCCTATGGGGAACCTTATCGAACACCTTACTGAAGTCCATATAGATCACATCTACCGCTCTGCCCTCATCAATCCTCTTTGTTACTTCTTCAGAAAACTCAGTCAATGTTTGTGAGACATGGTTTCCACACACAAAGCCATGTTGGCTGTCCCTAATCACTCCTTGCCTTTCCAAACACATGTACATCTTGTCCCTCAGGATTCCCTCCAACAACTTGCCCACCACTGATGTCAGGCTTACTGGTCTATCGTTCCCTGGCTTGTACTTACCACCTCCAGTCTTCCGGCACCTCACCTGTGACTATCGATGATACAAATATCTCAGCAAAAGGCTCAGCAATCAGGTCTCTAGCTTCCCACAGAGTTCTGGGATACACCTGATCAGGTCCTGGGGATTTATCCACCTTTATGCGTTTCAAAACATCCAGCACTTCCTCCTCTGTTAAATGGATATTTTGTAAGGTGTCACCATCTATTTCCCTACGTTCTATATCTTCCATATCCTTTTCCACAGTAAATACTGATGCAGTAACCACATTTCTGTGTACGTGGAGTCACAAGTAGGCCAGATCAGGCAAGGATGGTAGATTCTCTATCCCTGAAGGATATTAGTGAACCAGATGAATGCCCGAAATGTTGACTCTCCTGCTCCTCAGATGCTGCCTGACCTGCTATGCTTTTTCCAGCACCACACTTTTTGACTCTGACTCTCCAGCATTTGCAGTCCTCATTTTCTCCCAAATCTGTTTTGATACAATCGCCAATGTTTAATTACACAGTAATGGAGCAGGTGGTACTGTGAACCACATGTGTCTATTGCTCTAGCCTGAGCTAGAAGATTTCAATTTTAACCATCCTGCACTTCCATGTGGTCTGTGTAAGGCCGGAGCGGGACTCTTGTCATGATGACAGTGGCAGCCTAGTCTGGCTGCCAGGCCAGGGATTCCTGGGTGCAGTAGGCCCAGAGCGAGGAAGTGTCTGTAGTGGCAGCAGCACAGTGTGCCCAGAGTAGGGACTCCTGGCATCATCGAGGTGGCAGCAGAGCTTGGAACTCCTGGTTGCCGTGCGAATGTGGATTCAGCACAGAACCCAGCATTAGTTGCGGCATTGGCAAGGTAGGCCCAGTGGTGAAGAGATAGTGCCTAAGGAGTGCTGATCTCTACATTGGTGGGTCTGGCGCAGGCAGTAGTGAGGCAGTGGAGGAAGGGAGGTGGTGTAGGTGTTGTTGGTGACCTGGCTTAGTGCTCAGGACTCTTTCAGTTATATCTTCTTTCCTTTTTATTCTCAAACTATTTTGGTGACTGTTGAAGCTTCAACCTGTATTTTACTGTATTATTCACTGTAAAATGCAAGTGACAATAAATTTTTAAAAAGTCCTTCTCTTTCTCAGCTTTTCTAGCTATTTTACTGAGGATGGGCTCTGAATCAATATCAACTATTGGTCCATTACTTCCCACAACTACCTTGGATAGATTTCCTCCCATCTATCTCCAATAAGAACTTTATTCCAGTCTTTCAGTTCTTCCATCTCATCTATTCAAATGATAATACCTCCTATACCAGTGTTTCTGATAACTTTGTTTCATTAACCCAAGATTCTTCTCCCTTGTGGATAAAAGGACCCTTGATTGTGTCTGTCCCATTTCCCACAAATTTGCCCTCATACATTCCCTTTTCTCCTAGAATCATGATCAGGCTCCCCTTGTCCTTACGTCCCAATCCATCAGCTTCCACATTCAATGGATCATGCTTCATAGTTTCTGCCAATTCCAGCAATGTAGCCACTATCAAATGATCTTTGTCTACTCTTTCACAATTCCAAAGGGCTGTTCCCTCCATTACGTTCTGGACCACTCCTCATTCACACCAGCCCATCACCCCCTCACCTCCCCATAATACCTTCCTGTGTAAATGTGGGAGATGTAACGTCTGTCCTTTTAACTCCTCCCTTCCCACTGTCCAGGGTACAAACACTCATTCCAAATGAACACTTCTTTCAATTTATTAAAACATATTCAGTCTCTATGATATGGTCTCCTCTAAACTGAGGGGACTTAACACAGATTGGGAAATTTTGGTCAGTCTGTCAACCTGATACTGAGCTTCTGATAATTTGTCATCGTAATTCTCTGCCCCATCCTCATTTTAAACTCTTGTCTTTAGTATCTGATACTGTTCCAATAAAGCTCAACTTAACCTTGAGGAAGAAAAGCACATCTTTTTATTAGGCACTTTACAGTCTCTGAACTCAAAATTAATATCAGATTATAACCACTAATCATCTTTTCAGACAGCAATTATTGATGATGACACAGTTTTACATCCTCGAGACCCCTTCTGTTTCTTGTTCCATTATCATCTGCTTCTGAAGCACTATTATCCTTTTCATCATTTAATATCTCCTGCCTCTTATATTATTACAGAGCTTCCAGTTTGTTCTTTCCTCCACCCTCTGACGTTCCCTACCTCTGTATTTGCCTAAACTCTACAACCTTGCTAACTGCTTCCAGTTGCAATAAAAGATCGTCAACCTGAAACATTAACTTGGTTTCTCTTGTCACAGATGGTGTCTGACTTGCTGAGCATTTTCATATGCTGTTTTGTCACTCATACTTCAGAAGTTACAGTTTCGCATACCCTCCGCCTTTTCATGTGAAATGCCACATGTGGTCTACATAGTATATGAAGTTCTTAAAATAATCAAGTACAGGTCCCACTGTGCTAGTGAGCTTGTCTGGATAGGAACAGTGGACTAGGTTATTTAATTTTGGGCAGTGCATGGTTCCCTCGTTGTGAATCATAAAAAAGGTACTTTCTCAATCTTGAAGACTTTGAGTGAGTTTCTGTCTAATATGCAAATTCTGTTGCCTTAATGCCTTGTTGGATTGAAGTGGCTTTTGTGTGCCTCCTAGCTCTTTGTCCTCATAAAATCTCACTCTTGGTAATGTGCTGAGGTTGGCAACTCTCCGGTATATGGCCAAAGATCTGACAGCTAGCAATTTCTGCATACCTAATTTACTTGGGAAGCAGGACCAGTGAGCCCCAGACTGCAGCAGTAAAATTAAATCACTCTTTAAACGGAAATGATTAGAATTAAATAATTACAGGAATCCAAACAGGATATGCTGTCATTGCATTGGTTATGGGCTACAACCTATAAAATACCTTCAGGGAAAGAAATGTTGCAAATGAATTAGGTCAAGTGACAAGGCAGAGATTTTTAAATAATTACAATTTAGAAGCCAATAAATTACAATACGTTTTTTGATTTTCAAATGACTGCATTAATCCTCTTATTCTTCAGTGTTTTGTTTCTCCCTCTTAAGGTCTATTACCTCCCTTGATAGTCAAGCTAAGAGGATGACCTGTTCAATGTCAATTGATGCTTTAAGTGTATTAACCATGAAGTTATGCAAAGCTGATTCACTTCTGCTAATTTTCTTCTCACTTTCTCTCCCATTTAGAAATTCCAGTTCTGTGAGGTATCCCGGTATGAAGGGTAGAAACTGGTGAAACAGAGTGTGTCACTTTGTTACTGAGGGCATTCATTTCAAAAGTCACTGACATATTAACATTGTGGTCAACTGGGTTCATTACAATACTGAGTTAATAATTCAGGGTTGCAATGAAAGTTCTTCAGAGTACAATCATTTTCCATGTAATGAAATGTTGAAAAAAAAATCCAGATCACAACTTAATTAACTGTGACTGGTTGAGTCACAAATTCCAAGGTTAAAGTAAGATCTGCTTCTTGCTCTATAAATTGGGTCTTAACTTGTTGCCCTTATAAATAAAACTTCAACTTAACAGCTAACAATAGAATGCCCTCTCAAATTTCTTATTCAGACAAATAACTCATTGCTGATCATTGGGTACGATTGTCTTCCTAGAAAATTCTATGTCCCTAGTCATGGGCTCTGTGGGTCCTTGTATTGCTGATGAACATGATCCTAGAGCTGCATTTCCGCTGACATATCTGGGAGATGGAACTGGTCCTTCGTCTTGACTCAGTGGCATGCCTTTTTCCAGTTCCTTTTACGTACTTCCTATTGCTGATGAGTGTTCTCAAAGAATTGTGTTCCTTCAGTCAGGAGGTTCCTCCAAGTTAGTTTCTTCTGAATGAGGGTCTCCCACGAATTTCATGTCTATGTTGCATTTCTTGAAGGAAGCCTTCAGGGAGTCTTTGAACTGCATCCTTTGTCTTCCTTTCCTGCAATGCCTTCCTTGAGCTCGATGAAGAAGATTTGCTTTTGCAGTCAGATCGGACATTCTAAGTATGTGGCTGGCCCAGTGCAGTTGGTTTTGGATAATCATGGCCTTAATGCTGGGACTATTGGTTCTTTCAAGGACACTGAGGTTAGTATGCCTCCCCTCCCAGCTGCTGGACAGAATCCCTCTCAAATATCACCGATGGTACCTCTCAAGGGCCTTGAATTGGTGGCTATACATAGTCCAAGTTTCAAAGCTATACAGAAAAGTCAGAAGGATGACTGCTATCAGTGTGGATGTCATGGTAATCAAGACTCTCACCTTCTGCAGCCAAAGATAGCACTTGCAAATTGGATACAATATTGGATCTCTGCATCAATATCAGCCTTAGATGAGAGGTGGTTCCCAAGGTAAGGAATGTTTTCCACATTTGGGAGGATTTCTCCATTGATCTTAATGGAGGCATGGACTGAGACTTGCCTTGGGACGTGTTGGTAAAGGACTTGAGTATTTTTGAGATTGAGTCTGGGACCAATTCTTTGGAATGCTTTTCCAAAGGCATTACTGAGGTTTGAAGATTCTCTTCCAAGAGTGAGGAGATGAAATCATCATCAGATATTGAGCAAGGTTGGTGTTATTTTCTTCCTGAATTTCAACTGGTTGAGATTGAAAAGTTTTCCGTTCCTGTTGTAGATAATATCCAAACCACTGGGATTCTTGTCCTTTTTGAAGATCAAGAATGATAGCAATGAAGATAGAGAAAAGGATGGGGGCGATGACACATTCCTATCTTGACCTCAAAGGATTCTGGCATATTATTGTTAGTGAGCATTGTCAGTGAGTACTGCTACCAACTTCTTATTTTGGAGGTGCTGGAGGACATTGATTAATGTCTCTGGATAGCCAGCCTTTGACAGGGTCTTTGACAATTCCCGACTGACAGAAGCAAAACCTTTGGTCAGATCAATAAAGGCTATGTGGAACTGCAGCTGCTGTTCCTGCTAATTCTCTTGGAATTGCTGAGCAGTTCATAGTCCCACTGTTTGGTTGGAAGCCAAGCTAGCTTTCCTTGTGACAAATAACGCTGTTAATATAATTCTTCTCTCAAACCCTTCCCGTAAAAATAAGTGGTTTGAAATACACAAAGACACTCTATTATAAGAGTCAGACCAGCTGTTTTACCTTAAAAAATACTCTCCATCTTTTTGTTTTGGAAATGTAATGCTGAAAGAAAAAATGTATCATTTTCACTTCTGATTTTCAGTGTGAGAACACTCAAACCTTGTGCAAATTCATCATCAAATAATTAAACTCTAACTGATATAAGAACATAACATTTTGGAAATACCTAGCATCTGTGAAGGTGAGTGAAACAGAGTTAACACAAATGCTTCCAGAAGTGCTGAGTGTTTCCAGCATTTTCTGTGATTTCAGATATTCAGCATCTGCAGTATTCTACTTTTCAAACCCTGATTAATCCTAGACCCTGTGGACAGAATCTTTTGAGGTGTTTGAATGATGTGGGCTAAGATGAGAAAACTGGCAAAATAATGTGACAAAGCCATTGGGGCCTTTCTCAACATCAGGAGCAACAATTTGCATTGTTAACTAAGTTTCAGGTGTTGAGATGAGATTCTGTGACCCAGCAGAAAGATGCCTTTTAAGGGGAATGATTGCATCTCACACCATTAATATGCAGATTCCTATCCTATCACTTGCCACTAGAAAACTAGCATGGTTAATGGCATTGCCATTGCTGATATTGCCCACCATTAACATCTTGGTGGTTACTATTGACCAGAAACTTAAATGGACCAGCAAGATGAGCATTGTGGCTACAAGACTAGAGACTTATCATTCTGCAGTGAAGAACATACTTGCTGATTCCCCAATGCCTGCCCACTATCTATAAAGCTCAGTTGAGGCGAGTGATCGAATGGTCTCCTATTGCTTGGATGTCAACAAAGAAATTCTGCACATCTAGCACAAAGCAACCCATTGGACTAGCACCCCGTTCAACAGTTCAAACACTCACTCACTCTACCACTGGTGCATAATGGCATCTATGTGTCGCATCTACAAGATGCACTACAGCAACTCACCATGGCCCCTTTGAGAACACCTTCCAAACCTGTGACCTCTACCATCCAGAAGGATAGGGGCAGAAATGCGCAGAAACAACGCCTCCTGCAAGTTTCTCTCCAAATGTCACACAATTGGAAATTGGAAATAATTCAGTGTTACTGTGTCAAAATCCTGGACTTCCCATCCTAATAGCATGGGGGGGTAGGGCTGCTCCACATGAACTGCAGCAGTTCAAGAAAACACGTCACAATCACCTCCTCAAGGGCAATTAGGGATGAACAATAAATTCTGGCTTTGCCGGTGAAGTCTTAATCTCGTGAATGAAATAATGCCTTATACCTTTTGTCATGCACCAAACGGCCTCGATATGTTTGAACATATTATACACACATAGATTTATGTACTATGTATATGTAAATGAATGTGCGTATAAAAAACTTTGTTTCCAAAAATCATGCTTTTTGCCACCTGCAATGGAACAGTGTAGATACGCATGCTTTCCTTACCTCTAATCCTGCTCTCCTGGTGGGAACAGCAGGAAATGATTAGTCAGTCATTTTGCTGCAAGCGCCTTTTCTCCTGTGGCCCTACTGTGCCAGGTCAGAGAAGGCAGACGAGAACATTGCGTGAGACTGTCTGGAAAACTGCCACATGGCGTTATGGAAAATGACAGGCTAACAGATGGCAGTCTTTCTCTCTGGGGAATTTATTACACTGCTCCAGAGGGTGACTGACTCTGTGACGGAGTCCTATGTTTCATAATTCATCTTTTCTGCTTTTTAAAGGCACAAGTCCCATTTCAGTAGGAAATTGTAAATCCTGGACTGATTTGCATTGAGAATAATAAAATTTTACAGTACTGCATCAAAATTCTGTTTGCTCATTTGACTATTTCTGCATAGGAAATGCTGCTAGAACGTAATCTCCTACTGTTCCTGCAGACGGGTGTTCTGCCTGATAATGTCTGAAAATAATCATCCATCCAATATTAAAGCCTCTTATCACCACACCAGTTGTTTATCCCAATTTTCTTCTTTACATTCCTGAAGGGCTTGTCTTCTTGCTGAAGTAAAATGCCCTGGGCCCCTTAGTCCTCCTCTGGTTGTGCAGTGATGTAACCATTTTGCAGATGGCACAGTGGATAGCACTCTCACCTCTAAGTGAGAGAGGGTTCAACTCTAACTCTAGAGACATGAGGGCAAAATCTCGACTGATGCTCCAATGCTGCGTAGGAAATGTTATCCTATGAACAAGATGATATAACTTGGCGCCAACTACCCGGTCAGATTTACGTAATGTATCTCTGGTGACTTGACCAATACTTATCTCTCCAAAAAAAATCACTCAAACAGATTAGCTGGTCATCATCGCATTATGTTTTGTGGGATCTTGCTTTGTGCAAATTTTGTGCCATGATTCCTGTAACAGTGACTACATTACTAAAAATACTACAATTGCTGTGAGATGCATTAGGACATTGTGAAAAACACTACATAAATATAGTAAGTGTTAGACGACTTATGGACCTTGGAAGGCATCACAGCTAAGCCTGATGAATATCCATACATCTGCAGCTCCCCTTAGGTGAGGAACCTTTAATGTATTTGCTTCCCCCTAGCATGTATCAGACAGATTGGGTTCAAACCCCATTCGAGGACTTGTCCATATAAATTGGAGTGATATTTATTGCAATTCTGAGGACGCACTTATAGTTAGAAGCACCATCCTTTGAACGAAATGTTAAACGAACACTTCATCGTTTTGTTCAGCTTAACATTGAAGATCCAATGGCTATTCAGTCAAGGAGAATGTCCTAGCCAACATTCCTACTTCAAACAAACCACCAAAAGCAGATGATGTGGTCATTTGACTCATTATTCTGGAACTTTTCTATGTGCACATTATTTCCCTACGAAATAACAGTGACAGCACTTCAAAACTATTTGTTGGCTGTAAAAATACTGTAGAGGATTCTGAGCATGTGAAGTGTGCTACATAAATGTAAGCTACTTATCTCTATCTTGCAGCAGCTAAAACCAAATGGCTTCTGTAAAGTTGCCTCCACATATGTAGTGTAAGAATCGAGTTCTACAATGAATGCTGCAAATAATTCTCTAGACAAGGTTTATTAAAATTTATTTTAATTTGATCTAGGGTGTTATAATTATCTTCTACATCCTTAGGCTATCGACAGGAAAAGCCCCAGGCCTTGACTGTACTTCCTTGTGACGGCTGTAAGACAGTAGGGGTAACGACAGAATTGTGTGATTCTCTGCAGTTGAATAGCCTGCCAAATCAAGGCCTGCGTAAGGGCCAATAGTGCCTTCCCAACTTAGTCTGTGCCTTCAAAGGACGCTGCTGAATCTGTTCTCTTCTTTCCTGTGCGTAAAGGTCTACATCTGTTTGAGGTTTCTGTCTCGAGAAAGGACTTTTTAAACATCTGAGTGAGTCAGCAAACCTGGTACCCTGCCTGCATGAAGCAAAACTGCTGGCTTTGAGTTTTCAAGGGCAGAGCAGTTCTCAGGCATAAGCCTTTGTAAGAGAGGCTCTCAGCTTACGCTTCACTGCATTAGTTGATGGATGGACCATTTTGTTTCCCTCTGTGTCTCACACCCACGTGACATCTGGAACACATTTTCTGCAGATATCCCATGGTCAGAGCCAACGAGAATGAAAATCTGGGACAAATTTTTCTTTGCAGAAATATGTTAAAATCTGTGGGAAATCTGTAGCCCCAGAATCAGCGCATTCTCTCCCCCACTCCAAAGGATTATAATAGATGTAGCAATCGTTTCATCTTGTAGTTTACAAAGATGAGAGCTATAAATAACAAATTACCACCCGAATGACAAAAAGAGCACCTATGCAAGACTTACTGTGTTTGATTGACCAACATGATTCTCAACAATTACAAGTTGATCTGTGCTGTTTTAGAGCATCAAAATCATGATTCGTAACTTGCCTTCTTTTGTTGTGAAGCAAGGCAGCATATAAATTTGGTGCTGTGTTGTCACTATAGTTGCAGCGTTGGTGTGGGAACGTCCACACTGCTAGCTGTCTTAATGCTGAGCAGGGGCCTGGGCAACATGCACTCATAACGCTTGTGTTTCCTAAAGAATCACAGGAGACTGCTGCTGAATGCTATTCCTGCAATTCTAAAGAAGGGAAATGGAATGCCAGGATGGAGAGAGGGCACCGAGGCCCACAGATGTAATACTGGAACACTTATATCATGTAATGAACAAGAGGAGAGATGCCATGGTTCAGCATTGTTGGAGAACCAAGGAGAGCTGTGCAGGAGTACCTCAAGCATAGCTCTGTGGAGGGACTGGGAGCAGGTAGCCAGGGATGTCTGGTCCTGAGGATCTGGCACCATTGCTGCAAGAAGTGTAATGACTTTACTTGGATAGTTAAAGTCAGTGAGTGAATTTTCACATGACAACTTCTTGTCACCACTGCACCAACCTCTCACTCTGCAGTGTATCACATCATCATTAGTCCCTGCACCAGTCTCTGGCACTCAGAACTTGCACAAAACTTCCAGATGTTCCACCTTACTCTCACATGCATACCAACAAAGCCAGTCTCACAATCAGTCTGTTACTTCCACATATTTTCAGCTACCAGCTGAGCAGGACCATCACTCAAACACACTGCAGCACATCAATGAAATCCTCTCTCCATATTACTGGAAAAAAATTGTACACAGCATAAGAGGTCATAGAAAAATCAATAGGAGAAGGGTGCAATGATACCTGCATCTCCTGTGCTCCAAGAAGGAAATGTGTATCCAAATCATGGGGGTAGTATATGTGACAGAATCCATGTCATTTGGCATTGCTGAGAACATTGATGATATTACTGTGTTTCTGCTTCAAGCCCTTCTCGACTCTTAGCAATGTGAGAGTCAATCTTTATCAGACATGACAAGCAAGTTGCAGATGATGTGATTCTGGTTTTCTCCCCCACCTTCCTTTCTCTCACCACCACCATTCTTGCTGCCTGCCCAGCCACAGCAAACCAAAGGAGGAGAGAAACAGCAAAGCATATCGGTACAGCACGGCCAGGTCAGGGAGTAAGGACGTTTTCGTATGCCAGGTCACTGGAGGGTGATGTTGCAGAAATATTCTCCTATGGGGACCTCAGTTGAGTATCTTGACGCGGCAGCATACAAGAGGTTCACAGGAATATGCTTTGTGAATTCCATGACCTATCAGCCAACTTCCTGTCACAGTCAGGAGTCTGGCTCAGTTTGGCAAAGACATCATACAGCACATCCTCTTCCTTGGGCCAGTGGATCTCCGAAGTGTTGGGGATATTTTTGTTGCAGGTCATTTCCAACTAGAAAAGATTGGGTTTCAAGGCAGACCTTGTTAACACATTGGAAATTATTCTGTTCTCCATTCAGGTTTTGGGCTTACAAAAGAAAGTATATAATATGAAACATAGGGTTTGAATTCAAGTCCCACTTGATGTGTAGGTGTGTCTCAGCATGCCCGAAAAGGTTGTTAACTATAATATGAAACATCTGATTTTGCCAGGACCAGTAAAAGCTGTACTGAGAGAACTTAACCTCAGAGACAGACTGAAACATCATCTTCAATCTTCGATCCAGTGAAAATCTCAGCATCCTGCAAAGTGTGATCCAAACAGGTGTCTAACCTGACATTGGACAATGGCGTGGATTGAGCCCATGTAAGGCCAATGCCAGGGAGAATCTTATATCCACAAAAACAGAAATTGCTGGAAAAGCTCACTTGGTATGGCTGCATCTGTGGGTCCAGTGACTCTGCTTTTGGACCCAAAAACGTTAACTCTGCTTTGTCTATTTGTCACATTACCATTCAGTTACACACAGAGGTCAACAGGAAAAGAGCGGCAACCCCATCAATGCTGGGTGACTCTTGGTTGAAGGGTGAGCTTGAGATGGTTAAGAATTGGAAACTACTAACATGGAAATATGGTCAGTGTCACAATAAGAGCATCAATTTATAATTGCTGATTTTAAACAGCTGAGTTAAAGTAATATAACCATATTTAACAGTTTCATGGAAACACATATATATTAATATGTTCAGCCTGAGCAAAATTGGGGTGCTTCCCTGAAGCAACTGACTGTCAACAACCATGAAGATGTGTGCCTGAATCTGACCAACATTCTAGCCTGGAACAAATGCATACCTGCCTCCAACAGGTAGACCTTTCAGATTTTGTTGAAGAGATTTATCTTGAGGCTGCAAGCCTTGAAAAGAGTAAAAGTTTAAAATCCAAAATAAATTTGCCTTATAGCCTGAGAAAGTGATTGTGGAATAATTATCTGCACAAGATCCTCAATATTTCAAAAGTTCCCATTACAATATTGGATGCCATAGATAAACTGATTTACCTGGTATTCAGCAGTGTTTTGAGTAAAATGTAGAAAATATATTGCCTAATGTATTTCCATTGCTATTATTTCAATTCATTTCCACATATACAGGGGCACAGATAGATCTATTGCAATGTCATGTCTGACAGGAAATCCGCTGGATTGCCATGATCCATTTTCTGCCCCCATTAGTATGCTCCACTAAGATTTTGGTGGGGGATGGTGAATGAAAGATCCTGGTTAGATTATTTAACTTGCTAGTGGCTGAAAATGACTTTTGTTATTCTACTATATTGTCTTCTAGTTAAAAAGAGATTTTGCCCTTGGAATGTCAAAATGTCTTGGAATGTCAAAATGTGTGAAACATTAAGTGTTTAACTTCCTCATCAGAAAATTCTAATTTTATAAATCTCATTATAAGTATATATTTAGTGGCTTTCATAATTTATCTAACTCTCAATATTTTTTCCATGTTGACAGCTCTATTAACAGTATCTTATCAATGTTTCCTTGCATTAGTTTCAAAATAAATCCAGATATTACTTCTGCTTTAATTACATGGCCCACAATGCTGTCAATGCTATAATTTGGAGATGCTGGTGTTGGACTGGGGTGTACAAAGTTAAAAATCACACCACACCAGGTTATAGTCCAACAGGTTTAATTGGAAGCGCTATCTTTCAGAGCGCTCCACCATCATCAGATGGTTGTGGAGTATAAGATTGTAAGACAGAATTTGTAGCAAAAGTTTACAGTGTGATTAAACTGAAATTATATATTGAAAAAAGACCTGGATTGGTTGTTAAGTCTCTCATCTTTTAGAATGACCATGGTGGTTTCAGTTCTTTCGTATGTAAATCCCAGAACTTTTTAAAAGTTACATTCTCAAGTGAACTTTAACAATAAATGCCATGTTAACCCAGATAACGCATTGAAGGTGTGAGGTGCCCTGTGTGAGGCTGTCTGTGCCTCAATGTTCAGACTGATTCTAATCTAAGCCATGCTGTGAGTTTTCACAGTGGCCCCTTGCACTGTGAGGAAAAGCTGCCAGGTGTGTCATGAATGGAAATGGGTCTGAAGTTTCCAAGCTCTAAGCTAAAAGGAAGCCCTGAGCCTGTGTCACTGAAACCTCTAAAAGGACTGAGCCCAGACTGACTCTTAGAAAGCAAACTCCTGGTATTGATATATTCCTCACAAATAAATGTAGTAGCCTCTGTGTCCTGTACAGGTCAAAAATTGGCTACGCAGCCTTGTATCTGTGTGATTCCCCCAGGAGGGGAGACATGCACAGAACGGTTCACAACACAGAGGCAAACAATGCAATAAAGCAATATTTTCCTTGACAAACGTAATCAAACAAAATTATTCTTTATATAATTTAAATATCTACCATACAAGAGGAAAAGCTGCTTTATATAACGCCTTTCATTTTCAGGATAGCCTATGGTGATCCAGAGCCAATTAAGTGTCTATTGAGTTAATATTGTAAAACAATTTGTACAAAGACCAAACATAGTAGCTGACACCTATTATGTCTCTTGAACTATTTCTGTGGCATAGCAAAGGTCATTTTCACTGTCATCATTACTTTATCTCAGTGTTTGCTGAGTTCTTCATGATGTCAGTGGTACACTTCAATCTCAACCTCCCTTGTGAGTCTGAGCTTTCCCACCTCTACCACCACTGCCATTCCTTTGCGGCTACACAGTCGAACAGTACAGAAACAGACCTTTCGCTCCAAACAGTCCATGCCAAACATAATCCCAAATGAAACTAGTCCCACCCGTCTGCTCCTGGTCAGTATCCCTCCAAATCTTTCCTATGTATGTATTTATCTAACTGCCTTTTAAACATTGTAACTGTGCCCGCATTTTATTACCCACATTTGAAAAGCCACCTCAGTTTTGAATTTGTTAATTAACTCTTGGTCTCTCAGATTTTTGGGGAGAGTGATCCAGATTTCCACCATCTTTCGTGTGAGAACGTACATCCTGACTCTATCCTTGAACGGCCTAGTTGTAATTGTTCTGAACTCCCCCAACAGAGGAAATATTTTTTACCTACCCTCTATGAAACTTTTAATCATCTAAAGTCAATTAGATCACCCAATAACTTTCTACATTTAGTTGTTGTAACAGCTCTTATTTTGAAGATAATTTGGAGCAAAGCAACATTAAATCTGTTGGAAGAGGTGAATGTTATCTTTCAAAATCTTATCTCTATAGTTTCTGGATCACTGGGGCAATGAGAAGACAGTATGAAATCCCACCCTTCACTCTGCCAAATTGTAGAAATCATTACAATGGCTTCAGCTCACAATTAAAGTAGTCTGCTTCCTACAGGTCTTACACCAAAATCATACTGCAGAGTACTTAAAACTATCCTGTGGAAAATTGACCTTTATTGCTGCTGGGAAACACAAGCCATTAATTATAAACTGTAGTGCCATTTCAATTATTGCCTCCTTTTGTCCTTAATAATAAAAAGGTACGTTGAGATTATCTAACCTTCTCATTTGTCAGTGGCTCTTCAGCATTCTAATAATCTGAAATCCAATTAGCAGAGTAAGAGAGTGTTGGGCTGCATAGGACTGGTCTTGCCTTGCACATAACAATTGTGCAATTATCAGCACCTTGACTGTAACATGCTGGGTTAAAAAATACACAGACTTGTCACAGACCTCTTAACTGGCACCAATTAAGTGAAATGAAGAGAATTGAAGCCAGTGATAATGATCAAGAGGAGGATGAGACTGAGGGACAGTGGAAGTAAGAAGCGTTAAATTATAATGGTGAAGTAATGGCTCATTAAATTCTGTTATTCACACACTGCTGCAGACATGCTGAATCTCCTTTAGTACTCTTAGTGGGAGGCTATCAGATGATAAGGTCAGATCATAGGACTAGATGCAGCGGGAAACTGTTAATCACTTAATGTCTGAAAAGAGATTTTTCTTTCCATTTTTCATTCTTTATAGGCTTAAGAATAGTGCCTTTCAGAAAAAAATTGTCAGCATGGAAAATCTGGACATAGTCTTTTCTGTCAGATGAATTAGAGCCTGGGAACTGATCAGAGAAAAGATAAATAAGGTGCATTTACAGAATCCATTCAAAGCAGATGGATTATCAGTAATGTGAATTGTTGGAAGGAGTTGCTAAGATTGAGATGGTGTCTGCATCTGCTGCTGACCCTTAAACTCCACATAACTGCCAGCCATGAAATAAGATTTACAGGTCACTGGTAGGCAGATACATGGCACAGTGTAGAACAGACCTTTCCCAGCTTGGTGGTCCCAGTTTTGATTGCTGCCCTGTGAAAAGGTTAGCTAGGGTCCTACAATTGCCTGGCTCCTGCCTCTTGGTTTCTTCAAACCACACCTGCTGTAGTGCAGTAGAGGATCTCTGATCTAATCACAACTAACTTATTAGAACATTGAACACAGAAGAGCACAGTACAGGCCCTTTGGTCCTCAATACCAAACCTTTATCCTACTCCAAGATCAAACTAACCTACAAACCTTCCATTTTACTGTCATCCAGTTGTTTAAATGTCTCTAATGTATCTGAACCTATTACCACCGCTGGCAGTGCATTCCCAAAGAACCTGACCTCTGACATCTCCCCTAAACCTTCCTCAATTACCTTAAAACTATGCCCCCTTGTGATAGCCATTTCTGCCATGGGAAAATGTCTCTGGCTATCCACTCTCTGCCTCTCATCATCTTGTACACCTCTATCAAGTTGCCTCTCACCCTTCTTTGCTCTAATGAAAAAAGCCTTAGCTCCCTAATACTTCCTTCATAAGACATGCCCTCCAGTCCAGGCAGCATCCTGGTAAATCTCCTCTGCACCATCTCTAAAGCTTCCATATTCTTCCTGTAATGAGGTGACTAGAACCGAATACAATATTCCAAATGTGGTCTAACCAGGACTCTATAGAGCTGCAGCATAACCTCACGGCTCTTAAATTGCTAATGAAAGCAAACACACCATACGCCTTCTTAATAACCCTATCAACTTGGGTGGCTACTTTGAGGGATCTATGGACATCGACCCCAAGATCCCTCTGATCCTCTACACTACCAAGAATCCGGCCTTTAATACTGAATTCTGCATTCAAATTTGACCTTCCAAAATGAATCACTTCATAGTTTTCCAGGTTGAACTCTATCTGCCACTTATCAGTCCAGTTCTGCATCCTGTCAATGTTATCTGGCATCCACTTATTGAGACCCAACATTTGGCCTTTAATATTGTGAAACTTGCCAATGTGTCTCACAGGAATGTAATCAGAATGGCCACTTTGGTGAAGTATTAGAGGATTGTGGATATAAATGGAACTTGCAGGTACGAGGGAGGAAAATTAAGAATATAGAATTTAAATGCTCACTGTAAAACTGACAAGACAAGGTGTGAAATAGTCAGCAATTGTCAGGGTTGTTTGAGTATTAAGTGCAAGTTAACTCCTCCTATTTACTATCCAAATATTAATGACTTTGAATGCAATCAACTCGTGCAACATAAGCAAGAAAGGAAATGGATCCAGTTAACGGTATAGTATATGCTGAAGTTGAGTTTGAATAGTGTAGATTAAATTTCCCAGCCACACTCAACTGTGATATGGGTCAGAAATTTGGCAAGACATCATCTCTGCCCCAATCTGTGATCAGTGTAAGTGTACGCAGAACATGATCAGCAAATTTCCCTCACAGGAACATAGAGACCTACATGTGTGCTAACACTTGCAAAACAAATGTGGAGGATTTGTGTCCAAGTATTTACATAATGAAAGCAGGACAGTCAACATTTAAAAAATACCACTATTGATATTTCCTCTCTGGGCAGTTATCTTAAGTTATCTAAATCATTAACACTAATGAACCTATGGTAACTGTTTTGACTTTGGTACATAACATTCTTTCAAGGATGGGTTGTTCATGTGTATAACAAGACATAAGTATACAAGGTACAGAAGCAGGAGTAGATTGCTGTGTATAAATCATCCTGGTGCATAAGATGACCCCATATTCCTGATAAAGTTATGTTTTTGCAGATATACAGGACATAAATTGCAGCTCCCACCTTACCCCTTTCTAGAATTAGTTGTCAGCTTCAATTTTTCATACTACAAATGCACATTTTACTTACCAGTACCTTATAATTGAGTGCAAGGGATCAAGCAGGCGATAGAGACTGTGTTGTGAAGATGCACAGGACTTAAAGATATACCCACACAGAGCAGACTACATGTCTTATATTGCGAATGACAAAGAGAAAAGAGGCTTCCAACAAACTAAATGAAGTATAAAGTTGGTCTCAAGCTAAAAGTCAGAACATCTGCTAACTTGTTAAATAATTGTGCTGCATTGAAGGAATTTGATGTGAATGGAAAACTGGTGCGTGAATGGAAGAACCCCCATGGGGAAGATATCCAAGACCAAATACATCATGGGAACATTGACCAACCACTGGCCTAGATCTTGAGAAACATATATCAAAATAGGTCCTTGAAAAACATCAGAATGCTTATATCACCTCCAGAAATGTATTGATTATGAATCCAGCAAAGTTTCACAGCAACACCTAGTTTGTGCAGTCACTTTATGGATAAAAAATGTCTAGTGTTGCAGCAGAAAATCAAACTCGCTCAGACTCATGGAAGAACTCAATGCCAAAATCAGGAGCAAGACCAGGGGTTGCTGGAGGGGTTTAGCAGGTCTCTTAGCATCTGTGAAGAAAAATCAGTTTCATCCCCAAATCATGGGATGGTCCTGTTGCACAAATGGTCATCAGATAATTCAAAATGTAGCCTATCCAATTCCCTGAATAGGGAAGAAGATGTTTTCTTCTGGAGGGATGATTACGAGACTAAATGCACCAAGTCTGATCCATCACAGAATGCTTATGATGACAGCATAGTCAAAGCAGCTCAATGAATTCAAAGTATTTTTTGTGAATGCCCATGAAGATGAACTTCATGGGTTTTAAAGCTCTTTGATTATAATTCAAAGTATCTTTGCTGAATAAATTCATTCAATAATCTGTTCCACATTAAATTTTTCACATTTCAAAATGGTGACTACCTACAATGGCAGGTCACATTTTATCCTCAGTATATAAGTCAAACCTGTTTTTGGAAGGATTTTGGAGGCTACAAAGGTTGATTTATATATTACAACCGACATTACTCTAACTCTGGCAATCAATGGCACAGCGGCTCAGTAGTTAGCACTGCTGCCTCACTGCTGGGTTTGATTCCAGCCTCGGGTGACTGTCTGTGTAAAGTTTGCACATTCTCCCCGTCTCTGTGTGGGTTTCCTCCGGGTGCTCCGGTTTCCTCCCACAAACCAAAGATGTGCAGGTTAGGCGAATTGGCAATGCTAAAATTGCCCATAGTGTTAGCTGCATTAGTCAAGGGTAAATATGGGGAATGGGTCTGGGTGGGTTACTCTTTGGAAAGTTGGTGTGGACTTGTTGGGCTAAAGGGCCTGTTTCCATACTGTAGGGAGTCTAATCTAATGAAACCATGGAATGATTATCTACCTTAAATACTCTTTCCCGGCCTTTCCTCATCCCCATTGATTCTCTTTGTATCCAAACTCCTCAGTCCTGAATGTATTCAACAAGTCAGTGTCTGCAGCCCTCTTGGGTATAAAATTCCAATGTTTACAACTAGAGTCATAGAGATGTATAGCATAGAAACAGACCCTTTGGTCCAACTAATCCATGCCAACCAGATATTCCAACCCAATCTAGTCCCACATGCCAGCACCCGGCCCATATCCCTCTAAACGCTTCCTATTCATATACCCATCCAAATGTCTCTTAAATGTTGCAATTGTACCAGCCTCCACCACATCCTCTGGCAGTTCATTCCATACATGTACCACCCTCTGCGTGAAAAATTTGCCCCTTAGGTCTCTTTTATATCTTTCCCCTCTCACCCTAAACCTATGCCCTGTAGCTCCCCTACCCCAGGGAAATGTGCAGGTTCGGTGAATTGGCCGTTCTAAATTGCCCATAGTGTTAGGTGAAGGGGTAAATGTAGGGGAATAGGTCTGGGTGGGTTGCGTCGGTGTGGACTTGTTGGGCCAAAGGGCCTGTTTCCACACTGTAAGTAATCTAATCTAATCTAACCCTCCACCACCACCCTCTGTCTTCTACCTTTGAGCCAGTTCTGTATCCAAATGGCTAGCTCTCCCCGTATTCCATGAGATCTAACCTTGCTAATCAGTCTCCCATGGGGAACCCTGTCGAACATCTTACTGAAGTCCATATAGATCACATTTGCCCTCATCAATCTTCTTTGTTACTTCTTCAAAAAACTCAATCAAGTTTGTGAGACATGTTTTCCCACGCACAAATCCCTAATCAGTTCTTGCTCTTTGAGTAAGACATTTGTCCTTATCTGAATCCTAAATAGCCAATCTTTTAATGTGAGACTGTGATCCCAACTTCGAGAATATCCAGCCAGGGGGAACCCCATTTCAGCGTCTGTCTTGTCAAGCCCAATTCCACAGAAGGTCAGTGGGCAGAGCCAGTGTGGAACTGACTCATACAGGCCTTAATTCTGTTGTCAGGTGATCTCAACCAGATAAACGCCAAGAGAATCTCACTCTCCGTAATGTAGGGTTGGATTGCACAGATATAATATTTACATTCTGGGAGTAGCACTTTCACCTGTAATATTGATGTCTGTCTTGGTGTTTGAGCTATAAAAGTAGCCTGCAAAGGAAGCCTGAAGTTCCCTGGAGTTCTCAGCAGTTTAAGAGTTAATGACACGTTCACTGCAAAAACACATTGACGTCAAATAGTTACTAGGCTTATTCTGCTCCATTCCGCCCCTTAATTATTGGTTTAATTGGCGATTTTCTACTTGGGTGGTAATGCTTTACATCTGTGATTAAATCACAACAAAAAACAATGCAAAAAGTACAGATAACAACCAAAATTTCACTAATAGATGCTAATCATGTTAAACCACTACACTGAAATAGGGACTATTAAAACAGCCAGTACATTCAGCATAATTCATTGAAATAAAATATAAACATAATTTTATTTCAAAAACAATACGTTTTAACTATTTGGCATAAAAGAAATGTATCATGGCAACTAAGGAATCAGAACAAGTGAAACAAACACAGAGTTGGAGGGAACCCAGGACCAAAAATGCTCCCAGTTTATTCATCACAAAGGCTGAATGTCTTGCAAAATGATCCTAGAGATGCTTTGTCTGGAACATGTCAGGTTAACCTCTCACTTTTATGAAAGGTTGATGTGAATAGATGATAGACAAAGCAAGACATGATATGTACAGTTTATTTTTGGAAAGGTTCATCTGATTAACCATATGCTATGTAGATTATCCACTGTGTACTGATAAAGACTAGATGCTAGTCAGGCTTTGCAGTTTAATACCTTTCCCAATTGGCAACGCTGTTTCTTCGCCTTCCATTTCTTCCTCACCTTGGCACTCCTAGGGTGATATTTAATGCGGGTTTTGAGGTCTTGCCTGTAGCTGAAGAGCCAGTAACTGCCCTAGGTCACTTCCTTTGGGGTACGCTTACTGATTGAGGTGTCTCTCAGTGGCTAGCAAGGCCTTTGCCAAAATCAAGGTGCCTGGGGGTAGACATCTCACTCCACAGAGAGCTGATGACCAATCAGAGGTTAGGAACTGTGCACTGCAGGCAGTGACAGTGTGAGCAGCAGAAATGGCAGGTATTGCACTGTGCAGATGCCCAGGATCACAGTGGCATTCAGGCCATAGGGGAGTAAAGGTGCGATGGGGTTGTGGGAGGTCGTAGTCTGTTCAGCAATGTGGGCAGAGGGTTCCCCCTTCTTGATTCTGTGTTCTTTGAACAATGGATATGGATTAATTAGATTCCCTACAGTATGGAAACAGGCCCTTCGGCACAACAAGTCCACACCAATCCTCCTAAGAGTAACCCACCCAGACCCATTCCCCTGTATTTACCCTTGACTAATGCTGCTAACACTATGGGCAATTTAGGATGGCCAATTCACCTATCTGCACATATTTGGATTGTGGGGGGAAACCGGACACAGGGACAATGTGCAAACTCCCCACAGACAGTCACCCCAGGCTGGAATCAAACCCGGGTCCCTATCATTGTGAGGCAGCAGTGCTACCATGCCGCCCAAGGATATGCTTTTGGAAGTTGCAAGCAAACCCTCACAAGTGATCACCCCATTGCTGGTGGTTGAATACCAGTGGTGTAGGATGAAACCTTTAAGTAGGCTTTACTTGTGCCTTCAATTGGCAGCAGGGAGCAGGTGAGTCATATTTTCCCATGATGAGGGTGAGCGGTGGATGTAACCTATATGGACTCAGTAAGATGTTCGACAAGGTTCCCCATAGGAGACTGGTTAGCAAGGTTAGATCTCATGGAATACAAGGAGAACTAGCCATTTGGATACAGAACTGACTCAAAGGTAGAAGACAGAGGGTGGTGGTGCAGGGTTGTTTTTCAGACTGGAGGTCTGTGGCCAGAGGAGTGCCACAAGAATTGGTGCTGGGTCCAATGCTTTTCATCATTTATATAAATAATTTGGATGTGAACATAAGTAATTTTCGTAAGTTTGCAGATGACACCAAAATTGGAGGTGTAGTGGATAGAGAAGAAGGTTACCTCAGATTACAACAGGATCTTAACCAGATGGGCCAATGGGCTGAGAAATGACAGATGGAGTTTAATTCAGATAAATGCAAGGTGCTGCATTATGGGAAAGCCAATCTTAGCAGGACTTATATACATAATGGTAAGGTCCGAGAGAGTGTTGCTAAACAAAGAGACCTTGGAGTGCAGGTTCACAGCTTCTTGAAAGTAGAATCACAGGTAGATAGGATAGTGAAGAAGGCATTTAGAGACGTACAGCATGAAAACAGACCATTCAGTCCAACCTGTCCAGGCCGACCAGATATCCCAACCCAATCTAGTCCCACCTGCCAGCACCTGGCCCATATCCCTCCAAACCCTTCCTATTCATATTCCCATCCATATGCCTCTTAAATGTTGCAATTGTACCAGCCTCCACCATATCCTCTGACAGCTCATTCCATACATGTACAATCCTCTGTGTGAAAAAGTTGCCCCTTAGGTTTCTTTTATATCTTTCCCCTCTCACCCTAAGCCTATGCCCTCTAGTTCTGGACTCCCCGACCTCAGGAAAAAGACTTTGCCTATTTACCCTATCCATGCCTCTCATAATTTTGTAAACCTCTATAAGGTCACCCCTCAGCCTCTGATGCTCCAGGGAAAATAGCCCCAGCCTGTTCAGCCTCTCCCTATAGCTCAAATCCTCCAACCCTAGCAACATTATTGTAAATCTTTTCTGAACCCTTTCAAGTTTCAAAACATCTTTCCGACAGGAAGGAGACCAGAATTGCACGCAATATTCCAACAGTGGCCTAACCAATGTCCTGTACATCCACAACATGACCTCCCAACTCCTGTACTCAATACTCTGACCAATAAAGGAAAGCATACCAAACATAGGAGGTATAGTTAGTGAGTTTGTAGATGACACCAAAATTGGAGGTGTAGCAAATAGTGAAGAAGGCTACCTCATATTACAACAGGATCTTGATCATATGTACATCTCTATGACTTTATATACATTTCTGGACCAAAAGTCACTGAGAGATTGTTTGTTTTGTGAGCTTGAATGCTGCACAATGGAGCACTATCAAATTCAATTTTGCCCTGTTTGACCTCACAGTAACCTTCAACTCTGTCAGCCAGGAAGGGTTATTGAACAGCCTCCATGTGGCAGCCTGCAGAAATTCACCACCATTCTCTGCTTGCTGCATGACAACATAAAGGCCAGGATCCTCACTAGCAGATCCACTAAATACCCAATATGTCTGCAAACAGGGGTGAATTGGGTCTTATGTTGTTGACAGAGGGATAAGGAGGAACAAATGGAACAGGTGATGAGGGTGCTCAGACAAAAGACAAAAGATGGTAAAAGAGAGAAAGGAGTGTAAAATCGGTGTAAGCGGTAGTCATGAAAAGGAGAAAATGGATCCACTGTGCTGAGAGCAAAGCCAGAAGAAACAAATAAGATGTGGTGGGGGGAGGGGCCAATGGAGGGCAAAGGTCATGCTCTAAAGCTGTTGTCTGCTATGTTGATCCCTAGAGGCTGCAAAGTTGTCTAAATTTAACTTTAGAAGGTTCAGATGAGAATGGATCAAGCTCAAACACGATAATCAAAAAGGCTACCAGTTCTCTAGTTCCATGTTAGGACCATTGCTTCTATAAAATCAGCAGGTTGCATAACTTGAGCACGAATTTCTGGTAGGCACACTGGTGTAGTACTGAGGGAATGACTGCACTGTCAGAGGGACTGGTTTTCAGATGGGATGCAATGCTGAGGCCCCTTCTGCTCTTTCAGATAGTCTCGAAAGATTCAATGACCCTCAGAAGAATAGAGTAAGTCTCTCTGGGGATCAGGCCAACATTTATCCTTCAACCAACATCACAAGAACATGTGGTCTTTCTCTTAGCGTTTTACTGTTCCAGGGATCAGATTGTGCAGAAATAGTCTGCTGTATTTTCATACACAACAGTGATACACTTAAATCATATCGTAATTGGCTGTCAGGTGCTTCAGGGTGTCCCAGGGTAATGCAAGTGGAATATAAATGCAATTTTTCTTCCTTTCTGAACAATTATCTAGACATAGCACATCGACAAACATTCAGCACACCACCACCGATGATCAGTAATAACGTGTGTACATCTACAAGATGCATTGCAGAAATTCACCAACGCTTCTTAGACAGCATCTTCTAAACCTACAGCCATTACCAGCAAAAGAACAAGTGCAGTGGATCCATGAGCACACCACCACCTGCAGGTTCAAGCCACCATCCTGACTTTGAAATATCTTGCTGTTCCTTCAGTGTTATTGGATCAAAATCCTCAAACTCCCTCCCTTACAGCATTGTGGGTGCACCGACATCAAATGGACTGGGGCAGTTCGAGCAGGCAGCTCACCACCATCTTCTCAAGGCAACAAGGGATTAACAATAAATACTGGCCAGCCAGTGGTGCCCACATCCCATGAATAAAAAAAACATCAATTCATGGGTGAGGTACAGTCACCCTTTGGAAGCCAACTCAATATGAGTCACCAGCTCCAGGAGTAACATGGCAAGTGGAGAAACTGGGAAGGGGAGGTGAGAAGAGCATCAGTGAAAGATGGAAACTCATATGATATCTATCACTACCAATGAATATCACATCCAATAAAGTGAGTGCACAAGTATAGAAAGCTTCACTTGGATTGTTTTACTGCGTTTATTCAACCATCAGAATAAACCACTCAACTGCATGATTACAAAAGAGCTCCGGAACATGTCAGGTGAACCAATCGCTTTGGTGAACTGCAAACAGGATTGCATAAAATTTGATCTGCAAAGGATTATAGGAGAGTATCGTCTCAAGAACTATTTGGCAGTACAGTTAATCTTCTGTGTACTGATAAATACTGGGTTGAAATACTATCAATTTCTGTCAAAACTAATACCAGGTTCAATGCTAGACAAGTTATTCCAGTCCTACAGTAAGTAGCCATCTGTAAATCATTCTGCCCTAAGCTGTACCATATGATCCGTCCTGACCAATTAAATACATTCAGCAAATGACCACATTTTGTACTTTAAGTAAGATTTGTTCCAAACACTCCAGCTCTAGCTCCCCAAATGTTGCTGTACAACCTCATCAAATACTCCAGATCTAACTCTCGAAGCAGTCCAGCTCTCTGTCCCAAAGTTTTCCGGATTTGTAGCATTAGACTTCAAACAGTGGTGATGGGCAGGGGTACAAGGGACAAAGCTAAAAACACCCATATTCTTACTCTTGAAAGTCACCAGTAACCGTTGTTGCGAGATTTGTTTGTACAGAAGAAGCTGTTGGCTAAAGGTAGGATTGTGTTTTGTGTAGTGCCTTCTGTGGTAAAATAGCCTACCAGCACTTCAGTCTAGCTGCACACAATGAATAGCTACTTGCATAGGAGAGGAGAGGGGGCAAGTCACAATATCAGGTTTACAAGGGAGATTGTGTCAACAGAACAGAAGAACTGTGGTTGCAAGAATTCCTGAAGGCTTCATTAGAGTACTGTCCCAGCTGACCATACAGGCTTCTCTTTCAATAGTTTCATAATCTCACAAATGAAAATGTTCAGAACAAATAAGAATTTACACAGGTTAGTTTAATGCCTCTGTGATTTTTATCCAGGATTTCCTGCAGCAGTATCTTGAGGGTTCATTAATTATTTCAAGGAACACCAGGGAATCTTGGTGGGTTGGCAACCCAACAGACAGCATTGCCAGTGAGTGTGTTAATTTTTCTCAACTACCAGAAGAGCCTGATCAGATCAAAGGGATTTTATTTCAATGAGGAATGAATTCTACAGCAAGGCCATAATGGACAAGAAATAGCCTTCCTGAAATTGTTATAAATCAGGGTACTTTCCTACTCTGTAAATATGTGCCAGAAATGTCTTAATAGCACCTCATCAAATCTCTGAATTGCAAAACGTCAAATAAATTACTCTTCAGATGAACAATCAGGTGAACAGGAGTAGTAATTTTGCCCCATAAACAACAGACATGATTTACCAGTTCACAGTTTTGTGGTGTGGTTGATTGTGGGTTGATTTACCAACAATACCAGTATAAATCCCCCATCTTTCTCAAACAGACTCACAGGATTTTTGACTTCCACCAGAACCAATGAGACACAGGTAGGCCTCAAGTGAATGCCATATTCAAATGAGAGCACTCCTTCCATTCTGCATAAGCAATACTAGCAGAGATTATGGGCTCAAGTCTCTGGAGTCAGGTCTGAAAGCTCAAGTTCTTTTTGGAGGCAACAGTGTTATCATTTCAGCCAAGAATGCCAATTTCACATTTAAGGATACATACCCAAGTTTCCTACATTGCAATAGTGCCTACATTTTATAAGTACTTTATCTGATTGACTGGAAAGCACTTTGAGACATTGGTGGTTGTGAAAAGTACAATACAACTTAAAGATTTTCTTTCATTTTTAGAATGAGTTATAGATAGTTTTACACAATTAATCCATATTTTCAGCAGCAGGTTTTACATTGTGCAGTAAGAAGGGTTACCCACAGGCGGCAGCAGTGAGTGTATCTGAAAGGGTTACCATTGACTGAACCTAACCAATGGAAATCTTCCACATCCAATTTTGATTGTGAGCTCTGAGGGAGGCACCAGCTGTGAAGAGGCAAATAACTCGCAGAAAACCAACAACCTGTGAAACATGCATAGCCCCAGGGACAGCAGTGCACATGGATCCTCCATCTCTATCCACGCTGAAACCACAGATGTGTGACATGTATTTGTGTCATTATACATGTTGTCTGTATTAACTCTTTCACGGTCATTAAACTCCTGGCACTGAATGTCTGTCTGTAGATCATTCTGACATAGATAGTGGCTTAACCAACTCCCTTTGACATAACAGATAAGATCAGTTTGAACTACCAAGACCTCTTTCTGTTTGATGCAAACAGAGCTGTTTTGTACTGTACCCCATTCTATCAGTTGACATGACATAAAGAAGGAAGTTAGAAACACTAATGAAAGTCAGAAGGAACATTTCAACCCAAAAGAAATAGATTTGTGGAGCAAGCCATCAGGGAAAGCTATTATAGTGAACAGTTCAACTGCAACTAGAAGTCATTCTGGAGAGAGACACAAAGAAGAAATAAGGCAGTAATGTCTAAACTGTTACCGTTGGGCCATATGTAGCCAGTGAGACATATTGTTCAGTTTTATTGACGCAAATATTTCTTATTCATTGTTTGTCCTGCTACATTTCTTGGGCCTGAGGATAAGGATTCTTAGCGCTATTATCATGTTGGTGGATAAATGTTTAATCAGAAAATCAGGATTGAATAGTGTCAGCAAATTGAGAGTTACAGAAATTAATGAGAAATTAAAGTTTATATTTAAACTCCATGTTAGCAGCTACTACTGTTTTAGCTACAGTGAGAAAATGAGCAAGTGGAGTTGATCCATGACAATGAGCCATGTTTGCCAGGTTTAATGTGCTTGTTTTTTGTGTTCACGATTACTTTCTGACATTGCTGGCACTGGCTAATTGCCCAAGTTGGGAGGCGGTCAGCTCAAACTTCACACGCTGCAAGAAGGATCTCAGGACTCCAAGTAACAATAGAGGCTGATGCAGTACTGGGAATCTGCCACCAGGTTACAATCAGGTGCAATTACCATAGAGGGCTTCCTCCTGTGGGTTTGTTCCTTTTCTTTTGTTGATGGATGAGGGGTCTAGTGACTCAAGGAAAGGAAAAAAAGTACGCTCAGAAAAATAGATGATATTTCATCCATTTCCTCTCAACATGTTTGAGTTGTTTTGGACTGTGGATTCATCAAATTCGATTGACTTACTGAAATGCATGTATAAGTGGATATAATATGCTAACATGAGACTCAGGAAAGATAAAACAATGAAAACAGTTATTTGTTACATAAATCCTAAATAATTACTGAATTGAGAAGATTGATTATTGCAAGCAGCATTTCAGCAAGATCTTTATTTTGAAGGGACCCAGACACAGGAAGAAAGGGACGGATATTGAGCGCTTGTAGTGAGTTGGGAAAAGTGATTGAAGGTTACCCAAAGAGCTGGGATGTCAGGAGGGTTTTCAAATATAGAAACAGATTAGACGTCACGAGTCGTACAAAGATGGTTTACTAATATTTTCTTAGTGGTGAGAGACTTAGAGCCAGAGAAACAGGATATGCACAATTGCTAAAAGTGATACTCTGATACAAAAAGTAATCAAAAAGGCAAATGGAAGTGTTGGCCATTGGATTTCAGTTGTAGAAAGCCTTGGTCAAACCCCATTAGGAATGCTGGGCTCAGGAAGGACACAAGTAGCCTTGAAGGGGATACAATGTTGATATATCAGAATTATACTGGGGCTTAAAGTGTTAATTTAGAAAGACAGTTTGCATAAATGTGGCTTACATTCCCTTGAGTTTAGATGACTGAAAGGTGATCTAATTGAGATGTTTAAAATGATAAGGGGATCTGATAGACTAGACACAGAGTAACTATTTCCTCCGTTGGGGGAATTCGGAACAAAGCAGCATAATCTTAAAATTGGAGCTAGGACATTCTGGAATGAAATCAGGAAGTAGTTTTTCGCACAAACGATAGTAGAAATCTGAAACTGTCTCCTTCAAAAGGTTGTGGATGCTAGTAAATGAAAAAAATCTGCTTTCACAAGTTCAAAAGAGCAACACAGGCTTTAATTAATGTTGGTAATAATAGAGAACAAACACATAACATGTTCTTTAGACTTCCTCTAGTCTTTTAATGGATGGCTTAAACCCATTTATTTTGACTTATTAAAGTCCATACAACTACTTTTGTTTTCACAATTACAATATCTCTAACCATTCTAGAAGGGTTTACTTTTTGTTCAAAAGAAAATTTAAAGGAAGCTCCAAAATGCTGGAAAAGTCACAACGCAGTGTCAAAAATCAAAACTTTCAGGTGCGTTTGTCCTGGAGATAACAAACCTTGCACTATCATCAGTCTCATCCTCACAATTTTTAACTTCACTATTGATATAAACACCACTTTAAAGCACCTGGGATTGCTATTTGCCCTCACAATGAAAATGATCAAATATTGGCCTCACCTACAGGCTAAGTAACAATCTTTCTACATTCACAGCTATATTTTAAAAGATATTTGCAATTTGTCAGTACAGATTTGATAGGCTGAAAGGCCTTCTCTGAACTGTCTGATTCCATGCTTCTTATATAGTGCTTTTCATGGCTACCAGATGACACAAAGTTCTTTACAAACAAGATATATTTTTAAGATGTAGTCACTGTTGTAACGTGGGAAACATGACTGCCAATATGCAAACATACACAGAGCAACTTAAACAGACTGCAAAAAGCAATGATCAGTTAATTTATTTTAATGAAATTGATTGAGGGATAAATATTGGCCAAGACAATGAGGATAATATCCCTCCTCTTCTTCAAAATAGTGCAATGGGATCTTTTCCATCCACTGATATGGGCAGAAGGGGCTTCAATTTAACATCTCATCTGAAAGTTGGCACCTCTAACAATGCAGTGCTCCCTCAGCAATATCATACAATGTCAGGCTGGATTTAGTGCTGAAACCCTGGACTAAGAAAAGAGTGCTACCAAATGAGAAGCCACAGATGATTTTAGGGCAAGAGTCACACTATCAGCTTTTATGAAGCTGTTCATCAGCTTTTGGTAGGTTTCTGACAAAACATTGATGGAACAGGAAAACATGGTTAGAAAGTTAGATCAGAGGAAGGGAGGACATGTAAGACCGGACAGGTTGACCAGCAAGTAGAGAAGCACAATTGAATAATAACTGAAAAAGGTAGGAAATCAAGTTGAAAAATTCTTTTATGTGTTATGAGTATCTTTGAATGCTTGGATGGTGTGTAACCTGGAGGGGAGTTTGCAGGTGGTGATGTTCCCATGTGTCTGCTGTTCCTTTTCTTCAAGTTAGTGCAGATCATAAGTTTGGAGCTGCACTCATCCAGGCAAGTGGACAATATTTTATCACTTTCCTAACTTGTGCCTTGTAGGTGGTGGACTGGTTTTAGTGAGTCAGGTGGAGAGTTAGTGACCACGGAATTTGCAGCATCTGACCTGCTCTTGTTGTTACAGTAGTTACATAGCAAACCCAACTAAGTGTCTGGTTAATAGTAAACCCAGGAGGTCTCAAAATTCCTCTTCAGATATAGTGAGGCCAGACCATCGCAAGCAGCAAATAAACAGTGGAAGCTGAGTACATCCTTAAGTATCTCTTAAAATGCTCAGCTATGACTGAGGGCTCTTGTAATGCAGTGGTAGTGTCCCTACTTCTGTGCCAGGAGACCCATATTCAAGTCCTATCTGCTCCAGTGCTGTGTCATAACATCTCCATTCAGGTTGATTAATTTTTTTCTTTTAACTTACCCTGTTTTTCTAATCAACCTGTTCAGAGATGTTATACACACCTCTGGAGCAGATGGGACTTGAACCTGGGCCTCTTGGTTTTGGCTGGGCTGGGGTGGTAGGCATGGGGAACCACTACTTCTAAACACAAGAGGGCCCTCAAACAGATTGATTAGAAAATATACAAAATGATTTGCATCTGAAAGTCTGGTCTCTATTTGGAGAGGGTTTTTATTGAAGTGTTGGCCAGCAAAATGCAGTGTAGCCCTGATAATGAGTGGTACCAGGTAATTCAATTGTTAATCAAAGCCTTCATCATACTCAGCTTCTGTTCCTGGTGTGTGTTTCAACTCCTTTACAAAGATGGTGTTCAGTAAAATAGAGCTCACAGGGCATTGCAGTTTAAATCACCATCTCAGCCGCATTGGAGACTCTTTAACACCTAAAGTAATTGGAGGAAATTGGCTCCTACAGCCCAGGAAAAGAGTGTCAATGGGCTAGTTGACAGTGGATGGTTCACAGTTGAACACAATTCTGTAGTCATCAAACACCCACTGAAATGTAATTTCCAGACGGGGTCACTGAATAACAATCAGAAGCAGCAAGTTCATAATTACAGCTTTTTATCCACTCTGGACCAGGAAAGCTGAGGCCTATTATAACAGTTGGCATCAGCTAACCTGGCACAGATTGGAGATTGAATCTGGGATCTTCCTGGTTCATGTGGCTAAGTTCCACATTGAGTACCATTTTATCAACTAAGCCAATAGAGAAGAGATGGATGATTTGATTACACTTTTTGTAAATAATTAAAAGCAAATTCCATTTGTGGAAAACGTGATGTTTGGCAAAACAAGTTGTGTAAAATGTGCCCACATTTTCTGGAAAGTAAATTAGATTTAAATGTAAGCACCTCTAAACTGTGAATTGTTAATTATGTCATTACTTTCCCACACCATCTGGCTCATTCTGTCATCAGTTCCCAAAGATGTGATCTTTAGCACCAGTAGCATTTCCATTGATTCTATTTACATAAAAGCACTGCTGATCTTTAGAACATGTAAGGAAAGATGTTGTGAAACTTGAAAGGATTCATCAAGATTTACAGGAATTTTGCCATTGTTGAAAGGTTTGAGCTTGAATAGGCTGGGGCTATTTTCCCTCGAGTGTCGGAAGCCAAGGGTTGGCCTTATGGAAGTTTATAAAATCATGAGGGACATGGATAGAGTGAACAATCAAAATATTTAACCCAGGGTACAGGAGTCCAAAACTACAGGGCAAAGGTTTAAGGTGAGGAGGGTAAGATTTAGAAGGGACCTAAAGGGCAACCTTTTCAAGCAGAGGGTGGTGTGTGTATGGAATGAACTGCAGGAGGAAGTGGTGGAGGCTGGTACAATTATAACATTTAAAAGACATCTGTTTGGGGATATGAATAGGAAGGGTTTAGAGGGATATGGGACAAATAAGACTAATTAATTTAGGATTTCTGGTCAGCATTGACGAGTTGGACCGAAGGGTCTGTTTCCATGCTGTACATCCCAATGACTGTATGCCGAGTTGCAGATAGTGAAATGGATTGTCAAAAGATACAGCAGAATTTATATAGATTGCAAATTTGGGCACAGAAATGGCAGAGTTTAATCCAGACACATGAGGTGATGCATTTTGGAAGACCAAATTCAAGCGCGAATCATACAATAAATGGCATAATCTTTAGCGGCATTCACATACAGAGGGATTTGGGTGTATAGGTCCACAGATCCCTGAATATGGCAACACAGTGGAAAAGGCGGTCAAGAAGACATACTTGCCTTGCCTCCATCAGCTGGTGCCTCAAATATAAAAGTTGGCAAGTTATGTTACAGGAGAAAGTGAGGACTGCAGATGCTGGAGATCAGAGCTGAAAATGTGTTGCTGGAAAAGTGCAGCAGGTCAGGCAGCATCCAAGGAACAGGAGAATCGACGTTTCGGGCATAAGCCCTTCTTCAGGAATGAGGAAAGTGTGTCCAGCAGGCTAAGATAATCCGGTGTGGTGACGGAGATTATCTTAGCCTGCTTTTATCTTAGCCTTTTATCTTAGCCTGCTGGACACACTTTCCTCATTCCTGAAGAAGGGCTTATGCCCGAAATGTTGATTCTCCTGCTCCTTGGATGTTGCCTGACCTGCTGCGCTTTTCCAGCAACACATTTTCAGCAAGTTATGTTACAGATAATACAAAACTTTAATGAGGCCACATTAGAACACTGCGTGCAGTTCTGATTGCCACACTGTTAGAAGGACACGGATGCTTTGAAGAGGGTGCAGTGAAGGTTTGCCATCATGGTGCCTTGTCTGGAAGGATTTAGTTATGAGGAGAGGTTGAATTAGCTAAGATTGTTTTCTTTGGGAAGACAGAGGCCAAGGGGCGACCTGATAGAAGTCTACAAAATTGAGAGGCATAGATAGGTGGATAGTCAGATACTTTATCCTAGGATGGAAAGGCTAACCATAAGAAGGTACAGGTTCAAGGTAAGACGGGGAAAGTTTAGGAGAGAAGTGCAAGGAAAAGTTTTCACACAGAGGGTGGTGGGTGCCTGGAATGCATTATCAATGGAGGTGGTAGGAGCATGCATGTTAGCAAACTTTAAGATGTATCTTGGTAGACAGATGAATGGGAGGCAAACAAAGGGGTAGAAAGCATGCATGGGCAATAAGTAGCAGGTCTAAATAAGGAATAGGAATCAGCACAGGCATGCTGGGCCGAAGGACCTGTTCTTGTGTTGTGCTGTATTGTACTATTCTATATTGTATGCATTTAGACTTGTCCTGATTTGCATGCTCTAATCAAATTCTATAGTGCTGTGCAACCAGTTCACTCAAAGGGAGTGAAGTACGTCTTTCACAATTGTCCTTAATTGTGTTTTACCCAACTTGGTGACATTACAGAAGATTCAAATCAAAACAAACTATGTACATGCCATCATGATCCCTTTAATTGTTAAATATACGTGTAGAATTCTCTAATCAGTTGTTTACTTCCTCTACATTGGGACTGTCTTACTCTTCATTTCTCAGTACAACCTTGTTGTTCACATGCATGGCCTTCACTCACTACCACATCGACTCCAAACCTGTGGACTGCCTCAACATCATTTCAAGAACATCCCGTAGCTAATTTTCTCTCCTTCCCAGTTGCTGAGCCCAACTGTAGCACTTTTGCCAACCGCCCATCTGAGATCAAGTAACCTGAAATAAACTGAGCATCAAACCTGCAAAGCTTCTAATCTCTATCATATACTTAGAAGTGCATTTGTGCAGCTGAGACTTTGGAGGGAGTTCAATAGCTATTCTACAAGGACTGCATTTTTACTATGCAAGACAGGAATAATCTTTTCCCCGTGCATTGTCTGAAAATTAAGCAACTGATGTTACAATCAATTTACTCCAAATAAGGTTTTCTGTTTCATGTAAATTGTGTTTTCTTTGTTAGAATGCAGGATCACTACCACGAGGTGTAGTTGCTGCAAATAAAATAGATACATTTATAGAAATGCTGGATAGACATGTAAGAGAAAGGAATAAAGGTGTGGTTTACAGATCACTTGGATCAAATGGCCTGTGTCTGTGTTGCTTGGACTATGTAATTTTGTGTTATTAAGATATACACAACTAACATGAGGAGAGAAGTAAGTATACAATTGCTTTACCATATTGGAAACATTTTCCTTGTAACTTTTTTCAGGATGTTCTCATTTGAGTCAATATTTAAATTATTTATGTGTGGGAAAACATTTTTCAGTGGAATTCTACATTTAAATTATGCTAACAAGTCCAATAGTTAAGCCTCCCATCTCTGAGTTTATCCTTTGTGTCTCCCAAGTTGGCTGTCTCACCCAGTAGAATGGTCTCAAGTGAAAGAACTCAGCAGCAAAGCCTTGGATAAAGAGGAAGAATTCAAGGTAGCTGCTGATCTTGTTCTAGCAATTCCTGCCAAAAGGGGTGAAACCTGTGAACAGTGGATGAGGAGTAGGGTCAGCACTCAGAAAGCATCAAAAGACTGGTTGTAGTTCCTTTTCCTAGCTGTGCTACTATGGAGTGGGACTTCCTACTGGGTGTACAGAACTGATTGATTTACCCTATAAATTGATTGGTTGTAAAAGATCAGGGAAATCCCTTAGCCAAAGGGTTAATTTGTTGCTGAGATTCTCAGCAATGAAAATTATATTGGCATCATTGAAAGACAATGTGGCAATTTTGATCTTTCAGCTTTTTTCCTCTCATAACTCTTGATCTTTAGATAATACACATATAGGAGGAATCATTTGGTGGTACAGTTGTAATTAAGCACAACGTTACATTTCAGCCAATAATGATGTCAAAGGTTTTTAATATACGTTATACATCAAAATATCATAACTTTAGGGTGTCCCTTTGATGTTGATTAGAACAGAAGTTGTCTCTGGCAGCACATTGCTCAGGCACAGCTATTTATGAATGAATTCTCTGAAGCTTGCTTTGCCCGAGGGCCTGTCCATGGGTATCACTAGGAGAAAGGCTGACTTTGTCTTTCATCTCTTTGCCTGATCTATGCTGGCTTGCAGGGTCAATCTGTGAATGTTTATGATGTCAGTGCATTGAGGCACAAGATTTCCTCTTTTGGAAAAGGGTGGTGGATTTCATTTAAGATTCCTTCCTTTACTACCATCCACATCTGTATAAGGTGTCTAAATCTGTTGTAACAAAATTAATTTTGTCATTAACAGTCTGAATTATTTATTCTTAGATGTATTTCAGAAAGGCAAACTAACTGAGTTAAAAAAAAGATCTTGGTGATAAGAGAGAGCATGATTTAGAGAGTTTGTTGAGCACAGGATCATGTAACACCAGATAATGACTAGTAAGTACAGGAAGTGCATTTTTCTCTGAAATAACCTCAGTACACTAGACACAAAGGTCAGATAAATTAAAACAGGCAATTTACAGACTTCTGAATGATGCTCAAATGTGGTCTTTACACATCAATACAAAGTGAACACATTCACCTTCTGAGGTAGAAGATATGGGCTGATACTCCTTGCCAGGACATTCACGCCGAGATCCTGAAATTCCATTGCTGGCAGTCAGGATGTCTGACACTCCTGTTTTTATCTGTAAACCAGGGCTCCTTGATCGGACCAGATTAACAGACCCAAGCGGGGAATTCATATTCTATGAGATCCATTTGGCTGATCTCGTTACAATCCCTCCCCCTCTGAGTCCAAGGACATAGGCAGGTTCTTTTTCTTGTCGCTCCTCCTGGGATGTTTTAGAACTGGTTCCACTGACTCTGCCTCTGATATGAGTGGTGCATAATGCACATTAGCTTGCCTCTTGCACCCAGAGCGTCTTGGAAGAAATTCGTTCTCTTCTTCAGGTGGCAAAGGTGTTGAGGTAACGATATCCTTTGTGCCCATCTCAGATTCTGAGTAATCTTCAACGCCTGATGGAAGGGAAAAACCCACTGCTTCTGCCAAGCTTTCTGACTGTTCAGAGGAACCGGGCATGCTTTGCTCCTGCCCTTCCCTTTATAAGTTTGCAGCTTTCACATGCTTGTTCAGGACCATCACATCTACCTGAACTTTATACATCAGAGGATCTGACCTCACGTCAACCAAGCCTTTTACCCATGCAGGGCCATTTCTGTGATTTCTACAACAAACTTCATCCCCTGAAATAAACTGTCTATCTCGCTTAATGGAGACTTGTGTCTGACATAGGCTTTCCTGATGCTGTTTCACCCTCTCCCCTCAGCTCAGATCAGATTTAACCGGGTGTGGAGCCTTTGCCCCATTAGCAACTCTGCTAAAGCTATCCTTTTAGTTGCATGAGGGGTGGTGCTCTAATCAAACAGGAAATGGGACCGTTTGGTATCTAGTGAATGTTTAGGCTGTGTCTTTAAGCCTGCCTTCAAAGTTTGGATATTCCTTCTGCCAAACCATTGGATGATGGATGGTATGGAGTTGTCATTATATATCGAATGCTGTTCGACTTTATGAAATACTCAAGTTCCCAGCTGGTAAATGATGGCCTGTTATATGTGACCAATGCTTCTGGGAGTCCGCGTTTTACAAAAGAAGTGCGCAGTTTGTCTGTCATCGTCCCTGTGTTTGACAAATGAACTCTATGCATGTCCAGCCACTTTTGAATCCTCAATAACTAAGAACATTGAGTCCATGAAGGCACCTGCATAGGTGATGTGTAACTGAGTCCAGGGTTTACCCAGCCATTCCCTTAATGTGGGGAAGCTACTGGTCCTTGTTGGCACTCTGGGCACTGCCCCACTAATACAGCTAAGTCTGCATCCAAACCTGTCCTCTTGTTGACTCTGTAGTCCAAGTAGATAACTTGGGGTGCCTGGAACACACATTTTTTCCATCTAAAGCACACGCACACCTGGGAGAAATGTCTAAGGACTATGTCCAGGTTCTCTATGTGTTCCCTACTGGTCTTCCCAATTATTAGCACATCATCTAGATAAATGGTGAGCTACAGTAGACCTTGTAAAATGTTCTCTATTGTCCACTGAAAAATTGCACAGGCTGATGATACGCCAAATGGCAGTCTTGTACATTGGTCCAAACCCTTATGGATATTAATTGTAGCATATTAATTGTAACATGGTAGGCTTATGCGGAAAGTCAGGAGGCATGGGATAGTGGGAAATTTGGCCAGTTGGATAGAGAACTGGCTAACCGGTCAAAGTCAGAGAGTGATGGCCGATGGTAAATATTCAGCCTGGAGCCCAGTTACAAGTGGAGTTCCGCAGGGATCAGTTCTGGGTCCTCTGCTGTTTGTAATTTTTATTAATGACTTGGAAGAGGGAGTCGAAGGGTGGGTCAGTAAATTTGCAGATGATACGAAGATTGGTGGAGTTGTGGATAGTGAGGAGGGCTGTTGTCGGCTGCAAAGGGACTTAGATATGATGCAGAGCTGGGCTGAGGAATGGCAGATGGAGTTCAATCCTGTCAAGTGTGAGATTGTCCATTTTGGAAGGACAAATAAGAATGCGGAATATAGGGTTAACGGTAGGGTTCTTAGTAAGGTAGAGGAGCAGAGGAATCTTGGGGTCTATGTTCATAGCTCTTTGAAAGTTGCCACTCAGGTGGATAGAGCTTGTAAGAAGGCCTATGGTGTATTAGCGTTCATTAGCAGAGGGATTGAATTCAAGAGTCGTGAGGTGATGTTGCAGCTGTACAGGACCTTGGTAAGGCCACATTTGGAGTACTGTGTGCAGTTCTGGTTGCCTCACTTTAGGAAAGATGTGGAAGCTTTGAAGAGGGTGCAGAGGAGATTTACCAGGATGTTGCCTGGAATGGAGAGTAGGTCGTATGAGGATAGGTTGAGAGTGCTAGGTCTTTTCTCATGGGAACGGCGAAGGATGAGGGGTGACTTGATAGAGGTTTATAAGATGATCAGGGGAATAGATAAAGTAGACAGTCAGAGACTTTTTCCCCGGGTACAACAGAGTGTTACAAGGGGACATAAATTTAAGGTGAAGGGTGGAAGGTATAGGGGGGATGTCAGGGGTAGGTTCTTTACCCAGAGAGCAGTGGGGGCATGGAATGCGCTGCCTATGGGAGTGGCAGAGTCAGAATCATTGGTGACCTTTAAGTGGCAATTGGATAGGTACATGGATAGGTGCTTAAGCTAGGACAAATGTTCGGCACAATATCGTGGGCCGAAGGGCCTGTTCTGTGCTGTATTGTTCTATGTTCTATATGTCCTCATTTAACCACAATTGTAAGTAAGCATGGCTCATGTCTCGCTTTGTGCAAGACAGCCCCCCTTTGCCAGTTTTGCATATAAATCCTCTATGTGAGGGACTGGGTATTTATCCACCTATGAAAAGCAGTTTACCGTCTATATAAAAAGCCCACAAAGGCGAACCAACCTGTTGGGTTTCACAATCAGTACGACCGGTGCTGTCCATTCTGCAAACTGTGCTGGTTCGATGATTCCTTTGAATTCAAGCCTTCTGATTGCTACCGCTACTTTTGCCTGTAAGGCAAATGGCATAGGGCAGTCCTTGCAGAATCATGGAATTGCTTCCTGGTCAACATGCAAGGTTGCCTTACCTCCTTTGATAGTCCCTAGACCTTCCTGAAACACCTTCACTCAAGCAGCCATTTTCTAATCAAAAGAATGTTGTGCCAATCTAAATGAATCTTTCTCAACCAATTTCACTACATCAAGCTTGGGCCCAAGCCTTTTACTGTATTCAGGGGAAACTGAACCAGCTGCTTCTAAGAGACCAGAACCAAAGTTGTACCGTTAATCTGTAAAGGTTCCCTGGTATAGGTTCTAAGTCAAACCAAGTTCTTGTACAAACTTAAGGGTTGGAGTCCAGAGCAAATTTTGTTAAAGACTGGGACTGCAATCAATGAAACAACCGCACTAGTATTGACCTCCATTAGAACCAGGTGACCATCTAACCATACATTTATTTTGATTAGCTCTGATTGGATGTTGCTAAGCAATTTAACTGTTCCAAACCAGATGTTTGTGGACTTTCCAGGGTGTGTACTCTCCTAATACCGGCCAATGAGCTCTCTTACTCAACTTGGGTCGCGTGGGACTCTTTTGCAGTCTTGAGTCCACACACCAGCGGAAAGTACAATCCTGAAGAAACGTTTAACAGTTTGGCCGAGGGTTGGCATTGTTTTGGGATTTTACTGTGAGCTGACCTAGAGTCCTTGTATTCAAAATATATCTTGAACGAAGCTATGCAATTATCTGAACTCAAGTAGTGCTTCCCAAGCTCAGTTAGACCTGTGACAGTGTCAAGATTAGAGTGGTGCTGGAAAAAGACGTTTGCCTGAAATGTCGATTTTCCTGCTCCTCGGATGCTGCCTGACCTGTTATGCTTTTCCAGCACCACCCTAAGCGTGATTCTGATCTCCAGCTTCTGCAGTACTCACTTTTGCCGAGACTGGTGACAGTGTCCTCAATCGGAATACCCTGCAAATCACATCGTCACTTGCCACATTTTCCGATGATAAAGCCAGTTGTGCTTCAGCTAACAGGTGCTTTTGCATGGTTACGTCATTAATCCCATATACCAACTGGACCCTCAGCATCTCATTAAGGGTTAAACCAAAGTCACATGGCTCTGCCTGTAGTCTTAGTCAAAAATCCCAACACAGATTCCTCAGTTCTTGCTGAGTAAAAAAATGACATCTCAGAAAAAGGAGAAGTTAGGGGTCATAATATTCTTTAACTCAACTCTTGAAAGGTTTTAGTAGTTGGTGTCTCAGGGAAAGTTAAGCTCCTAATAACAGAAAAAAGTAATGCATTATTTCCACATACTGGGCCCAATCTTCAACAACAAGGTCAAACAAGTCAAGCTTGCCAAATAACAGCATAATTCAAACAGTGCTTATGCCAACTCAAAGATGACTGTTGCAAGCGAGCTTCTTCAGGAAGTGCTTTACTCTCATTGCCACCAAAATAATTCGAGGAGGCCAGTATTCAGTCACTAATTCACCCTTATTTACACGTGGAAAGTCCTTGGCTCTGTCAGACTCAACTCCTGGAGAGTTAGGGTGTCTCCCATTCCTGTTTTTATTTACTAAGTCTCCTGGTTATATATTTTTTTCTTTTCTTTCCCAGCACCCATGTTGTGTGTATGCAGACATGTGACACAGTGAAAGATAAGTGCATACATCTTTCTTCATTTTGCGCCACCAGGAACACCCGAGTGGCCAGTGACAAACAGCGCCCTTCACAAAAAAGGCCAATGCTGCGTGTTCAAAACGTGAAGGGGAGGGCAGGGACTAAATTAAAATAGAGTCGGGGGGGGGGGGGGGGGGGGGGGGGGAATAAAGCACTCCACACCCTACGGTGCCCACCTCTTATTCCTGTTTTTATCTGTCAGCTAGGGGCCCATGATTGAACCAGATTAACATCCCCAATCCACCTAGCTGACCTGGTTACAATTGGGACCGCCGTCCGACCCTTGAATCTATTGGTATATGACTTGCAACACATTAGACGTATGTTACGTCAATGGTCCAGCATTTCAGCTTTGATGAGTGTGGATGGGGGGGGGGGGGGAGGTAGTTGATGGTCAACTGGGCCAATCCTGGACTTATCAGAGGCACTACCACTTCCACTCCTCCCCAAGATGATTACCCCTTTAACTTACCTGCCACGGTGTCTTGAAGTTGGCCCCATAGATTTTCTCACCCTCTCCATCATGAGCAAGGATGGCAAGAGCCATGACCTTGAACTTACTTTGAGGAGCATAGGGATTGTGGTGCTCCTGAGGAAGCAGCTTCATTTGTCTGGTGCTGAGTAATGGTGAGGACAAGAGGACAAACGTTGGCTTGTTTGCTGTGAAAATACCATGTTTTTTGATGAATACCTGTGACAGTGTTGGAGTATCAGCCTAGATTATAGGCACAGATTTTGGTGGTGAAACTTAAAGAACGTAGAGCTGAGTATTACCAAATGCGCCAAACAGATTTCTGTAGGTTATTTGCATTAAAGATGCTGTGTTCATATCCTTATTGTTACCGAGACTGGAATTGCACGCAGTCCCTCTGACTATTTTGGATCCTGAAATGGAGACATCGCCCTTTTAAGAGCTCTATTATTTTAAGCTACATAAAATATTTATACATCAGCCTCATGCTACAGACCTAAGTACAGGTTTGTGCCAGTAAAACGATCAATAAAGTATTTTCTGGCAGACTGTTGACACAGTCAGCATCTCCGGTCTCCTTGTGAGGGTACCAGCAGCTGCAGTCTGCAAGCTGCTAAGGCTGTCTGGAGACGGATGTGCAGTCCTCAGTCCTCTTGTTTAAGCTCTTATCGGACCTAATTCTGTATAAACTCCCTTCATCAGCACAGCAGCATTCATCAAGAGCTATGTGAAATTCCCCACACACAATTCACTCAGGACGAGCATCCAGACAAGTACAGACCAGATTCAAAGGCTCCAAAAATTAGTTAATCCTCTGAAGCATAAGTTATGAAACTAACAAGCTCAGCAGTCAAGGAAGAACTTCCACAGAGCTGCCAGTGGTATGGATACAGGCTGTCATTATTGAATTTCCCCACATGCTTTGCTCCCGGAATTACTGAAATTCCCCACGTTCTTCCCGCCCAGTATTACTGAATTTCCCCACATTCTTCACTCCTTAAATTACTGAAATTTTCCATGTTCTTCGCTCCAGGAATTACTGAATTTCCTCTCATATTTCGCTCCCACAATGCTGCCAACGAGGAGGGTCTAATTCTTTTCTTCTTCTAAAGCAGTTTCATAAAGTGCAGTTAGCCCTCTGTCATTTTGTTAATGTAACCATTCTTCACTCGGCCTGCACAGTTAATGTTTCTCCAGTTATTCAATGGTAGCAAGCATTGTAGCCAATGAAACTTGTTCGTCCATCTAATAAAGAGCCATTAACTTAGTGCAGATTGGGGATCACACCAGGGATCTTCTGATCCATATAGTTCAGTGCTGTACTGGCAATGACTTTCATAAAAAAATATTGTTTTTATCTTAAGGAAAGATTTTTTAAAAAGCTAAAAGAAGAAATGAGTGTGAATAGAACAGCAAATTATTGTCACTTGTACTTATGAAGACACAGTGAGATGTGTATTAAACGTCGCCACAATTCAGCATAATTTTAATTGGAGGAATTATAAAAAGAAATAATTGAGTCAAAGTTAGGATAAAGTTCACCTTTTGTTCACTCCACGACTTCTGGGTTGCTGGAGTGGCTACGGGATGCTGTGGCCACTAAGGCAAGGAATCCTGGGCCAGACACACCACACTACCAATGCTGAAGCCTTCAGTCACTGCCTGAAGCTGCCGCATTGCTACCATAGCCTTGAGGAATGAACTGGAACTAGCCCATGCAGCCTCCACTGAATCCACCATACCGCCACCAGAAGGAACAGACCAGACCCACCAATGATGAAGCCTTCAATAAAGTCACAGCCACTATGGCTATGCAGAACAGATATCCAGATCCACTATACTGCTACTGTCACAACAGGCCCTCGCAACAGCCTTCCTTCACTGCAGCCGCAGAAAAGCAGGTGAACGTTGATACAAGACAGAAATGAAGAAACAAAACAGAAAAGAAATATAGAGAAAAGAAAAGAACTCAGCCAGCAGGAGCATACAGGCACAGAGCTGAAGCATACCCTACACTGCCGTCACCACCAGCAAGAGAGTGAAATCCTTTTAATGCACAGGTACAATGCCCAAAATCCATTGTCTGAAAATGAGAATTGTCCAAAAACCAGACATTTTTGAAAAGGTATGTCAATCTAGTTCCAGGATTTGTTTCAGGTTCAGAGACTGTATTAGATTCAAGGTTTCAGGTGCTGTGCAGGTGAAATGTTCTACATTCACAAAAATCCAGCAGGGTTTTCATTTTGGACATCACTTCTGTAGTGCTAAAAATAGAACAAATACCTGCAGATGCTGGAGGTCTGAAACACACAGAAATAGAAACTGCTGGAGAAACTTAACAGGTCTGGCAGCATTGAAAGAAAGGAAACAGCATTAAAGTTTTGAATCCAACAACCCTTCTAGTGCTGTTCACAACCTCAGGGCTTTCCAAGCCCTTTATAGACAATGAAGTACTTTTGAAGTATAAGCACCATTGTATTATGGGAAATGTACCAAACAGCTGATACACAAGATCCCTTGAACAGCAATGTGATAATGGTCAGATACAGTTAACTGCTTTAAGTCATGTTGGTTGAGAGATAAATATTGGTCATGAGACTGGAAAGAATCTCTTTACTTTTATTTGAGTAGAAGCATAGGATATTTTACATCCACCTGAGAGGACAAATGGTCCCTTAGTTTAACATCTCATCAGACATGTCGACAGTACAGCTTTCGCTCAGTTCTACAGTGCAGTGTCAGCTTGGAGCTTTTTTGCTCAAGGCTTTAAAGTGGGACTTGAACTCAAAACCTTGTGTTTCAGAGATGTCAATGCTATCACTGAACTACTATAGGCTGAAAACAGTGAAGATAGGAAGCTGGTCACTTGCCATATAGGGAATGCAATGCAGCATGTTAAGGATGTGGGAGAACTTAAAATAAAGAGAAAAGAGAAATGGAGAAATTCACATGCAGAGAAATCAATGTGCAGAAAAATATAAATTTCAAAACAATTCTGATGAGTTTTCTTAGACATGAGGACATTTGCAAACTAACAGTATTCATTTCAGAGTAGTGAAAGAGTAACTGACATACAAAGGACTTGTACATTGAAAAATAAATTCTATGTCAGACTGGCTGACATAATTAATTTCTTTAACCAGTGAACAATGTTTTACGATGCAAGCTCTTCCAGGATAAGCCACTATAGTGACTTTTTTTTTGTGTAAGTGCAGCTGCTTTCTGCAAACCCATAAATGAACACTCTGTCTACATGCTTGCTGTGTCTCAGGGAGATGGCTCTCCCATCCAAATGCATTATTCACTCGCGCTTCCACTTCTATTTCTGGTGCACTTCAGCATGGTTAATACATCAAGTGCTGTTCCATAAGTGCACAAATCAATACAGGAGGAACACTAGGGCTGCAATATGTAACTGTCCTATCTGTTTTGTCTAGTCGAGTTACTGGATATTTTTTATAGCTGCTTAAGGTTGCCTACTTATTCAATTAATATCTAGACCACTATAGAAGGTTCTTAAAAAAATTCTTTTAAAACTTGGCTGCCCTACAGTCTTCTAATGACTAAATATGGAATTCACAACTTCAGTAAAATTAATGAACTACATTTCAAGTACTTGCTGTAGGTTAATATTTTGGAAGCTTGGACAAAGTGCAGGTGAACCTGTGCTGTTTTCTGGTGCTGTGCTTTGCGAATACCTTTTATACCTCAATTTAATTTTTATTGTGGTGGTGAGGTATTAATGTGGTGTGAATATTTATGCTTGTCAGGTTACAAGCTATCAACAATGAAGGTAAAAAAAAATCACAACACCAGGGTTATAGTCCAACAGGTTTATTTGGAAGCACGAATCCAAAACCGGCATCTCCACATCATGGCTAACAATGAAGGAAGGAAGAGCTCTCTTTCCCTGTATAATGTATGGTGAGGCCAGGTACCAACCATCTATCTCCACCATCCTCCACACCCTCAGAGTGGAACCTCGACCTAGTGACATTTCCAGTTCCTGTGCTAGCTGTCCTTCAATTCCGAATTTTAACTTGAGCTGCATTTAAGATGGTTTGTGTGGTGAGCTCTCACACAGCTATGTATTTTCCTAAATCAATCTGTTCAGAAGCAGAATGGGACATGAGCCCAGGTCTCCTGGTTCAAAGGTAGGGGTACTATCACTGCCCTACAAGAGCCCCTAAAAAAACTGCTTTGCCTACACTACAGGTTGAGAATGCCCAAGCTCAGTTCATTCAGGAGTCAAAGTCGATCGTCCCAACAGTTTGTGCTGGTTGGACATCTAATTTGGAACGTTTTCTGTACATTCCAAATCTGCTTAAATATGGCTTGGGTAACATTGATGACAGTGTTAATTATCGATCAAATGTCCCAAACCGTCTATTAATCTGTGATATAGAGACTTTGGATTCCTCCCTGATTTGTCATGAACTTCTTTCCCTGAACATTTTGAACTACCTAAAGTTCCAAGGTCTTAAGAACATATGACAATAGAAGTGGAAGTAAGGCCATTCAGCCCATCGAGTCCACTCCGCCATTTAATCATGGCTGATGGGTATTTCAGTTCCACTTACCCACAACTCTCCCCATTGCTCTTAAATTCTTGACCACGAAAGGAATTATCAATCTCTGCCTTGAAGACATCAACGTCCTGGCCTCCACTGCGCTCCATGGCAATTAATTCCAGCGTCCACTCCTTCTAAGCCATGCATTATCTTGTAAGTTTCTATTAGATCTTCCCTCAGCCTTCTAAACTCTAATGAATACAATCCCAGAATCGTCAGCTGATCATATGTTAGGCCTACCATTCCAGGGATCATCCGTGTGAATCTCCGTTGCTCATGCTCCAGTGCGTCCTTCTTGAGGTGTGGGGCCCAAAATTGGTCCGATATTCTAAATCGGGCCTAACTATAGATTTATAAAGTCTCCAAAGCATGTCGTTGCTTTTGAGATGAATGACAAAATTACATTTGCTTTCTTAATCACGGACTCAACTTGCAAATCAACTTTTAGAGAATCCTAGACTAGCACCCCCAGATCCCTTTGTACTTGGCTTTATGAATTTTCTCACAATTTATAAAAAAAAGTCCATGCCTGCATTCTGTTTTCCAAAATGCAAGACCTCGCACTTGCTCATGTTGAATTTCATCAGCCAAAGGTCCTGCTCAGGTCTGGTGGAATCAGAGGATCACAATTAGGGAGCAAGAGCAATCATTGAGCTTGCAGTGCACTTTGAATTCAAGTTCCAACCTGCTCCTTCCTTTGCAAAAAGAAAGCATTTTCGCCTTCTGCTTTCCTAAAGGCGTTGATTCATGCTTGGGCACAGTTAAACAGATGCCAACTGAGTCCTCGCCATTAGCCATTCTTCATGTCAATGAACGAATTGAGGGCTGCATCTGGATCATGGTGATCTGCATTAATTGCGACAAGAGGTTGTGTCATTTCCCACTCCATCATCAGGGGCTTGCTACACCACTTGCTTATTATTAGTACACCGTGTGCACTTTCCATGGGAGATCCTCCTCAGTGGAACGGAAACAAAATTTGAAAGTATCATTTCTGAGTGAGAAAGGCTATTTGATCAACAAACTTCCTCATTCTTTGTTTATGACTATTTCATAATTGACAATGCTTTGAGCACAACTCATTGATCACTTGTTCGATGAACAAAAAAAAATCAACAATCCTTCCAGCAGGGAAGGAATTGTTCAAACATGGCTATGAATGTCTCTGTCCTTTTCAATCATGCAGAAATTTCACAAATGGGCAACATAAAATTCCCTACAGTCCATCTTCTGTGAGCATTTGAAGTGAGGACAGTGAATTTACTAGGGTTGGCCAGCTCACCAAAATTATACAGATTAGTTCAATTAAATTTCTACAAAAACCATAGAATCAGAATGAACATTCTCTCAGGTAACATGAAAAAGCTTAAATTCTGCTTCAATAGAGCAACTCAAAGCTTAAACCAAGCAGAAGTCTGGTTTTGTTCCAGCTTGGATAAAATGGCTCAAATCAGAGTTATTTGCAATTTGAGCTTACTGATTGATAGCTTGAGTCAACCTGTTTCTTTCCAGGTCAGTCCATTCTCTGTTAATTTGTGGGCCATCAGAAATGGCTGATCTTCCTTTTGAGACCTGTTGATTGCTGCCAAAATCTGTGAAGGACTTTGGATTTTTGTTAATACTAATTAACCTCAGAACCATAGGTGAAGCACCAAGGTCATGATACAGGATACTGTCAAAGATAAAAAGGCCAGGAGAAAAGGCAGGAAGGCAACAATCAGATAATGCCAAACTTAGGGTTTTGAAAGTGTATAGGTTGGGGTGGTGGGGGGGGTGAGGAAGGATGAAAAGAATCGGAGAGTTCTAGACTGGGGAGATCCCAGGAGAGAATGCATTTAAGTATGAGACAGCTCAATGTTTCTTAGGCTTGGTCTTCCACTTACTCCTAGGCAATGAGTTGAAAATATATCCTCGAGTTCAAAGTTAGTAAGAATACAGGAAGAAGAAAAACTGTCACCTGAGGGACACTATTTGGTATATTTTCACATCCTTAGAATACAAAATATGGTGAATAATATTGCCTATAATTTTATTCTGAGAAAATGGTCTGTATTTTTGCTTCAGCAGGTCGCTTTGATAAATAATTATGAAAACATCATTTGAGAATTTGAAAAATTAAGCTATCAAGAAGTCTAATTTGCATGTCTAGTCTATGATGAGTTAGCTGGTCATAGCTAAAGGCATTAGTTCATGTATTAATAAGTTCCATCAATAACCCTGAACAAGGAAAGAGAAAAATATGAGAGGTTCACTCATAATTTTCGTCCAGTGAGTTGCTGGATTTTGTGTGCACTTGTACGTGCATACCTGTGTTTATATGACTGTGTGTGTGTGTGCATGTATGTATGTGTACATGTAAAAGAACAGGCATGGAGATAATGGATACACTCTCTGATCCAACAAACTGACAATAGTTTCTGTCCTGATGCACACACACAAATTAGTTCCTGTGCTAATATTCTTATCAAGAAAATGTAGAGATAGGTGTGAGGAATGGCAAGTTGTGCTGCATTCCAGGTCATGGAGTTCACTGTGAAGAAGTTAAATATACAAACTCCTTGATTTTGCCAAAGAGCTGACCACTCTTTCTGACCACCAGCTCTACAGGGGAGCTGCAGAAGCCACAGGATTTCTTACTTGCATTTCACAACTCAGAAATGTGCAGAGATTAAAATATGGAAAAATGAAAGTTACTTAAGTGAGTGTGAATGAAAAAGGGCCATTCAATTCAGAATTCCAGAGGATTGACTTTATATTGTCCACCTTGAGATGGAGTATTCACTATCAATAGTGCAGCTTGTTTGATCAACATCACAGCCTTTGGAATCAGCATGCATGCCTTCTGCCACTGACACACTTCAGCTCCAATTCGTTAAACTTACGTTAATCACACTTCCCAGCCCCAAACAATGCACCATCAAATGGAATAAGAGCAATTAGATTACAAGAAATCCTTCCCCAAGCATTCCTCAAAACATACCATCAATATATAAAGATAACTTCTGCTTATTCATTGTTATTGGATCAATATTTTAGAGTTCTTTAAATTTCTGAAGCCATTTTACAACCACCATTAGCCAAGGAACTGCTGTATTTTAAATTAGATAGCCCACCATTACTTTCTTGGGGCAACTAGGCACAGGTAAGAAAAACATGATTTTGCCAGCTCTACCCACATCCTGAAATTTTTTTTACAAACTAACACTCACAGGCACAGTTATTTAATAGGGTAACTAATCGGAGAGTGTTTCTGGCACTTGTGCTAGTCTCACAATAACTGTTCTGTGCGCAAATGCAATTAGAGCAACCAATGTGGACTATCCTGCCTTGTCTGCTGCAGTCCCTGCCAATCTGTGTTAAAGCCACAAATGCTGGCTCAGGATGAGTGTTTATCATCCTGCCAAGCAGACTGCAAAACTCGCAGGCTCAGCAATAGGAAGGAGGATTAGATATAAAAGTAACCAATTGACGCAGACTTTTTTTTTCTCCAAAGGAACTAGGTTAACTTGTCCTTCAGAATACGGGAACTGAATGGAGCTGAGGGAGACAGGGCAACTGGTCCTCCTTTCCCTGACACTGCTGACTAAGAAGATTTGTAAACAGCAGGTCATATCTTTTCGGATTTGGGAGGTTAAATAAGATGTTAGGATTGTTAATGAATTGATTTCCATTTGCTTTTACTTTGTCCTTTGTAGATATGAATCCTAAGCATAAACAGTTACCAAGTTTGATCCCTGGTATGTATTGAGATAGCTGATCTTAGCTGGGGTCAGCAGTGGGGGCATTATAATTGGCTTCAATGTATAAAGGCAAAGGGAAGTTGGAAATTTTGGTAGGATTCTTGATCCTAATTACTATCTGGCAGAGGCTTTGAAACTGAGGTTCAAATAGAATTTTAAGAGATTAATAAAGTCAGCAAGTTATTGCCTTTGGGGGCTGGATTTGCCATGCATTTCAAGCACAATACCTCAAAAATTCTGCGTTCTATCTTTTACTTGAAAAGAAAACCCACTTGCATACAATGCCTTTCACACTCTCCAATGTCCATAACAACCAGGCAAGCACTTTGCAATCACTGCTGTAATGAAGGAAACTTACTGTCTCCCTTGCAGTGTCATACATGCTCAGCTCTGGCGACAATTTTCCTTGTGAAACTGACATTGTCTTTAGGGTGTTACAACACGGATCTTGGTTGAGAGTGGAGAGCAGAGGCATGCAAGGGTTTGCTTTACCCAGACTGGGAAATATCGAAAACTCAATAGCAAGCCCTGCTGTAACTGAAGGTGTAAGGCTGGGTGAAGGTGTGTGAGGGAGTTTTTGGGACTGAGAGAATTTGGTTTGTGCAACTTTCCTTCTACAGTCAGATAGTCTGCGAACACTCACTGTCTACACTCATGTAGTTATTTCACTGAGAGACAAGAGGGCTATCAGAAATTGTGATACGTACTCATCGGATGACAAAAACTTGTACAAAGAATTAGAGTAAATGGGAGCAGTGAGGCAATTAAAAATTATCTAGAAACTTGCATTTAATCACATTTTCGTTGCAGTAAACTATCACAAGGATCTCAACAGGAGAATTATCAGATGAAAATAAGTATCACATCCATCATGATGTCACATCTAATGTCATTTAGGGAAAGAAATTGCAAATTCTTACCTGGTCTGGCATACATGCGACTCCAAACCCATAGCAATGTGGTTGACTCTTAACTGCCATCGGTGTATTAGGGATGGGGAATAAATGCTGGCCTAGCCAGGGATGCCCTCATTCCATAATGAATTTTTTAAAAAGGAGCTATTAAGCCAGGTGACAAAATACTTGGCCGAAGGTTTTAAGGAGTATCTGAAAGTTTGAAAAGTAGGAGTTTAAGGGGGGAAATCCAGCGTTTACAAAAACTTTGCATTTATATAATGTCTTGCACAATGCCAGAATGTTCCAAAATACTTCAGCAGCATAATCACAGTTATAGGGTCAAGGCAGCTGACTGCTTGGTTATCAATGCTGGACTGATGAAAATCCTGGATGCCCAGGAGGCCAGATTTGGAGACACACACAGAACCCACAGGTTTATGGGACTGGGGAAGGTTATAAACATAGGGAGGAGTAAAGTTACAGAAAGTACTGAAGTCCAGAAATGGACACACTGAGGTCAAATACAATCTTCGTTACATCTCATAACATGAGTCATTATCAACCTGCCTGGCTTCTCATGAGAGAGTGTGGTGCTGGAAAAGGCAGCATTGGAGGAGCAGGAGAATCGACATTTCGAGCATAAGCCCTTCATCAGGAATGAGGCTTGTGGCCCAAGGGGACTGACAGATAAATGGGAGGGGAGTGGGGTGGTAGCTAAGAATGCGATTGGTAGATAAAGGTGAGGGTGAAGGTGATACATCAGAGAGGGTGGTGGAATGGATAGGTGGGAAGGAAGATGGACAGGTAGGACAGTTCAAGAGGGCGGTGCTAAGTTGGAAGATTGGATCTGATTGGATCACCAGTTTCCTTATTTCCCCTCCCCCCACCTTATCCCAGACCCAACCTTCCAAATCAGCACCACCCTCTTGAATTGTCCTACCTGTCCATCTTCCTTCCCACTTACCTGCTCCACCTTCCTCTCCGACCTATCACATTCACCCCCACCTTCATCAACCTATCACATTCCCAACTATTTTCCCTCCAGCCCCACCCCCTCGGGCCACAAGCCTCATTACTGATGAAGGGCTTATGCTCGAAACGTCAATTCTTCTGCTCCTCAGATGCTGCCTGACCTGTGTTTTTCCAGCACCACACTCTTCGACTCTGATCTCCAGCATCTGCATTCTCACTTTCTCTGGCTTCTCATGATATCCAATGCCATGAATGTAGTTAAATAGATTATTTCTAAACATGCTAGAAGTTCACAAAGATATCATCTCAAGGCCACAAGTGTCTCAAACTGATCGTCACAATGACTGATGAGAAGAAAACACAGCAATCGTCTGAGAAGGGCATGAAGAAAATCTCCAAGAAGGCGGTGCCAGTGAAGAGTGGTGAGAAGATGAGAAAGTCCAGGAAAGAAAGTTTCCCCATCTATATCAACAAAGTGATGAAACAGGTTCATCCTGACTCCAGCATCTCTTCCAAGACCATGAGCACAATTAACTCATTCGACAATGATATTTGCACATCCTGGGGGAAGCTTCCAGTCTGGCCCATTACAACACGCACAGCACCATCAGCCTCCCGGTAGACCCAGTGTGTCGTGTGCCTGCTCCTGTCTGGGGAGCTTGCCAAGTATGCCGTGTCAGAAAGACAAAGATAGTGACCAAGTACATCAGCACCAAGTGAAACACCACATTCTACGGTAAAAAACAAACAGCAGTTCCTTCCACAATCTCTCTCTAAATCCCTTTGGAACTCCTGACAAAGGTCAAGAACTGTACAAGTTGACATAAAACATTACACATTCTCAGGCCAAGAGCACAGATTTAACTCAGCTTCACTATCATATCTCCCTGTGACACACCAACCCAATCACCACCATTGCCTGTTTTCCCTGTCTTGCCTTCCAATTACCTTGGAAGAAAATAGGCACTGTGGAGTGAAACAGTCAGTCCTGTGTCACCACTGCCCTCTTCCTTCTTAAGGTCTTATTACAATCAACAGTATGCCTTTGGAATCAGGCTGGAAGAATTGTGGGAGAAATGTAAGGTCACCACCAGCTACACTTAAGTTTACTGCACTTGTTTGTCATCAAGATAATCTCGCATTGCAGCTTCACCTGCATGCCTGGCAACCCTCTTTCAGCATAAAGAATCACGAAAAAAAAATCTGCACTTGCACACATGCAAACAACTTTACTCAAAGAAAATGGAACAAGATGCACTCACTAGTTTTTTTTAAAAAAGAAATTAATTAAACTCTGGTTTTGCTTGTTTTAAGGGCTGATGCGGTGCTAAAAAAATGGCTCCAGCCTTCAAGAGGGCTAATTACCAATTAATTTTCTCATTCATCGCTGTGATGCTAAACATCTTGACACACTGGCATATGTTGGGACATGTTTAGTGCCACGTTTCACACTCAGTTTCCTATTGAAAGTCCTCTAGTTTCTAACAATAGAGGACTGTAGCTGTGGTGCGGTAGCCCAGAGGGAGCAGATGTAGGGTAGATTCAGATTATTCATTACAGCACCAGTGCAGCAACTCAAATGGTAACTGTTAATTAGTCAGCTCAGAAAAGCTTTGTGAAACTGAATGATCCTGCTTTGGAGAATGCAGTGTGAAAATGTTCAGGAAAACCATTCAGGACTAAAATTACAAAGTAAACATCTTGATGTTACAATAGGGCCTAACCACACTTGAAGACTATTGCGTTGGCTCTGAAATGCTTCTGGACATCTAGAAGACGTTAAAGGTTCTTTAGAAATGAAAGTTATTTCTGTCACATACGGCACAGGATCACTTTTGAAAGGGCAAGGGGAAAGACGTGCTCACAATCACAAAAGTAAAATAACTTGGGATTAGTTAGCTCGGTTGGCTGAAAGGCTGCTCTGAAAAGTACACCAATGTGAACAGCATGGCTTGAATTTCTGGACTAGCTGAGGTCACCATGAAGCCCTGCCTACTGAGCCTTGCCCCTGAATCTTCAGGGACAGACAGTCAGGCACATACACAATCCAAAAGGATATTTCTTCAATAATACAACTAATGCTGGAAATCTGAAATGAAAACAGAAAATGCCAAAAATATTCAGGTCTGGTAGCATTTGGAGCGAAACAGCATTATCTATTTCAGGATAGCCTTTCATCAGAACTTTTCCAGTCACTCATGACATTCACATATCTCAGGGTTGCACAAATAACATTTTGTTCACCATTGTAACGCTTAAAGGCTCACAGTTCCAAATGCTAATGAAACATAAAAACCCAGGAATAACAGTCAGCTTTTCAGCACTCTGAACCTGTTCTGCACCTCAACTTACCTAAAGTCACCAGGAAGTAGGATTCTATCTATCCCCTATTCAATCACATTCTTGACCATTAATCTAATGGCAGTGGCAATATTTTAAAGTTGTACTTGGCTCAAAAGCTGTAAAGGACCACAGATAAGATGCTGCCATTTTATCATAGAATTAACTGAGGTGGGTGGGGATGTTTTAGTTCAGAAGTATGTATGTAACCAAACAGTAAGCAATATCCAGAATTATAGGCAAAATCAGTAATAAACTACCGTTAAATATGAATGTCTTCTTTTCCATTGAGGTGCAGGATCAATTAGCTCAATGGAACTTTTAAAAGCCACATAATCAACAAACATCAAGCCTCATTGGATCATCTGGGAATAAATCAATTAATCTGAAACCACTAGCTACAAACATATGAAAGGGAAGGGAAGCAATGGAAGTCACAAATACATACATAAATATTGTGGGACTTCACAGAAAGCCATGGGCTGCACTTTCCATCCTGTTATTGTTCAATATCAAAGTTGAAAGTTGGAGTTCAGGAATTGGGTTGTCAAATCATTCTGCTGCATCCCAACACTCTCAGGATAACACAACAGATGTAAATTGGAACACTGAAGATATCAGTTTGTCCATGGGCAGGCATGTTTGAGCAGGTGCATTTATAACAGATGTTAAAAATGGACAAAGATTTACCTAATGAATTCTTAACCATGTGATAACTGAGCATTGCATTTCCATTCTTAGCCTCCAACATTGCATAGCAGGTGGTGAGGAAAAGATGCCAAGATTTTAAGATCCATGTTGACTGGTTAAGAACAATTATCAATTGTCTCTTAGGTGTCTTACAGAAGGATTATCGGATGCAACAGTAAGGAGGTTCTCTGTGGGTTTGTGAACCCTGGTGTCAAGATCAAAGGGGGTGGTGGTCAGAAGCATTCCAACTGTGTTGGATACAGTCATCCAATGTGAATTGTCCCAGAGTGGCCAATAATTGGCCAGAGTGTAGGCACGCAATTAAGGACAGCAGGAAGGCTTTTGAAGCTGGAAAGCCAATTGGAGGACATCCAGCTTGAAAGCAACCGCAGGATGCAATAGAGAGTAAACTACTAAACAGCTAAACTGGCTCCTGCTATCTGCGGGAACCTGGAAGCCAAATGAAATGGTCCAATTGAGGAATTGGCTTGCCAGCTCTATTTTTAGCATTCGCCTGCCTCCCTTCCTTGCCTAAATGGGACTAAAATTCAATTCAAAGAGACATCAAAAACATAAGATATTAGGTTGGCTGATGTATTAATTGCTCAAACAGGTAGGTTTAAGAAGTATTTTATGAGAGCAGAGATTTAGAGAAGGAACTCTAGAGCTTCCCAAACATTTCACCGTTATAAACCCATTTAGAAGTTTGAATTTTCTTATGTTGGCTTGGGGGAAAGGGATGAGAGGGATGGTGTTCATGCTGTTGTAAGAGTGGTGGGCCACGTTGGAGAAGGGCCACAGCCATTATAACTCAATCAATGCTCTACAGTAACCATTGCTGCCTCAGAGCTTGTGACTCCAAAATTCCAGTTTATAACTCCACAAAGTGAGTCCTGATACTCATTTGGGAAGCCCCAGTTTAGGGATTAGCTGCTAAAAGACAAACTGCTGAATGGTCAAATTTAGGGGTGGAGGATGAAAGAGTTATCAGAGTGTGACAGGAAGTTAAATAAACAACACCTGTAACTATTTGACTGCATGCCTAGCTTGTTTATTCACATTCTGATTAATATAATGAAAATGTTGTCAGTTCCTGATGATTTATGGGTTAAAGCAACTTTTCTTGAACTGTAAGGCTGGAAAAATGTAAGCTTCATTCTCAAAGATTCTTCACTTTAGTCAGGATGGTACAGGAGTCATTATCTTGGTTTAGTCCCCACTCCTGGTTACTATCTAAGAAACCCACGTGAACCGTGAGTGAAATTGTCCACTGACTTGGCTGTGATAGTGAAGAGCTGTCTACATTCTCTAGATTCATACATAAACTATATGTCATTTGGGGAAGGTAATGGAGGGTCTTTGGCAGAACCGAACATGGAGCCTGGATTTGGGCCTGGCAGTAACTATTTTTCAAGTTTTCTTAACTCTTATCATACAATGAGCCATTTGTATTTCAGTTGAGAAAATAGAATAAGCAACACATGTTTCAGCTCTTACCATGTAATGAATCATGTGCATTTCAGCTGTTACCTTGCAATGAGCCATGTATGTTTCCAGTTATTGGAAGAAAATCCAGTTTAGCTTCATTCACAGAGGTGTCTTTGATACTCAATGACCTGACTGCGGTAACTTCAGATCTACTTGGTTCAGCACTGTTAACTGGCTTGTCAGGTTCTGGCACATATGCCATCAAGGGATAATTGATGGCGGTGTAACCACTGCATAAACAGAAAAATAAAAGAGTTTGATGTCTTCATCACATCTAGTACTGGAAGAAGTAATGGCCTCAACCTCACCAAATGGACACATTACTGACTAATTGCTCTGGAGAATATGGTAACAAGCTGCTTTCTGATGCTGCACCAGAAACTTTGGTGGAAGTAGAAAGTTGATGAGTTATGCTGTATTTGCCAAGGTTCAAAGGGCCCTCAAGACACAAATGGGAAGAGGTAATCATAGAACCTAGCCCCAAGGACAAGGAGTCTAGACCCAATGCGAGATGTTGCATTTTGGAAAGACAAAACCAGGACAGGACTTATACAATTAATGGTAGGGCCCTGGGGAGTGTTGCCGAACAGAGAGGCTGAGGAGTGCAGGTACATAATTCCTTGAAAGGGCCCTTATAGGTAGATAAGGCGGTGAAGGCATTTGGCATGTTTGCCTTCATCGGTCAGAGCACTGGGTACAGGAGTTGGGACACCATGTCACAGTTCTATAAGACATTGGTAAGGTCACATTTGCGGTAGTGCTTACAAATCTGGTTGACCTGCTAGAAGAAGTAGGTTCTTAAACTGGAAAGGGTGCAAAAAGGATTTATAAAGATGTTATCGAGACTGGAAGGTTTGAGTTAATGGAAAGGCTGGATAGGTTGGGACATTTTTCCCTGGAGCATAGGAGGCTAAGGGGTGACCTTATAGAGGTTTATAAAATCATGGAGGGGCATGGATAAGGCCAAGGTCTTTTCCCCAGGGTAGGGGAGTCTAAAACTAAAGGGCATAAGTTTAAGGTGAAAGGGGAAGAATTTAAAAGGGACCTGAGGGGAATCATTTTCATACAGTGTGCGGTGCAAATATGGAACAAGCTGCCAGAGGAAGTGGTAGAGGCAGGTAGAATGATTACATTTAAAAGACATTTGGATATGTCAATGGATAGAAAATGCTTAGAGGGATATGGATGAAACACAGGCAAATGGAAGTAGTCCAGTGTAGGAAATCTGGTTGGCATAAACTAATTGGGATGAAGAGTATGTTTCCAATCTGTATGAATAAAGAACCTGAATGTGGTGCCACAAAACGTTAATATATCCTAACCGAATATACTCACCACCAGTCTTAAATGCAACTCAATCTCCACACACCCATTACTTATATGCTTAACAATCGCTTTCAATCAGAACTCCTTCCTGACATTCATGTGCTCCATCTCACCGTTATACACTTACATAGCTGGAAGCCTCACAGCCATATCTCCAAGGCTGCACGCAGTCAGCTATTCAAACATGTCAATGAGGTACAAACAATGACTGCAGATGCTGGAAAGCAAATACTGGATTAATGGTGCTGGAAGAGCACAGCAGTTCAGGCAGCATCCAACGAGCAGCAAAATCGACGTTTCGGGCAAAAGCCCTTCATCAGGAATAAAGGCAGTGAGCCTGAAGCGTGGAGAGATAAGCTAGAGGAGCTTCTCTAGCACCATTAATCCAGTATTCAAACATGTCAGCCATGCTAATCAAACAGATTTCACAACACTCACTGACACACTCTCTCTCACATCACCAGGAAGTTCAAAGTGATGCAATTGGAGCAACAACAGCTAATTCAGAGGGGGACATCCACATCTGCATCTTTTAATTCCCTTGGAGACAACAGTACTGGCCTTTGATGGGATGGTTAAGGAATTCCCTAATTCCTCTTCCTACGTCCCTCTTCCTCCTCATCCCATAATCTCTTCTCATTTACAAGCTGTAGACGATGTGAGCATCTATTATTTTGCTTCTTTTCCTCACTATAACCTTACCATTATGCCTTTCCCCTTTCAAATATCAGAAGTGCAACCTGACCAGTCAGTGGAGCAACAGAAAAAAAGGCAATTTTGACAAAAATGTACTGTCATTCAAAACTACAAGCAAGTTACCAGTTCAGTTATTCACACTGGGTGCAATTTGACATTTAGCATAGAGATTGGATCTGCAAGTGATAAGACTCTTGGCACAAGGAGCCTTTGGTCAGGGCAAGGTCAGGAACAGCAGAGATATGAGACATGAGAAAAAAAAAGAGGAGGAATAGATTATGTGCTTGTTGAGACTGTTCCATCATTTAAAATAATCGAAGCTGATTCAACTCCACTTTCCTGACTGTTCCCATGTCCCTTGATTCCTTGAGACACCAAATATCCACAGCAGTTACGTGTACAGAATGATGGGGCATCCACAATGCACTGGGGCACAGAATTCCAAAGATTCACAAGTCTTTGAGAGAAGAAATTTCTCCCTAACTCAGTCCTAAGTGATTAGCCCTTTACAGTGAGATCATGTGCCTGTGTTTTCGATTCTCTCACCAGTAGAAACAACCGTCTCAGCAATCACCCTATCGGGGCTTTTCAGAATTCCGTAAGTTTCAGCATGCTGAAGGATGAGGTCACACAAGTTCTGGTGGACAGGATTCAGATGAGGGCATCAATAGAGCAGATTCACAGCTACGCACAATGAAATGCTTTGTGCACTGGTAGACCTGCCAGAAAGTCTGGATTCCATGCAAAGGAGCATAGCAAAGTCCGGCACCAAATTTGCACAGGATTCTGAGCAGAGCTGGGAGCTTATTCTTTGCAGCTCAGAGGTGGTGACCAACTTCACCAGCATATATGTAAATCCATTTGTGATGTAGGACAGGTGTCCCAGCCTTTAGGAGAATACAAACAGCTTACACCTGAGGTCCGAGTACAGCAGTGGAAGCTCAACAAATGTTAAGCAGGATCAGCTTGGATTCAACTCCCGGACTAGCTGAGATTGCCATGAAGGACTGTTTTTCAACCTCTCCTCTTGCCTGAGGCATGGAACTCTCAGATTAAACCACCACCAGTCATTTCTCTCTACTGTGAGAGCAGCCCTATGGTCCACTAGGACCATGGCAACTTTAGCTTTTTACCATCAAGAAGGGCAGCAGATACACGTGAACACCACCACCTGAAAATAATATCACCATTCCTTAATGGCATTGTGGGTCTACCTACAGCACATGGACTACAGCAATTGAGTAGGTAGCTCACTACCATCTTCTCAAGGGCAACTCGGGGTGGCAAGCTAGTGAAGCTACTCACAAGAGTGAATGAAACAAATAGATCCAGCACCTAAAATTAAATCTCAGAAGAATCTCAACTGTACGGTGTACTTTGTGTGGCTTTTTACATGCATTCTCCATTGGGAAAAGAGTTAAAAATATTTTTTGCAAGGTTTGTGAAGGTTTGTAGCTCAGGTTGAGGTTTAGGGTGTCGGTTTGCTTGCTGAGCTGTAGGTTTGATATCCAGACGTTTCATTACCTGGCTAAGTAACATCATCAGTGGTTACCTCCAAGTGAAGCTTCACTTGGAAGTCACCACTGATGATGTTACCTAGCCAGGTAATGAAACGTCTGGATATCAAACCTACAGCTCAACGAGCAAACCTACACTCTAAGTCAAAAATATATTATATCAAAAGTCGTGTTCTTTGAAGTTGAAGATTCTTTTAATTGGTTTGGTAGGTAGATGCAAAAAATTATATCAGAGTCTTGGTATGTGCTGCATTAACTAAGAAACCCTGGACAAATGGAGGAAAGGAATCAGCCAAGGCTGCTGACCACTATCTGTTGCAGGATTCACAAACTGTGTGTCAAAAACTCTAATGCAGCAATGGTGAATGTCATGTGTAGATTCTGGTGGGACTGGAGGTGAGGTTACTATACATGTGTGGGCAATTCCAAGCTTACCAGAATCTTCAGAATGGTTATGGAAAGAATAATTGATCCCTGTTCAGCAACTCTCATTGCCTCACAACATCACCCAGTCCTGTCCAACAGCTGTCCCCAGCTCCTGCTTAACAATTCTCTCCCAACATCTCCCATAACTCTCACAGTATTCTGGGATTGTAACAATTTTTAAACATTAAAATGGGATCACACTGGAAAAATGTTTGAGAAGTACTGATCTAATGCACATGTACATATGTATGTGCTCATATGTGCATACTTTCAATAAAGCTTCAGAGGGAGGCACTAACAGGTGAACAACATACCACACTTACTATTCATGTTCACATATGATGAATAGCAACCTGAACTATACTTCAAAATCAAACCAGAAGGGGAAATTAGGTGCATTTTATCAGCATTTGACTGAAGCATGTTTATATTATACCTTCATCTAGAACACTTACAATGGTGTTTCAAAAAGTGATTCTTCTAGATCCTCCTGCTCCAGGAAGGTATCACTGACATTTGGGGAGAGCTTAACATGCTTTACTCCTGCCAAGATCTGCAACACTCGCCCACTTTCAGCTAAAAGGAAACAGAAGCACATCATCATTAAAAGTACTGTCTTCCCCTTCAGTCCCTCTTCTATATATGAGCTAATGACTAACCAGAGAGGCCTCGGCTCACAGTTTATGACTTGTATTGCCCTGGCAACTTGACTTTAAGTGTTCATATAATTTTTGGCTGTTTAAATAGGACTGTTCGCTCATTGCCAGATAAAGTTTCAATGAGAAAACCAGGTTCTGTTAGTATCAGCAGCTTGAAATATAATGAGAATTAATGGGGAACATGGCTTTAAACCTGATACATTGCCCATAAGGCTCAATGCTGTGCACTAAGTGGCCCACAAAGACAAAGGTTTTGGACACTTCTGGTTTACATCTGAACTACATTATGGTCTCAGAGAGTATTGCATGGCCATTTAAAACTTAGAAAGGCAGCGTCTGTTTTCCAAGAGAGATCACACGAACAATAAGGCACTTTTTTCCCAATTGTTGAATTTAGAGAAACAAAAACAAATGATACTTTGTCAATCTCTCATTTTGTTTTAAAAACTCCTCACCATGGCAAAATGGCCTGTTGTTTTACTTGTTCCATCTTAAGCTCATTCTTAATGTATCCTTTCTCAGCGGTTAAACACTTCTGATAAAAATTATTTCTTTAATTTTTAATTCCATTTTCTTCCTCCCTTCACAATTCTAATTCTTGTTGGGATGCCATTGTTAGAGTGATTCCTGTGATTAGGGAATTCTCTTATGAGATTCAATGGACAAGACCAATATTCCCTGGAGTTTAGAAAAATGGGAAGCAAATTAATTGAAATATAACATTCTCTATGAGCTTGAAAGGATAAGTGCTTGGAGCATGTTTCCTCTGGCTGGGGAGTCTAGAACTATGAGTGATCATCTCAGAATTAGGACTTGATCAATAAGATGAGGAGAAATTTCTTCATTCACAGTGTTGTGAATCCTTGAAATTCTCTTCTCCAGAGATCTAAGAATGCTCCATTATTGAGTATATCCATGAAAGGGATTGATAAATTTATGGATGCTAAGAATGGAGCTAAATAGATACTCACTATGATAATACTGAATTGTGGAAAATTCTTTAAAGGTTGTACAGTCTGCTCCATATGTTCAAATTTTCATCACAGTTTGTCAGCGGACTGCTGAGTTATGGGGTGGCATCACAGCTGAGTCTAATCCTGCCCTCGACCCAACATGCAAACACACATGTACTTCCCAGCAGGGGCTTAGAGTTGGAATTTTGACTGTTTTACCTCCCTAGACCAAGATTGCTGAGATCAGTTGCAGCAAACCGTTCCACTGCCCTTAGCTGATATCAGTTAATACAGCTGAAAAGAATTGAAAATACAAGGGTGATACATCTATTAACCTGACAACAAAAAGAAATCCACTATTTTTTGCATATATTTTTGTTGGCATAGCAACAAGAAAGCAATAAATTCTTTTGTGCAGCTGGGATATAACATCTGTGCACTAGCAAGATTCTAGTGGATTTTTCAGTTTGAAGCCATCAGTCGAGTGTTTCCAGGTATCTGTTGTCACAACAATAGTCTCGAGTTATGACTGCTATTATATGGGCAACAGATGGGTCGGTCACCTGACCGCAAGCAGATTAACCAGGCATTTTATAACTTCCACAGTGAATGCTATAACATCAGAGAGTTGTGCCTGCCAAAAGGAAACATGAGAGAATCTGGCTGCCTCGCTTCTTCCCAAAGATAGCTGTGAGGGGAATACAGCTCAACCCACTTCCAAACATTTTGGCAAAAGAAGATCACTGGAGGGAGATTTTACTGCACTATTGAGTAACTCTCCTGGTTGTCTAACTGAATGCTACAAAAACATTCTGCCCAAGCTACCCAACCTGATTCAAAGCTGTTAACACATATCATTGATGCTGGAATGATGCCCAGCACCTGGAGACAGGCCATGTTATAGCTTAGGCATAAAGAAAAATCAAACAAGGATTTGTTAAATTCGATTATTCACCCCTAATTTTCTCCTCTCATCCTGACGTTGCTGATTCTGAATGGACTATTGCCTCATTGCCAACATCTGGTATCTAACCCTCATGGCCACCCTTTATGTAGGTCTCAATAGTGAATCACCACAGACAAGCTGAACACAGATAAACTGAATTTTGTTCTCACTGAATGCCCACACAACACAGTTTCCAGCATTTGACAGCAATCAGGTACGACAAGCCTTGGTTGATTACTTTATCCTCTCCTTTCTGTTGTCTCGGGGACACTGATGCCAATTAACTGTTACCACTGCTGCCCTGACTACTGGGGCCAATTTTCATCTTCAGGGTGATGGCATTTCTAAATGATTTAGAACTGGTGTAAATCCCATCTGAGAGGTCAAAAGCTAATAATGCTCAATTCTCCAAAGTGCACTTATTTGCATAATTATTCATTACATAGCGCAGGCCGACAATGGGTCCAGACAAGACACTGGTATTAGAAGATGAAAACTGTAAGCAAGTTAAATTTAAAGGAATGGGAACAATTTAAACTTAAAGCTAAAGCCAAATAAAGAGTATCATACATTCTTTTTGTTTTAAAAAAGTACAGCTTTGCCTGCTGTAGCCAATCAAGTCAATAGTGGAAACAGCACATGAACCACTTCCTCCTTTTCTCCATGCCTCAGGGAAAGCTTCTCATCATCCCATCCTAAATAGCTTAACCGAGTTCAGCATGTGGGAAATATCTTTGGAGGCACCACTCCCTAGCACAAATGTGTTTGCCCTAATCTGTGTGGCATAGGTCCACACTGGATAAAATGATGAGAGTAGTGAGAAGCAACAGTTTCTATTATTTCAGATTGGACAAGCAGAATTCCATGGTGAGCTCATTTCTATGGGTCCGACTCTCTGTAAAAGCAAAGCAGGCTGTCATAAGCCCACGGAGAGATCTGTCTCTACAGGCACCATGCAAGCTCTAACTCTATAAAGCTGGACAAATGCCAGTCTAAAGTAAAGGCTGTTTCTGCAGGCATCATTTATTGTCTCATTTCTATGACAAAGCTGAACATGCACCAATTTATAGCAGCCTGTCTCTGACAGTCCTGCATATGCTCCTTTTGCAATTTTAAAAATCTTTTCTTCAAATTACACTCCCTGTCTTCATGTTCTTCCAATATTTTGTATTTTGCATTTCCTTTTATTTTCCTCTTTTGGACTTCTTTCTGTTTTTATCTTTCTTTTAATCACCAAATTATTCTTTGTTTTACTGTCACACTTTCCTGAATCTTTCTTGTTCCTTTAATGAGCTTCTCTTTCTCCAAGCACTGAGTCTGCTTATTATTTTATTCTTCTATTTTGGCTTTCTGTTTCTTGGGCCTCACAAAATGGCAACTGCAGACCAAATTCGTCAGCTCTAACTTGTTGGTTTTGAGTCAGTGCATTGATATAATTCTTGTGTCTTACCAGTTTCATTGGTTCAAACTGCCAAATGCAAAAAAAATCTTATTTGCTCATTCAATTTTCTTCCCTTTCCTTTCTGATATATACTATCTTACCCAGGCAGCTACTTTCCTTGTTAGACTCTTAACATTAATTGCTGACACCATTCTAGCATGGGGGGGGAACATCATATCTGGACTGGATCTTATCCTCATCTGATACTCAAACACACATGCTTTCCAGCTTGAGTTGCCGGCTCTCAGTTTAGATCATATGTTTGGGTTTGTATTGCTTAGTTTCATGCCAGATAGTGTGCCAACTGTGGGAGAAACCATGTCTATTTACTCTGAATTAGTGAGAGAGTCAGGGTGTTAGTCGGCCCAGTTCAACAGTTAATAGAAAATGGGCATGATCAATCTCCGTGTATTCACAAATTGAACACCACTCTGCATATTGCAAATCAGCTACTGGGCAAAATAATACAAAGTCAGATTGGCATCAAGTCCTTACAGTGCTTTCAAATTTGTGAGCATTTGTAGGAAATATTTCCATTGCTTGACAGTTTGTTCCTTCCAAAAGTTAGCCTTTTTGTTGCCAGCCAGCCAGCTTGTCAGCTTGGGTTTGCTTTGGATCAGTTTTGCTAGCGGGAAACCAGCATTGCAACTGACAGGTCCTAGCCATTAGCAAGCATTTGCTGTCTATGAAATAAATTAAATTGGAGTGTTGCTCTTTCAGGTACCCTTCGCGCATTTAAAAAATGTGAAATTGGGTCATCTGCTGCAGGCTGTCGTGTATGACATCTACTGATGTACATTCCAGGATAATGAAAAAATGTGACTAGTTCTAAATTTCCAGAAAAATATTCCTGTGGTGTTTTAAATATTTTTCTGCATGTTATTAAGGCTGAACAAGGCTGTGGAAACACATTGCATCATTGGTACTAAACCAAATTTTGGGTGGGGGGGGGGGGGGGGGGGGGGAGATATTGTTAATCTGTGCTGAGAGAGTTTGTTTTCGCTAGACAACATGTTGTTCATTGCACCTTATTCCAAGTCATGTCTAGCCAGAGTTATATCATATTCTCTATCATCAAGGTGCTCAATTTGCCAGAGTTTTATTTCTCACCCAAGTGGTAATTCTTCATATGCAAACTCAGGTAATTAGTGCTGCCAGTCAATAAAACTGGGAAGTGGGGTGGTGTCATGAAGTTGGGTGGGTGGGGGATGGTGATGCCACAGCTGGATCGATTTGGTGGGATGACATGGAGAAGATGCATCAGACTCGAGCCTTTTGCTGGTTCTTGCCCAACATTCAAACAAATGCCCTTTCCCACTGGGCCAAATGCAACAGTGCTGCTGTTACTCAACTGGGATTAATGCACTGTGTACATTGTCCACATGACAATGTCAAGAAGAGCTTTCAAGCCTGAATGATTCATTTAGTGTCAGACAGTGCATATGTCTGCTAAACTACTAGAGTAGCATTAAGTCTCAAGTGATGTTTGCCTCTGGTTTCTAGGAGCTCTATAATTATGATAATGGAAGACGCTTACCTTTCACTAGCTCGCCTTTGTTGTTTTGGAGCTGAACTTCAACAGAGAAAGGACAGCCCTCCACCACCTCCCGTATTTCTTCACCAAGGATCACCAGCTTACTGGCTTCAGCTATTCCCAAAAGCAGACAAATTACATTATTTAAAAAATATTGAGAGTCATACACTATAAGCTAAATAACACTAGTAACAGGGACCCCAGCCTTAGACTAATGAATTAATTCTGTGAAGAATGGAATGTTACTTTATTTTGTGAATTCTTCATTCAACATGGAAAAGGTTATGAAGGCAAATGGGTAGCAAAGAGCTAAGGACAGAGTTGAAGGATGTGGGAGTATTAATGTCCTCAGTGCAAAAACATAATCTATTACTACAGAGCCGCATTCAACAAAACAAAATGTACACTGAACTGTAGTCAGAAAAAAAAGTGTACAAGCCAAAGTTATATTCAAACAGACCACACCTTGAGTACTGTAGATGCTCTGGTCACTGACACTCAAGGGAGGTATATAAAGAACCACCACCAGAGATGAACTACAATAATACAACACAAAAATGCTTTATCTTATGACTTAATTCATTACAAATGAAAATCTTTCCCAGCCAACTGTTTCAACCCCATTTTTATTCTTTTCAGTGCCACATTCTTTCCTATTTCCCTTAAAGGCAGTGACTTTTACTGGAGTACATGTCAATAGGCACCTGGATGATAATCTTAATTTATGTATAACAGTTAACGATACGAATTGGGGAAATTATTCCATCAGGAAATGAATCTCAGGCAATTTTGATTGATTTTTCACTCATTGTCCACACACCTATGCTTTCAGCTGGCTTTGGATTTGGGAACACTGCCTGATACAAACAATGTAACCAGAGTCATCCTCAACAGCTTTTCATAAACACCTTGTTCTGTGATTATATCCCTAATTTCTAGACTCCCCAGACTAAAGAAATAAACTGTCAGTATGTACTGTCAACTCTTTGTGAGAATTTTATACATCTCAATGAGATCATATTATAAAGTGGAGAGAGTATAGACCTATTCTATTCAATCTTGCCTCATCTAAGGCATCAATCGCATGACCTTTTGTTGCAAACCCTCCAAGGTAAGTATGCTCTTCCTTAGGAAAGTAAACCAAACTTGCAGTTTTCCAGGTATTGTCTGAACAAAGTCAATGTAATTGCAGGAGGTCTGATAATTGTTAAGGTCCAACCTTTTCACACTAACCGTTAAAATAATACTTGCTTTAATGACCGCATGTCATACCTGCAAACTAACTATCTTCAGAGGAGAAAGTGAGGACTGCAGATGCTGGAGATCAGAGCTGAAAATGTGTTGCTGGAAAAGCGCAGCAGGTCAGGCAGCATCCAAGGAACAGGAGAATCGACGTTTCGGGCATAAGCCCTTCTTCAGGAATGAGGAAAGTGTGTCCAGCAGGCTAAGATAAAAGGTAGGGAGGAGGGACTTGGGGGAGGGGCGTTGGAAATGCGATAGGTGGAAGCAGGTCAAGGTGAGGGTGATAGGCTGGAGTGGGGTGGGGGCGGAGAGTTCAGGAAGAAGATTGCAGGTTAGGAAGGTGGTGCTGAGTTCGAGATATTTGACTGAGACAAGGTGGGGGGAGGGGAAATGAGGAAACTGGAGAAATCTGAGTTCATCCCTTGTGGTTGGAGGGTTCCCAGGCGGAAGATGAGGCGCTCTTCCTCCAAACGTCGTGTTGCTATGGTCTGGCGATGGAGGAGTCCAAGCATCTGCATGTCCTTGGTGGAGTGGGAGGGGGAGTTGAAGTGTTGAGCTACGGGGTGGTTGGGTTGGTTGGTCCGGATGTCCCAGAGGTGTTCTCTGAAATGTTCCGCAAGTAGGCGGCCTGTCTCCCCAATATAGAGGAGGCCACATCGGGTGCAGCGGATGCAATAGATGATGTGTGTGGAGATGCAGGTGAATTTGTGGCGGAATTGGGAATATGGGATGGTGTTTTTACAGGGGGCAGGGTGGGAGGAGGTGTAGTCTAGGTAGCTGTGGGAGTCGGTCGGTTTATAGTAAATGTCCGTGTTGATTCGATCGCCTGAGATAGAAATGGAAAGGTCTAGGAAGGGGGGGGGAGGAGTCTGAGACGGTCCAGGTGAACTTGAGGTCAGGGTGTAACTATCTTCAGACCCAATACTATCACTGTGAAGCAATTTAGATACTGATGATAGCTTCCTTGTGCACACCTGCTGGCCCAGGACAGTAATAAACTGATTATGATCCTGGACTAGCAAACCAGAAGTCATGAATTCAAATCTTCAATTCAATAAATCTGGGTATTTTGTTCCTAATATCAGAGAATGGATCTGTCACCCCATACTATAGTTCCTGTCCTGCATCATATGGTTCACTCTTTGAAATGCCTTGTCAAGCCAAATATGGTCAATAATCATAGAATCATAGAAACGTTACAGCATGGAAGAAAGCCTTTCTGCCCATCGATTCCACACCGACCCAACACCACCACCACACCCCTCCCCCCCCATAACCCTGCATATCCCTGGACACTGTGCGCAATTTAGCATGGTCAATCAATCTAACCTGCAAATCTTTGGACCGTGGGAGGAAACCAGAGTACCCAGAGGAAACCCAAGCAGACATGGAGAGAATGTGCAAACTCCACACAGACAGTCACCAGTGACTGGAATTGAACCTGTGTCCCTGGCACTGTGAGGCAGCAGCGTTAATCACTGAGCCACTGTGCTGCCCAGCAGTCTTAACAGTATTATCCATGCTCTTGACAAACATAGTAAAGACAATGGCTATCAAGAGGAAATATATCTAATAAAAAAAATCTTTCCAACAAAATATCAAATGTTTGGGATGCTTACAAAATAGCTTTTGTGCTAAAGTATAAAATAGAGGAAATAGGACCACTTGATGACAAGCGGTGACTATTCAAATAACCATTAAAAACACATGATTGTATGCCCTCTAAATTTTCATCAGATCATAACCTCTTAGTACCCTACATCACTAAAACAACACGAACTACATAATTGTTAATCAATGACTGTGTTATCAGTGTGACAAATGCAATTGGTATTGCAGTCTGAAGAGTACGCACCAGCGGGACGGCCATTGATCCATATTCCATCATAAATGACTCCACTACAATGAATCATGGAGCCTTGTCCATTAAACAGGTCATTTCTCCACTGTCCCTGAAATGAAAGGAAAACATTTCAACCACTGATGTGATGTCGGTTAGAAACCATCCTCTCCTCTTTACCAAAACCAATACTCTACACAGAAGCAAATTTTCCGCAGGACCTTATCACCTCTAATGAATGATATCCTCCATGCAAATGTGCCCCACAGAACCACATCCCCCCTAATATCCCCACGATAAAACAGTATTGTAACCCAACCACAATGTTAGCACAAAATAATATTTTGCATTACAAACGCACTACAGAAGCATATCCTCCAAAGAATCATATGCCCCCCCGCCCCCCACCCCACCCCCCAACTATAATACCAAAGCTCCCCCATTATAGAACATATGGCCATTATAAAACTATACATCCCCTATGGTACCATATATCTACATTGTTGCAGCAGGGTAAAGGGAGCATGCCACTGCATCTGGCAGCGCTATATATAGTCTGGGAGCTTTGGTTGTTGGCACTGATGCAATGCAAAGCAATTCCAGGTCCTCACCTTGGTGAATACAAAATTCAGCTGCTATACACAAACTTATAAATTGTAGCAAGCATAACGAGCAATCAGATCTGTGAAAATTCCTCCCAATTGCAAATAAGCAGAGCAGGCATTCAACAGGTCAAACCTGTCCTTCTTATTATCACCCAAACTCTTCTCAAGGGTACTGGGTCATCTTAACATAGATCAGCAGCCTTCTCTATCATCTGGTTCAAGCTGGCCATCCTTCACGTGAGAACCTAGGCAGACAGTTTTGACGGGGGTTATTCAATTGTGGAGCATTTCAATGCCAGATTGTTAGATTAATGAAGTGGACTTTGTATTGCCAACTTTTCTGAAGTGACTCTTTAAATACACATAGGTATACCTATGGGCAGTACGGTGGCACAGTGGATGGCACTGCTGCCTCACAGCGCCAGAGACCCGGGTTCATTTCCCACCTCAGGTGACTGACTGTGTGGAGGTTGCACATTCTCCCTTGTGTCTGCGTGGGTTTCCTCCGGGTGCTCCGGTTTCCTCCCACAATCCAAAATGTGCAGGTTAGGTGAATTGGCCGTGCTAAATTGCCCGTAGTGTTAGGTGAAGGGGTAAATGTAGGGGAATGGGTCTGGGTGGGTTGTGCTTCGGCGGGTCGGTGTGGACTTGTTGGGCCAAAGGGCCTGTTTCCACACTGTAAGTAATCTAATCTAAAAGGTACCATGACTGCACTCACAGCATGTAATGCTGAGACTCCAGGATAGACACAAAGTCACTGGATCAAAATAGCTTCTTCAATCTTTTACTCTCTTTTTTAATCTTTCAATAGGCTGCTTGCAAAAAATGAATGCACCTCATTTGTCATGCATCACTCTACCTTGGATCGCTGGTTGGCATGCATTGGACCTGATGGCCAGAGATGAAAGAGTAGCACTGGAACATATTATGCTACTTTACACAACAAAAATTTTGATGGTTTCCAAATAAACTTTGGTAATAAATGGTATGCAGTCAGCAGCTGTTTCTGAATCTTTTAACCCATGTAGGATGTTTGTGTACAGTCATTACAGTTGACCTGTAAATAACATGTTTGATTCCTGGAGGTATTCCGGAGAAAGGGTCCAGAGAAATACAAGGAGTGTTTTTCTTCAAAGACATCGGAATGCATGGGGAGCACATTCCTATCAACTTATTTCCCTAAAATTTCATAGGTGAAAGGATCTCTAAGAATCCCCACTTGTTCAGTGTAGTAAACAGCCATAACTGAATGAGCAGGTGTGGAGAGCAAGGTCTCCTCTGGGAAAAATGGCAGAATACAAGCAGCCAACAAATTCTCCATGTTCCAAACATTTGGAGCAATCATTGTAAAATCTCTGCTTTGGAATCTTAACCAAAAGCTGACAGATGACAAGTACTCTTACAAAACAATCTAAGACATAGAAGCAGTAGGACACCATACAGCACATGAAGTCTGCTCCTTTGTTCACTCAGATCATAGCTGATTTTCAACCTCAAATTTACTTTCTTCACTAATCCCCAAATCTCTTCCCTTTGTGCCCATAAATCATTCAATTTCAGTTTTATATAAACCTAACAGCTGAGTAACCCCTGCCATCTGGGGTGGATAATTCGGAAGATTCACAAGCCTGAGTGAAGAAATGTCTCCTCACTTCTGTCCAAAATGCTTATTCCCCAGTTCTGACACTGTATATCTAATTTCTGGACTCTCCAGCTCAAAGAAACAACCTGTCAGTATATACTGTCAAATCTTTGTGAGAATTTTATACATTTCAATGAGATCATGTTTTATGCTTATACAGAGAATATAGATCTATTCTATTCAATCTTCCCTTGTCCAAGGCATCAATCTAGTGAATCTTTGTTGCAACCCCTCCAAAGTAAGTATATTCTTCCTCAGGAAAGTAAACCAAACTTGCAGTTTACCAGGTATTGTCTGAACAAAGCCTATGTAATTGCACAATCACCTGATGAAGGAATGTCGCTCCGAAAGCTAGTGTGCTTCCAATTAAACCTGTTGGACTACAACCTGGTGTTGTGTGATTTTTAACTATGTATTTGCAGTAAGTCTTAAAATTGTTGTACTCCAACCTTCTTGCAATAAAGGCAAACATAACATTTGCCTTCCTAGCTGCATGTCATACCCAGAGAATATTTTTTTTTGGGTCCAATACCAACAATTTTTAGTCTTTTATCTTTTAGAAATATTGTGGTTTTACTATTGTTCCAATAAAAGTAGATAATTTCCCATTTACCCAAATTACAGTCCATCTCCCAGCTTTTCATCACTCACTTCACATGTTCAAATTCCTTTGCAATCTCTTTCTGTTCTTCATAAGGTTTACTTTCCCCCTTAGCTTTGAATTATTAACAAATCCTGAAACGCTACACTCTGTTCCCTCATGAAAATAATTGATATAGATTGTTAATGGTTGTGCTCAAAGCATTAGCCCAAATGGTACCTACCAGTTATAACCTGCCAGCTGAAGATTTGCTTATTCCTACCGACTGTTTTGTATCCATTAATCAATCGATCCTTAATACAAGTAAATTAATTACCACCAAAAAAGGGTTGTACTTGCTAGGTTTCTGGCCCTAACCCATACTAGTTGATTCTATGGACAGCCCCTCTCCATTTTGTCACTCATCAGAATATAGTACATTTACATCTCTGTCCCTCACAAGGACACACAATCCCTCTATAACTTATAGGACATTCAGTCCCTTTAGAATTCTGTCCCTCAAGGCCATTCAGTCCCTCTGGAAATGTCCCTCACAAGGTCATTCAGTACCTGTACACTTCTGCAAAGTTCCTCTACATTTACGTCCCTCACAAGGCCATACAGTCCCTCTGGAACTCTGTCCCTCACAAGGAGATTCAGTATGTACACACATCGACAAATTTCCTCGATACTTATGTCCCTCACAAGACTGTAAAGTTCATTACAACCTGAAACTCTGACAAGTGCTTACATGGTATCTCTAACACTTCGGTCTCTCACAAGAACATACAATAACTTTACACCTCTGTTCCTCACAGGAACACACGTACAGTCTCTCTACACCTATCCCTTCTATGATCGGCATTTCTTTACACCTCTCTCCCTCATGAGGAAATGCAATTGCAACTTCAGAGGAATGTATTACTTGATTTGAGGACTAATTATCAGCTTTGGACTAGAAAGGAGGTATAATCACAGAATCACAAAATTGTTACGGTGCAGGTGGTGGTCATTCGGCCCACTGAGCCTACATCGGCTCTTCACATGTCCATCATTATCTAGCACCAATCACCTGCTTTTTCCCTTGCACACTATTTCTATCCAAACAAACATTGAATGCCTTCTTGACTGCCTCAACTGAAACTGCCTCCAGTGCATTTCCAGGCAGTGCATTCCAAACCCTAATTATTACTTATTTGAAAAAGGTTTTGTTACCATCACCCTGGCTTCTCTTTCACATAAGTTTATATCTCTGCTCTCTCATTCCTGTTCTTTTTACAAACGGAAACATTTTCTCCCTAACCACTCTATCCAGGTCACTCATGATTTTGAAAACCACCATTAAATCTCTCAGCCTTCTTCTCTCCAAGAATAGCAGTCCCAACTTCTTAAATCTATCCTCATGACTGAAGTTTCTCTTTCTTGGAATCATTTTTATGAATTGCTTCTATACTCTCTCCAATGTATTCACATACTTCCTGCAATGTGGCACCTACAACTGTACACAATTCTTCAACTGAGGTCTAAGAAGTGACTTCTACAAGTTCACTATCAACTCCTTGCTCTTGTATACTATGCCCAGACTAATAAATCCAAGAATGCTCTATTAACTGCTCTCTCCATCTGTCCTGCCATCATCAGTGCACATATATACAGGTCCCTCTGCTCCTGCACGTTAGAATCGTACCACCATTTTATATTGCCTACCAGAGTTCATCACCTCACACTTCTCTGCACCAAACTTTGTCTGCCATCTATCTCCCCACCTATTTATCGATGTCCTTTTGGAGTTCATACTGTCCTATTCACAGCTTGGTTTCTGTAAGTCTTGTGTCATTTGCAAACTTTGATATTGTCCTTTGCACACCAATATCCAAATCATTAATATATATCATGAAAAGCAAGGGCCCCGATGCCCATCCATGAGGAACTCCACCTCAAACCTTCCTCCAGCCCAAAAAAAAATGCATTTTTATTCAGCTTAATTTTGCATACACCTTGCTACTGTCCCTTTTATACTATGACCTATACTTTTCCTCACAAGTCTGTTGTGTGGCACTGTAGCAAACACCTTCTGGAAATATAAGTATGGCCCATCAACAGCATTATTCTCATTGAGCCTTTCTGTTACCTCTTCAAAAAATCTCCAGCAACTTAGTTTCTCCTTTAGAAATCCATGCTGGCTTTTCCTAATCAACCTATTCTTTTTCATGACTACTAATTTTATCCCAAATAATTGTTTCTAGAAGATTCTCCACTACCAAAATTAAACTACCTGGTCTGTAATTGCTGGTATTATCCTTACCAACCTTTCACGAACAAGGCCATCAGTTGTGCAATTCTCCATTCTCTGGAACCTCCCAGGAGTGTGATTACTTAGAGTGTGGAAACAGGCCAACAAGTCCACACCACCCCACCAAAGCGCAACCCACCCATTCCCCCACATCTACCCCTTACCTAACACTACGGGCAATTTAGCACGGCCAATTCACCTAACCTCCACATCTTTGGACTGTGGGAGGAAACCGGAGCACCCAGAGGAAACCCACGCAGACACGGGGAGAATGTGCAAACTCCACACAGTCAGTCGCCTGAGGCGGGAAATGAACCCGGGTCTCTGGCGCTGTGAGGCAGCAGTGCTAACCACTGTGCCACCGTGCCACCCATTCTTTTCATTGTTAGAAATTGACATTGATCCAAATGCTATGGTCCACTGTTCAACAGTAAAACTCAAGTGTAGTACTCCTGCATTTCCTCTCTTTTTTTCTTAACTAACTGGCATATAACTTCACAAGCAAGGCTTCTCCTCCATGCCCAAATGGTCATTCTTAGATCAATGAGAATCAAGAGTTTCTTCAACCTCATAGGGCCAGGATAGAAACCTGAGCCTATTCTCTCAAATGAGTGATTTAGCTCACTGGGTAGTCATCAGGAGCAGGAAGTCAGGTTAATTTTCCGTTCCTTAGCCCAGGGATACTAACAGCTTCTATTAGCCTTTCACCACTCTGGTTGTAAGATAGACTGGGTATCAAAACTTTCTGGTGTATACCGTTAGTGACTCAATGCACTTGGAAATGTTACCATTAATAGCAGCTGCATTTAAATGTTTTCTCCATTCTCAACCTTTTGTATATATTAAAAATACCCTTGCGTCTAATGAACAGGACAAAGAGGAAAGCAAATTAAATCCCTGGAATATTTTCAATAAAATTCATGCATGAAAAAAAAAGGCCAGAGGGAATAATAGTGGAATTCACTCCAGGATTTTAGAAGAATGAAGAAGAAAGTGAGGAAAATGTTTTTCTGTCCCAAACAGATGTTATTAGAACATAGAATACTTCACCTCAAGAGAGGTGTTGAGGTACAGACCATTACATTATTTAAAGGAAAACTGGACAGACGTAAAAATATAGAAGATCAAAGGATAATGGATAGGGAACTTCAACTAAAGCTGTCTACTTTAATTCAAGTGTTAGTACTGATACCAGCACAATACAATGAAAGTCCTTTTCTATGATTGGATCATGGTTCAAGTTTGAATACTAGTGCTTTTACCTGCTTAGGGATCATTTAAATCATACAAGTCAAGAGTGGCATGTATTAATAATAAACCTACATTTATTAAGCTTGTATATATTAAATTTTAGCCAAAAAGAGTTAAAATTTGGGAAGGTAGTGTATGGAAATGCGATATATTTCCACTTTTTAAATAGAGTCAATAATGAGAATTTCCAGGTTGAACAAAGCACAGGTAATACTGTTCCTAATAACACTGCCTTAATTATCTAATCTCAGTTTTAGGAGAGAATACCTGACTTAATTGGTGTAAATTTCAGGCTTTTTTAAAATATATCTTCCTATGCATGGAATTATCAAAAAGAACTCATTTGGCTAACCAATTGTTTCACCCTGAATTCCACAGGCTGTACATCCCATTAATACGACCCTTCATGATATGGTGTTAATATGCTGTGCCATCAGCTTTTTTATTAACCCATGGGATGTGGGCATCGTTGGGGAGGACAGTATTTATTGCCCATCCCTGAAGAGACAACATTGCTATGAGCCTGGAGTCACATGTAGGTCAAACTAGGTAAGGACAGCTGTTTCCTTCCTCAAAGAAAGGGAGTGAATCAGATGGATTTTCCTGACAATTGACAATGGTTTCATAGTCATCTGCCATGGTGGGATTTGAACCCAGATCCCCAGAACATTACCTTGGTCTCTAGTCGAGCAATAATACAAATGGACCATTATTTCCCCAAGGAAAAATGAATTTAGAAAGCGATTTTCTTCTATTCCCTCATTTAGGTATGGAATAAATAGTCTATTTAAACATTCATGTTCTCAACTTTGTGTCACACCATTTATTTCTTCATTTAATTGACCCTCTGCAAATGTCAGCTTTGACAGACCATCTGATTGTGAGGACCCCAGAGCTAAATATGATCCAGTCCTCTCCTGGCAATCATACATCCACATTTCCAGCAGGGAGGGGAGGACCAGGAACAACTTTATATCGGATTATATACATAGATTCTATAGAACAGGTCATTCAACTCATCGATCCTAGGTTAATGCTTTCACACCAGTCACGTTCCACTCTACAGTTGTTTGCTAACTAACTGCATTTACCAGTATCCTTTCTATGTTCATTTTAAGTCACTGTCCATCTGAATCTAGTTTAGAGTAATCTGCTGATGTATCCAGCTGACTGATAGAATGGATGTCTTTTCTGTCTTCCAGTAGTAAGATTCTTTATTGAAATTAGATTCAGCTTATGAACAAACAGACTGCTAATAATTTCTGGTAATAAACAGACAACCTCCTTAGGCAGCCCTCAAATGATGACAAGGCCTAGAGGAAGGAAATGTCGAGCTGTGTTGCTCTTGGAAGATTGGGGTCCACGAATGTGTTTGGGGTAGAGTAGACCTGGCTTCTTCCTAAACCAGATATATTCAGGCCAGCTCCAGTTCTGCCTGACTGAGTCAGCTGACAATGAACAGAGATTTAAGGCAATAAGCATCTTCATCAAAATTTTGAGAGAAAGCATGTGCTTTGATACAGCATTTAATCACATTTTTAGGATATGCCAAAACGTTGCACACCCAATGATTTAAATAAAGTGTGACCAACTGAGCCAAGTATTATACCTCACTGAGACGGAAAACTGAAAATAGTACTCCACTATTTCCAGAGTCATCACAAACGTTAAACATAGTTTAGAAAGTCATAAAGTTCCCCAATTTACTTGATTTTCTGACAGGTTAACAGAAAACACAGACCAGTATTTTGTACTTATCAAGAATAGCTATTCATAACAAGTAAGTATACTCTTGCTACATATAAATAATTATGAACCTTTGGCATAACTTTACAAGTCAAAACTCTAATTCTCTTATAACCTCCCCTTACACACATGCACATGTAAACAAGTACAGGTGTTATGGAAGAAGGGAAAAATAGGAAAGCAGTTCAGTGGTGTCAATTCACAGGATTTGCTGAGATGTTTCTTGTGCTGATCAGAATGCTGCTTCTCAGTTTTCCTTCTCCAGATTCTTTTACTGGTTTACAAGAGGCACAGGTTGGCTGGTTCACACTAATAAAAAGTTCCGACTTATTAAAAGTCATAGCTTATAGAAACTATTAAAGAAAGAATAAACCAGTTTTCTTCAGATTTAAAGTCATTTTGTTGCAGAGAACAGACACAGCTCTTGAGTTGGTGGAGATCTGATAGCTTCGCCTTATCTTATTCACAGCTCAAAACTGTTCAGCTACCTGAAATCCAATCACATAGTTGCTGTTTGCCTTTGATAACTGGTCAGTATTCCACAGAACAATCAGCTCCTGGTTGCCAATTGAATCTCCATTTGTACACAACCTTAGCTTCAGCTTGTCTGCATCTTCTTCCACTACTCCTTGAACTATCAGCTGTCTAAGCACTTCATACAATGATGTCAGATAACTTGCTTTCAAAAACATGAAATAACCCCTCAACAATCCTGGCCTTACTAGTGTTTTCCTTATTTCAGTCCACAATCAAAAAGACAGAAAAAAAAAGATAGTTTTTACACAATCATTCCTAACTTGTCTATTCTAAGGCTGTTGATTTCAGAAGCGCTAGAATAGCCACACTGCAGTGTGATGATGGGGGCTGTCAGGTATAGTATGGGATGGGGGAAGAGAGTGTTGGTAGCAAGGGAAAAATTAAACAATTAATTATTGGCTTGTGACCTATTTTAAAATATTGAATTCATGATCCAAGTTCTATCTCCCCCATCCGCAACACTAGCATGTTAGAAATGACTGCAGTATTTTCACAGAAGAGACAGGAGATTTAAACCCAAACCCCACCATGCTGACCTTTAGAAGCAAGTATGAAGGAAGCAAAATTAGTCAAAACCTGAAGGCCAACACTCAGCATAAATTTGCATTACATTCACATATTGGTCATAGTGCAGCAGAGTTTCAAAATGATTAAGTGTTGTTTGTACTAGTCTTCAGCAACCAACGCGTAGAGAGGTATTTGCTGCAAATCCAAACATTCGTTCTCATAGGCGGATAGTAATTCCCCACACAAAACTCCACAGTCCCAGCCGTTAGTACTCAAAAATGATTCATTACCTAGGCACTGGATTATTACAGAATTGTTTTGCTAAGTGCTTTGCAAAGAAAATTCCAAATTCCCACTGTCAGCACTACAGACAAGCAAATCATCTTAAAGTGCAAGGAGCTTTAAAATAAAGACAGATTTAGAATTTTGTGGTTCTTTGCTTGTTTGGATCTATTTCTGCTGATTTTGTGTGAATTTTCTTTTGTTTGATAATGCTGAATGACAAAATTTAGAAGGGAACTGGTTGTGAGGGGTTGTTGCGTGTTGCAATGCAAAAGAGCTGAAAGTCACCTACACATGCTAAATGACAGCCACTGAAGCATATAAGGTCTAATTAACTTTGTCCCACTTATGCTAGTTCAGTTGTCTTGCAGTGCTGGGCTCAGTAACACTTCCAAGTCTGTTACCTAGTGCACTCAGCCATGCACACAACTTTGTTAGTGCCACTATTCATTGTCTACCCCTTGTTGCAATAATATTTTTCTAGTGCACCATTGATGTATTTCACCACTGTCAGTGGTTAGACAGGAACTAATGATTTCTGGGTTGTTAGACAACTAGCATAAGCATCAGGCTCTATTACTGCGCTATCCTTTTATGAGGATTCAAGCCTTAAAAAGTTACATGCCCTAGACAAGTCTGATGTTTGGTTGACTTACAACTCTATTTATAATCAGTATTGTTTGTTTATCCCACTGCAGAATCCAACTTTTTTCTTCAGTTACGACAAAACTAATAAAACAATGTATTGAAAATAATGTTACAAAACTACTGTGCTTTCATGTAGCACCTTAAATGCAGTAAAACATGCATTGGCACTTCATACAAGATAAGTCAGCAGCCCTGGTTAGCGAAACCTTTCACCTTTGAGTTTCATAATTTGGCCACTTCTGAGAAAACACTCAGCTCTTTCATGTCTTTATTCACATAGCTTTTCAGGTTTCAGACCTTTTAAGTCACCTCACCAAATACTCCAAGAGCTCCTATCTCCTTTCGGCCAAATTTTTAAAAATCAATTTACACAAAAACTCACTGTTCCTTCTTTCTTTTTACATCTATGCACTGAATGCTTACATTCTTCAGCTCCTGTTTAAAACTTTTATTCATACTTTCCGTGTGGCTTCTGTCTTAACTTCTGCCCTGTTGGTACTGCTTCCAGGTATACAGTTGCCGGATCACATGGACTAGTATTTAGGTAGCACAGTGGCTCAGCGATTAGCACTGCTGCCTCACAGCGCCAGGGACCTGGGTTCTATTCCAGCCTCGGGTAACCGACGGTGTGGAGTTTGCATATTCTCTCCGTGTCTGTGTGGGTTTCCTCTGGGTGCTCTGGTTTCGTCCAACAATCCAAAGATGTGCAGGTTAGGTGGATGGCCCATAGTGTCGGGTGCATTAGACAGAGGTAATGGGTCTGGCTGGGTTACTCTTCGGAGGGTCGGTGTGAACTTGTTGGGCCAAATGACCTGTTTCCACACTGTAGGGAATCTAATCTAAAAATATTGCAACTGATCAATTCAGAAGATCCATATGGTTTTCAAACATTCTTTGAAAATAAAAACACAGATTTAACAAATTTAGAATAACTACACATTTTCCTTATAGTACCGCTCTTGGTCAAAGATCATCACACATCTGAAGCCTGGATAAAAAGGAAGCTTTATTGTAGTAAAGTTTTCTTTACAACAAGGTTCAAATTGCAACAAGTTCTTAACATCATAAACACTTTTAAACTAATGTATTTCATGTCATACTGGTAACAACAATGATACATTGTCTTATAAAGTAAGTTTGAAAATTGAACAAGGTAGCCATAAGTTCTTCATTTCCAACTTTTCTTGGAACACCTAGGTTGTGGCTTTTATATACTAGCACCATGGTTTTGCACTGATCATGTTGCCTTTTTTAAAATATAAATGTGTATTAGACTTTGTATAGTCAGGATTAACATTAATGAGGAATCCAAAGGTTCTATAATTTGTTGGGTCTGGTTAACTTTGTCAAGATCAACATTGTTGACTGCAGGCAAATGATATGGTTTCAGGGTACAGGTGGCTATAAATTGGAATCTACGGAGAAATCCCATTATGTTACTTCTTATTTGCTTGATTCAACAATTTAATTTGTTCTTCCTTAAAGCTAGACATTAAAGTATCCAACATTTTACTTTTCAAAACAGATCTGAACCTTCTGGTCAGTTTTTAAACTCTCGATCTCCATATTTTTTCATATTGCCGTGTTTTTAACGTACAAGTCTTTAATAAACATTCCAGTCGTCCAAATATCTGAACAGTCCTTCCCAACAATTGAATTCATATCATCAAATTTAAATTCAGGATCATTCTTAGCTTTAAGTTCCTTGCCATGATTTAACCACTTCATTTTATTTCCCAGGAGACATAGGTTTAACATTGACTCCTTTCATACAAACAACTTATTCCCTGTCAAGTCAAATCTTCCTTAGCTACTTTAAAAGACTGTTCGGGTTTTTGATATTCAGAAAAGCAAGTGTCATTTAAAATAAGCACCAGAAAATTTGTGCATACCTGAAGTCCTAACATACTCTCTCAGAAGGCACTGCTCCATGGGACACAAGGAGGACTGCAGATGCTGGAGAATCAGTCGATAAAGTTGGGGTGCTGGAAAAGGCACAGCATCTCAGACAGCATCTGAGGAACAAGACAGTCAACGTTTTGGGCATAATCCCTCATCAGGACTGTGTCACCAGGACAGAACAGGAGTCCTGATGAAAGGTTATGCTTGAATTATCGACTCTCTTGCTCCCATATGCTGCCTGACCTGCTATGCCTGTTCCAGTGCCACACTTCATAGGCACTGCTCCCTGTCAGCAATGCCAATTTTAAATTTGCCCTTCTACTCAAATTGTTACACCTTACTAACTTTGAGATTCCTCACAAACCTAAAATAGTATCATAGAGACATAACGCACGGAAGCAGAGCCTTAGGCCCAACTCGTCCATGTCGACCAGATATCCTAAATAAATCCAGTCCCATTTGCCAGCATTTGGCTTATATCCCTCTAAACCCTTCCTATTCATACACCCATCCAGATGCCTTTTAAAATGTTGTAATTGTACCAGTCTCCACCACTTCTTCTGGCAGATCATTCCATACATGCACCACCCTCTGCATGAAAAGGTTGTTTCTTAGGTCCCTGTTAAATCTTTCCCATCTCACCTTAAATCTTTGCCCTTTAGTTTTAGACTCCCCATCCTGAGGAAAAAACTTTGTCTATTTAGCATATACATACTCCTCATGACTTTATAAACTTCTTGAAGGTCACCCTTCAGCTTCTGATGCTCCAGGGAAAATAGCCCCAGTTTATTTGGTCTCTCCCTAAGCTCAATCTTGGCAACACTCTTATAAATATTTTCCAAATCCTTTCAAGTTTTACAATATCCTTCATACAGCAGGGAGACCAGAATTGCATGCATTATTCCAAAACTGGCCTAACCAATGTCCTGTACAGCCACAGCATGACTTCCCAACTCCTATACTTCATGCAGTGACCAGTATTGGAAAGCATACCAAATGCCTTCCTCACTAGCTTATCTACCTGTGACTCCACTTTCTAGGAACTATGAACCTGCATTCCAAGGTGTCTTTGTTCAGCAACACTCCCCAGGACCTTACTGTTAACTGTTTAAGTCCTACCCTGATTTGCCTTTCCAAAATGCAGCACCTCACATTTACCTAAATTAGACTCCATCTGCCACTCCTCAGCCTACCTGATCAAGATTCTGTTGTACTCCAAGCTAACCTTCTTCGCCAATCACTGAACCTCCAATTTTGGTGTCATCTGCAAATTTACTAACCATACCTCCGATGTTCAAATCCAAATCATTTATATAAATAATGAAAAGCAGTGGATCCAGCATCAATCCTTGTGGCACATTCCTGGTCAAAGGCCTCCAGTCTGAAAAACAACCCTGCACCACTGCCCTCTGTCTTCTACCTTTGAGCCAGTTCTGTATCCAAATAGCTAATTCTCCCTGTATTCCATGTGATCTAACCTTGCTAACCAGTTTACCATGGGGAACCTTGTCGAATGCCTTACTGAAGTCCATATAGATCACATCCACCACTCTACCCTAATCAATCTTCAACGTTACTTCTTCAAAAACAACTTCAAAAAATTAAGTTAGTGATTCATGGTTTCCCACACACAAAGTCACGTTGACCATTCATAATCAGTCCTCGTCTTTTTAAATAAATGTAAATCCTGTCTCTCAGGATTCCCTCCAACTTGCTAACCTCTGATATCAGGCTCACCAGTCTATAGTCCTCCAACTTTTCCTTTCCACCTTTCTTAAACAGTGTCACCACGTTAGCCAACCTCCAGTCTTCCAGCACCTCACCTGTGGCTATTGGTCACACAAGTATCTCAGCAAGAGGCCCAGCAATCACTTCCTTAGCTTCCCATAGAGTTCCAGGGTACATCTGATCAAGTCCTGGAGATTTATTCAACTTTGTGCATTTAAAGACGTCCAGCAACAACTCCTCTGTAATATGGACATTTTTCAAGATGTCGCCATTTGTTTCCCCATGTTCTATATCTTCTATATTCTTCTCCACAGTAAACACTGATGCAAAATATTTGTTTAATATCTCCCCCATCTCATGCAGTTCCACACATAGGCAGCCTTGCTGATCTTTAAGGGGCACTATTTTCTCTCTCTAGTTACCCTTTTGACCTTAATGTATTTGTAGAATCCCTTTGGATTCTCTTTAACCTGATTTGTCAAAGTTATCTCATGTCTCCTTTTTGCCCTCCTGATTTCCCTCTTAAGTATACTCCTACTGCTTTTATGCTCTTCTAGGGAATCACTCTATTTCTGCTGTCTATACCTGACATATGCTTCCTTCTTTCTCTTGACCAAATCCTCAATTTTTCTAGTCATCCAGCATTCCCTACACCTACCAGCCTTGACCTTCACCCTAACAGGAACATACAGTCACTGGACTCTCGTTATCTCATTTCTGAAGGCTTCCATTCTCCAGCCATCCCTTTACCTGCGAACATCTGCGTCCAATCAACTTTTGAAAGTTTTTGCCTCATACTGTCAAGATTGGCCTTCCTCCAATTTAAAAAATTGAGTTCTCGATCTGGTCTATCCTTTCCAATCACTATTTTAAAACTAATAGAATTATGGTCACTGGCCCCAAAGTGCTCCCCCACTGACACCTCAGTCACCTGCCCTGCCTTATTTTCCCCAAGAGTAGATCAAGTTTAGCACTTCTCTAGTAGGCACATCCATATACTGAATTAGAAAATTTTCTTGTACACACTTTCATCTCCAACCAAGCCCTCAACACTATGGCAGTCCCAGTCCATGTTGGAAAGTTAACACCCCTACCATAACTATCCTATTATTCTCATAGATAACGGAGATCTCCTTGCAAATTTATTTCTCGATTTCCGCTTACTGTTAGGGGGTCTATTGCACAATCCCAATAAGGTGGTCATCCCTTTCTTATTTCTCAGTTTGACTCAAATAACTTCCCTGGACATATTCCCAGGAACATCCTCCCTAAGTATAGGTGTAATGTTATTCTTAATCAAATATTCCATTCCTCTTCCTCTCCTGCACCCCCCGCCTTTCTATCCTTCCTATAGCATCTGTAATCCCCAGAATCTGATCAGGTGTCCCCTAGAACTCTGTGGGAAGCTAAGGAAGTGATTGCTGAGCCTCTTGCTGAGATATTTGTATCATCGATAGTCACAGTGAGGTGCCGGAAGACTGGAGGTTGGCTAACGTGGTGCCACTATTTAAGAAAGGTGGCAAGGACAAGCCAGGGAACTATAGACTGGTGAGCTTGACTTCGGTAGTGGGCACATTGTTGGAGGGAATCCTGAGGGACAGGATGTACATGTATTTGGAAAGGCAAGGACTGACTAGGGATAGTAAATATGGCTTTGTGCGTGGGAAATCATGTCTCACAAACTTGATTGAGTTTTTTTGAGGAAGTAACAAAGAGGATTGATGAAGGCAGAGCAGGAGATGTGATCTATGTGGACTTCAGTGGGCATTTGACAAGGTTTCCCATGGAACACTGGTTAGCAAGGTTGGCCATTTGGATACAGAAGAGGTGGTGGAGGGTTTTTCAGAGTGAAGGTCTGTGACAACTGGAGTGCCACAACGATCGGTGCTGGGTCCATTACTTTTCGTCGTTTATATAAATGATTTGGATGTGAGCATAAGAGGTTTAGTTAGTAAGTTTGCAGATGACATCAAAATTGAAGGCAAAGTAGACAGCGAAAAGGTTACCTCAGGTTACAAGAGGATCTTGACCAGATGGGCCAATGAGCTTAGGAATGCCAGATGGAACTTAATTTAGATAAATGCAAGGTGCTGCATTTTGGGAAAGCATATCTTAGCAGGACTTACACTCTTAATTGTAAGGTCCTGTGGGGGCGGGGGGGGGGGGGGGGGGGGGATGTTGCTGAACAAAGACACCTTGAAGTGCAGGTTCATAGCTCCTTGAAAGTGGAGTCGCAGGTAGATAGGATAGTGAAGAAGGCGTTTGGTATGCTTTCCTTTATTGGTCAGAATATTGAGTACAGGAGTTGGAAGGTCATGTTGCAGCTGTACAGGACATTGAAACTTGAAAGGGTTCAGAAAAGGTTTACACGGATGTTGCCAGGATTGCAGGATTTGAGCTATAAGAAGAGGTTGAATAGGTTAGGGCTGTTTTCCCTGGTGGAGGCTGGTAAAATGCCAGATCAGAGCAGTCTCAGGCAGAATACACAGAAATGTGTATTCTCCCACTCCACTAGCACAAGCACCACTATTGACACTCCAATACCTCACACTCACTCTATTTCTGCCATTATATCTACCAACCACTAAGGCTTATGCTCCACCAGTCTCATTGTTGCCTGCAACAGATTCTGTCATTTGTGCTCACCCACCCAACCCCTGACACTGCTCAGTCACAATGACTTTTAAGAATGTGAATGAGGAACATTAAAAGTGAAATGAAAAATGCTCGGTGGCTAAGGACCTGGTTACCAATAGTGAAATGGTGAGAGAGCATGGATGTGTGCAGCAGAAAGAATTCATTCAGCAAAGGTTGGAGTATATTGCTCTATTAATTTCTCACTATGGATTGGTTAGCTGAGTTGGTTTGTGATGAAGTGTGATATCAATTCCCGCATTGGCTGAGGTTACCATGAAGAAAACTCTCTTTCTCAACCTCACCCCTCACTCAAGAACTTCAGGTTAAACCACCACAAGTCGTCTCTCTCTAATGAGAGCACAGCCCTATGGTCCTCTGGGACTATGACACTGTTACCTTTACTATTAACTTCTCGCATTATTAATTTTGGCAGGTTTAAGTGCATCAGAATTTCAGAACATTCAAACTAAGATTCATAACTCCCAAGCACACATACAAGCACATTTCCAGTGAATGGTGTGAAAAGAGAAGTGATTATACTATGGGAAAATGATGTTATCATTCACTGAATCTGAATTAATTCATTCATTACACAGTGCCATGGTGAGGTAACGTGTTCCTGCCTGCACACACTCCACACAGCTGCAATACTGACGTCTGGAGAGACTGGAGCCTGGAGCCTCCAGTGGGCAATGACGCCAAATGGCATCCAATGTCCTGTAGGAGTTAACCATTCGCATGCCGAAGTTTTATTTTATTCCAAGCCAGATTTTTCATCGACTGGTCTCCTCCCCATAGAACACTGCCGTTTAAGGGTTATTTGATCATGTTTCGCATCTTTTGAATTCTATTTTGAAAGCAGAGCTAAAGATGAAAAGTTATGAACAACATGCCAGTTGCAAAACTATTTTATACAAGACTAATCATTTAGGATTGAAGTTTTATTTGTTCCGAATTTTAATCAGACATACACTTCATAATGTTTCCAGTCCTTTTCCTCAGCACAAAACTTTCCCCACCTAAAATGGGTAGCTTGATCACCACCTCCAACAGCTTTGCTAATGGTATCCTACAACCCAGCACTGCAGCCTGTAACTATCCCCTCTGACTTTCCCTTTAGCGGTACAGCCTAGACTGGGGGGGGGGGGGGGGTTCACTGCAGTTATCACTCAATGGAATTTTCACTTAAACTTCCTTAACAATCCCGCAATAGGAGAATCCCCATTCACTGCTGTAAAGTCCCATCCATCATTCTGAACCAAAATTAAATCTCATTTACTGGTTTACAGTGGGATGAACTCCATCATTTATTTCTTCATGAGAAAAGTGGCCCCCCATTTACCACTCCCCAGAGGCAGTGACCCCCCGCCCCCCATTTACCATGCTCCAGAGGGAGTGACCCCCCCCCCCCCCCCCCCATTTACCACCAGCCAAGAAGGAGTGACCACACCCCCCCCATTTACCATTCCCCAGAGGGTGTGACCCCCCCCCGCCCCTCCCATTTATGACTCTGCAGAGGGAGTACCCCCCCACCCCCGCCCACCCAAACCATTTATCACTCCACAGAGGGGCGATGGTAGAATGGTAGTAATGTCAATGGATTATTAATCCAGAGACTTTGGGGACATGGATTCAAATCCCACCACAGCAGTTGGAATTCAAATTCAGTTAATGAAAATCTGGAAAATAAAGCTTGTCTTAGTAACTGTATGATCAATACTGAAAACCCACCTCATTCCTGAACATTCTTTAGTGAAGAAAATCTACAATTCTTACTGGTCTGGCTCATCACAGCAATATGATTGACTCTAACTGATACTCTGAAATGGCCCAGAAAGCCACTCAGTCAGAGATGTACAGCATGTAAACAGACCCTTCAGTCCAACTCATCCATGTCGACCAGATCTAGTCCCATTTGCCAGCACTTGGCCCATATCCCTTTAAACCCTTCCTATTCATATACCCTTCCAGATGCCTTTTAAATGGTGCAATTGTACCAGCCTCCACCACTTGGTCTGGCAGCTCATTCCATTCATGCACCACTCTGTGTGAAAAAGTTGCCCATTGGATCTCTTTTATACCTTTCCCCCCTCACCTATGTCTTCTCGTTCTAGACTGCCCCACCCCAGAGAAAAGACTTCATCTATTTATCCTATCCATGCCCCTCATGATTCCTATTGACAGGATGTTGTCGGGACTTATAGGGTCTGCAATATCAAGTATCTTCAGCCATTTTTTTGATATCACATGGAATGAATCAAATTGGAAAAGTAAGAGTATCTAAGGTTGCTGCCAAGAACAGTGCAACTAAAACTAAACAAGAACTCATGTGGATTGTTGGAATGTGTGGGTTTTACCGGAGAGTTGTGCACAATTTCAGTTTATTAACTTCACCATTTACACACTTTTTATAGGAAAAAGTAAAAGCGGTATGGTCAATAGCACGCCAATTAGCTTTTGAAAAGCTGAAGGCAATCTTTAAAAATGAAGCTGTGTTGACTGCCCCCTAACTTTTCCAAACATTTCAAAGTGGCAGTCAATGCTAATGATTTGCGGGTTGGTGCTTTTTTTTTACAGAATGTTGTGTCAGGAGTAGAGATGCCAGCGCCGTACTTCTCTAAAAAACAGTATCAGAAGCACTTACTGTAGAAGAGACTTTGGGATTGTTGTTAGCCCTTCAGCATTTTAAAGTAACAAGGAAATATTAACTTACACTGATCATAATTCACTAGCCTTCATTGAAAAGGTTAAAAAATAGAATGCAAGACAATTCCGATGAGCCTTTTGTTTCAACCATTTGATGTGATGCTTCAGAACTCGAGAGAAGCTTGTTGTATTGAGCAATCCTTTTCATTGCTAGCCTCCAATATCTCATATGTTAGAATCTTTTCTGATAGATATTGCCTGTGAAGCTGGAGTCTGTCAGGGCACTGCAGTGGTCATCAGCGGAAGTTCCTTCTAGCATTAGGAATTACTGTGACTTCTGGCAAATCTAGGACAATTAGGGACAGGCAACAAATGCTAACCTTATCAGTGAGGCTGACTTCCCATAAAATATTTTGTAAAAGGTTACTGTAGTGATTGTTCTGAGGTCAGCCAGGTGGATGGATTGGATTCCCATGATTGGACCAGGTTAACAGCCCCAATCAGGGAGCCCTGGCTGACAGATATAAGCAGAGTATTAGAGATTCTGTTCACTCAGAGAGCTGACTGTGAGGAAGCCGGGCTGTGTCAAGAACTCTCCGTGTGTAAATAAAGGATGACTTGGTGATGGGATACCGGCCTCTGTGGAGTCATTTCAATTACCACACTGCAGCAGCAGGAACCTCAAACAGTTTATGATTTATTCAAGAAGGTTGCACAGTTTTTCTGCCTTATAATAACAGTTGCAATTGACGGAATTAAACATTTAAACTTGAAAGTTTGCACAGTACTGTAAATGGACTGTGTTATTGTTGTACTGAATGGGAATGTACCACTTCATCCCCAGACTGTGCTACATTAACTGATCTCACACCAGACTGGGGTTCAACAGTGACAATTTGCTCAGGCTTTTGTTTTTGTAAAATTATGGAACCCAGCCTATGTCACCTGAGCCACAAGCTACTCTGGCAATCTTGTGGATTGAACAGAGGCAACATAACTCACTTGAGAAAGGTAAACTCCATTTAAATTTGATGAGCCAGAAGATTTCACAGAGGCTGTTCTATTATTTGTGAAGGAATTCTAAACTCAACATTGAAACCAGATTATCACAGCAACTAGAAACAAATTAGGAATTAATGCAAATATTGTTTTTAACTTTATCTGGAGCTCATCAGTTGACAGTGGATGAGCATGAGATTGAAATCAACTGTGAAATCCTCAATGACCAAACAACATGTTGATGCTCATTGGAAAAGCTCTCACATAAGGAATAGCCACTTTGTTTAGATATGATGTCACTGTTTGAGAGATAAACAGATAAATGTCAGTGTTGTCAGGCTACGAAGGGATGATAGTTGAAGTGTGGGGAGAAGGGTGGAGAGGATAAAACTTAGAACACTTTGGGTGGTGTCATTCTTTGACTTTGTTTTTGAACAAACAAAGGGCGGCACGGTGGCACAGTGGTTAGCACTGCTGCCTCACAGCGCCAGAGACCCGGGTTCATTTCCCACCTCAGGCGACTGTGTGGAGTTTGCACATTCTCCCTTTGTCTGCGTGGGTTTCCTCCGGGTGCTCCGGTTTCCTCCCACCGTCCAAAGATGTGCAGGTTAGGTGAATTGGCCGTGCTAAATTGCCCGTAGTGTTAGGTAAAAGGGGTAAATGTAGGGGAATGGGTGGGTTGCGCTTCGACGGGTCGGTGTGAACTTGTTGGGCCGAAGGGCCTGTTTCCACACTGCAAGTAATCTAATCTAATCAAACCATACGGCTTTACAAGTTTAGTTGGACTCCTGAAAATCAGCAAATTGTTAAAGCCTGCAGTGTGTTGTCTTTGAGTTGAAAACTTTGCTCACAGTGACATCTACTGCCAAATAGGAATACCTCATAAAGAGAACCATCAGCGTACTGCATAATGCCATGGCCCTGTCGCTGGTCCAGTACCCAATCTCCCTGATAGTGGCTCCCATACCTGAAATAAGAGGGAAAAATAGGAGTCATTTTTTAATTCAACTTTTGAATAAATTCACAAATGATTCATCTGAAAGCAGCAAACTCAAAACGTATGGTTAGTTTGTTAACCCACTTGCACCCCGGTTGCCAGTCAGGCACACAACTCAATTTGAAACTGAAATGTACAGATCAGGAGAGTTAATCCCTTGGAGATGATGGGTTTTGCTGATCCCAAGGGTGGCCATTATAAAGGCACTACTATTGACCTTTGAACCCCTGGACTTGGGTGAGATGGAGCTATCTGCCAAGGTTCTTGCCCTGATCATTATGTAGCGATCACTGTTGGAATGGGCACATTGGATAAGGAGGAAGTGGCCAATGCTGCCATTTCCCCTAGGTGGACTAGCCAGCCAACAGTCATTTCTTGTGCCTGCAGATAAACAATGAGTACTGGGGAAGTCACCAGAAATTTATAAAGCCCATGGATTCACACTATAACATGAGTCAGCAACTTGGACTTTTTTTTAAATAAAGGCAGAGAAAGTGCTGGCTAAGTATTAGAGGCAGGCACAGTCAGAGGACATCAATTCAGCTGCAGCTGCAACACTGCCAACTTACTGTTGGAAAGTTTTTTGCTGTTGCTGTTGTTGGTATGCTCAAAGTGCAGAAAAATAAATAAATCTGTTCTCTGCAGGCTCCAGACCGTCTGCTGGAGTTTCCTGAAGCGAAGCGAGACAAAGAGGAAGTACCGTAAGATCCAGTACAGCAGGCGCAACTTCACATTTAAGCTAAGCACAGTACAATCCATGCTTTGCTGAGGTATGACTTCCTCACTGAGGTAAACTTCATGCCTTTTAATTGTAAATTCCTTTATTACCAATTATCTTAAAATCTTTATAAGATTTTCATAATGTTTTTCTTCAGGAAATAACAGACAATAGTCAAGGGTCACCAGTACACAAATTTATTGCTGAAACTGCATCAACAATAGCCTCAATGGAGAAAGCCAAGATGGCAGTTGGCCACCTTCACCCTATTCTCTTTTTAAGCTGCACTTATTCTGTGGAAATCAGTCTCAAACTGTTAAATAAGTACTAAATAAGGTAGTGAAAAGTACTGGAAAAGAAGAAAGAACTTCTATTTATAGATAACATTATGTGCAATTCTGGTCTGCTTTCTATCGGAAGGATGTTGTGAAACTTGAAAGGGTTCAGAAAAGATTTACAAGGATGCTGCCAGGGTTGGAGGATTTGAGCTATAGGGAGAGGTTGAATCGGCTGGTGCTGTTTTCCCTGGAGCATCAGAGGCTGAGAGGTGACCTTATAGAGGTTTACAAAATTATGAGAGGCATGGATAGGATAAATAGGCAAAGTCTTTTCCCTGGAGTGGGGGAGTCCAGAACTAGAGGGCATATGTTTAGGGTGAGAGGGGAAAAATATAAAAGAGACCAAAGGGACAATTTTTTCACAAAGAGGGTGGTGCGTGTATGGAATGAGCTGCCAGAGGAGGTGTTGAAGGCTAGTACAATTGCAACATTTAAAAGGCATTTGGAAGGGTATATGAACAGGAAAGGTTTGGAGGCATATGGGCCAGGTGCTGGTAGGTGGGACGAGATTGGATTAGGATATCAGGTTGGCATGGACAGGTTGGACCGAATGGTCTGTTTCCATGCTGTACATCTCTATGATTATGTCCTGATAATGTTTCATGGTGTTTCAGAGCTTAAACATACAGTCCCTCCGTCACTGGCACACCATGGTTGCAGCATCTACTATCTGTAGGCTACACTGCAACAACTTGCTGAGGCTTCTTAATAGCACATCCGATATCTGTCAAAGTCAACTGACATGTGGAAATATCATGACCTCCAAGTTTCCCTCATAATCACCAGTTACCACAAACTAAAAGTATATTGCTGTTCCTTCAAAGAAGCTTCCTATATCAAAATCTTGGAATTCCCTTTCCACCAGCAGTCACAGCACCCTCACCATACAGAATGCATTGGTTCACATTACCACTTTTGCAAGGATAATCAAGAATATGTAATACATGTTGACCTTTCCAGTGAAGCCCATATACCAAGAATGAAGGAAAGAAAACAGCTGAATTACCTGTGAAATCTCACAGTCACATTTATTCACAGACAGGTGAATACTGCCAACACTAATACAGTCTGTTTGTGTTTCTGGTATTGGTTGAGGGTTTAAGTATTCCCTGGAACACCAGGAAAAGTCCATTATTTGATCTTGTTTTAATATCTCATCCAAAATGTAGCTCTTCTGACAATGCCACCTTCACTCAGTACTGCAGTGAGGTCAAAAATTCGGGTACCAGAAGTTGGATCTCTAACTTATAGCTCTCCAACACAAAGGTAAGAGAACAAACACTCAGACATTTCATTGACAACACCACCACTAGCCCTTCATGAGGAATAAAGGCTCACTGCCTTTATTCCTGATGAAGGGCTTTTGCCCGAAACGTCGATTTCGCTGCTTGTTGGATGCTGCCTGAACTGCTGTGCTCTTCCAGCACCACTAATCCAATATTTACCACTCTTACCTAGTCTGTCTTTAACCAGTCCTGGAATTACAGTCCATCTGGTCTAAAACCCAACTGGGGAAAGACCAACTCCTTCAGGAGTGTCTCATATAATTCTAATCAGAGCAATTCAGGTCAGAAACTGACTCTGTGAAGTTATACTGGCACACTTAATTTGTAGTAGTGTACTCTTCGATCAATGTAATATTCCTGTTGTGAAGACATTCACAGCTCTCAGTGGCAGGTCAAAGCAGGAGTATTACTGGTAGCAATAAAAAAACTGATTTGGATAGTTTATGCCTTCTCCTCAAGACTGACTCCAGACCATGGCCATTTTATGTATTCCTACCCATTAAACTGCAGAAGTAATCTTGGCAAGCCCTCTAACTGCAATTTGAGTAAAGGCCTCATTCAGTGTAGCACAGACTCAAGCAGACAAGAGAGGTTTTAGGCTCCGATCTGTGCAACACCAGCCAAATTAGTGGCATGAAGGGGAGGAACCAACAATTGGCCTTAATGTCGCTGGCTTGTGGGAAGTGGGAGTGAGGAAAATCAGCAAGGGTTTCCGCTCCTAAACACTATCTAGTACTCTGTTGGAAAGTGCAGGTGTGTGGACATAAGGTGCAGCCAACATCAGCCTCCGCTGTGGTTTACCAGGGTCAAACATTGGCCAACCACATTTAACTAAGATCAAAACTGGATGGGGTAGGGGAACATGTAGGAAACTGCCTTGATGAAGAATTTATTAAAAATGTTAATAACATTTGAATAAATTAATGTTTTCACATTTCAACTAAAATAGGCGCCTAGTTAAACAAAAAATCTTTTGGCAGCATATTTCCACATTTGGAATTGCCAGACGCCCACTGAAAAACTTGACTATCCAATTCAAGACAACTGAACAGTCTGCCAAAACACACAAAGAAAGACTGCTTGAGTAAGATACTGTTGAACTGCACTCCTGTATCACTCAGTGTCGATGGAACATTGCTCAGTGTGCCTGTCAAAATGTATGCCAACATTACTCAGTGCCTGTGGAATTGTACCTCAACATTACTCAGTGTCTGTGCAACTGCATCTCCAACATTACCCTGTGGCTGTGGAACTGTACCTCAAAATTACTCAGTGCCTGTGGAATTGCACCCCACTATTTCACTGGAAATATTTTCCTTTGACAGAAGTTGGCTTGAGGCAGATGGCTCATCTCCAAATCCTTTCTGTCGACTTTAGCTGGAATGTCTATACATCACAGGAGTTTCAAGTTTCTGACATTATGATCAAGTGATCAGCCAGAGCTATTTTAAAAGTCCAACAATAGCATTTAAACACAAAATTACATAAAGAAATACAGTTTTGCTTTAATTTCTCATCATGCCCTCTGGACACAGCAAACTACCATCTGTAACATTGTGGCCCACAGTATCCCCCACTCTACATTATCATCAAGCTGGGAGATCAATCCTAGCCCAGCAAAACATGTCAAAGGGCATGCCAGGAGCAGTACTCCAGGGATACCTAAAAAATAAGGAACCAACCTGGTAAATCTACAATACAGGATTACCTATATGCTGGATAAAATGAAAGTTATGCATGTAATAGATGCATGTAATAGACAGGGTTAAGTGATCCCACAACAAATGGATCAGATGGAAAACCTGCAGTTCTGCCATGTGAAATGTGGTGGACAATTAAACAACTTATTGGGAAGAGAATACACACATCCTTAATGATTGGTGGTGGTGGTTGGGGGAGCACGGTGGAGTCCCCAGCACATTAGTGTCAAAGACAAGGCTGAAGCATTTGCTGCCATCTTCAGACAGAAGTGCCTAGTAGATGATTCATATCACATTTCCTCCAAACTCAGCATCACTGTGGTCAGTCTTCAGCCAATTTGATTCACTCCATGATTATGTCAAGAAACAATTGAAGGAACTAATACTACAAGTCTGGACAACAATAATATGAAAGATTTGTGTTCCAGAACTAGCCATGTTCCTACCCAAGAGGTACACTTCCAACACTGGAACATACCCACTGTAATGTGGAAAAATGCCTAGTTATATCCAGTCCATAAAGTGCAACAAACCCGAGCTGGTCAATCAGTCTACTCCAGATCATCAGCAAAATGATAGAAGGATCATCAACAGCGTTATCAAGCAAAGAAATAAACTGCTCACTGTTGCTCAGTTTGGGTTTCATCAGGATCACTCAGCTCCTGACTTCATTACAGCCTTAGTCCAAACGTGGACAAGAAAACTTAACTCAAGAGATGAAAGGAGAGTGATTGTCCTTGACAACAAGACAGCATTTGATAAAGGAGCACTAGCAAAACTGAAGTTAATCAGGTGTAAAGTATTCTGCGAGTGTCTGTATTTCACAGCATCATAGAATCCCAACAGTGCAGAAAGAGGCCATTTGGATCACTGAATCAGCACCAACCCTCCAAAAACCATCCCACTCAGACCCAAACCACACACCCCGCCCCCCCTTCCCCCCCATACCGAATGCCCGTAACCCCACATTTACCGTGGCTAACACACATGACCTGAATATCCCCAGACACTACAGGGCAATTTTTAGCATGGTCAATCCACCTAACCTGCACATGTTTGGACTGTGGGAGGAAACCAACGCAGACACAGGGAGAATGCGCAAACTGCACACAGACAGTTGCCCAAGGGTAGAAATGATTCTGGATCCCTGGTACTGTGAGGCAGCAGTGCTAACCACTGTGCCACCATGCAGCCCTTTTGTTGGCAGTCAATCACCTCAACCTCAGGATATCAGTCCAAACATTCCTCAGAGTAGGCTCAATTATCTTCAGCTGATCCGATAATTACCTTCCATCCATCAGGAAGTCAGAAGTGGTAATATTCACCAATGGTCATACAGTGTTTAGCACTTGCTATGACAGATACAGAAGCAGTTCTTTTCAATCTGAAGTTTAACAGCAAAACTATTTTCAACATGCTTAGGTTACCAATGAGCAAAAACTTAACTGAACCACATATAAATACCGTGGCTACAAGAAACCATCAGGCTCTATGAATTCTACAATGAATATCTCCCCTCCTGTCTCCCAATGCCTGTCTACCATCCACAAGCACTATCAGGAATGTGATGGAATACTCCTCATCTGCCTGGATGAGCACAGCTACAATAATATTCAAGCAGCTCAACACAGTCCGGATTAAAATCACCTGCTTGATTCACACCCCATTTATCATGTTCAACATTTACTCCTTTTACACCAGCTTGCACAATGGCAGCAATGTGCACCATGTGCAAGATGTATTGCAGTAACTCACCAAGGCTCCTTCTACAGCATTCTCAAAACTCACAACCACTACCACTTAGAAGGATAGGGGCAGTAAATATGTAGGGACACCACTGTTCTTTCATAGTTTCGTTTAGATTAGATTAGATTCCCTACAGTGTGGAAACAGGCCCTTCGGCCCAACGAGTCCACACCGGCTCTCTGAAGAGTAACCCACCCAGACCCATTTCTCTCTGACTCTCTCTAACACTATGGGTAATTTAGCATGGCCAATTCACCTGATCTGCACATCTTTGGATTGTGGGAGGAAACCGGAGCACCCGGAGGAAATCCACACAGACACGGGAAGAACGTGCAAACTCCACACAGACAGTCACCAGAGGTGGGAATTGAACCCAGGTCCCTGGTACTGTGAGGCACCACTGAGCCACCATTCCGCTCCAAAATCTAGGTCCAATTCCAGAACTCCCTACTTAATTGCACTGTGGGTCTTCCTACATGCCAAGGAGTTTGAGAAAGCAACTCACAATGTCCAGGACAATTACGAATGGACAATAAGTGCTGGCCAAACCAGCAATGCCCATATACCATGAATAAACAAATAGAAAAATAAGTACTCAGTGCGTGTGGAACAGTATCTCAACATTAATCAGTTCCCATGGAACAGTACCCCATGATTACTCAGTGCTTTCAGAACTGTACCATAATATCACTCAGTGCCTGTGGAACTGTATCTCAATATTACATAGCATTTATAGAAAACTGTATTCAAGGATGGAATCCATATTTTCAGGATACGAAGTGGGAAGAGAAAAATACAAAACATTTTCATACAGTGCAGAAATACATTGTACCTATTTATTTGCTGATGCCCTTCGTTTACTGGCAGGATGATGAGTTGGTATCACTGTTTGTAGTCTCAGCACAATATAAATGTTAAGTTCATTCTCTTTTTCAGTGATTCTGGTTCCCTTGCAATTTCATTTGCTTTTCCCATCGATTTATTTTCTTTCCTGAAGTTGCCTGCTTTTTAAAGTGTCTAATATCTGAATGAGATGGTTGTTTATTGTAAATGAACCTGGAAGATATCTCAGCTGAGCCTGTTGCCTTCTTTACTTGATAATTACAAACACATACTTTCCAGTAGGGGTCACTGGAGAACAAGAATTAAGTCTTATTGACATCGCCCTAGCCCTGGGGCACATTACGGTGCTTTGCATGGTTTCCCTGCCTTCAACCCAGTGGAAGGTTAGCCAACTCAGCACAGGCAAGTGAATGAACAACACTGTTTAAACACAGGGAGAGTCAGATAATCAAAGCCAATGAAAACAAAATGGATATATTAAAGTTACAAGAAAGATGCTTGAAAGAAGGCAGGCAACACTTCTGAGCAAGGCACCACCATGAAACAAGAGCACAAGGTCACGAAAACATGACTGTATAGATGAGTAACTGCGAGCGGGCATATTAATGAAATCCTTCACAAAAGAATCCACTTGAGATTTGACAGAATGGAATTTGTATTGATGGAGCAACAAAGACTTTCTAACACAGCAGTGCAGGAGTCATTAGTTCTTGTCAAAGCAATCTTTTTCCTCATTAATTGACTTTTACAGTTCATCATTTGCAGGGTACTGTGCCCTGGTCTGTGTTGTGAGTGCAATGAGAACAGAGGCCAAGTTTCTCTGACAGTTTTCTGACAGTCTAATCCTCTCCTGTCCTACTTTAGAGTCATAGAGCTGTATAGCATGGAAACATAGCCTTCGGTCCAACTCATCCATATCCAAAATTAATCTAGTCCCATTTGCCAACACTTGGCCCATGTCCCTCGAAACCGTTCCTATTCATATACCCATCCAGATGCCTTTTAAATATTGTAATAGTACCAGCCAGCACCACTTTCTCTGGTAGATCATTCCACACAAACACACCACCCTCGATATGAAAAAGTTGCACCTTAGGTCCCTTTTAAATCTTTCCCCTCTCACCTTAAACCTATGCCTTCTAGTTTTGGATTTCCCCATCGCCAGGGAAAAGACCTTGGCTATTTACCCTATCCATACCCTCATGATTTTATAAGCCTCTAAAGTCACCCTATAGCCTCTGTTGCTCCAGGGAAAACAGCCCCAGACTATTAAGCATCTCCCTACAGCTCAAAGCCTCCAACCCTGGCAACGTCCTTGTAAACCTTTTCTGAACCCTTTCAGGTTTCACAACATTCTTCCTATAGCAGGGAAACTAGAACTGCACACAGTATTCCTAAATTGGCTGAACCAATGCCCAGTACAGCCACAACATGACCTCCCAACTCCTATGACCAATAAAGGCAAGCATACCAAACACCTTCATCACTTCTGAAGGCTCAGAATTCCAGATGATCTACACGGAGCTTATCACACTCTGGTACCTTGAGTGCCACATTTCAGATTTTATTGAAACAATGAGAGGAGAGGAGCGGGTGGATTTCATCTCAAACATTTTGGGACCATTTTCCCCTCTTAGCTATCGTATTTAATGTTTTGGACTTTTCTCTTCTATTTTCAAAAAGGTTTACCATGAAATTTTCCACACAGAAGAATATGTTGATAGGGTAAGATGAAGTGAGGTGGGAGATGGTTTATGTGAAGGATAAATACCAGCATGGACTGGTTGAGCTTAACAGGCTGTTTCTATGATAGCATTATACATAATATTTTGGGACTTTCAAAGTTTGGTGGTTAGATGTAGAGCTAAAAGAAAATAAGGAAAGTAAATAAGTGAATGAAGCTGGAAACAGCTATGTTATTCATTTTGCACATGCGTAAATATTGCCTCACTAACTAGGGGGACTTGACAAAGCATCAGTCCTAGGTTCAAATCCCACCTGCTCCACAGCCATGTATTAACAACTCTGAACAGGTTGATTATAAAAACATCAGAATCTCAGTAAGTAGGTTTCACTTACTTATAGTACATTTCTCCTTCTCCTTGTTTCTTATTGTTGTGAAAGGAGCCTCGGTACACCTGGCCCTCTTTATCTATCAATGCTCCGTGTCCTAGACAAAGAATTAAAGTAGACTTATACATTTTAATCACTAACAGAGGGTCAGCCTCCGGTTCTACGATTATAGTAAATGTCACAAGACACAATGTCAAGTTGAACAGGTAGGTTACATATAGATTAAAAATCAGTCAAAAATACATTCACCTGTTCGGACGCCATAGTGAAACTCTCCTTCATACCGAGTGCCATCTAAGTACTTCAGCACTCCAAATCCATGTAGCTCTCCCTGTGAGAACTGTCCACAATATTCATTTCCTATAAAAAAATAAAAAAGCATTTTACATTTTGATCAGACTTAAGTTCCTCCATGGTATTGGGGGCAAAGTACTAACTTGGATTGAAAGCTGGTTAGCTGACAGGAAACAAACAGTACTGATAAATGGCTCCATTTCGGAATGGCAGGCAGTGACCAGTGGGTACCGCAGAGATCAGTGCTGGGACCGCAGCTTTTTACAATATATATTAATAATATAGAAGATGGTATTAGTAATAACATTAGCAAATTTGCTGATGATACTAAGCTGGGTAGCAGGGTGAAATGTGAGGAGGATGTTAGGAGATTACAGGGTGACCTGGACAGGTTAGGTGAGTGGTCAGATGCATGGCAGATGCAGTTTAATGTGGATAAATGTATGGTTATCCACTTTGGTGGCAAGAACAGAAAGGCAGATTACGACCTAAATGGAATCAATTTAGGTAAAGGGGCAGTACAAAGAGATCTGGGTGTTCTTGCACATCAGTCAATGAAGGTAAGCATGCAGGTACAGCAGGTAGTGAAGAAGGCTAATAGCATGCTGGCCTTCATAACAAGAGGGATTGAGTATAGAAGCAAATAGGTTCTTCTGCAGCTGTACAGGGCCCTGGTGAGACCACACCTGCAGTATTGTATGCCGTTCTGGTTTCCAAATTTGAGGAAAGACATTCTGACTATTGATGGAGTGCAGCGTAGGTTCACGAGGTCAATTCCTGGAATGGCAGGACTACCTTACGCTGAAAGACTGGAGTGACTAGGCTTGTATACCCTTGAGTTTTAGAAGACTGAGAGGGGATCTGATTGAGACATATAAGATTATTAAAGGATTGGACAGTCTGGAGGCAGGAAACATGTTCCCACTGATGGGTGAGTGCCGAACCAGAGGACACAGCTTAAAAATACGGGGTAGACCATTTAGGACAGAGAGGAGGAGAAACTTCTTCACCCAGAGAGTGGTGGCTGTGTAGAATGTTCTGCCCCAGAGGGCAGTGGAGGCCCAGTCTCTGGATTCATTTAAGAAAGAGTTGGATAGAGCTCTCAAGGATGGTGGAATCAAGGGTTATGGGGATAAGGCAGGAACAGGATACTGATTAAGGATGATCAGCCATGATCATATTGAATGGTGGTGCAGGCTCAAAGGGCAGAATGGCCTACTCCTGCACCTATTGTCTACTGTCTTTTCCTTCAGGTGCAGAATCTTTGCTAGGTTTTGCTTCAAAGAGCTGCATGCCTTCTCTACCTCATTAAACAGTCATTGTTTCTGTGAACAGTATGTTCTTCCTTCCCAAAGGGGCTGAATGCCTATGGATTATGTATGAGCCAAGAAAAAAAATTTACAAGCAAGCTGTTCATCACTTGCCATCACAGAGAATCCCAACCCCAATCTTATCCAATATCCACACAAGCACTTTCCACAAGGGACACATTGAGAATATTATTCACAGTAATCTAGAAAATGATCACCTACTTGCACCTCTATAGCATCCTTATCACTGGCCCAGTGTATCAATTGATAAAACCTTCTTGACTAAGCCAAGTGGGATCCTTGCAACACCTTAAATGTGAGCTCCACTAAAAAGTTCTGCTGTCTGCATCATAACTTGCACCAATTCCTAGTCACTCATTGCCTTTGCGTTTTCTGACCCTCATTGCCTCTCGGTCTGTTGACAGCACCAGTTTTAAAACTTTATCCCTTCTTTTCAAGTTCTTCTGTGAACTCTGCATTCTTACAATTCTGGTCTCTCATGTATCGGCAAATATAATTCTTCATCATTGGTTGTTGTGACCTCAATTTGCCCCTAAATCACCTCTTTTAAGATGGTCCTTAAAACCTAAGATTTTGGTCATCCATCCTGATACAGCCATTATGTGGGAAACTGTTAAGTAATATTTGATAGTGTTCATGTGACGTTTTTTGGAATGTTTTAATAGATCAAAGATGCTACGTAAATGCAAGGTTTTGGTGATCAGCTAAAGCAGCAAGCAAGTTCTAATACTTAAATCAACATTAAACAAAGGATGGGATTAATAGGAACAGTCCAAGAAGAACCTAAACATTTACAAACAAAAAAAAAGTTAAGGACACAACGTCTGTACAGGAAACAAAGACATTAATTTTAAACTGTTCAGAAACACAAATTGTAATAAAGTACAGAAATGTTTAATAGCATGTATGAAATCACTGAAGTGAAAATGACACGCAAGTTCACTTGCTTGATCCCTCAAGATCTTAATTTGCTAAATTATTCTTTTTCTTAAACAGGGATGGGTTTTAAGATCATGTGTAAAAGATCAATTTAACAGATAGCGATTTGACAAGTGTTCATACCAGAGGAAGCCCAGTACCGGATACCGTTCCCTTCTATTTCTCCATTCGCAAACTCTCCTTCATAGTAACTTCCATCCTTCATGAGAAACTTCCCAATACCTAGTATGACCAAAAACAAAATCAATCACAGCCTTTCCTGTCAATCAGTGCTAGACAGTTCAAATTTGAACTGTGTGACCAGGTTACAAATCAGAATATTGACAGCAAACAATGACAAAACAGACCTGCCTTACTCTTTTAAAAAAGGGTTTGCTTGGAGAAAGACATTACATTCAGGAGTAAGAAAACAGGAGACAAAGATTGCAACCCAGTTTTGTTTTTAAATCAACTATAACATACGGTCAAGGCCATGCTGTGACAGTTATCAGAAAGTAGTGCTAATCATATGTAGATGTATTAATAGTTTTGAGTAATGATTTGGACAATTATGGATTAAAATGTTGGGTTGTAGTCTTTTCTTAAGACTCCAAAATTTAATTTGAAAAATCCAAAAGCTGAGAATCAAAATAGCAAAACTGTACGGAAAGTGTGCCTGAGCTCACTAGGAATAATCTATTAACATCAGTATATGCTGTTCAGTGGAGTCAACAGAAAGTTTGCAGAGAATGGAAAGGAGCTTAAAGAATCTAAATTTGTGAAAACCTGTCACTGCAGTCTGTGATGTGACTTTGGATTTAGATATAATGTGCACCAGAGTCAAAAGCAATTACAGATATCACATATCTAGTCTCCTTTCCCTACCCAACTTAAAAACATTAAACAAAAATCTAAACTATATATGGAATCATTGCATATGAATTTATCAACTAACTTAGAGCACTTCAAAATTGGTGGCAGTGGACAGCAAAGAAGGTTACCTCAGAGTACAACGGGACCTTGATTGGATGGGCTAGTGGGCCGAGGAGTGGCAGATGGAGTTTAACTTAGATGAATGCAAGGTGCTGCATTTTGGAAAGGCAAATTGGGGTAGAACATATACAGTTAACGATAAGGTCCTGAGAACGTTGCCGAACAAAGACAGCTTGGGGTACAGGTTCAAAGTTCCTTGAAGGTGGATTCACAGATAGACAGGGTAGTGAAGAAGGCATTGAGTACGTTTACTTTTATTGGTCAGTGCACTGAGTACAGCAGTTGGGAGGTCATGTTGCTGCTGTACAGGACATTGGTTAGGCCCTATTGGGATACTGCGTTCAGTTCTGGTCTCCCTGCTATAGAAAAGATGTTGTGAAACTTGAAAGGGTGCAGAAAAGATTTACAAGGATATTGCCAGGGTTTGAGGGCTTGAGCTATAGGAAGAGGCCAAATAGGCTGGGGCTGTTTTCCTTGACCATTGGAGGCTGATGGGTGATCTTATAGAGATTTACAAAATCATGAGGAGCATAGATAGGGCGAATAACCACGTCTTTTTTCCAGGGTAGGGGAGTCCAAAACTAGAGACCATAGATTTAAGGCAAGACGGGAAAGATTTAAAAGGACCTAAGGGGCAACTTCTTCCACACAGAGGATGGTGCATGTATGGATTGAAATGTCAGAGGAAATAGTGGAGGCCGGTGCAATTACAACATTTAAAGACATCTGGATGGGTATATGAATAAGAAGGGTTTAGAAGGAAATGGGCCAAGATTAATTTAGGATATCTGGTCTGCACAGATGAGTTGGACTGAAAGGTTTGTTTCTGTGCTATACATCTCTATGACTCTATGAGAAGGCATAGAATGATAATCAAGCTTATAGAAGCATACCATTTTACAAATATCAGTGTTGCTCAGTGGGTAGCATACTAGCCTGAGTTATAAGGTTGTGGATTTGCAGACCCACTTCAGAGACTAGCACTAAAAATCTAGGCTGACTCTTGTGCAGAACTGAGGGAATGCTGCAATATCAGAGATATTGCCTTCCCAGTCAAATACTAAAGCATCACAGGTGGACATAAAAGATCCTATGGTACCATTCTGAAAGAGTGAAGACTTGGAATACAATCTCCTGGACAATGTTTATGTTTCATCCAATATCACTAGAATAGATTATCTGGTCATTATTCCCTGCTGTGTGTAAACTGGCTGCCCTCTTTCCTGCGTTAACTCAGGAGTGCTTCCACTAAAAGTGCTTCACTGACTGCAAAGACTTTCAGAAAGTTCAAGATTTGGGAACTTGATTTCCAAACACAAGTTCTTTCTTTGTTTGACAATACACAATGGATGTTATACTTCAGAAAGCAGCACATGAATAACTTACCATGCTTTTTCCCATTTTTCCATTCTCCCTCATACTGATAAAAGCTGTTCGGATAAACATACAGACCAAACCCTGAAAGAAATAAAAATCAATGTTCTATTACAAAAGTTGAATTTCCCCACTTAATTACAGCAGTAAAAAAAATTTCAGAAATCATTTCATTCTGAGCTGAAGTCATAAACTTACAAAAAAATTTCCAGACTATATACATTTGTATGCAGACAGCACAAAGTTACCCAGATTACACTTCAGAGTATGGAACTAACATTATAAGAGACCTGACATATTGACACCCATTGCTACTGGGACAAAGGTTATAAACAGGAGATCCACTTAGATTAGATTAGATTATATTCCCTACAGTATTGAAACAGGCCCTTCAGCCCAACAAGTCCACAACACCTCTCCGAAGAGCAACCCACCTGGATCCATTCATCTACCCTGTTTTGCCCCTGACTAATGCACCTAACACTATGGGCAATTTAGCACGGCCAATTCACTTGACCTGCACATCTTTTGGATTGTGGGAGGAAACCCACACAGATACAGGGTGAATGTCAAACTCCACAGTCGCCCAAGGCAGGAATCGAACCCGGGTTCCTGGCGCTGAGAGGCAGCAGTGCTAACCACTGAGCCATCGTGCTGCCATCTTAAAATTTAGAAAATGGTGGAATGAGGTTCAAACCCCTCTTTCACCTGAACTGCTCTTCAGTTTACAGAAAAATTTACATTCCTGTTCTTTGACTGTCTACAACTGAGGGGGAAACAAACCAGAATCGCTTCATGAGAATTACTCCTGGATCTAGCCTAACAGGTCCAGGCAGCAAGCACTCAAGGAGGTTCTTCAGACCAACTGCCAGCCTCTCTCCCACAACAATTTCAATGCTTGGGTGTCTCTAAAGAAGGAGCACACGTTGTCAGCCAATACACCAGAGGCTTTCCTGGCTATCAGAATGACTGGAGACCGTACTAGACACAGCAACACATTTTGACATAATATACTCACTTTTATTTTAAGTATAATTTGACATTTATTATTTATTAGACACTTATTTTTGCAATCGGAAAGGAGACACTACTGTTAATTTGATTTCTATTGATAACATCTGTGTATCCCACGTGGCATTTAAATGAGTGAAAAATGAAGAAGGACTTTGACACTTGGCCCTCATTCACCCTTCAGTTAAGGATGCATTGCAATAAAGGGATGGGGGTGAATTGTTGAGACATCATTTGTTTTTATTTGTTATTGAAATGTGGTTGGTTATACAAGTAGAGTATTACTCCAATACATGTTCTGCCCGAAACCAATTCAGGTCTGAATTGGAGTCAGTCAACTCTAATGAAAGGGAATATACAGTTGACCACCAAGTAGAGTATTACTCCAATACATGTTCTGCCCGAAACCAATTCAGGTCTGAATTGGAGTCAGTCAACTCTAATGAAAGGGAATATACAGTTGACCACCAAGTAGAGTATTACTCCAATACATGTTCTGCCCGAAACCAATTCAGGTCTGAATTGGAGTCAGTCAACTCTAATGAAAGGGAATATACAGTTGACCACCAAGGGCAAAAATTCATCTTTTCTATAGAAAACTTCTCATTTTCAGGCCAGGATGGTTTGAGGCTTTTTCCCAAATTCCAAAACTTTGAGTCACACAACACCAGATTATAGTCCAACAGGTTTATTTGGAAGTACTAGCTTTTGCAGCACTAGCTGCAAAAGCTAGTACTTCCAAATAAACCTCATCAGGTAACTAGTGGGGCAGAATCGCAAGACACGGAATTTATAGCAAAAGATCATAGTATCACGTAACCGATACAATATATTGAACAACCTAGACTGCTGTTAAATCTTTCATCTTTTAGAATGCGTCGCAGGTATCGATTCATTAAATGTAAATCCCAGAACTTCTTTCAAGTCCCATTCCCAAGATAACTTAAAAGTTTATAACAAAAAAGTGACATCTCAGTTCATAAAATGCAGTAAAAGGTGTGAGGTTAGAGTTTATCTGTATTCCAATCTTGAGTCAGACTGGCTCTAAACAGACAGAGAGTGAGAGAATGCACATGGGTGAGTGTGTGGGGTATATGTGTGTGTCAAAAAGACAGAGTATGTATGAGAGAGGATCTGCATGAGTGAGACAGCAGAAGAATGTGTGTGTATGTGTGCTTGTGTGTGTGCTTGAGAGTGTATAGTGTAGTGGGGTCACCTGTAGTGTGACATGAATCCAATATCCTGCTGAAGGCCATCCTCATGAGCGCCAAATTTAGTTTTCAGCCTCTGCTCGGCCACTCTGCGTTGTTGCGTATGCTGAAGTCCGCCTTAGATAACGATCCCCGTTTGACGATTGTTGCGCGGTATCCATTCATCCGTTGCCATTGCATCTGTTGGGTCTTGCCAATTTACCATGTCTCGGGGCATCTTGCCTGCAGCATATACGACAGACAACAGTGGCCGAGTCACATGCATACATTGTGGGTGGTGTCCCCATGTATAAGGATGGTATCCATGTCAACACTCTAACACGTCTTGCAGTGGTCGCCAAGACAGAGTAGTACGGTGTTGTAGTCGATGTTGTCCTGAAGTCTGGGCAGGTTGCTGCAAACAATGGTCTGTTTCAGGTTTGGCAGTTGTTTAAGGGTGAGAAGTGGAGGTGTAGGCAAGGTCTTGGTGAGGTGCTCATCCTCATCAATAATGTGTAGCAGACTGCGAAGACATGCCGTAGTTTCTCCACTGCTGGGAGGTACTGGACAACGAAGGGTACCCTATCGGTTGGATCCAGTGTCTGTCTCCTGAGGAGGTCATTACAGATTCTCACTGTGGCACATTGGAACTGGCAATCGATGAGTTGAGCATCGTACCCTGTTCTTATGAGGGTATCCTTCAGCACTTTTAGGTGTCCATCGCCTTCCTTCCCATCTGAACTGATCCTGTGTATGCATACGGTAAAAACAAGGACTACAGATGCTGGGAACCAGATTCTAGATTAGAGTGGTGCTGGAAAAGCACAGCAGTTCAGGCAGCATCCGAGGAGCAGGAAAATCGACATTTCGGACAAAAGCCCTTCATCAGGAATAGAGGCAGGGTGCCTGCAGGGTGAAGAGACAAATAAGAGGAGGGTGGAGGTGGGGAGAAAATAGCATAGAGTACAATAGGTGAATGGGGGTGGGGATGAAGGTGATAGGTCAGAGAGGAGGGTGGAGTGGATAGGTGGGAAGGAAGATAGGCAGGTAGGACAAGTCATGGGGACAGTGCTGAGCTGGAAGTTTGGAACTGGATGAGGTGGGGGAAGGGGAAATGAGGAAACTGTTGAAGTCCACATTGATGCCCTGGGGTTGAACTGTTCCGAGGTGGAAGATGAGGCGTTCTTCCTCCAGGCGTCGGGTGGTGAGGGAGCGGCGGTGAAGGAGGCCCAGGACCTCCATGTCCTCGGCAGAGTGGGAGGGGGAGTTGAAATGATTGATTGGTGCGGGTGTCTCGGAGATGTTCCCGAAAGCGCTCTGCTAGGAGGCGCCCAGTCTCCCCAATGTAGAGAAGACCACATCTGGAGCAACGGATACAATAAATGATATTGGTGGATGTGCAGGTAAAACTTTGATGGATGTGGAAGGCTCCTTTGGGGCCTTGGATGGAGGTCTGGGAGGTGGTGTGGGCGCAGGTTTTGCAATTACTGCGGTGGCAGGGGCAAGTGCCAGGATGGGAGGGTGGGTTGTTGGGGGGGGGGGCGTGGACCTGACCAGGTAGTCACGGAGGGAATGGTCTTTGCGGAAAGCGGAGAGGGGTGGTGAGGGAAATATATCCCTGGTGGTGGGGTCTGTTTGGAGGTGGCAGAAATGTCGGCGGATGATTTGGTTTATGCGAAGGTTGGTAGGGTGGAAGGTGAGCACTGGGGGGTTCTGTCCTTGTTACAGTTGGAGGGGTGGAGTCTGAGGGCAGAGGGGCGGGATGTGGATGAGATGCGTTGGAGGGCATCTTTAACCACGTGGGAAGGGAAATTGTGGTCTCTAAAGAAGGAGGCCACCTGGTGTGTTCTGTGGTGGAACTGGGCCTCCTGGGAGCAGATACGGCGGAGGCGGAGGAATTGGGAATACGGGTTGGCATTTTTGCAGGGGGTAAGGTGGGAAGAGGTGTAATCCAGGTAGCTTTGGGAGTTGGTGGGTTTGTAAAATATGTTGGTGTCAAGTCGGTGGTCATTAATGGAGATGGAGAGGTCCAGGAAGGGGAGGGACGTGTCAGAGCTGGTCCAGGTAAATTTAATGTGTTGGTGAAGTTGATGAATTGCTCAACCTCCTCGCGGGAGCACGAGGTGGTGCCAGTGCAGTCATCAATGTAGTGGGGGAAGAAGTGGGGAGTGGTGCCGGTGTAACTACAGAAGATGGACTGTTCTATGTAGCCAACAAAGAGACAGGCATAGCTTGGGCCCATACGGGTGCCCATGGCTTCCCCTTTGGTCTGGAGGAAGTGGGCGGATTCGAAGGAGAAATTGTTGAGGGTGAGGACCAGTTCAGCCAAATGAATGAGTGTGTCGGTGGAATGGTACTGTTGAGGACGTCGGGAGAGGAAGAAACAGAAGGCTTGGAGGCCCTGGTCATGGCGGATAGAGATGTAGAGGGATTGGATATCCATGGTGAAGATGAGGTGTTGGGGGCCGAGGAAACGGATGTCTTGGAGGAGGTGGAGGGCATGGGTGGTGTCTCGAACGTATGTGGGGAGCTACTAGACTGGGGGTGATAGGACAGTGTCGAGGTAAGCAGAGATGAGTTCAGAATGCATACGGCTTGTCCGTTGGGGATGGCTGTTTTAATATGTAATAGAGAAGTGCACTTCTCTAGCTTCCATCCTAAACATATTCGGCACCCAAGAGGATGGCCTTAACAGGGACCTTGGGTTCATGTCACACTACAGGTGACCTCACTACACACTATCACGCACACACATTCTTACATGCTCTCACACTCACACAGACCCTCCCTCTCTCTCACACACACACACACACACACACACACACACCCCTATAGAGTGAATTTGCATTTGCAGAAAAGTCATAGAGAATCCGAAAGCGAGAGATTAGACCCCAGCAGTCCTTTGTCTCAGGGAGGGATTGAAGATTAGCAATGACAAAGTCAAACCTTTTCAAAGCAAATATGTCCAGTAAAGATATGTGACAAACACATGTTTCTGTAAATGACAGCCTCAAGACGTTTTAATGTAACTCCTAGCCTGGATAAATAGCAACTTCATTTATTTCTTGTACCTTATAAGTAAGGTGGAGTGTAACTAGAAGTGGTGCATGTGAAAATAGACAGACTGAAAGACAGGCAGGATAGGACATTTGCTGAAAATAGACAGACTGAAAGACAGGCAGGATGGGACATTTGCTGTTTAAATTTCTAACATAATTTTTCACAATGGAGTACATATCCATCAAAATTGCACCACTTCATTCACACTGTAAGTCCTGACCCTGGTTTAATGTGCATGACTTCCTTTCTTACCTTCGTACACCTACCCATTGTTGAAAAAAATCAATTAAATGAAAGGACTTGTTGTCAAACATAGTGCTAAGAATACAGTTATCCCCAGTGAGGTTTAAAAGTTAAAATCAAGATCAAATCACAAATGTATTTGCAGAAACATTCTATTTTGTTCAAAAACATACAATAGGCAGTCAGTCCATGTGACATTTTATAAATTCCTACTTTGGAAATAGAACCGGTCTGACTCAAGATTGGAATACAGACAGACTCTAACCTCACACCTATAGTGTGTCAGGGCTGAGATGTCACCTTTTTAATATAAAATATTAAGTTATCTCAGGAATGGGACTTGGAAAAAGTTCATTAATATGTAAATCCCAGAACTGGTACCTGCAACCCGTTCCAAAAGATTAAAGACTTAACAGCGATCTAGGTTTGTTCAACATATTGAATCAATTGCATGATCTTTTGCTATAAATTCTGTCTTATGATCCTACTCCACAGCTACCTGATGAAGAAGCAGCGCTCCAAAGGTACTCCAGATGAACCTGTTGGACTATAACCTGGAGTTGTGAGATTTTTAACATGATGAAATATATTTAATAAAGAGGGAGAGGTGAAAAATAGCCTCCTCTTATGGCTCTGTGTTTGTTATGTTAAAGTCAGCTGTTTAGGTTGTTATTGATTCTCCATATCAGAGTTTAAACTGTCTTGCAACGACATAACAAGCAGATTGACCACTGCCACTAAGGTAACACGCTTGACAACCAGAGACATGTGGGGAAAAAATTAACATGGTAAATACAACAACCATCAGACCAACTTCCCAACTGCACTGTACTCGGCTGGAGGTATTACCCCTCTGAACGGCCCGTATCACTGCCCCGTTAACCGGCCGATTCCGGGTCCTCACCGTCCCGCAACTGTCGTTTCACGTCCCCGACATAACGACCAGAGCTCTGGAGAACCTCCATCGCCCGGCGGCCCGAAATCAATAACAGCGCCAGCCATTGGTCGAGGCACTGGCGCCGTTGCTAGGGGAAACCCACCAATAGCGACTCGGAGTTTCCAGCGGGTCCCGACCAACGGCCAGCAAAGATGATGGCAGGAGGTGGCGCCAGAGTCACGGTCCTCCCAACGTTTGCGCCACCCACAGGCCACTGCTCATACTCTGATGAGGAATCTTCCTCGGCCCAATTGGAAGGACAGGGGAGGGACAGGCATATTGTGCTGAATGGGTTTTGTTAACTTCAGCTGTCTTCTGTCAGCTTCTTGTTTGTTGGTGGTAACCTCATTGCAGTAAGATCTCTCCCAGAGAGTTCTAGGTTTTCTAAGAATTACAAAAAAAAAATCTGGATATTGCTGGGAGCAGTTCATTGACAAATCACCAGGGCATTTACAAAAAAAAAGTTTTGTTTTCCTGGAATACTTGTTTATTTATACAAATGTCAAAACAAGTTGAAAGTATTTTTGCGCTAAAAGATCATGTGATTAAATCTGCAGGAGTATGACCAACTTCAGTTGGCAATGCCATGAGGAAACCACGTGACTACCACACCTAAAATTTGATTAACTTGAACATGCTTTTCAAATGCAGTATTCTGTATCTGATCCTGGCCGCTCAAGCCCAAAGCACAGATTTGGATCCAGACGCCCAAGTAAAATCTCTCACATGAGTTTCATACCTGTACCCTGCTCAGCCCTCTTCTTTATGTTGCAACTCCAGACTTACTGCTCTCCAGTCCTGGCCTCCACTGGTTCATATTACATATTTAACAGAATTCTTCATCCTTTTGCAAACAAACCAGGTGTGATCAGACTGCAGAGAGTACAGGAGAGGTTCATGTGCTAGGAATGGAAAGTTTTATCAATTTAGGAAAGCTTTGTTGGACAGGATTTGTTGCCTTGGGAGCAGAATAAACTTATGGGAGATTTAATTGAGGAGTTCAGAATTGAGAAACCTAAATCGAGTAGATAGGAACAATATATGTCCCTCAGCAGGGAAGTAAGTAGCCTGGGGGCATAGATTTAAAGCAATTAGTAAAATGATTTGAGGGGGGTTGAGAATATTTTTCACCCAGAGAGTGTTGGGGAACTGGAACTCACTGCCTGAAAGTGTATAGACTGAGGGAAAAACTCTTATTGGCCTTTTTTTAAAATCTGGATTTATACTTGAGGTGGGTCTATGGACCAAGAGTTGAAAGGTTAGATTAGACAGGATAGCAGTTCTTTGATTGCCACAGACCTGATAGACCAAATGACCTCCTTTTGAGTTTTATCTGTAAACTTAAGCTTTTATATGTCATAAAATGAATCCTCACCACTGTTCATCATGTTATCTGAGCTAATTGGTGGATTTGCTGCCATCATTCTCCATTCTAGTAGGGATATACAGGGACTGTTTGATCATGTGAAGGAAATTGCTGATAGTCTAACAAAAGACTCCTGTCTTTACAAGGTGTAGTTTATTGCATGATAACAATTACTTGTATTATGGACTCCAGTCATTCTGATACCTAGGAAAGCCTCTGGTGTATTGGCTGACAACGTGTGCTCCTTCTTTAGAGACATCCAAGCATTGAAATAGTTGTGGGAGAGAGGCTGGCAGTTGGCCTGAAGAACCTCATTGACTGCTTGCTGCTTGGACCTGTTAGGCTAGATCCAGCAGCAATTCTCATGAAGCAATTCTCTGATCTGTTTCCCCCTCAATTGTAGACAGCCAAAGAATAGGAATGTAAATTTTTCTGTAAACTGAAGAGCAGTCAAGGTGAAAGAGGGGTTGGAATCTCATTCTAAATTTTAAGATGGCAGCACGATGGCTCAGTGTGTTCAATTTCTGCCTTATGTGATTGTCTGTGTGGACTTTGCACATTCTCCCCATGTCTGCGTGGGTTTCCTCCCACAATCCAAAGATGTGCAGGCGAAGTGGCCATGCTAAATTGCCATAGTAGTGTTAGGTGCATTAGTCAGGGGTAAAGGTTTTCCATTTTGCTGCTACTGATAACAGCCACAATGGAAGTGTTTTTTGAACTTTTGTGGTCAAAATGGAGGATTCCAGCATTTTGTGAGTATAATAGATGATTTCTGCCTTCTCTGCAGCTTTTCTAGATGAATGCCATAAATAATAAACAATTCTCATTTCCTTAATATCTTTGCTTTCACCTCACTTTAAAGTAGTTTAAATAATGATTCTGTTCTCTTAACAGCCTTATTGAATGAATGCCTCTCTTAGTTGCTCTACAAAATTAATCTTGTTTTTAATCATTTTACACAGCTGATTGATTCTTGCTCTAAATAATGATCCCTGTTGTTTTGACGCCTTTTCTTTCTCGATGAATCCTGCAGCATGGGGTTTAATTAAATCTTTCCTGACTTACCTGCAGTTTAAGTCATGCCTTTCCCATGGCTTCAATGGTCCCCTCACTTTTTTTTCCCATTAGACTTTATTTGTTCAGGTTTCTAAATTGCTCCTTTAACACTTTAATTGTGGCTTCACAACATTGCAAGGCATGTGTTTCTGTGGCCCTTGATTTCCCTGACAATAGTTGTGCCTCACGGTCAGCATTCCTTCTCATTTTCATTCTGGATGTGTCACTCTCTGAAGTCCATGTTCTGCAGCTTCTTCTGAAATTGGCAGTCAATGTCATGATTAATAAAGCTGATCACTGTGTGTGGATCACTTGGGAGTGCCATGCAATTTAAAGGGAACATTGCTCAAGGTGCCACTTGCTATGGCCACCTGTATTTTATTTCCAGTTTTTGTAGCCCATAAATTGTGCCATTTAAAACTGCTTGCTTACCAGGGACTTCAAGTTTATTCATGAAGCCTCTGATGCCCATTCACTCTCTAGCTGTACCTCAAATTGGGATGGCTCCTATGGATCATTAGCAGCCAATGCAACTTGTAACCATCTTGGTGTGATTAAATCTCCAGCTGCACGGAGTTCTGGGCTCCCTCTTGTTGTTGAACAACCCTCGCCAGGTCTGAAATACCTTTGACCATCAATTGTCGATTCTGCTTTGTTGTTCATTGCCAGGAGGTTCTCTTCTTGAGATTTCTCAGTTTTTCTAGCTGCTGACCATCTGCACGAGCAATTTCTTAAAACTGGCTTGGAAGGAGTCTTTAAATTTCCTCTGATGTTGTAGGATGCAGCTGAATGGAATCCATGCTGCTGTGACCATGTTATAAGACGAAACCCCATTACTGCTCATCATTTTGTATCATCTTTCTCGTAGGTTTGCTGCCACTATCCTCTTTCCTGGTAGGGACCTACAGGACCTGCTTGGTCTAGTGTTGTCTCAGAAAATCACACGGTAAGCTAATGATAAGAGGCTCATACTGTTTATTGTATGATGTACAAGTTACATCAATGTGATAGATGCTGTTATTGAGTTTACGAAGAAAACCCCAATTAATGGTCTTACTCCTTCAAGGTCTTAAGTTGTTCTCATATGACATACTCATTGTTGATGGTAATTATGGTATTCTTCAGCATTAACCCTTTCACCTGTATTCTAGGCAATGGGCCTTGTAGTATTATCACTTGACTATTAATACAGAAATTCAGCTTATGTACTGGGGACCTGGCAGATGGTAGAATTTGAATTCAGTAAAGAATCTGGAATCAAGGATCTAATGGTGACCGTGAAACCACTGGTGGTTGTCAGAAAAACCCATCTCGTTCATTAATGTCCTTTAGACAAGGAATTCTGCCACCCTCACCCAGTCTGGCTTACATGTAACCCTGAACCTGCAGCAATGTGTTCGACTCTTAACTGCCCTCAGGACGATCAGGAATGGACAATAAACGTTGGCCTGGCCAGAGATGTTCATATCCTGTAAGTGAATTAAAAGATGATCAACATTAGTGAACACCAAACATTCAGTGATCATTCAGTCCCTACTCTCCAGATTCGTAAAGAACTTTCATTTATACAGTGTTTTCCACAACCTCAGAACATCCCAAAGCACTTCACAGCCAAGTAAACACTTTTTGAAATGTGGTCTTTTGAGTCAGAAAAAATACAAGCAATTTGCACACACCAATCAACAATAACCAGACTAGGTGTTTATTTGTGACAGTTCAAAAGACATTCACTTTGCTGACTCCTAGGATGAGTGGGTTTACTTACTGAGAGCAGCTAAACAGTTTAGGTCTTTCCTGATTAGAGTTTAGAAGAAACTAAAACGTGCAAGATTCTGAGTGGTCTTAGCAGGGTAGGTATTGAGAAGACGTTTCCATTAGTGAAGGAATCTCAAACCAGGGGTATGTTACGGAATAAGGCAACTCGTTTATAGATTCATTGTCATATTGGATGGAAACAGACCCTTCGGTCCAACTCATCCATGCCAAACAGGTATCCTAAACTGAACTAGTCCCACTTGCTGCCCTTTCCTTCTAAACCTTTCCTATTCATGTACCTATCCATGTCTTTTAAATGTTGTAATTGTACCTATATTTACCAATTCCTCTTGCAGCTTATTCCATAAATGCTCTTCCCTCTGTGTGAAAACATTGCCCTTTAGGTCCCTTTTAAATCTTTCCCCTCTCACAATGCCCTTTAGTTTTGGACTCCACAAACTCTTGGAAAAAGACTTGGGCTATTCATCTTATCTATGCCCCTCATGATTTTATAGACCTGTATAAGGTCACCCCTCAACCTTCCTTGCTCCAGGGAAAAAAGTCCCAGCCTACACAGGCTCTTCTTATGACTGTTTCTGTACAGTACATCTCTATGATTCTATGACCCAGAACTAATCCTTGTGGCACATTGCTGGTGACAGGCCTCCAGTCTGAACTGAGATGTGAAGGAATTTCTTCTCATGGAGGTTGGTGTACGTCTGGAATTCTCTGCCTCACTTAGTTGTGGATACTCGATCACTGAAAGTATTTGAAGTGGAGGTAGATAGATTTTTGAAATATCAGGGTGTTGACAGCTATGCTGAGTTTCATGAAAGGGGAGTTGAGGCCTGGAGGGCCAGCTAAATATGCTCATGTCAATCAGTTGCCTTGTTGTAATGTCACTTGTAGTAGACTAGTAATCCAGAGACCCAGGTAAAAATGATTTGGGGTTCAATTCCCACCATGGCAACTGGTGCAATTTAAATTCAATTAATAAAACCTGGACTAGAAAGCTAAAAACTAACCAAAGACCTTCAGTTGCTTTGGTTCTGAGGTCTGGAATTCCATCCACAAACATCTCAGTTTCTCTCTCTCCTCCGACAAAGCACTCCTGAACACTTACCTGTTTTTGATTATCAATTCTAAACTTTCAATACGTGGCTGAGAGCCGGAGCAGAGCAGGCTGGAGACCTGGAGCAGAGCGGGGATGATTGTCAGACTGGAGTCTGGCACGGGCGGTCAGCAGATTGGACCATGCATGGAAGCCCCTGCACTGAGCTACGATAATGTAATGTTTATCTATAATTTGTTTATCTAACTGTAATGTTTATCCATTTAACTATGTCTTATTTCTAAGAATCACTGTAAGGTAATGCAATTTTTAGTTTTTATTCCTCTTTTTGTATGTAAAATTTCATAGAATCCCATTCTGAAAATCATCCCAACCAGACCCATCCTCTTGCCCTATCTCTGTAATCTTGCATTTCCCATAGCAAATCCACCAAACCCTGGACACTACAGGGAAAGTTAGCATGTCAATCCACCTAACTTGCATATCTTTGGACTGTGGGAGGAAACCCGAAATATCCAGAGGGAATCCATGCAGACACGAAGCATGTGCAAACTTCACATTGACAAGTCGCCTGAGGCTGGGATTGAACCTGGGTCCCTGGCACCGTGAGGCAGCAGTGCTAACCACTGAGCTACCCTTCCTAGGTACTTTGCACCTAAGATGGCACCATGAGAGGCATTATTGTATACTTTTCACTGTACTCCTGTACCTCTGTACGCATGACATTAAAGGATATTGTATTCTATTCTATTCTGTTGATACTCTCTAAGTGTCAAAAAGTGTGGCACTGGAAAAGCACAGCAGGTCATGCAGCATCCAAAGAGCAAAAGAGTGGATGTTTCGGGAATAAGCCCTTCATCAGGAATCTAAGCGTGCAGAGAAGTAGAAACCCAGTTCCTAGTGCAACAGTGGGGATTTTATTCTGATTTTCTGGAGAAGTGACATTAACAGGTCAAAGAAAGTTGGCAGTCAGCAAAAGCTGCTGTGTGTCAAAGCAGCAGACTGACACAAACATTCCACTGCAATGTGGTACTGCAATTCACCTCCTCCCAGCTCCAGCATTGAAAAGGGATTAAATGCTGAGTGCAGCCGTCAGTGGAATTTGGAGCAGTGTCGAGACGCAGATTCCAATCTACCAGAGAATCCAATATATACTCAGCTTCACCATGTGTCGTGCCTGGGCAGAACGTTTCAGATAAGCATTCAGTGGACAGATGCTCTGTGTGCATTACTGTAAGTACCAAGTAGGATACAGTCCAGCAGCTGGATTATTGTTGAGCATTTAAGTGAAAACATTAAGCCATAGAATTGATTTAAGAATTTGTAATTCTCAATCATTTACAAATGGCTTGCTTTGTCTTTTTAAAAGTGGCCATGGAGGCCCTTGTTTCCTGATTGTAGACATTCTAGCCACCTTGCTCAGGGCCTAGAGCAGGAATACAACATTCCATTGGTCCACTTTCTTGCTCTGTGCTCCTCTCTGTCCCTGTGAGGGACCCATTACTTTGGGAAACAGTGATGTGGAGGTGCCGGTGTTAGGACTGGGGTGGACAAAGTTAAAAATCACACAACACCAGGTTATCGTCCAACAGGTTCATTTGGAAGTACAAGCTTTTGGAGCACTGCTCCTTCGTCAGGTAGCTAGTGGGGCAGGATCGTGTGACACAGAGTTTATAGTAAAAGATTAACGTGTCATACAACTGATGCAATGTATTGAACGAACATAGATTGCTGTTAAGTCTTAAATCATTTAGAATGGATTGCAGGTTTCGATACATTAATATGTAAATCCCAGAACTTCTTTCAAGTCACATTCCCGAGATAATTTAAGATTTCATAAAAAGAGGTGACATCTCAGCTCAGACAATGCATTAAAGGTGTGAGGCAGTATTATTGATGATTTTTTTTTCCTCTGCACCCATGGCGAGGAGTCACTGAAACAATAACACAATGATATGAAGTTTCATCCCACCATCATACTTACCATGGACTACTGTTTAGAATCAGTCTCATTCTTAGACACATACATGTCCATTAAGGATGGGCACCTCAGTACCTCACTCTACCATACACCCATAGGTAACCTCACAATGCTCTAACTTTCACCCTGAACATATTAAAACAGCCATCTCCTACAGACAAGTCCTACACATACACAGGATTTGTTTGGATGAGGAGGAATACGATGGACACCTGAAGATGCTGAACTGCTTAATCCAAGTTATTAATACATTTAGCGCATTCTCAGGCTATAATGTGAATTTCTTAAAATCGGAGGCTATGCCAATGGGTGGCCTTGCTATGATACCCCACTTAGTGGATGGATCCCATTTTCCCTTTCGTTGGTCCCTGGAGGGTTTCTTATATTTAGGCATTTTTAGTACCCCAGTATTTGGTCAGTTATACAAGGCTAACTTTGTGCATTTACTGGAAAGGATAAGGCAGGACCTCCAGCGATGGGGAGACCTTCCAATTTCCTGGTTGGGTAGAATAGCACTAATTAAAATGAATGTCCTGCCCCATCTCCTATACCCTATGAGAATGCTTCCGGTGATGCTGCCGAGGCTGGCACTATGTAAATTATATGGCTGGTTGGGTTCCTTTATCTGGAATCATAGACGGCCCCTCATTAAGCTGAAGAAGCTACAGCTTCCACAGGCAAGGGGAGGATTGGACTTCCTAGATTTTAGGAAATATCAGTTAAGTTCCTTATTAAGTTACATAGCTGATTGGGTCTTGTTTGGTCCACAATCAATCTGGCTGGACATCGAGGCTTCTCAAGTAAAATGCTCACTTATTAACCTTTTATTTTCAGACAAGAGGAAAATCATTACGGATCACTGAAAAAACCCTATAATACTAAACACAATTAAGGCTTGGAACATAATGTGGCAAAATGAGGGCAACTCACATAAAACATCCCCCTATGCGCCGATATTGGGAGCATGGGGATTCCAACCGGGGTTTACAGATGCCACTTTTAAACTCTGGAGATCCAGGGGTATCTCATGTCTAGGGGACCTATTTAAATTTGGGGTCCTGATGTCTTTTGAACAGCTGCGTCAGAAATTCGGATTACCTAATGGAGACCTCTATCGATACTTCCAAATTCGAGATTATATACAGAAGAAGACTACGTTATTAGATAGTCTTTATAAATCAGATAGAGAATGTAGAGTACTACGACCAATGGGGGTATCCTCCATCAGTACGATTTATTATTTACTACATGATGAAGTATCGGGAGATATGGACAATCTGCTTAAAACATGGGATGAGGAATTGGGACTAGAAATCTCTATAGAAATGTGGAATGACATTTGAGAAAATGCCAGAAGAATCACCATCTGTAACAGAGCTCAGACTATCCAGCTGAAGATCCTTCATAGGGCCCATATAGCACCGGTTCGATTGGCAAAATTTAAGGCAGGGGCATCTCCAATGAGTCCCAAATGTAAAATAGAGGTGGGCACTCTTGTACATTGTCTATGGACCTGTCAGAAGATCCGTAGATACTGGACTAAAGTAGCAAGTGCCCTGACAGAAATTTTAGGAACGGAAATTAAAGTGGACCCCGTATCTCTCCTTTTGGGCTTTTCGAACTTATCCTCCCTGGACATGCATGGGAAGAGACTATTTTCTATTCTCTCTTTCTGTGCAAGGAAAAATATTTTGGTAAACTGGGTGGCTGAGGGCCCCCCTGGACTTTCAAATTGGCACAGATTAATTATGGAATGTATTCCCCTTGACCTCCTTACCAATATGGTGCACCAAACGACCGAATTATTTTATAAAATATGGCAGCCCTTCTTGAATTATATGAATACAGATATTTCGGCTATCCTAACAAGGGCTTTTATTTAATTGAGATTACAAGCTGGTCCGGGGCCCCTTGGGAGAGGAATCCCACATGAATATGGGTTTTGTTACATTTGATGTTAACACATTCCGAGCATGTATCTCACTACCCAATTTCTATGTTGTCCGTTTTTTTTTCTCTTTCTCTTATTTGAATAATGTAAGAGACTTAAATATACACTCTGGTTAGTTGTAGGTTAGATTAGTGGTTAGTTGAGTTTTGTTTATTTTTCTCGGTATTTTTCTTTTGTTAAACTTTGGTTATTATATATTTAAGATTTAATTGTATATCAATGTTTGTACTTGAGAGTTTTGTTTATTTTTGTAAACTTGTAAAAATGTTAAATTTCTAATAAAAATATCTATAAAAAAAAGATGCTGAAGGATGCCCTCATAGGAACAAGATGTGATGCCCAACTCATAGATCGCCAGTTCCGATGTGCCACAGCAAGAAACCGTAATGACCTCCTCAGGTGCCAGACACGAGATGCAACTGATAGGGTACACTTCGTTGTCTAGTACTTCCCGGGAGTGGAGAAACTCCACTCAGGGCAGCATGGTGGCTCAGTGGTTAGCACTGCTGCCTCACAGCACCAGGGTCCCAGGTTCAATTCCAGCCTCGGGCAACTGTCTGTGTGGAGTTTGCACGTTCTCCCCGTGTCTGTGTGGGTTTTCTCCGGGTGCTCTGGTTTCCTCCCACAGTCCAAAGATGTGCAGATCAGGTAAATTGGCCATGCTAAATTGCCCATAGTGTTAGGTGCATGGGGAAATAGGTCTGGGTGGGTTACTCTTTGGCGGGTCGATGTGGACTAGTTGGGCTGAAGGCCCTGTTTCCACACTGTAGGCAATGTAATGTAAAAAACCTGCCATGTTCTTCGCAGCCTGTAACACATTATTGATGAGGATGAGCACCTCACCAAGATCTTCCCTGCACCTCCACTTCTGACCTTTAAACAAGCACCAAACCTTAAACAGACCATTGTTTGTAGCAAACTGCCCAACCTTCAGGACAACATCAATCACAACACCATGCATCAGAGAGCCGACATGGATACCACCACTACACATGGGGACACCACCCACCATGTACACAGCATGTACTCATGTGACTCGGCCAGTGTTGTCTATCTCATACACTGCAGGCAAGATGGCCCGAGACATGGTACATTGGCGACACCAAGCAGATGCTACAACAATGGATGAATAGACAGGGATGTTCCATCTTAGTGAAGAGGCACTTCAGTGATCAGGGACATTTGGCCTTGGATCTTTGGGTGACCATTCTCCAAGGTGGAGTTTGGAATATGCAACAATGCAGAGTCATTGAGCAGAGGCTGATAGCCAAGTTCGGTACCCATGAGGATGGCCTCAACCAGGATCTTAGGTTCATGTCACATTACAGATAAGCGCACTACACTATACACACACATGCACATACACTCTTACAGATGATCACACTCACGCATACATATGCTCTCTCACACACTCACGCTCATGCGCATACCCTCTCACAGGCATATACTCAGACTCATTCGCATACACATGCACACTCACACACTCTCCCTCTCTCTCTCTCGCTCACACGCACACATGCATACACAGATAAGTCTACGGGGTGAATTTGCATTTGCAAATACATTCTATTCTGTTCAAAAAGCACACAATCTGTAGACAGTCAGTCTATGTGACATTTTATAAATTCCTACTTTGGAAATAGAACTGGTCAGACTCAAGGTTGGAATACAAACAGACTCTAACCTCACACCTTTACTGCATTGTCTGAGCTGAGATGTCATCTTTCTTTATAAAACCTTAGGTTATCTCGGTAATGTGACTTGAAAGTTCTGGGGTTTATATATTAATGTATCGAAACCTGCAATCCATTCTAAATGATTTAAGACTTAACAGCAATCTATGTTCGTTCAATACATTGCATCATTTGTATGACACATTGATCTTTTACTATAAACTTTGTGTCCTATGATCCTGCCCCACTAGCTACCTATGAAGGAGCAGCACTGTGAAAGCATGTACTTCCAGTTAAACCTGTTGGACTATAACTTGGTGTTGTGTGATTTTTAACTTTGGGAAGCAGGCCATCTAGCGGTGAGTCGAAGATGTTGGTGAGAACGAAACAGTTTTCAGACCTTGCACACTTTTTCCTCCCCCCAGACTCCCCCAGGAGCTTTTATTGTGTCTCCAAGAATATGCCCAACTTCATGAGGGCAGTAGATTCTTGGAAAGTTAAAGAAAAGGCTGGAAATATTCGGCAGTTTGGGCAGCAGTTGCAAAAGACGTGTATGAAATTTTTAAAAAAAATATACAATCCCTACAGTGTGGAAGCAGGCCATTCAGCACATCAAGTCTGAAGAGCATGCCTCCCTATCCCTGCATTTTGCACAGCTAATCCACCTAACCTGAACATCTGGGGAGGAAACCAGAGCACCCAGAGGAGATCCATGCAGGTACATGGAGAACGTGCAAACTCCACACAGACAATTGTCTGAGGGTGGAATTGAACGCAGATCCCTGACGCTGTGAGACAACAGTGCTAACTACTAAGCCACCATGCCTTTATGCAATTAAATATCCTAGGTGCTTTACAGAAGTGTCAAAAAGCAAATGTAACATTAAATTACATAAGGAGATACTCATTAATGTTCTTTAGAAAAGAAAATCTGCCATCCTCACCTGGAATGGGCTACATTTAACCCTGGATCTACAACAAAAGGGCCTCTCAAAGATCAGCAAGGCAGCCTTTGTGTGGACCCACAGGAGACGAGGAAATACTAAACGAGTATTTTGCATCAGTGTTTACTGTGGAAAAGGACATGGGACATATAGAATGTAGAGAAATAGACGGTGACATCTTGAAAAATGTCCATATTACAGAGGAGGAAGTGCTGGATGTCTTGAAACACATAAAATTGGATAATCCTCAGGACCTGATCAGGTGTACCCCAGAACTCTGTGGGAAGCTTGGGAAGTGATTGCTGGGCCTCTTGCTGAGATATTTGTATAATCGATAGTCACAAGTGAGGTGCCGGAAGACTGGAGGTTGGCTAATGTGGTGCCACTGTTTAAGAAAGGTGGTAAGGACAAGCCAGGGAACTATAGACCAGTGAGCCTGATGTCAGTGGTGGGCACGTTGTTGGAGGGAATCCTGAGGGACGGGATGTACATGTATTTGGAAAGGCAAGGACTGATTAGGGATAGTCAACATGGCTTTGTGCGTGGGAAATCATGTCTCACAAACTTGAGTTTTTTGAAGAAGTAACAAAGAGGATTGATGAAGGCAGAGCGGTAGATGTAATCTATATCGACTTTAGTAAGGTTTTTGACAAGATTCCCCATGGGAGACTGGTTAGCAAGGTTAGGGCTCATGGAATACAGGGAGAACTAGCCATTTGGATACAGAACTGGCTCAAAGGTATTGTTTTTCAGACTGGAGGCCTGTGACCAGTGGAGTGCCACAAGGATCAGTGCTGGGTCCACTGCTTTTCATCATTGATTAAAATAATTTGGATGTGAGCATAAGAGATATAGTTAGTAAGTTGCAGACGACACCAAAATTGGAGGTGTAGTGGACAGCAAAGATTACAAAAGGATCTTGACCAGATGGGCCAATGGGTTGAAAAATGGCAGATGGAGTTTAATTCAGATAAATGTGAGGTGCTGCATTTTGGGAAAGCAAATCTTAGCAGGACTTATACACTTAATGGTAAGGTCCTAGGGAGTGTTGCTGAACAAAGAGATGTTGGAGTGCAGGTTTATAGCTCCTTGAAAGTAGAGTCACAGGTAGATAGGATAGTGAAGAAGGAGTTTGGTATGGTTTCCTTTATTGGTAAGAGTATTGTGTACAGGGGTTGAGAGGTCATGTTGTGGCTGTACAGGACATTGGTTAGGCCACTTTTGGAATATTGCATGCAATTTTGGTCTCCTTCCTATCGGAAAAATGTCGTGAAACTCGAAAGGGTTCAGAAAAGATTTACACGGATATTGCCAGGGTTGCAGAATGTGAGCTATCGGGAGAGGCTGAACAGGCTGGGGCTGTTTTCCCTTGAGCATTAGAGGCTAAGGGGTGACCTTATAGAGGTTTATAAAATCATGAGGGGCATAGATAGGATAAATAGAAAAAGTCTTTTCCCTGGGGTGGGGGAGTCCAGAACTAGAGGACACAGGCTTAAGGTGAGAGGGGAAAAATATAAAAGAGATCTAAGGGACAACTTTTTCACGCAGAGGGTGGTACATGTATGGAATGAGCTGCCAGAGGAAGTGATAGAAGCTAGTACAATTGCAACATTTAAAAGGCATCTGGATGGGTATATGAATAGGAAGGGTTCGGAGGGATATGGGCCGGGTGCTGGCAGGTGGGAATAGATTGGTTTGGGAAATCTGGCTGGCATGGATGGGTTGGACCGAAGGGTCTGTTCTGTGCTGTACATCTCTATGACTCTATGACTCGAGGACAGCCGTCTGAAATGGCAGAGCAAACCACCCAGTTCAAAGGCAATTAGCTGTGGGCAACAAATGCATCCCATGAATAAATTTAAAAGATGAAATTTCAGCAGATGCCTAAATACTTTGCCCCAAAGGTAAATTTAAAGAACATCTGAAGGGAGAAGCGGTCGGGAGGCAGAGAAGTATAAGGAGGGATTCCCAGAGCTTATGTCCTGGGCAGCTGCAGATACCACCATGAATGGAAGATCAACTGAAATGGGAAATGCCCAAGAGAATTAGAGGAGGAGGAATAAGCCATACCATCAAGGCTGCTCCATCATTCACAACAATCCTGACAGATCTTCAGCCAGGTCCACTTTCCTGCTCAATCTCTTATCCCTTAGTCCCCTTAGTAACAAATATATGTTCACTTCCACCTTAAATATACTAAACAAAGGAGTACTTGCAACCCCAGATTCACAGCCCTTCATGTGAGGAATTTCTTCCTCAGCTCAAACCTAAATGACGAGTCTATTATCTTGAGACTGTGCCCTTATACTCTGGTTTTCCCAACCTGGGGGAAACACCATCTCGAATATTTGTCCTGTCAAACCCCTTTAGAATTTTGTATGTTTCAATGAGACCGTCTTTACCTCTTCTGAACTCCAGAGAGCATGTTTCAAAAGCACAACACAGTAGTGTTTTCAACAGGAGTTTATTGAAGTGAAGCTTTAGGTGTGTGCCTGTAGGGTGTGTGCTGCATGGTAGAGATCACATTTGTCAGGATTTTCAGCCACTATCTCTCCAGTGGCCATCTGTACCTGTGGTTGTACTTCCTTTTAGCCAGAGACTTGTGTGCAGAATGATTCAGTTGTTTGCAGTGAGAACCCTGGTCTCCCTGTATTGGACATGCCTTCCCACTTTACACAATGCCTTCTGCAGTATTCACATCCTGTTGTTTGTCTGTGACTGTTCTGCCCTGTGTGTCTGGAGTTTCTGTCAGTATAACACTTGGTTTCTTCTGCATTAATCTGCTCTAGCTGTAGATTGACAACCTTGGAATGCTGGACAGTTTAATTGCTCATCTGGATGTAAGTTTACCTTCTCTCAGTTGGTGTGTTTATGCTTTTACATCCATTATTCCTAATACAAACCTGTGTCTAATTAGTTCATCCTTTAATTGCAAGCTGAGTTAATGATATTATGTACCGATCATTGGATTCTTTTCCAATGTGTTCACTAGTATTGAATACATACTGTTCATATGTAACATTTACTATGGGGCTCAAAGTGTGCCTTCAAAGCTTTTACAATTTCTGCATCTTCTTTTTCAGTTCCTCAGACGGATTTAGAGTGGAAAATATTTTGAAACAGTCTCTCCCTGCCAGTGATAAAAATATACAAGATTGGTACTTGTTCTGGTTTGTTCAAACAAACCACAGCTGTTACATAATTCTGCCATTGTTCATGGAAGAACTCCCAGTTTTCCCAGTAATTTGAGCAGGAGATGGTAGGGGGAAAGCTGCAGCTATTTTCTCTTAAGCAGTATCTTCACTGTGGTTTTTGTGTTTTTTAGTGTTATTGACCAGACCTACCCTCTGAAAATGTATTAAGAAGGTAGCCTGGACCCTCAAGGTAAGTGTAAGGCATTCATTCCCGATGTAATTTGATTGGTCAAACTGCTTGACTTTATGTAAAAGACATTTCATTTTTACACTACAATTGAAATATAGACAAAATAAAAATAAAAGAATTGCCTTAACTGAAACTCTATCAAAATACCTAACAAAATAATATATATTAACTACTACTAATTAACTGTTCCAATTTGGTAACATCCTAAAAGCACACCCTTGGCAAAGGCAAATACAGTAAAATAGATTGTCTCACATGAAATTCTAGCAGCAGGAAGAGAACTCCAGATATTAGCTGCAACAGACAGAAGCACCTCTTTCTCAATCTTCTTTCATTAAAAAAAAATGGACAAATTACACCTCTTAAATCCATAGTATCATCACATGTCCCCAGGAGGAGTTTATTGAAATGATGCCTAAATTGTCTGTCTGTAGGGTGTGTGCCTCATGGAAGGAGTCACATGAGTAAGTCAGTCTAGGACAGACATTTGTACATAAATATATTTCAATCTAAACAGTGTATAGATCCAATGTATTCAAAAGGTCAATGTAGAACAACATTCTTATCCCTTTCTGAACCTTTGCAGTACCACCTCCAAAATAAGTATATCCAAGGAACACATTTTTAAACTATATACATTTCATAGTTACTCTTGCCAGAAAGCCCTGGATTTACTGCCTTTCCCTTTTTTCCCCTTGGGAAGGTGGTGATGGCCATGACTCTACTTCCTGAACCATTGAAGGCCATTTGGAGTTCCAGAGTTTTTAATCCAATAAAAATGCAGCAACAGCAATATAGTTCCAAGAAAGGAGGTGACTTGGACATGAAGTTTATCATATTGAATACATATTGAAAATGTGATTTGTCCAATCACACTTTTTTTGTTATTTGCCCTGTCCTAAAACAGGCACATGCCTTTTTGTTACATATTTGGCTGTCCATCATTTTGTAATACATCTTCTCCCAAAGCCCCATAGTGAATAGAACCCACAATAATTTACAAGCTTTCTAGAAGTTGATGTTATTTGTGTGGATAAACTTGTTTCAGCAAACAGCAATGTCTATCTGTGTCAACATTGACCAAACATTAGGTACTTGAATCATATTACAGAAAGTGAGATCAACTACAAATTCATTTTAAAATGTCATGAAGGGAGGCCATTCGGCTTCTCAAGCTTGTTTCACCATTTAGTCAGATCATGCTTGAGCTGCACCTCAACTTCATTCACCTAATTTTGTTTCAAATCACTTGATAGATATCCTTACACAACACATTTCTATTAACTTCAATCCCAAAATATCCAACACCAACAGCAAACCTCTTTATCATTTTAAATACTTCAACTCAATCACTTGTCAACTTTCTGCTCTTTTAAACAAAACTTCAACAGGTTCGACAGTCCCTGCTGGGTCACTCTAACAAAAACAAAATCAAATCGTTATCAAAAACCTGCAGAACTGCAACAGCAACTGAACTAGAATGGCAGCCATCCTCCAACTCAAGAAACTGCCGAAGAAAGAGGGACTTGGATTAGCACTTTTCTTTACGATGCCACTGTTTTAAAAAGGGAGGTAGACAAAAGGTAGGGAATTATGTACCAGTTAGCATAATTTCTGTAGTGGGGAAAATGCTTGTGTCTTTTTTTTACTTCAAAAATATACTTTATTCATAAAATTATTTGGATCTCTTTACAAATCGTCATGCCATTCTTGTGCACAATTACATTTCTTTTCATACAGGCATCAAGATTTATATTTTCCTATATACAAGTCTGTACCTTTACTATCCAGCTCTTCTGCTGAGGCGTCAGCAGAGCCCAAATGACTGGGTGGGCCCCCTGTTCTTCTTAGGCAGACAGATGTTATACGGTGGTCTTTCCCCACCGCGCCTTGGCGGCAGCTGCCCGAGTTTCAGCACGTCCCTCAACACGTAGTCCTGGACCTTGGAATGTGCCAGTCTGCAACACTCAGTCGGGGCCAACTCCTTCAGCTGGAAGATCAACAGGTTTTGGACCGCCCAGAGAGCATCCTTCACCGAGTTGATGATCCTCCAGGCACAGTTGATGAAAATGCTTGTGTTTATTATCAAGGAAGAAATTGCAAGGCACCTAGATAGAAATTGTCCCTTTGGGTAGACTCAGCATGGGTTCATGAAGGGCAGGTCATCTTTAACTAACCTTTTGGAATTCTATGAAAACATTACGAACATGGTGGACAACTGGGACCCAGTAGGTCTATCTAGAATTCCAAAAGGCATTCAACAAGGTGCCCAACAAAAGGCTGCTGCATAAGATAAAGATGCAAGATGTTACAGGCAATGTTTTAGCATGGATTGAGAATTGGTTAACCAACAGAATGCAAAGAGTGGGAATAAATGAGTGCTATTCTGGTTGGCAGTCAGTGACTAGTGATGTGCCTCACGGATCAGTGTTGGGACCGCAATTATTCACAATTTATATAGATGATTTGGGGGTGGGGACCACGTGTAGTGTGTCAAAGTTTGCAAATTACACTAAGATGAGTGGTACAGCAACGTATGTGGAGGACTGTGAAACTATGCAACGGGGTGTAGATAGTTTAAGTGAATGGGCAAAGGTCTTGCAGGTGGAGTACAATGTTAATAAATGGGAAGTCGTCCATTTTGGTAGAAATAACAGTGAAAAGGACTATTGAAACTGCAGCACACTGCTGTGCAGAGGGACCTGGGTGTTTTTGTGCATGAATCACAGAAGGTTGGTTTGCACGTCCAACAGGTAATTAAGAAGGCAAATGGAATTTTGTCCTGCATTGCTGAAGGGATTGAATTTAAAAGCAGAGAAGTTATGTTGCAGCTGTATAGGGTGCTGGTGAGGCCACACCTGGTCTCCTTACTTCAGAAAGGATGTACTGGCACTAGAAGGGGTGCAGAAGAGTTTAACTAGGTTGTTTCCAGTGTTAAGGGGTTGGCTCATGAGGACAGACTGAGTAGACAGGGATTATATTTATTGGAATTTAGAAGAATGAGGGGGGATCTTATAGAAACATATAAAATTATGAAAGGAATAGATAAAATAGAAGGAGAGAGGATGATTCCACTGGCGGGTGAAGCTAGGTCAAGAAATCATAGTCTCAAAATTAGGGGGAACAGATTTAGAACTGAATTGAGAAGGAACTTATTTGTGTGTGGGAAATCATGTCTCACAAACTTGATTGAGTGTTTTGAAGAAGTAACAAAGAAGATTGATGAGGGCAGGGCAGTAGATGTGATCTATATGGATTTCAGTGAGGCGTTCAACAAGGTTCCCCATGGGAGACTGATTAGCAAGGTTAGATCTCATGGAATACAGGGAGAACTAGCCATTTGGATACTGGCTCAAAGGTAGAAGACACAGGGTGGTGGTGTAGGGTTGTTTTTCAGACTGGAGGCCTGTGCCCAGTGGAGTGCCACAAGGATCGGTGCTGCGTCCTCCACTTTTTGTCATTTACATAAATGATTTGGATGCGAGCGTAAGAGGTACAGTTAGTAAGTTTACACCAAAATTAGAGTTGTACTGGACAGTGAAGAGGGTTACCTCAGATTACAACAGGATCTGGACCAGATGGGCCAATGGGCTGAGAAGTGGCAGATGGAGTTTAATTCAGATAAATGCAAGGTGCTGCATTTTGGGAAAGCAAATCTTAGCAGGACTTATACACTTAATGGTAAGGTCCTAGGGAGTGTTGCTGAACAAAGAGACCTTGGAGTGCAGGTTCATAGCTCCTTGAAAGTGGAGTCGCAGGTAGATAGGATAGTGAAGAAGGCGTTTGGTATGCTTTCCTTTGTTGGTCAGAGTATTGAGTACAGGAGTTGGGAGGTCATGTTGCGGCTGTACAGGACATTGGTTCGGCCACTGTTGGAATATTGCGTGCAATTCTGGTCTCCTTCCTATCGGAAAGATGTTGTGAAACTTGAAAGGGTTCAGAAAAGATTTATAAGAATGTTGCCAGGGTTGGAGGATCTGAGCTACAGGGATAGGTTGAATAGGTTGGGGCTGTTTTCCCTGGAGCGTCAGAGGCTGAGGTTTACAAAATTCTGAGGGGCATAGATAGGATAAATAGACAAAGTCTTTTCCCTGGGGTGGGGGAGTCCAGAACTAGAGGGCATAGGTTTAGGGTGAGAGGGGAAAGATATAAAACAGACCAGCAACGTTTTCACGCAGAGGGTGGTATGTGTATGGAATGAGATGCTTGAGGATGAGGTGGAGGCTGGTACAATTGCAACATTTGAGGCATTTGGATGGGTATATGAATAGGAAGGGTTTGGATGGATGTGGGCTGGGTGCTGGCAGGTGGGACTAGATTGGGTTGGGATATCTGGTCGACATGGACAGGTTGGACCGAAGGGTCTGTTTCCATGCTGTACAACTCTATGACTCTATGACCCACAAGGTTGTGAATCTATGGAATCTCCTGCCCATTGAAGTGGTTGAGGCTTCCTCAGTAAATGTTTTTAAAGCTAAGGTAGATAATTTTTTGAACAGCAGAGGAATTAAGGGTGACAGTGAGATGGTGGGTATGTGGAGCTGAGGCTATGAGAATATCATCTTATTGAATGGCGGAGCAGGCTTGAAGGGCCAGGTGGCCTACTTCAGCTCCTTGTTCTTACATTCTTATACTTATAAATGTCAACTTTGGTGTGTGAGGCACAATTTCAAGTTTGAAGATGCCACAAAACTTTGACATATAATGAACTGTGTTGAGGACAGTGCTAAACTCCGTTAGAGCAGACATACAACAGGCTGGTGGAAGGTTTGGATATTGGCATTTGAAATTTAATTTTGCCAAGTGTGAAGGAGGATATTTTGCAATGAAGAGCAAAGACGTTCAATACAAAAGGAATAATTCCACAGGGAATATTGGAACAAGGGATATGTGCACAAATTGTCAAACTGGCATGACAATCTGTGTAACAAAAATGAAGTTGTTGGAAAAGTTCAACAGGTCTGGCAGCCATCTATAAAGAGAAATCAAAGTTAACGATTTGGGTCCAGTGACCCTTCCTCAGAACTGGAACAGAAATAATAACTTTGATTTATCTTCACAGATGCTTTTCCAGCAGCTTCTATTTTGTTTCTGATTTACAGCATCCACAGTTCTTTTGGTTTTTATTGACAATTTTAGTAAGTGGCATTAGGGAGCCTGGACTTTATAGAGATCAAGTACAAAAACAATGAGTCTGTGGTGAAGAATATAAAAACTGTTTTTCTTGGAGAAGGTTAACAGAGGTGTTCAAAAATTAAAGGTCAAGGCAAACAGAGTCCAAAACCAGAGGGGTAAGTTTTAAGGTAATTGGCAAAAATAACCATTGGGAAATGAGAGGATTTTTTAAAAATGAAATGAGCAAATAGGATTTGCATTGCAGTGACTGAGAGTGTGATTATTTCAAAATTTAAATGGTTGTTTCAAAAGAGGAACCTGAAAAGAAAAAGTGTGAGGGAGCTACAGAGAAAACTACAATGATCTCCTTTCGTTCTAGCCACTCTAATGCTGTGATACAAAAACAGAAACTGTTGGACAATCTCAGCAGATCTGGCAGCATCTGTGCCAACATTAACTGATTTCTCTCCACTGATAACTGTTAGACATGCTAACATCTTCCAGCAACTTCTGTTTTTTTTAAAATCAGATTTCCAGCATCTTTATTTTTGTCTAATGCTACCATGGATGGGTTTGTATCCTTGGCGATGATGAAGATCCAGAGGTGAAGTAGTGAACAACATGCAACCTCTCGAGTTCTTTGGATCGACAAGTGCAGGACATGTGGCAACGTCAAAGGCGCGGCGCAGAGTCGCCGCACGATCGATGTTTGCTGGTGTCGGCTGGTGGGGTCTGTGAGGGAGCGGGAACGAGGCCGTAGTGACGTGTAGCGTGGAGGAGTGGAGGCCGCTGGAAGCGAGTAGCTGCTCAGGTGAGAGTGATGGGCCTCGGGGAAAGCCAACACGGGGCACCGGCGGACGCTGCTTTAACCTGACCGTACGACGGAACACGCCGTAACTGTAACGGTTGCGTTTTGTCGCCTTTTCTCCTGACCCTTGGCCTCCTGCGGCGCTTTCTCTGCCTCAGGGAGACGTCGCGGCCTTAGCGGGAGGGGAGGGGGGGTGGGAAGATAATGGAGACAGCGGAAGTTGCCGACGCGTTCGCAGCGCATGCCGGGAATTGTAGTTTGACGATTTTCTTGGAGCTGTCCCTAGATTAACCGGAGCTAGCTAATGGACTACAAATCCTAGCCTGCACCAGTGAGGTTGCATATTTCCTTCCTTTGACACATCAACCGGCCAGCATTCATCAATGAAAGTTGACCCTTTAAATTGTAACTCGTTCTTATTTCGTCTTCGGTCTCAGTTATATGTATTTTAAGAATATCCTGGTGTGGGAAAAGGATGGGCAACGTTCCCGTGTGGTTCATCATGGGGGGGTTGTAATTCCTGATTCGCAAACTTTGATGGAAGGAGTGGGAGGGAAGACTGCATCTCCCAGCATGTCTTTCGGAGCCAGCCCCTACCAGGCTCATCTCTTCTGTCTGTCAAACAAATTGCTTTCGAATAGTGTCTTAACAGAATTGAAACTCTCTCGTTCCCAGAGGTAAAGGCCTTAGACTAAGGCCATGATTGGTAGTTTACAGATGTCAGATGTCTTAGGTCTTGGTTTCCGTTTCATAGCCAAATCTAGTATAAGTTTGCTGTTTGAGGAAATGTGGTATAAATATAAAATCACAGTGTGATATTTTAGTCATCTTGGTTTTGTGGAGTGTTTCATATTAGTGCTCTGCCATGGATTGGCCCAAGATTTTGAGCAGTGTACAAGGACAAGGTGTCAACTCCAACCTTTCCCCACTCAGTCTCTTTTGACCTCACTAGCTCTTCAGTAATCAATTCAGGGTTGATATGCATGGAATAACATATATAAATAGATGTTGTGATCTTAAGGAAAATATAAATTTTCCTCAGTGTATTCTGGCTTGCTGTCTGAGTTTTTATACTTTGTGCAGGGAAAGGGCAGTTTTTGTTGTGTAGAGCCCTGTGAATACTCAATATGTTTTATTCCTACCTTATTTCTGTATTTATTGACATGAAATTGTAGAAAGCAGCCTGAGTGCATTTGTTGATTGCTCACACAAGATCTTGCGCTGGCTATGTAGTTGTCAGTTAGTTCCGAAATGATATACTCTAGTGATCACATTAAAAACATTTCCTGGTCATTCAATCCTTAAAGCTGCTTTGCCATTCTGTTAGATTGTTGTCTGATCTGTCCTTGCATTTGCCTGTTTTGATTCTGTAAGCCTTAGTACTTGTGACCAACAAAATTCTATTAATCTCTGTTTTGAAATTTGTAGCTGTTATACTTCCTTAGCAACTTTTTAGAAGTTGTCTTGTACCAAAAAAATTCCTTCAGATTCTAACACTTTTGTGATTCTGTGAAGGAATATAGTTAAATTTGCAGTAGAGGATACTTCAGAATCTACGCTCAACTCGGTACAGTATTTGGTATTATTGATCAATAATGGAACTGCCACCTCAGATTAGGATATTGAACAAATGCTGTTACAAAAGCCAAAATAATTTAGGCTGTTGGTCAATACACCCTTGAGCTCAACCATCAACACCAGAGAATAGTAAGTTAGATTACTAGTTTAGATATTTTCAAGTCAACATGCTTAGAGAAGTTTTGACACACCTCTGAAGCAGGTGGAACTTGAACCTGGGTCTCCTGGCTCTGAAGTAGGGATGCCAGCATTGTGTTAAAGAACCCCTAGATATTTGGAGTTAGCTAATTTTAGCCAAAGCAGCAGTTGGGATACTAATTAAATGTTATGAGCAAGAGATTAAGATCATTTAAGGCTACAATTCCTAATTATTATTCTGCTGGAATCTTACCTCAGCCTGAGCCAGTGCCAATTGTAAAGAAAAAATGAGAAGAAAAATAGTTTGTTTATTGGGTTAAATCTTACAGAATATTTTCTCAATATTTGATTTTTTTTTCCATTTGGAGGTGTTAAGCTCCTGTTGGGTCTTGGTTTAGCCTTATTAACAACTTTGAGTTGTGGGTGAGCAGGAACAATCTGGACTGAACGAACACCAGCTGATACACCTGACACTTTAAATGTACAGTTAAAGGTTTAAAGCCACAAAACCGTTTTCATATCCTGAACACATAGGGATTTCTCAGTGAAATCCAGAATGTGCTAACTGCACAAACTGAGAAACAGCAGTTAAGAATATCAGAATATCACTGCAGTGACTATTTTAGGTAATTCAAGACAAGCTTTAGGAATGCACTGCCTTGCCCAGTGCCTAAAGCAAATTTGTATGCTTCCACTTTTCTGAAATTCAGCAACAATAACTTTATTTAATACCTTTTTAAATAATTATATATCTCCAGGCACTGTATTAAAACAAAGTATGATACTGAACCACAACAGGATATATTAGGTCAGATGACTAAAAGAGATATGTTTTAAGGAGTTTTTCAAAGGCAGAGAGATGTAGGGAGGTAGTACCAAAACCTGGGGCCTGGGCACTGAAGACACTGCCACCAATGGTGCAGTAAATATAATGGAAATGCACAAGATATGAATTAGATGAGTGCAGAATCTCAGAAGGTTGGAAGAGATTGGCTTCTGCCTGAAATGTTGATTCTCCTGCTCCTCGGATGCTGCCTGACCTGCTGTGCTTTTCCAGCATCACACTCTCGACAGAGATTAGAGGTACGGTAGGGCTAGGTCATGGAGGCATTTGAAACAAAACAAAAATCAAAATTTAATGTTAATTATATTCTTACAACTTGAGTAATCACTGTTATGATTAGAAAGTTAACACACAATTACAGTGTTAAAACAGGTAGTTTGCTCAAGCCAGTCTGGTGCTATTTAATCTCTACCTGAACTGTAGATCTTATTCCTTTTGCCTACTCTTTCCATGTTCCTCTTTTATCAACAACTAAGAACAGTCACTTGAAGTAGTCTCTGTTTCAAGCACAAATGTGCATTCCATAGAATCTCAACCTTTTATTACCAAAATAAAGTTTTTTCCTGTCTGTCCCAAATCTCCTCAGAACTTCTGTGTCCTGCTTAGTCTTTGCATTAGGCTGGCAATTAATGATCCAATGCTGGCACTTAGATAAATAGAAAATAAATCTCGTGATGATATAATTAATTAATATTCCTCTTTCAGCCAGCAGAACAGATTCACTGGCCACTTTTGTTCTGTGTGGAGCCTTGTAGTGCATAAATAGACTCTGTATTTGCCTACACATCATTGTCTGCCCAGCTGAATGTTTTATTGGATGTGGAGGATATTGGGATGAGTTGAGAACATGATGAGGCTGTATTTGAGTGCACATACTCTTGCTTTCTTGCCATCCCCGAAGAGAATGTTGTTCCTTGCAGATGAGAATCTGAATTAGATGAGAAACTTTGGATTAAAATGTCTGATAAGTGAAAGCAGTTAGTGAATGTCGCTGTTCAGTCACAGACTATAGAGAAAGGAACTAATTAATATAGAACTGTTCAAAGGAATTTGTCTGGAAAGGGAGAGTAGTTATGTTGGATAACTTTAATTGCCCTAAATGAAATTGGATTGCTTTATCTGTCCTCCTTAAAGTAAAATACGGATGGTGATATGTCAGATGAGGCAGTAAATATATGGAATGCTTCATATGATTTGTATTTGGCATTTACTGTAATATGCGATGTAAAGTTATGGATCAGCCATAATCTGATTGAATATTGACAGACTCATGATTAGCTGAATGCTCCTCAGTGTATTTCTTCTATTTTCCCATGATGTTGGGATCACTTCTAGACTATCAAATTGTAATATCCAGCTGAATAGATAGCTGGGATTTTATGCTGAGGTGTTGAACATATTGGTGGCATTTTGACTAGGTGGAAACAGTGGTGTGGAAGAAATAGCAATCTGCCAAGAAGAGCTCATTGAGAAATTGGACTGCTTGAATCCTGAAGCTCACAGACACCTTGCGACAATGATCCAATTACAAATTCTCCCATGACGTATTTATCAGCATAGTAATAACAAATGAAATGAATTAGTCGGGTTAGGCTGTGGGGTCGTGTACCACCCTAAAGACTGGAGAAGCACAAAATTCAGAGCAATGTTGATGGAATTCTGCACTGTTGAAAGAGCCATCTTTTGGATTAGATGTTAAACTGAGACCGTTTCTGCCCTCTCTGGTAAATGTACAATTCTATGGTATTGTTGGAAGAAGAGTTAAGGACTTTGCTTATTGTCTTAACAGAATTCTTTTTTAATTGATATCACTGAAACTGTTGATTAGGTCATCACCACATTGCTGTTTATTGGTGCTTGCTGTGGACAAATTCACTGACATTTTTACTACATTTCAGCAGTATGTATAGACTACGTCCAGTGTTTTTGGTGATCCAATATAATTGTAGACTGGTTATTTAAAAAGACCAGCTAACACAATGTATAACTAATTTTGAAACACCATAACTTCAGGAGAAAAACAGAAATTGCTGGAAAAATCCAGCAGGTCCAGCAGCATCTGTAGAGAGAAAGCAGAGTTAATGTTTTGGGTCCAGAGACCCTTCTTCTTAACTTCAAAGCATCCTGGTTTGAATCCTTTGTTGCTGTAGTGTGTGTAAGCTTTTGGCTGATCAACAAATCAGATGTTGGGATTTATTTAAAGGTCAATATTGAGCAGGAATGAGAACTGTCAATGTAGTTAGCATAGATGCATTTAAGGGAAAGCTAGATAAGTATTCATGGAAGAAATAAGTAGAAGAATATGCTGGCAAAGTGAAATAAAGTGGGAGATGGCTCATGTGGAGCTTAAATGCTGCCGTAGACCAGTTTCCATTGCTATTTGTGTTTACTTCTGACCAGTTTCCATATTGTATGTTTTTATAAATCTTATGCATTGTAATACATCATTGACTGTGAAGCACTTTAGGACAACATGAGGTTGTGAAGGACTGAAAATATTTAAAAATTCTTTGCTGTAACTATCTAACTCATTATGTATTGAGAGTGATTTTCACATTTAAGGTTCTAAAGAATGGTGTAATCCATGGCAAGCTTGGTTATAGATTAATTTCTGTTGGTGAGATGAGTTTGGTAATCAGCCTTCACACTGATCAGTGATTGATCTCAGGACCTGCTTTGAGCATTTCTCCTGCATGGCATCATACCTGAAGGGGACAAGTCATATTCACAAGTAATGCCACATCCATGTTCCTAACACGATACCGTAAGAGATCTGTTGCTACATTTTATTATGACTTCAGGATTTGACTGCTCAACTTGACTGTCATACAGGTTGTTCTGTTATAATGCGACAGTTGCTTTCCTCCCCAAGCCTGTGCTATGGAAACTGCTATAGAAAATGGCACTGTAGAAGATTGCTATAGAAACTCGCTATACCCATTCAGTAGAAAGTTCGTGTTGTCCAGACATCGTTCACAATCTGTCAATCACTTTATAACCAATTCACATAGATGAAACGTGCATTATACCAGAATGACTCTTAGTTTATAATGGTATTCAATATCACTGCTGCCATGAAATCACTCTTGGGTGGCATAAACCTCTAGATTGTTAACTGGTTGCCATTCATTACCAACGATATTTTGATTTTGTTGTGGAGGCTGTGAATTGGATAACTGCAACAAACTGCTCCTTTTTAGCTCCAGGATGAGCAACAAAGTGCCCAAATAATTCATTCTGGATTGCACCTGTTAGTATTTCTTACCAGTTTCAGAGAGCTGGAGGCATCACGAGTGCAATATCAAAAGTTAATAGCAAGCTGTGGCAAGAAGCAACACACTTATATTGGTAACATGCATTTTCTACCATTTTCCAGAGCTACAGAAACTGGCCAGGCCTATAAATTGCATTTAACACTGCAAAATGTAATTGGTTAGGTAATGTTGAAGCATGGGTAAGAATACTTGGCAGGCAGGGGTGGAGTGCTGTTGTGGGCAGATGAACATTGCTACTGATTGTTCAAATTCCAATCAGTTCACCATTTAGTAACCAAAATGTTTGAATTCAAAATTAATATTTAGACCTAGATATGAAAGGACAAAAATAAATTGATCTTAAATCAACTGCTGTTAATAAGGAAAACTTGTATTGTTTGGCTCACCTACCTTCTAAGAACCATAGCAAAATATGAACCATTCAGATGAGCCTCTGATCCGAGGCTATGCTTAATTAACCTTACTTGAAAGAATTAATAAGTGATGTTAGGAATTCATTGCTATTAAAATGCATGGAAGGATAAACTTTGTTCATGGACCAAATTTACTTTTAAGATACCAACCTGGAGTGAGCAACACTAATGTGTAAATGAATAGAGTTTAAAAGTCGCAAGTTAAAGTGTGATGCTAAGTAACTGTCCTGTGATATTTCAAAATGCAGCCACTTAGCTCAAGTGAATTGTTACATGTCCAATAATGGCTTACAGATAGCACGTAAATAATAGTTATTATAAATCAAATTTGTTTTATTGTAGAATTATCAAGAATATCTCAAATTACACCAATTCTTCAAACAGCATTGTTTACTTTTCATTCTGTGTCTTTTATAACCTTATCCCTTTTCCAGGTAGTTACTCAATTGATTTGAACAAATATTACAGTCTGTGCCTTGTAGCTATCATCTTGTGGTAAAGCATTGTGTTGTCCCCCACCTCTAGTTGGAAACATTTCTTCTGCTTGTCCCCCTTGTTTTTTTTCCCACAAGTTTGCAAAAGAAAACTAAAAGACCCAAGTATAAACATTGATATACAGTTAAATCTTAAATAAATGATCACCAAAATCTATCAAACAAGAAAACAGAAATACCAAGAGAAAAAAAAGACAAAACTCAACTAACTACACATCTAACTTACAACTAACCAGAGTGTATCATTAAAATTCTTACATTATTCACGAGAAAAAAAAATCCAACGGATAACACGTAAATTGAGCAGTTATATACATGCTCGGAATGTGTTAACATCAGATCACGATAAAACCCGTATTTATCCAAAACGTCCCGAGCATAGAGCATATAAAATTCACAAAAATAAATGCTCTTTAGTATATTCAGATCAATATAATAAAAAAACCATTTCTAAATAGTTAAAAAAAGTATGAAATATATTTAAATGGAGATCTTCCCCCTTATTCCCAGGGGGCATCACTTCCTTTCCAAAAAAACCCATCATAACCTCTCCCAACCAGTGCCCCACCCTTGACCCAGGCACCCCACGATAGGATAAAGAAAATTCAAGTATACTACTGAACTAGAACTAACAGTGAGCACCCTATCTCCCACCCCCACCCACACCAACACCTGGATATATTTGGTAATGTTCATACCATATATGAACATATATGACTATAAAATTACAGCCTCATCAAATAATAATTAAATATATTAATACAAAATAACAGGGGAAAACAACCCCACTCCCAAGGACAAACATAAAATAAGATAAGGTAGCCATCTTCCCCCCCCATCTACATTAACTAGACCCCCTGGCCTATATATACATAAATTTTTAAAAAGGGGGGAAAGGAAATCGCTAAGTAAAGGATGAATAAATAAGTCCTTCTTCCCACCCCTCGGAGATAATATTAAACAGTAAGATAATGAAAGGAAACAAAGGGGGGTAGACCGGGGTGGGGGTAGGGCAAAACAACATCAATTAACTCTTATAGTTTGTTTAAGAGAGTCCAAAAGTTCCTTAGCCTTCTCCGGTGATCCGAAGTTAAACACGGACCCTTCATGGCTGAAGTGTAGTATAGCTGGGTAGCGCAAGGAGTATTGAATGTTTAAATCCCTTAAACACTTCTTTGTTTCATCAAATGCCTTCCTCTTTCGAACCAAAGCTGGGGAAAAGTCCTGAAATAACATAATCTTGGATCCTTTGAGTCATGGCTTGTGGATCTTTCCCAAGATTTCTGGAGGCTTCCAAAAGCATCTGCCTCACCTTATAGCTCTGCAGCTGGAACAGGACTGGGTGGGGGCGCTGGTTTGAGCCGGGCCCGCGTATTGCGACCCGGTAGGCCTATTCTACCCTCACCTGGTCTGATCCAGCCTTCAGATTCAGTAACTGTGGAAGCCAGTGTTCAAGGAACCTTGTAAGTTGGCCGCCGCCGCCTTCCCGTTCGGGAAGGCCCAGCAAACGAATATTTTTCCGATGAATTCGAGAATCAAGGTCGTCAATGTGATTCTCTAAGGTCCGGATTTGCTGCTCGAGAGTCCGGACCCAATCCACGGCTGATTCTGCAATGGCCTCAGAAGTCGCGGCCTTTAGCTCCGCCCCTCCGACTCGGCATTCAATTTCTTCGATGTCTCGGCCATACTTTTGTAGCGCAGCTGAGAGTGAATTCCACCGACTTCGGGACTCTTCTATAAAAGCATCAATCTTCGCGTCGAGTTTGGAGATTATTTCCACTAGGCTCACCACTGTAGGTAAGTCCCCTGGGGCGGCTGCGGACGCCTCTGCTGCAGCTGGGGAGGGTGGGGGAGGGGCTCCTGCCTGCTGAAAACTGCAGGCCCATTTCCCCCTAGTCATTTTTACAGGAGACTGAACTGTATAAATTTAGTACTAAACCAGTAATTACATTAAATAAAAACTATTTTTAGTTGATTTGGTGAGTGTGGTGGGGGAGGGTGGCCCACTTTGCCTAGGCCTTGAGAGGAGCACTATAGACTTAGACTTGCTGAGTCGCCGCCATCTTGGATCTCCCCGTCCCCCTTGTTTTAATGTTTAAACAGTTTGCTAAAATCTATTGCTGCTTGAAATCTTTCTCATGATTGAAAACCTTGATTACATCCTACTCTGCCACCTTCACTAGTTCCAGTAGGATTAATTTTTGGCCTCTGTTTTCTCCATAATGGTGACTGAATCTTGTTACTTTAGTGAAACTTTTCCCTTTCCATGCTTCCAATCCCCTTTCTACACCTAGTGCTACACATGCTACTGCAGTTATTGCTAAACCATTGATTTAAATTTAACATTACTTCCTTGTTTTTAAACTCTATGTTCTTGCTGTAGCTGCTTAACAACACTATTCTGATAGTAGAGATTATAGACCTTGCCTTCACGATAACACATTATTTTGATGGGAGGAAATCAAATTGTGACCTCTACAGTAACAGACCAACCTATTGTGGGGATCTAGATTCTGGTCTGCATCGTAACAATATCTGATAAACATTTGGATCGTGGCCTCCAAATCTGACCAAATGTCACCATATCAAGTAATATTTTGTATTTTATGAAGAAAACAGTGGTAAAATCTCTGATTCATTTCCCAGTCTATTGTGTGACAGCTGATCTCAGCAGTGCTAAAATTGGTCTTCACGTCCACTGAGGTTAAAGAGGGAAAATGAGCCTAGATATTGTTCTTGATCACAAGGTGGTGGCCCAGCTGTGAAGTGTGCTTGTGTACTAGGAGTCAGATCCACCTGCACTGACTAGCTGATCGAAGGTTTGCTCATAAATGGTTGGCTGAGACTTGTTTATTGGAGGTGGCTGATGCCTGTGGAACCACAACCCAAAAGCAGTGAATAAGAGAAAAGAAACATGAAAATTTGAGAAATTTAAAGAAACTGCCAATTGTTGGATGTAAGAGTGGTGTGATTCTGTTCAAGCACACTACATTCTAAAACAGCAGTATGAGGGGGGTACAAAGGTTTCTGTGCGCTAAAGTGGTGGGCAACTGTTTATATGTTCAGTGGTTTCATTCCATCCTGCACTTAATCAGCTTTTTATCAGGTTCTGTAAGGATGTGAAGTAAACAACAGTGATACATCAAGTATGTTTGGGGAAGTGTGTAGAATAATAATTTATGTTTGTAAGGCAATGACCACAGAAGACAACCATAGCAGTAGAATAAGCAATATTTTCTTTTAATTTTGTATTTTACACTTCTCTCCAGTAAGTTTGTTGAATGTTTGAATTGCTTGAGTGAAGTTGTTTAAAGTCGAGATACCTTTGACCTCAACTTGAAGCGAAGATAAGGGTCATACTTTTGTGTCCTGCATATACAAGCACCACCCCTTTTGAAAGTTCAACAATGTAATTTTGTTTATGATTCTTCAGCAATGGCATCTCTGTTCTATCTTTTGCAGTATTCTGAGAAAAGTGGATGAATTCAGTCAGTCTGACCTCAGAATTTTACTGTTAGCAGTTGCCTGGAACAATGTAATTTTTTTTTTCTTCCAGTTAAAAATCCACTTCTGGTGAAGGTAAACTCATTTTGAAGATATTTCCTAACATCATTGAACAGGTTGATTAGGACACACCTCTGGAGCAGGTGGGAATTGAACACAGATCTCTGGTTTCAGAGGTAGGGGCACTACCGCTGCACCACAAGGACCCTCAACTCATTTGAATTGTCTAAATCCTTCAGAAGAAGGAATTTCATTCCAGCCCACTAAATCTTTTAATCATCATAAGCACCTCAACTAAATCACCCTTAATCCTCTGGACTGTAGAGGCTATGAAACTTGCCCTCAATTTAACCTTGTTAGCCCCAGTATCATTTTGGAAAATCAGTTGGGAATTGTTTAGCAGTATTTGTGTGACCTTCATATGCAGAACCATTGCTGTATATTGGAGAGTGCTTGTGCTTTTTTTTGAAGTGTAGGCGCTATCAGACTTTGTTAGTTGTCTCATGTGGAGCTGCTTATCACAGTTAAGGCTGCGTACTGAGTAATGTGGCTGACAAGTTTTCAGTGCAAGTGTTCCATCTGCCAAATTGCAGTGAGTTCATTAACAGTTTTGTTGAATTTCACCAAGCTTTGCCAAAAGCTGGTTTATCAAGAATTGAAAATGTTGTCATTTAGTTTCTCTTAAGTATTTTCTATGTATCATTTAATCCATTTCAAATTTAGAAATTGTATGCCCTCCCCAGTTTCACACCCAATTGTTACTTATAGCCACGAATTTCTGATTTTAAATAATAAACAGCATTACCTTTAAACTACATGTCAGGAAGTGACATTGTTGTGATCTGTCTGCCCTTTTTCATCCCTTGGTATCCTTCCCTCTCCTGACCCCTCCAAAAAGAGTGTCACCATCACAATAACCATTTTGTTATTTGGGAAACAGGAAAAGTTCAGCAGTAAATATCACTTTCTTGCTCCATCCTAAACTGGCTCCTTCCTGTCTCATTTGCAAAGCAGTTGAAAGTTGTCCTGGATTCAGAGCAATTTATTTCTGATCTAAGTTCAAAAATACATATGTAGAACATTTTAAAAATGAAAGATCTCCTATTTAAGACAGAGATGAGATTTGCTCTGAGGGTTATGTGTCTGTGGAACTCTTCCAGAAGATGGTGGAGGCGGGGTCTTGAATATTTGTATGATGGAATAAATAGATTCTTGACTAACAAGAGACTCAAAAGGGAATTGGGGGAGGCAGCCAAGCATATTTGAGGTCAAAATAAGACCAGCCTTGATCTTAATTGAATCACTATTTTAAAAAACAGCCAAGAGGCCTTCTCCTGATTCACGTGTTTACACCTAGACCATCAACATGGGAGCAGGAATAAGCTATTATTCAGCCCATTGAGACTGCTGTGACACTCAGTGACATCATGGCTGATCTGATGATCCAGTCTTTCCAGTCTTTCTCCACAACCCTCAATTCCCTTACTGATTAAAAATCTGTCTATCTCAGCTTTGAATATACTGAACAACCCAGCCTCTACAGCCCTCTGTGATAAAGAATTCCACAAATTCATTGTTCTCTGAGAGGAAATTCCACCCCATCTCTGATTTAAATTATTCAGAGATGATGCCCTGTGATCTAGACTCTCCCACAATGGGAAGCAACCACTTTGCATCTAACCAGTCAAATCCCTTAGAATCTTGTATGTTTCAATTAGGTCACCTCTCATTTTTCTAAACACCAATGAGTACAAAGTAAAAACAATGACTGCAGATGCTGGAAACCAGATCTGGATTAGAGTGGTGCTGGAAAAGCACAGCAGTTCAGGCAGCATCCGAGTAGCAGGAAAATCGATGTTTCAGGCAAAAGCCCTTCAGGTATTCCTGATGAAGGGCTTTTGCCTGAAACATAGATTTTGCTGCATCAATGAGTACAAGCCTAATTTGCTCAACCTCACCTCATAAGACAGTCCCTACATACTGGGATCAGTCTAGTGAACCTTCTCGGGACTGTTTCCAATGCCACTATATCTTACCTCAGATAAGGGACCCAGAACTGCTCTAAGTATTCCAGCTGAGGTCTGACTAGTGCCTTGCATAGTTTCAGCAAATCTTGCTTGTTTTTATACTCATTTCCTATTAAATAAATGCCAACATTCTATTGCCTTCCCTATTACCTGCTGAATTTGTGTGCTATCTTTTTGAAATTAATGCATGAGGACTCCTGTGCTGTAGCTTTCTGTAATATTTCTGAATTTAATTAATATTCAGCTCCTCTATTCTGCCTACCAAAATGCATAACCTTACATTTTCCCACATTACATTCCATCTACTAGGTTTTTGCCAATTTGCTTAACATATCCATATCCCTCTGTACAGTTTGCCATCCTCACCACCTGCCTTTCCACTTATTTTTGGTGTCAACCGCAAACTCAGCTACAGCATATTCACTTTCATCATCAAAGTTAGTAATATATTATAAATAATTGTGGCCCCAGCACTGATCTCTGGGGCACTCCACTAGTTAGAGATGACAGTCCTGAAAATGCCCTCCTTCTCACAACTCTATCTTCTATATATTGCTAATCAATGGGTTCAGAGATGTTATGACACACTTCTGGAGCAGCTAGGATCTGAACACAGGCCTCCTTGATCAGAGGTAGGGACAGTACTATTGCTACAAGAACCTTTTTCTGTTTTTTAGTTAGTTAGTTATTCTCTATCCATGCTAGTTTACTACCTCATTCACTTAGGCTACTTAATAAGGTTAGACCCTATCAAATTCCTTCTGAAAATCCAAAAGTGTTACATCCACTATTTCCCCTTTATCTAAATGCTTGTTACATCCTCAAAGGTTTCTAGCAAGTTTGTCAGACATGACTTTCCCTTCATGAAGCCATGCTACTGTGCTTGATCATACTATGTAATTCTAAATGCTCTGTTATCACATCATTTATAATAGACTCTAACATTTTACCAACAACAGACATTAAGCTAACTGGCCTATATTCACCTGTCTATTTTTGACTCCTTCCCTTTCTAAATAAAGTTATATTGGCAATTTCCCAATCCTCCAGGACTTGTCTAAAATTGAAGGATTCTTGGAAAGTTACAGCCAGTGCATCTGTGCTCTTGAGACAATTCTATTAATATTCAAGGATGCATCCCACCATATCCAGGGTACTTACTGGCTTTTAGGCCCATTATTTTCCCTAGAACATTTCCTCTAATGATAGGCATTGTGTGTTTTTTCCCTCTAAGTACCTAACAGTAATTGGATTAGCTGTTTCACTTTTGTCCTTTTGTGATTTGCGCAGTCATGTTCCACACATCCTTTCTTCCTTTTGATATATTAATTTTTTGTACTTCCTCACATGAGCATTATCAGATTCTTATTGATTTCAGTTACTGCATCCCCAGGAGCATTCTCATTTCTCACTCTTCATATTGCCTTCATTCTTCTCTCAGCATTTGAGAGAGTAAGAACGTTTCATTTGTAGACCCTCTTTCGGCATCAGAGAGTATCCCAAAGCACTTCACAGGCAGTGAAACATTTCTGAAATGTGGTAGCCAATTTTCACAAAAGCTACGACAAATGATTTGTTGCAACAGTTAATCTGTTTTAGGAATTGTTGGTTAAGAACAGCAACCGGTCTCTGTTTAATGTCTTACCTCAAAGATGGCACCCCTGATAATGCAGCACTTCCTTAATGTTCTGTTGAAGTGTCTCTTTAGATCATTCTTCAGCCCGCAACCATCTAATTACATTCCAGAGTGCATCCACTGTCAGTGCTGACTCCCAGGAAGAGCAGAAGGCTGGGAGAGGTGGAAATTCGTTGACAAAGACCAAGTTTAGAACAGGCAATGATATGGTTGATTTTAAATAATAGGAGTGTGTTACCATTGGACTGAGGCCTTCTGATTCTTTGACTATTGACTGCTTGTTTTACGTTGTGTGTCTGGTTGTGATCTGATTCTGTCCACTTCCCAATTGGTTTCTGTACCTGTGACACTGGGCTTCACATAATCTCCGTTGGAGTAAATATTATCCTGGTTTCAAGTCCCTTTGCAGCCCATTTGCAGAAGAAACTATAACGTTTTTTGATCTTTCAGATCCACTTACTGTGGTACCAGATTACTGCTAATTCAACACAAATTGGCAATCTGATTCAGAGGCTAAAAAGGCTGGCTGTTTTGGTGGCTTTGATTCCAGTTAAAATTGGATCAGTAAAACAAAAAGAAATTTTGTTGTTCCATCACCAACTACTGTTGATCTTTTCACGTGACTGAGTGTAATCATGGGATGTCATCCCAAAACACTGGCAACAATGGATTCCTACGTATTAAAGTTAAGTAGTTCTGACCATTGTAGAATTTGGATATTGAGTGGACCATTTTCCTGAAAAATAATTGACTTCTCATCAGACTTGTGAGCAGAGTGGAAATGCTCATGATAGAAATCTGAACTGCCCCAACTTCTTCCATTTTCCTATGAAACCTTTACTTGCTCAATAAAAACAGAAAGGACTGTGGATACTGTAAACCAGAAATTAAAACAGAAATTGCAAGAAAAGTTCAACAGGTCTGGCAGCATCTATGGAGAGAAATCAGAGTTAACATTTCTGGTTGAGTGACTCTTCCTCAGAAATTGGTTAGTGCTATCCTGTTGCTTGAGGTGAACTCCTTCACTTGTATTTCGTCAGAGAAAGGCTCCCTTATGACATCTGACCATTCATTAGCTGAGCATCATTGTGCACTTGGTAAAAGAAAGGGTGTGTTGTTGCTCCCTGAGCTCTCAGCCAAGGTACAAGGCACTGTAACATTGAGCCATCTTGTCAGACAAGAATATCTCGTTGTTTGCAGTTTCTGTACAGCCCTTGATCTGGAACTCTGGCTGGATGAGTGTACAGACAGGCTGTAGATGTTTAACATAACATTTTTGCGTTCTCAATAACCCTGTTTTAAAGTCTGAGTTTAGGATATCAGCAATGAAGGAAGTGATTTTATTGTCTAAGTTATAAAACTCCAATTAAATTAGGTATGTTAGTTGCTTTTGTATATAAAATCAGCACTGCAGTTGATATTGTGAAAATCCAACACAGAATATTTTTAATTGATTTTGGGCTGGGCAATCGTTGCAAAGCTGTATTTATTAATCATTCCTAGTTTCCTTGAGGGTATTGTGTCAATGTCTGAGAAGGATGGTGTACAAATTGGATGGATAATGGGTTTCCTTCTCTTTCATGAGTTGCACTGATGAACCAGTTGATTTGCGGCACAGTCCAACAGACTTTGAGCATTTCTTCTCATACTGGCCCACAGATTTCATTATTGTTTGTTTTGTAGTTTGTCGGGTTGGGGATATGAATTTATATACTCTGTACTGTTAGTCCAGTTCAACAACTCTTCCAATTATGTGAGGAAAAAGAGGTATTGGAATGGGGTTGGAATTGATAGTCAGGCAGCATCCAAGGAGCAGGAGAATCGACGTTTCGGGCATGAGCCCTTCTTCAGGAAGCCCCTTCTTCGGGCTCATGCACGAAACGTCGATTCTCCTGCTCCTTGGATGCTGCCTGACCTGCGCTTTTCCAGCAACACATTTTCGGCTCTGATCTCCAGCATCTGCAGTCCTCACTTTCTCCTTGGAATTGATAGTATTTAGCATTGAGAGTGATGAAACAACAGTATCTTGCATTTATTAAGCACTTGTGTAACATATCAAGAAGGTTTAGTCTGTCAAACTTCAACAAGAAGAGGGAGCAAGGAGTAAAAACTGAAAATGTGGTGAGAGAGTTTTAAAGAAGTGTTTGAAGGGAACAAGATGTAACATAATGAAGGGAATTAGGGAAGGAGTTCTCTATTTTTGGGACTTGTACAACTGGTGGGTAGGTATTAGAGCTAACCAGAGTTGGGGAGAGGGACAGTAAATGAAGTGACCGGGAGCTGGTGGAAATGCACTGATTCGGGGGGGGGGGGGTGGGGAGGGTTGGTAATATGATCTAAACTGTTAATGAAAACAGAAGTGCCCCAACCCTCAAAATATTTTGTTATTCTATTAGAAACATTATGTCAGAAGGGGACAGCAGTGGAGATGCCATTCACGGGAAACCATCAGCAATCGGCAGGTTTTTTACGCAGATTGGACAGGTAAGACACCATCCTTCTTTCCTCCCTCTTAAAACTCCTTGAATAGGAGTGAACTCCACTTCTATCCATTTTGAGAATATCATTGAGAAATTTTTGGCACAAAACATGTGCACTTTGAGGCGTAGAGTCATACAGCACAGAAACAGACTCTTCAGACCAACCCATCCATGCCAACCAGGTTTCCCAAACTAAACTAGTCTCATTTGCCTGCTTTTGTCCCATGCCCCTCTAAACCTTTCCTATTCAAGTACCTGTCCAAATGATTTAAATCTTGTAACTGTACCTGCATTTACTACTTTCTCTGGCAGTCCATTTCATTTACGAACTACCCTGTGTGAAAAGGTTGCCCCTCAGGTCCCTTTTAAATTTCCTTCTCTCACTTTAAAATTATGCCCTCTTGTTTCAAACTCCCTTACCATTGGGAAAGACCTTTCCTCTTCACTTTATCTATGTCCCTCATGATTTTATAAATCTCTAAGATCACCCCTCAAACTTCTAAGCTCCAATGAACAAAATCCCAGCCTATCCAGCCTCTACTTATATCTCAAACCCTCTAGTCCGGGCAATATCCTGGTAAATCTTTTCTGCACCCATTCCAATTTAATAATATCCCTCCTATAACATGGTGACCAGAACTGCACACAGTATTCCAAAAGTGGCCTCACCAACATTTTGTACAAACACACCACGATCTCCCAGCTCCTATGCTCAGTGACCTGAGCAAGTATACCAAATGCCTTCTTCACCACCCTATCTACCTGTGACGCAACTTTTAAGGAACTATGTACCTGAACCTCTAGGCCCCTCTGTTCAACAACATTTCTCAGGGCCCTGCCACTAACTGTGTAAGTTCTGCCCTTGTTCATCTTACCAAAATGCCTCACATTTATCTAAATTAAACTCCATCTGCCATTCCTCGGCCCATTGACCCAGTTATTTAAGATCCCATTGTACTCTTAGATAACCTTCTTCACTGTCTGCTATACCACCAGTTTTGGTGTTATCTGCAAACTTAATAACCATGCTTGCTATATTCTCATCCAAATCATTCATATAAATGAAAAACAACAGTGGATCTACCACCAGTCTCTGTGGAACACCGCCTGTCAGAGACCTCTAATCTGAAGAACAATCCTCCATCACCACCACGCTCTGTCGCCTACTGTCAAGCCAATTTTGTATCAGTTTGGCAAGCTCTCCCTGGAACCCATGTGATATAATTTAATTAACCAGTCTATCATATGGAACCTTGTCAAAGGCCTTGCTCAAGTCCATGTAGACAATGTCTAACGCACTCTGCCCTCATCCATTTTCTTGGTCACATGCTCATAAAATTCAATCAAGTTTGAGACACATAATTTCCCACACACAAAGCCAAGCTGACTATCCGTAATCAGTCCTTGCTTTTTCAAATTGCATGTAAATTCTGTCTCTCAGAATCCCCTCTAATAACTTATCCACCGCTGACATTAGAATCATTGGTCTGTAGTTTCAAAGCTTCTCTTAGAGCCCTTCTTAAATAAAGGCACAACATTAGCCACTATCCAGTTTTCTAGCACCTTACCTGTGGCTGTAGATGTTGCAATAATCTCTGCTAGGGGCCTTGGAATTTCTTCCGTGGCTTCCCACAATGTCCTGGGATACACTTTATCAGGACCTGGAGTTTTATCTACCTTTTTCCTTTTTAAGACCTCCAGCATCTCTTCTCTAATGCGGACTGTTTTCAAGACATCAATATTTATCGCTGTGAGTTCCCTAGCTTCCATATCTTTCTCCACAGTAAATACTGACGTGAAATATTTGTGGTTGATGGTTCAGAGAAAGCATTTTTCTTAAACTTTCTGTAAAGAGGGCACCGATTCATCTAGGGTATATTTCCACCGTTAAATTCCTGTCATGCTGCCCACATAGTTGTTATGTTGGCAAACTATTAGATTATAAAAGGAAAGTGAGGGAACACTGATCTCCCGGTTCTTACCTGATATCCATACAAATAACTTTCAGAAGGAATCTAAGACAAAACATAGAACAACTGCAGATGCTAGAGATCTGAAACAAAAAGAGAAATTGCTGGCAAAAGTCAGCAGGTCTGGTAGGATGTGTGGGAAGAAATCAGAGTCAATATTTCGAGTTCAGTGACTTCTCTTCAGAACAGTTCTGATGAAGCGTCACCAGACTTGAGACGTTAGCTCTGTTTTCTTTCCACACATGCATCCAGACCCGCTGATCTTTGCCTGCAATTTCTGTTTTTATTTCAGAAGGAATCCTTGTGTAACATTCCCCCCCTTTTTTTTCCCATTAGCTCAGTTTTCCTGAGATTGTTGTAGCAACTCAGCAGCTGTCCTAGGTCAAGATAAGTTAACACAACAGCTTCCTAGTTTGAAGATTGTTCCTCTGATGAGGTAGTATATTAATCTGTTTAAAGAAAAGATCAACAAAGAAGTAAATACTGAAATCTTTAAAAATGTTCTTTTGTAGATCTACCAGTCCTTCTTAGACAAGTCCACACCCTATGGCATTATGCGATGGATTGTAACATTTGTCTTTGGTGCAGTCTACATGATTAGAGTTTATATCCTGCAGGTGAGTATATGCCTGTGCTGTTACTGGGTGGCTGCAACAAATTCCATTTCATGTGACACAGTTTCTTGCCTTGATCTTTAGAAAGCTGAGGAGCAAACTTCTGCAAACAACGTTTTTCTTTTTGTTGAGATTTTGAGGAGGGGGCACAGAATAACGGACAAAGCAGTAGCACTATGCCCTCTGATTTTGTGACTCTTGATTTTGCATCAAATCCAGATCAGACTAATGGAATGATTTCCTGTGCCATAAAGTAAAAATGCCCATTTCTTACCTATTGGCCCTGAACTGAGTGCAACATTGAGGTAACAAATAGAGGAAAAGCCAGTGAAGCAAACCAATTACCATTGTGTTTTGAGCATGGTACTGAACAAATCCTTACTAATTGGAGAATGTGGCAAGTATTATTATGGTAGACTAGTTTTAGATCTAATATCATCCAATTTCTAGCAAACATTCCATTTGTCTTCACTTTTCCACTTCTCATTTGATCTCCTGAATAGGCTTACCCTATTGAGGTGCATCAATGCATATTATTTGCACTTTGTAGGAGTCTTCCCACATCCTGTACAAATTCAGACAGTAGATGTTTTGACTATACTGAACATCATGGTTGAATGCACATATCGTCCACCTACAGCAGAAACTTGTGGCTCTTTAGGAGCAAGAATTCTGAAGATTTATTTCAGACATCATTTTAGTAAATCCATGCCGCACACCCTCCAAGACTAATTTATTCTTCCTCGGGTGTGATGCATGGAATCAAAACTGGTACTCCACATCTGGTACTTTAATTTCCATATTCCATTTTCCTTTTGAATATGTTCTGTAGCTATCTGTGACATTTTAAAGATAGGCGTCCATTAGAATACTGTCTGTTTTGATGCTAATTTGTGACTTTTTTTAATTGTTCAGGGATGGTACATTGTGACGTACGCCTTGGGGATTTACCACCTCAACCTCTTCATTGCTTTCCTCTCCCCAAAAGTTGACCCTTCACTAATGGAGGATTCAGGTATTGAGACTTCAATGGTTTTTTGGGAGTTAACATGTCAGCAATTTGCAGAATGCCAAGATCTTGTGAAATTGGATTTTCTAATTTAGAGGAGAATGATCAGAAACATAATGATCAAACTCCATTTGTACTTGTTGTGGAAACAGGATTGAGTGGGAAGGAGGGGCTTGATCTCAGCTGAATGGAGAAATGAATATTGCAAATAAAAGTAGCATGTAAAATTAAGCTGATTAGTGAATTGGAAAAATGATTTATCAAACTTCCAGCTATCTAGAAATTAGAAAGATTTATTTCTGCTATATTGGAAATATGTGATTGAATAGTTGATGCTGAGTCTGTTAACACCTTTTGAATGCATTGTTGCAGTGTCCAAGCTGTACCTGAACCTGATATTTTAGCTTTGTTGGAGGATCCATACAGTCTTTCCTTGCAACAAATGCTGATCTTCCTTACGTCACTTGCTGTTTTATGTTTCCAATTTTCAGCGCTGAATATTTTGCTTTAATAAATGAATGAATTTTTTTTTTTGGCTTTGCCATTCCAGAATATTACAGCAGCAAAACAAACTACTTAATTCTGATGGTGCCAATGTTTTCCTCCATATGAGACACCAAATATAATCCAACTCCTATATTCACCATAGATTTTAACATTTCTGTTTTACTGTGTTCTGTTTCCATTTCATTGGTTGGTGGAATATGGAAAGATCAGCATTTATTACCCATGTTTAACCAGATGTTGGTGAAACACCTTCTTGAACTCCTCCAATCTCGTGGTGTAAGTATTATTAGGAACTCCCAGGTTTTTGACCCAGTGACACAGAGAGAGTAGCAATATAGTTGCAAGTCAGGATGGTGTGTGACTTGAAGGGAAACTTGTAGACTGTGGTGTTCCTATGCATCTGCTGCACTTGTTCTTTGAGGTGGCCCAGGTTGCAGCTGTGGGACGTGCTTTTGAAGAAGCCATGGTGCTTTGCTGCAGTGCATCTTGTAGATAGCACACACTGTAACTGTAGTGCACTGGAGGATGGGCTGCCAAGTTCAGCAACTTTTTTTTTTAAAAAAAATCTTCCCAATCTCCCCTTCAGTAGTGGTTCATGACTGAAAATTCTACATGCTAAGCATTCTCTGTAAAGGAAGTTTACCTCGTTATGTTGCATTATGGAATATGGAGACCATGGTATAGGTCTGAAATGTTTTAGTGAGGTCTGTGCGTTATGTGATGTGCCTATTTTTGTTTTGTCCTGTGAAGTGTTTTTAATTTAGTCCTTGTTGAAAGCCCCTATGTTTATCTGATCCTTCCTCCATGAGGGGTGGTCAGGCTAAGCATCGAAAGTTAGATATTGAAATTGGTGTTGTCATAATGATTCATGGAGATGTGAATATTGTTAAGTTTTCTGTGTGACTTGCAGCGGTTCTGGCTTGCATTTTCCCAAGGTTGACTGCCCATCACTGAAACGTTTAGGTGGTTCTATCAGGAGATTTACATTTATTGCAAATCCAATGATTCTCTGGGCAATGTATATTTGAGAACTGCAGAGTCTTGTATGTTGATGCTGAGGCTGTCACAGATGGCAGGTTGTCAGCAGAAGTACTCTTTTAATGGCTTGCTGCTGTTTGTGTGCACCACTGAATGGGTCTCTGTGTGTGCGTGGGTAATAATTACAACTGCGAAAGAAATGTCGAATTTAATCAATGAGCTTTACTTGACTGACTGATTTTATACTGTCAGTATGCAGCAATTACACTGCCAGTGAACAGGGGCTCCCCTTGGGCCCAGAGCTCATGTAGTAGAGAAGATGCAATTATTAATTTAGGTTTGATTATGTTTTTACATTCATTATTCCTTTGTCTATGCTTTCACCTGACACTGTTGCTCTGACTAATAATCCGTACTTAGTCTTCTGGGTGCACAATAGAAATTTAATTTTACAAGACAGTGGGATTCACCTGAAGATTCTGCATTATTATGGTTATTGGGTCACATGTGCGAAACCCAATCTTTTTCCTCCAACTGCAGATTCCAGCCAGTCCATGCCATTGGGCAGTGAGAGGCACTCCATGCAGTGTCAGACATTCAACCAGATAATCAGATATGACCTCCCTATCACAAACCCATGCTGACTGTCTCTGATCAATTCACATTGATGCAAGTGCACAGTCAGATTATCTATGATAGATTCCAATAAAATCAAAGAGTGACTCTACCTACTTAGCAATTAGAAATTGGACACAGATCTCATGTCTAAAAGATACAGGTAAGATTAACAGTCTGTTTGCATTGATAGTTTTCACAGCCACAGAAACAAATTTAAAGTTACTTGTATATCATTTTTTAAAAATCAAAAAGTAATGTACTGAACTTTATACAGTGACATTTTCTAAGCTACTGTGTGATTTAGTTGACACAACAATTGGTGGTCATGAGTGTGGTGCTGGAAAAGCACAGCAGGTCAGGCAGCATCCAAGGAGCAGGATTATCGACGCTTCAGGCATAATGCCCGAAGAAGGGCTTTTGCCCAAAACGTCAAAATTCTGCTCTTCTGTGCTTTTCCAGCAGCACACTCTCAACTGTGATCTCCAGCATCTGCAGTCCTCACTTTCTCCTACAAGAACCAGTGGTGCCAAGGAGACAAGGTCAGTGTCTGAATTTCACTTTGTGGGATCTTGCTGTGCACAATTCAGCTACCGTGTTCCCCATAGTAAAATGGTGACTACACTTCAAAAGTACCTGATTGGCTGTAGAGCATTTTGTGACCTTCTGAGGTGGCGAAAGTGCGATGTGTGTTAAAGTTCTTTCTTTGTGTGAGACTACTGTGTTGTAACTGTTGGTAAGTATTAATGTTACTCCTCTCTCGTTCCCAGATGATGGACCTGCTTTACCAACAAAGCAAAATGAGGAATTTAGACCGTTTATAAGAAGGCTGCCAGAGTTCAAGTTCTGGTAAGTCATTTGGAGACTGGATCATCCTTCACTGTGACTGCACCATGAAATTCAAAACTCTGTAATGCAAACCCTTCCTCCATGGTATCTGGAGCTTGCTTTTTTCACTGCTGCGAGTGAATTGACAAAAGAACATGGATCAAGCGTGATGGAGTTATTAGATTCATTTTGAACGTGCAGTGCCTGACTTTTGACAGCTCGCCAGAGATGTACAGCGCTCTGCTTGTGTTATGATGTTCTGCATTTGTAATTTAAGCACGCTGACACACTTAACTGGCCCATTGTGTTTATAATGGCAAGTGAGGTGATAGTACTGGATGTAGTTTGGTATGCTCACAAAAAGAATTCTGATTACTTTGCACAGGAAGAAAGTGCCATTTTGCAGTTTAAAATAATTGCCAGCTGTGACCAAAAGTCTGGCTCCGTTAATTATTGAAGGGGAGGAGACAGAGGGATTTCAGAAGAGAATTCCATGGTTTAAGATCTGCACATCAGGTTCAGTCTGACACTATTGCTTTAGAGGATGAAGGAGACTGGACAGGAGTAGGGAATTTATATCATAGAATCCCTGCAGTGTGGAAGCAACCATTTGGCCTATCAAGTCCGCACCGACCCTCCGAAGATCATCTCACCCTGACCTACTGAAAATAAGACCTAAGTGTAAAACGGTTGCTATGTTTGTTCATACAACAGCAATGTCCCGTCTCCAAATAGTTTGTTATATCTGTTCTGAAGAATTGTCATATGATTCAAAAAGGTCTAAATATGGACTTGAGATAGGAACTGTTTTCAACTCTCCAGGGATACTGCCAAACCTGCTGAGTTTCTCCAGTATGTTCTGGGTTTGTTTCAGATTTCCAGCATCTAATCTTTAGCTTTCATTATATAAGAAGTTACTTTAAATGTTTCTTGATGGGTCTGTAAATGCAAGGTTTCTTTCACAGAATATTCAAATGATGACAACTGGAGAATGCTGGCCGTTGTCTTCTGCAAAACTAATATCCATGTTTGAAAGAATGAGGGGTGGGAAAGATGGTTATTCAACTGGCATTGTCGCCTCACCAACTATCTAACCAATACTTAATGTATATTTCTTAGATCCAGGGCCTAGGCAGCCAAGTTGGAGAAGGTCAGAAGTCAAACGACACTAGGTTATAGTCCAACAGATTTATTTGAAATCCCAAGCTGGTGGAGCATTGCCCCTTCGTCAGGTGAAAGCTCATGGTTTCACATGAACCTGTTGGACTATAACCTGGTGTCGTCTGACTTCTGACCTTGTCCACCGTGGTCCAGCACCGGCTCCTCCACATCATCATTAGGAGATGGGAGGACAATGGACACCTGGGTGTTAAAATCTGTTGCAAAGCACTAATTATCTCGCTCTTCTTACTTTTATATATTTAAAATCATGTTCATCAGAAGCGTCTCCTGGAACCACAAAGTATATTGTAATGAGTAATTTGGTCAGGATTGCCTTCTATTCAATAACTTGATGCAAAATTATAGCAGAGCTACAGCAATCTCTCAGAAAGGTGGAGGTGTCAATGGGAAGGAGAAAAACATGAAAAGTGATCATCACACAACATAAATTTCGTGAACAATTTAGAGGTCAGCTGAATCCATCTAAATCACCATCTAAAAGTGCTTCTTGTGGCCAATTGAGAATCAAAACTTTAAAAAAAACTTCATCAGCTAAACTTCAATTTCCACCATTAATGTTTCCAGGAAAAATAAGCAGATCTTTTATAATTTTCTTTCAAAGTTGCTGCTGAACGACCCAGGAACCTTTCTAAAAAGATATTAGCTTATCTTTGAAACACCTCCTGAGGATATCAGCCAAGTGGAGCGACTGTTTTATGGGATCAAGAGTGCAGATATTTTGCATAGTAAGATCCCACTAATAGTAATAAGATGAAATATCAATTAATTCTATTTTGGTGATGTCACCTGAAAGAAATGTTTTGCCAGGACAGATGGATTAGTCTTTGCTGTTAAACAGGCACAGTAGGATTTTAGCGTCATGTTGAATATTATCTGGAGTCAAATAGAGTTCTTAGTTTAATGAGTCTTAATCAGATGGACTTTCAATGCAGCTGTGGTACTTCATTAGAGCCAGGCATTAGATTGTGTGCTTAAACACTAAAATTATGAAAGAATGCTGCAATCAAGAATAATAAGCTTGACTTTCAAATAAAACATAAGGTTTTGGCAGCGGAAGCTAGGATTGAGGGAGATGAAGAGATCCATTACTTTAAAATACTGGGGAAGAAAGAGTTCTTGTCGAGATAACCCTCTTAGATTTACAGTCAGTTTGCTGAAGATTGGACTTAACTGTGCAGCTACTGATAGGTTTAATAATGTCTTGGAATGGTTGGAGCACAGTCAATTCAGCCAATTAAGTCTTTTTTAAAAAAAAATTGACCTATTTTCCTGTTCAGAGATGTTATTATACACCTCTGGGGTATATGGGACTTGAGCCGGGGCCTCCCGCTTCAAGGATCAGGTTTCCACACTGTGGAGATTCAAAGATACTTTTGCACCACAAGAAGGTCTCCCAATTTAGTGTGTTCTAGCTCGCTCTCTCTGCAGTCCTGCAATAAATTTTCCATCAAATACATTGTAAGTTGCTTTTTGAAGGCCATGACCTAATCTGCTTCACCACCTTTTTAGACTCTAATCACTTCCTTTATTTTAAAGGAAAATGTTTTTCTCATGATGCCTTTGGTTCATTTACCAGCCATCGTGAATCTGCATTCTCTGATTCTAGAACCTTCCACCACTGGGAGTAGTTTTTCTCTACCTACTCGATCCAAGTCACTCCAAGATGTTTAACTCCTCTATCCGATTTCCTCTTTGCCAACTCTGCTCTGATTTGCAGTGATTTAATTATTGAAAGTAGAAAGTAGTTAATCCATGCTGCTTGGGAGGTCTTGGGTTTGATTCTCAGCCCAATCTGAAATCTTGATCTCAGCTGAGATAGTAGTGAGGGCACTGCGTCAATCCAAGTATTCATTTGATGAGGGCGAAAAATAATTAGTTAAGATGCTGGATTTTGCTGAATTTCCAGTGAGTCGTGGACATGCTTGTATATTGGAAGAGAGAAGATTCATGTGTGGCCAGGATTTCCCTTGTGGTCAAAATGTTTACTGACACTTGTTACCTAGATTTATGCACGCAGAATAGCGATTTGGAGGTTGACTGGTTTATCTAAATCTGTACCAGCCAAACAGTCATTGTGCTGAAAAGGTTTTATGGGATGAAAATGGCCAATGAAACATGATAACTGACCTTTTTTTGTCTGTATTTGCTTTCAGGCACTCTGCTACAAAAGGAATAATAGTAGCCATGGTTTGCACATTTTTCGATGCCTTCAATGTACCTGTTTTCTGGCCAATCTTGGTCATGTACTTCATTATGCTATTCTGCATTACCATGAAGAGGCAGATTAAGGTAAATCCAATCGATTATGAAACACACTGCTTTACAGATAGAACAAAGATATATAATTCGAACCTAACCTTAAATCTACCACTGTAAGCAACATAGTAATGAGCAGAGTGTGAAACCTGTACTTCATAAGGGTTCCAACGTCTTTCTTGGCAAAATTGATGTCAGTGGCAGTTTTTAATGCTGTTCTGCGATGCACACCAATAACTACGTCAGTGCTGGTTACTGAACAGCTTGGGTGGAAGAAATCCCAAACTGTAGGCTGTGCAGGTCCCAATTCAAATAATTGAAATATTTTCAAATAGCTCCAAGTCGGCAATAAAAGAAACACTAACAATTCAGCATAAATGTAATTTTGGCTTTGAGCCATGTTGTTGGGTCAAAGATTATTTGTATCATCGATAGTCACAGGTGAGGTGCCGGAAGACTGGAGATTGGCAAACGTGGTGCCACTGTTTAAGAAGGGCAGTAAGGACAAGCCAGGGAACTATGGACCAGTGAGCCTGATGTCAGTGGTGGGCACGTTGTTGGATGGAATCCTGAGGGACAGGATGTACATGTACTTGGAAAGGCAGGGACTGATTCAGGATAGTCAACATGGCTTTGTGCGTGGGAAACCATGTCTCACAAACTTGATTGAGTTTTTTGAAGAAGTAACAAAGAGGATTGATGAGGGTAGAGCGGCAGATGTGATCTATTTGGAATTTAGTAAGGTGTTCGACAAGGTTCCCCATGGGAGACTGGTTAGCAAGGTTAGATCTCTCAGAATACAGAATTGGCTCAAAGGTAGAAGACAGAGGGTGGTGGTAGAGGGTTAGTTTTCAGACTGGAGGCCTGTGACCAGTGGAGTGCCACAAGGATCGATGCTGGGTCCTCTATTTTTTGTCATTTACATAAATGATTTGGATGCGAGCATAAGAGGTACAGTTAGTAAGTTTGCAGATGATACCAAAATTGGAGGTGTAATGGACAGCGAAGAGGGTTACCTCAGATTACAACAGGATCTTGACCAGATGGGCTAATGGGCTGAGAAGTGGCAGATGGAGTTTAATTCAGATAAATGCGAGGTGCTGCATTTTGGGAAAGCAAATCTTAGCAGGACTTATACACTTAATGGTAAGGTCCCTAGGGAGTGTTGCTGAACAAAGAGATCTTAAGAGTGCTGGTTCATAGCACCTTGAAAGTGGAGTCGCAGGGAGATAGGATAGTGAAGAAGGCGTTTAGTATGCTTTCTTTTGGTCAGAGTATTGAGTACAGGGGTTGGGAGGTCATGTTGCGGCTATACAGGACATTGGTTAGGCCACTGTTGGAATATTGCATGCAACTCTAGTCTCCTTCCTATCGAAAACATATTGTGAAACTTTAAAGGGTTCAGAAAAGGATGTTGCCAGGGTTGGAGGATTTGAGCTATAGGGAGAGGCTGAAGAGGCAGGGGCTGTATTCCCTGGAGCGTTGAAGGCTGAGGGGTGACCTTATAGAGGTTTACAAAATCATGAGGGGCATGGATAGGGTAAATAGACAAAGTTTATTCCCTGTGGCGGGGGAATTTAGAACTCGAGGGCATAGGTTTAGGGTGAGAGGAGAAAGATCTAAAAGAGACCTAAGGAGCAACATTTTTCATCCAGAGGGTGGTATGTGTATGGCATGAGCTGCCAGAGGACGTGGTGGAGGCTGGTACAATTGCAACATTTAAAAGGAATTTAGGATGGGTATATGAATAGGAAGGGTTCGGAGGGATATGGGCCGGGTGCTGGCAGGTAGGACTAGATTGGGTTGGGATATCTGGTCGGCATGGACGGGTTGGACCAAAGATGCTATACATCTCTGACTCTATTAGGTCGCGTGAGACAGAAAGCCATTGGTCAATGCCTCAGACTTTGCTGAGCTTGGTACAGCTGTCTGCATCTTAGTAATTAGCCCTATTTCTGGGAATAAAAAAACAGCTTGGACCCCCAATTCTGAATGCCATCAACTGACTAGGGATCCAGTGATGTCCTCCAAAGTCAAGTGCTGACAGCAGCCACTGCCATGGGTCACATAATGAGAGAAAGATAACCATATTCCCGCTGATAGTGCTGAGTATGAAATTGTATGAAATTATTATTCAGTAATTTTTCTTTTGCCCTTTTAAACAGCACATGATCAAGTACAGATATCTACCGTTCACACATGGGAAAAGGACGTACAAGGGGAAGGAGGATTCTACGAAAGCTTTTGCCAGTTAGAAAAAGTGCTGCATGGCACTCCTGGATTATCTTCTCCCCCTCCTCTTTACATGTAAACATTGGACAATAATCACAACCGTGACATGACTATTATTATCATGTTTGCTCCAGGCCTTTCTGAAGTGTACATTTTAGAAGGTGATTTAGTTATGAGATTTTTTTGGCACAGAGACAGTGTTTATAATATGATATACATACACGCAGACGTTTTGTCCTGACCATTTTGATTTAATTTATAGATGACTTCATTTAAATTTCCCTTTAATTGTATTTCTTTTGCCAGTTGCTTCAACTGTACTTCCTCCTTTTCGTCATGTGGTAAGAAAGAAAGAATTAAACTATCAAATCAGTTCCATACTTGGGTAATTAGACTACTTGCTATGACTCCCCCAAGTTACTGAGGCTTTTGACAAGGAAATTGCAGTATTAAGATGCTACAATATCAGTAGTTGGTAATTAATGGTTGAGAATTGGATGGCTATTTACCATGTTTTCTGGGTTTAAATCAAATTTTGGAAGCGCAGTTTTTATGTTGTGGCCTCTTGGAAGAGTTGTGGAGAAGCAATTGGAGGAATTTGGAGAGTGAGAGGAAAGAGGTTTGCAAGAACACCGAAACACAGGCTTGCAGCTTTTGAAGCTAAAATGCTCACTTTTGAGTGCTGTGGAACCAAATAACTTGAAGATGGAGATCGGACTTTCCTCCTCTCCCATTTTTAAATCCGAGTCAACTTTGAGGACATTGTCATCTATGTCCCGAGTCATGGCATTGTATTTCAAATTCATCAGGCTAGATGTTAATAATGCGAAAGAAATAAAATTTTGATAAAAAATTTCCAATATGAACTCTATGCTGAGCTTTAAACTTTGGATTGCTACAAGGTACTGGTAGATGCCTCAATTACAAGTGTGTTCAAGAATTTGTTTTGTTCTACTTTTTTGAAAAAAAATGTTAAAATTCAACAGTTTTCATGATGTAAGGGAAGGGGGTAGCTTTAAGATACAGTGGAGCTCTTTTTACTGTACATGCTAAAGTAAATAGTAAGCCTACAATGAATAATGGGAAGGGGAGAGGGAAAGATTGGTGGGTTTTATGATAAAAGTGTGAACGAGACCAGTATCTGAGAAGCAGTAAGGGCAAACAAAGGATAATGTTCCAGAACAGATCTGCAGACATTAAACCAATTAAGTCCCTCATTGGAAAATATTACATATCAAAAATTATAATTGGCACTAATTTGGACCTCCAGTTCAAAGAAATGGTGGAAGAGGGCATTTGTGTATTAAATATAGATTCACAGTGGGTAGCTAAAATCATCACATATAATACAGGGTTGAGATATGAAAGTGCATAGGTTTGTGTTTGGATTATCCTATGGAAATGGAACTCCAGTTCCCCATTGTGCACTGCAGCTGCACTGATGCCAGCTGTGGCAGCATGAGGGGGTGGTCCAGGATTTGCACTCAGCCCCCAGCTGAAAATTAATATTGACTGCAAAACTTCACTTCTCTAGTCACTTAGCTGGTTGAGACTCTCATAAAGCCTATCCACTTTGGATAAAAGACTGGAGACCTGGGAGACCAAATGAATCCTCAGCACAATTCAACACATTAACATGATGTCAAATGAAAAGACTTTATCATTTATTGACCAGTGTGATTTTCAGCTCTCCAGCCCAATAATTTGTCATAATGTCAAACCAGGTGGATGAATATATTCCGAATGTGATAATGCCCTGATTTATATAATTGTACTAACAAACTCTCCCTCCAATCAGATCCCCATCCAACCACCATCACACCCCAAAGTTTAAAATGTTTGAACCTATAGCAGCTTCACCCTCTGAACAGAAGGGTTGAAGACTGTAGGTTACTTTAAAGAAATAGTCAGCACAATGTAGCAGCCCTTGCCCTTTAGAAAATGTCTTGTTGCCTGCATGGAACATATAAACAAGACTGACTTTACCTGTGATGCATGAGTCAGTTTAACCTAATTTATTTAACAAAACTTTAACTTTCCAGATGTAATTTACCATATCCAAAGAAAGATACAGTACGTGGCATCTAATTTTAAGGTACACCTGTTCAATCTGTTTATTACTGGGGAGTGTCCTGACAGCATAAATAATACTCTACAATGCAATACTCTCATAGTTTAGTATAACCCCTGACTTCACATTACTTAGTGATGTATGTATTTCCAGTCTGTATTTAGTTTTCTTAACCGTTTTCATTCTAATTTTGTATTTAAAATACTTAAACTAGAGGGAGATTGAAGTTGCCAGTTTTTATTAGGTTTTTCCACATAATATTTCTTTCACCTTTCATCCTGTTCACCCAACATGCAGATCAAAAGCGACATCCTTGCTTCTAGTGCTGTAGCTTGGGAGTTGGTAAGTCTAGCGTAACCAGGGTAACGCCACAATCCACTTGCATTTTTGTTTGCCATGGAGTGCATTTACTGTATATAATATCTATTTAAATCACATTGTGAGTGTGATGTGCAGGAATTGATGCAATTGGAATAGATGTCAAGTAAGCGCTAACACTAGTGCTAGGTTATACCAACTCTTGCTGGACTTGTTCACTGTTTGCTTAATCTTTTGAGGTAGGAGTCTGTTTTACACTGTCACTGGTTCAGGGTTCCAAGATGGTTTGTGGAGGGAGGTGGTGGTGGTAGGCAGGGATAGCAAGGGTTCCTGTTCAGTCAAATGATCTCTGTCAAAAGTATGCATTGTGAATGCTTTATCAAACTCTTGTCACACTTTACAGTATCTGCACACGTTACAGATATAGTCTACACTGAATGGAAGAATTACCACTGTGTGAAGGGCACCCTATTCAATTGTAAACTTGCAGGGGTCAGTCCATCAGGAGCTAAAGGGAAAGAACTAGAGGGGATAAAGCAGAAATAAGTTCTGGAACCAAGGATGTAACTGCATTGAAAACAAAGCTGGAAACCTTGTGTGCTACAATGCTGATGTGAACAATCGTGTATTTGACATGCACCTTACTGACAATTATTTAATGTGACGCATTTACTGGGATTGCTGGCATCTGTTCTTCAAACTTTTCACCTCAGCAGGGCACAGGCAAGAGCAGCCTGTTAGTATATAAGGTGTAAATGCAGTACAGCTGAGCAGGTGGACATGGAGAGATCTTACAAACCACCCACTCCCCCCTCTCCCCCTTTTAGTGAAGCAGCTCCACCAGTGTTGTGCTTGTACAGAGATTTTATTTTTTTAAGATTAACCTTGGCTACCTGCTGCTTCACATTGTTCACAATGTCCATAGGTGATGTTTATGTCAACTAGAATTTTAGAGTCAGGGCCTTTGCAGCCTTTTATGCTGTCTGAGGGAATAATCCCAGCATCCTTTACTAGAAGGAGTCCCATCTCCTTTTGATATATTTAAATAAACAGGTGGATGTTTGACTCCATGAGGGTGAAATTACCAGTTGTTACAGATCTGTTCACGGGTGTTGGGAGTAACTGGAGATGAATTTAAACATTGCACAGAAATTGTTCTCTGCAACATTACCGTTTTTATTTTAGCTTAATGAGATTTTTGTTTCTGTAGTGCTGTCTTAGTGTGATGTAGGTGTGCTTGATGTTTTAAAATCAGATTAGAGAGAAAGCAACTCTTACAATGGTGCATTTTATATAATTTTATATGAAACCAAATCATTAGTCATTGTGCAAATCGATGTGTTGCATTATGCAGCACCACATACACATCCAATTGCCTTTCTTTAAATAAACATGTTTCTTGTGCTAGGTTTTATGAACTCCCAACTCTGCGTCACATGTTATAACTTTTCTTTACTTGTAATAAAGGTGAACAAAATAAATTTGTAATGCTGTTTCTCAGCCCTCTTCCTCTGGGAAAACAAAAATGAAACAATTAAATGAATTAAATAAAGTGACTAGCCTGACCACTGAATTGTAAATACTACTTTAGATGGCTGTCATTTTCCCAGAGTATGGATAAGTACACTGTAAACATTTAACATTACTGGACTTAGCAATACACAACAGCAGCAAGAGCCAGTTGTGGTTTGTGCTAGCCTGGACAACAATGTCTCTCATTCAAACCAGCGCTGTAAGGGAGCAGGGGACTTTATCAGCTCCTGCATTCTCACCAGTAAAAACAGTACAGCACTCTGGAGATCCTCCATGGTTGAGTTATCTCCCATAATTTAAGTACACAGAACAAGTGAGCTCCTCAGTTGCTGCATCCAATGGAAGTGTACCAAAGGTATAATATCCTGAAAAATAGAAGGATAAACAATGGCAAAGGAGAATGGTTTAGTACTTCAACTCCTATTATTTTCAGATATAAAGCTTGGCATCAAACAGTCTGAACTCTAAGGTTTTCATCTGATCTTGAAAGCAGTAATATTTCAGCATACTTGTCACAATTCCTTTGAGCAGACATGCTGCTGACTTAGTTGTTCTGTTCGCTTTTGTTGTTGTGCTTCAATGTCAATCAGATGGAAGTCTCCGAACCACACGTCTATTGAGCCTCTTCTTTCAAACTTAAGTAATTGCAGGTCAAATGTACTTCGTTAGCTGTACTTTGGGATCTCTTGAAGTTGTGACAGGCATTAAAGAAATGCTATTTCTTTCATCCTAAATGTAATGACGCAAGTAGATGAGTCTGTGTGGCTGGAATGTCTCCCGACAAAGTGGACATTCTGCCTGAAAGTAAATTGAAAACAAATTAACTGTTGGTCCTTCAGAAATAATGGGGAGTTATTAATACACTGCCTGAGACCAGCTCAAGTCTCTTCACATTAAGAAAGATGGTAACCAGGAGGTATTCTGCTATAAATTGGAACAGTTTGTCTCCTTTCCCCAGATGTGCACTAAATTAATGCCCACATCAACCCTACAAATGAGATCTCTGCTCTCCTCAATCTCTGGATTCTTTCACAAGTGGGGCAGCACTGTTACGTTACATTGCCAGGGACCCAGGGTCTATCCCACCTCTGTGTTGGAGTTTGCACATCTCCTTGTGTACGTATGGGGTTCTCTGGCTTCCCCCCACTGTCCAAAGATGTGCATATTAGGTGGGTTGGCCATGGGAAATTGCCCATAGGGTCCTGAGATATGCAGGTTACAGGGATAGGGTAATGCAATGGGATGCTCTTTGAAAGGTCAGTGTGGACTCAACTGGCTGAATGGCTTCCACAGGAATTCTTTGAATTCCATTAATCCATCAGTATCTGCGCCGCGCCGCCCAAACAACCCGAAAACTCCATCTCTCTCCTTTCCTTACTTTTCTTAAACTCTATTGTTATAACCTGGATCAATATCTTTTTAACATGGCTCCTGCAGTGCGCCCTTGGATGTTTTGTTCCATTAATGATGCTACATAAATGCATTTTGTCATCATCTCACCTTTGTATTGCACCATTCCATGATGCATTCCCAGCAGAAGAGGTGGCCACATGGTGTGACTGTTGAATGCCTGCGTTCTTCCAGACAAAGTATGCATTTGGAGTTGCGGGCTGAATGGTCCTGACTGGGGTTCCTATAAAGTAAAACTTCCATAAGTTGCTAATCTGGTTCTGTTCATATTTTCATCTGGTATTTAAAAAATATTTCTTCTATGTCCGCTTTGTCAAATTCTTTTATACATGTTTATAATGAACATTACCTATGCAAACTTGACACACTAATTGCACCTTCTCTTTAGGAGGTGGTCAACACAATGCATGATTTCAAAAGTTGAGATATGAATTCTCTCTGTTCCCAGGCCCTGTTGTTTCTTCCTTTCTAACCCAGGATGTTATAGTCAGTTAGTTGTTAACTGTGGGTCAGGGTAGCACTTGCCTCCTGGCCAGCTGCTTGTAAATTCAGGACTAACTATAGAAACTTGATCACATTCTAAGTTGCCATTCTCACTTATTACTGGCATTGAGTAATGTCAGGGATGCTGCCTTGTAAACAAGATTAAAATGAGGCTTTGTATACTTTCTCAGGTGGTCGTAAACAATTCCTTTGCGTTGCTTGGACAAAATGCAGAGGACTTATCCTTGATATTAGAGCAAAGTTTTATCCTTTATGTTATTTGGTTATTGCTGTTTTTGGGACACGGTGCTTTCATTGACTGTCAGATTTCCTACATTAGAATCAGTAGCTACTAAAAGTGGGATTGCCTGTGGTTGTAAGGTGCTGTATAAATCCAAGGATTCCATTTAATCATAACACCTCAACTGAGATCAGCTCACTCCACACTGACCAGTAATTAAACATGCTTACTTTTGGGTGCAACATTCAACACTATATTAGGCAGATCATTTTAATATAGTATTGATGTTAATAGTGAAGATTTCTGACTCCTTTTAACTAGCATAATTACATTAATTGGAATTTGATCATTATTTAATGAGGGTATTTCAGCTGTACCTCGAATATGGAAGGTTGCGATGGAGTTTCCACTCTTGCCGAGCACGCTGCCTTTGCTGATAGCTGTTAACCTGCATAGCAACAGTCAGGGCTAGCTGCAGCAGAGAAATCTTCCCCAGCAATTCGTAACTCCGCCGGAGTCCAGAATTGTCACTGAATAAACCACGGACGCACAGCTACACAGCAGTAAAACAACATGAGGAACAATCAGCAAACTATCCAGTGGAATATTTAGCACTGAAATATACACAGGCTACACTGATCTTTCATATCCATTGGAGCTTATAAAGCCCTCTCATTTATCTCTCCACGCCGGAGGCTCCCTGCCTTTATTCCTGGTGAAGGGCTTTTGCCCAAAACGTCGATTTTCCTGCTCCTCAGATGCTGCCTGACCTGTTGTACTTTTCCAACACCACTCTAGACTTTGATTTCCAGCATCTGCAGTACCCACTTCTGCCTATATACACATTGCCCTAGAGGAACAAGGCCCATTATTTTCTGCAACATACAGTTGCTACTCTATCATACAGTGCAGTAATACACCTATTTAACTACTGTTTTTAAGGAATGGACACAAAGGACTTACGTAAGTGATCCTGGTGAATCTTTTAGCTATGTGGTAGAAAGCTCCATTGAGATAGAAGATGCCCAGGTGCAGACGGTGGAGTAAGGAGGTTGCCTGTCGCAGGATATAGATAGTCTGCAGTAACACCTTTTTCTGCTGCTCAGTCAAGGTACTAATTGCCTCCTGCAGCCAGTGTGAGACTCCTGGCCTTACTGGTAAATGTCTGTGGTCTGGTGCCTGGGATCTCTCACTCTCTGCCTGCAGATTCTGCTCTAGACGGTTCAGTCCTCGATCCAGCAGGTAAGGAATGCAGGTGTGAAGGACAATGAGCACTGCCCGTCTGGCAGAGGATGGCACCCGCTGCCCACTGGAGTCAACCTGGATGATGTTGACATACTCCTCACCTAGTGTCTGGTAACCTGTGCAGTCAAGCATCAGAATGGTCAGCCAGAAATTCAATTACTACAACAAACTTGTACTTATATAACAACTTCAAATCAGGGAAAAGTCCACTAATAGTCATAATAGTGTAATCAATTATTTTTGAAAATTGGAATGATGGTTGGACATCTTAAGAACTTCTTAACTAAGATGGGATCACACCCCACCCCACCCATACACTATTATATGAGACAGCAGATCAGGTTTGAGGGGTGAATGGCCCCAGTCTGTTCCCATATTCCTTCCAACCCTACCCCAATTCACATCAGGCATTTTGTTTGTTAACCATTACACCTGGCACAGCTTAAGAACAGCATAAATTGGCGATCAACTTAGGGATATAAAGGGTGTATTCATCTCATGACAGTGCCCTCCATGACAATCTAATGGAAACAGTATGATCTCTCACATAACAAAGACTCCAGGCTGCAGATTTCTAATGTGCCTACGGACAGAGACTGGAAATATAAATAAGAGGATTTGGTCTTGAATTTCAGGCTGGGGAGAAGGTAGTTGAGATGGTACAGTGTGCCAATGTCACAAATATGGGCTGTAAGAGAAACAATCGTCGAGGAAAGGGGAGAGTTAATTGTTTGAAAGAAGGAGACAATGTGGACACATACTTTGCAGATGCTAGGCAGAGGCAGATGGATAAGGAACTTTTAAGAAATGGAAAGGTAGCCAAACAAATAAAAGCACGCACACAAAATAAAAGAGGATGACATGGAGCAGATAGAGCTGTCTGCTAGACAGATTCAAGTGGTAAACAAAGGTATAATGTGAGGCGAGGATAGCATTTGCTTACAAAAGGAATCAAGGTAGTGTCCAGTAATAATGGAGCCTACCTGCCAAGGTTGTTAGAAGAAAGTATGTCAGGTCTGCCAGTAACTCAACCTCCTTCTTCCATTCCAGCCATCGCTTCGCACCTGTAGGTAAACAGGCAAATTAGTTCTATATCTGCCTACTTACAGGAGAGTATGGAGGGGAGGGAATGGAAGGCAAACTGCATCCATTGCTCAGATTCAAGAATTAGGGGGCATTTAACAAACTTATCAATGAAATTATCTTCACAGAAAAGTTCAAACACAAGTCATCTAAAATACAATCAAGTGATCACATCTGGACAAAACAAATCCCCAACAATTCAGATCAAAGCTGCCTTCTCTTGATTTTTTGTTTGTTGGCTTGTTTGTACTTTATGAGCCTTGCTACAAGTAAAAAGGCTGTTGTTAATGATGCCGGTGGATGAATCTTAAACCAGGATACTGACAGATGAGATGTACGAAAGGAAATAGGTTTTATATGCAGAAAGTTCAAAGGTTCTGGCTAGGCTGAAGCCTTGTGTATCAGAGGGCCTCAGTCCCTTTAGTGCACAGATGCATAGTCTCACCGGCAAAGATCTGGAAAATCTCATTAGCGTAGCTCCGCAGAGAGTTCAGATAGTACTCATCCTTCTGGTTTGAGCGGATCAGCTGAGGCTGAAGCACAGGTAAGATGGGCATTGCAAACGCTGCTGTAAAAGGAACAAGACCATTAACCCACCAGCACTGTTTTTCCGGAGATGCTACACTCAGGCTTACATTAGCAACAATGTTTCCCGACACCAGGTTCACTGTCCATCCCACCGAGAGCCCCCCCCGCACTCACCACCATCCCTCACACTCTCTTTCTTCCTAAACCGAGGACCCCCTACACTCATGACGCCTGCCCCGACTCACTACCCCCCAAACATTCACCACTCCCCCACATTTTTCAGCCCCCATACTCACCGCCCCCTGACTCAGCATCCCCTACACACTCACTGTCACCACACTCTCCACCCCAACTCTCACCGCCCCCTCCCACACTACACCCCTCTTAGCCCACTTTACCTCCGCACTCCCTTGCTCTTACCCCCCTCTTTCTTCACCCTCCTCTCTCCTACCCCATCCCCTTCTCTGAAATGCCCTTATACCCCCTCGTTTCCTCCTCACCCGGCTCCCTCATCTCCTACCCCTCTCACCCCCCCAACCCCATTCCCATCCCACTCCTGTCTCCCTCCCCCTCTTCCACCCACCCTCTCACCACTCAACCCCCTCCAGCCCTTACCCTTTTGTCCCTCACACCGTTCACGCCACCAAACCCCTCCTTGTCTTACCCCTTTATCCCCCCCCTCCCTCCCCCCCCCTCATTCCCCCCCCCCTCCCTCACTCCCCCCCCCCCACTCCCCTCCCCCCTCCCCC